>NC_056743.1:1484269481-1484869481 GCF_019279795.1 Protopterus annectens | reverse complement strand
GACTACTATTTTATTAGCTTTAAGTTTATAAGAGCAATATTTAAAAATTGTCCTTATTTTTGGGGCTTTGTCCCACTTGTGTTTATGGCTTTGTCAAGATTTCTTGATCTGAGGTTGAGAGGTATGACAAATGGGTCAGGGCCATCACTGTCAGCCAGGGATATTTCAAATTGTGACACACTTGTTGCACCCCACTGCCCCATGTAGTGACTTGGGATATGTCCAAGCAAGGCAAGGAGCAGATGTCCTTCAAGGATGCATCTGCAGTCATAACATATGGGTTGTCCTGCCTCAGGCAGCCCTTCGGTCGGCCGGATTCCAAAGTCTGGGTCTGGCCTCGGCTGATGTCGCACTTTTCCCGACGTCAGAGTGCCTGGGGTATAAAAGCATCAGCCGACGCCATTTTCCTCAGTCTTTCTTGCCGCGTGGTGCCCGAAGCAGAAGCAGTTCGCAAGTGCCGGTCGGCTAGCTCCTGTGATTCAGCTACCGAAGACTTCGAAAAAGCTAAGTACCCCGTTGGGGACTCTTTCTTGCCTCAGCCGATGTCAGATAAAGTAAATAATTGTTTAACTTGTGGGAAACAAATACCTCATAAGGATTTCCACTCTTACTGCCTCCCTTGCTTAGGCCCAGACCACGACGTCTCGGCCTGCTCAGCCTGTGCTTCCTTCAACCAACGAACTCTTAGACGTCGGTCGGAGTTTGCAGAGGAATTTTTTGGGGCTAATTTTGCATACAAGATGCCGTCGGAGACTCCGACTTCGCATGTGGTTAAAAAACGGAAGGACAAGGACCGACCCTCGCGGTTTCGGCTGAAACCACGGTCAGGCCTACCGCGAGTGTCTCTGTTTCGGCTGAAACAGAGTCCTCGGTGCTTCCTATTACCGAATCCACTCTACCGACTACCTCGGCCCTGGAGGCTCCGGCCGAGTCTGTTATTGAATTACCTACTGAAACCGGTGTCCAGGACATGTCCGACACCATTCCTTTAGACAAGTCTACGCCTGCACGTGGGGCAGCCAGACCCCCTGCATCCATGTCCATTAAGGCCTTTTCTAGGGCTAAAGCTGCTAAACTTGCTAAAGCTTTGCCTCCCGAGACTACCTCTCAGAGGCCTTCTACTGGCTCTCAGATTCTCAGCCTAGCAGAGGATCTTATCTCTTTAATTAGAGGTTCTCAACCTCACCCGGACTGGGGCTCTCTACCACCACCAGACAAAAGGCACAGGGTTGAGCCCTCTAACCCCCACTCTTCAGATGAGTCTACGGATGGATCTGTGTTGTCAGACCACCAGGAGGAGGCTTATTCGGCCTACGAGGATTCTGATGCTGAAGAATCTATTCCTTCGGCCTCCCCTCCTGAAGAGTTTTCATTTGGTGAGACACTGCACTCTGAGAGAACATTTTCAATGGCAGGGCCAGGAATTTTCTGATTCTAGAAAGAGATTAAGGACCTTTTTACATTTACCTCAGCATAGGCCTTTAGCTATACCTCCTGTTTTGAATGTTATTGATGATGTGTACTCTGATGCTAGTACAGCCCCTGATTCTCTCCCTCCGGCTCCTGCCAAACCTGATAGGTACTACAGGGTCCCGGATTCTCATCTACACCTGTACAAGGCCCACACTGCAGACCCAGAAACTATTTCCCAGGGCCCAAAAGGGGTTGCAGCTGCCACTGCTAAAAATCCTCTACCTTCTGAAAGGGAGTCTAGAGCTTTAGAGAGATGGGGAAAGAAAGTATATACTTCTGCAACTCTTTCCATGAGGGCATTAAATTGTCAGTTTCATATGATTCAGTACCAAGAGTATTTGTTAGATGAATTGTATAAGAAGCTTTCCTCCTCTGAACCCCTTGACCGTAAATCACTTCAGGATCTGGTACATAACTCACAGCAGGTTAGCAACCATTTTTTGCAGTGTGGTTATGATGCACTGGAAGCTTCATGTAGGTCAGCTATGACAGGGGCAGTTATACGTAGGCATGCCTGGTTGAAGGAACAATCTCTACCGGACCATGTTAAAGCTAAGCTCCTGGATGCTCCAGTGGAAAAACAAAAATTATTTGGTTCCACGGCTCAGGAGGTCTTAAAGAAGTTTGAAGAAAAGGCAAAATCTGTGCAAACAGTCAAGGACTTTCTGCAGGTACAACCACCGAGATTCAGCAGAAATTGGCCTACTAAGAATTGGTCCTTTCCGGACTCAGACAGATCCCAGAGAGGCAGGAACAGGTGTGCCAAAGGTAGAGGGCAAGCTAGAGGCCGTCAGTGGCAACCTCCCAACCAGAGAGGTAGTGCAGGAACAACAACAACAACTGCTACACCAGGACAGACTCAATGACTTTATTTTGACTCTGCCGACCAGGGCTCAATTAGCAGCACCATTGGGCAGAAAGCTTTCTTTATTTTCAAAAAATTGGCATTACATTACAAGGGACTCATGGACACTGCAAATAATAGACAAAGGATACAGGTTCCATTTCCACACATTGCCAAAAAGAAAAGGAATGCCAGACCTGCCACCAAATCAGAGGGCAGAGGCTTTGAAGCAAATCACCAAATTATTGCAAATGAAAGCCATAGAAAAGGTACCTCTTTCAGAACAAGGCCAAGGATTTTATTCCAGATTATTCCTTGTTCCAAGAAAAGAAAATCAATGGATGCCTATTCTCGACCTGTCCGCACTGAATACTTACCTCATTGTGCCAAAATTCAAGATGCTGACCCTACAGCAGCTTCTTCCCATGCTGGGCAAGGAGTCTTGGCTGGTGACTCTAGATCTCAAGGAGGCATACCTGCATGTCCCTATTTGACAAAGTTGCAGAAGACACCTCAGATTTCTTGCAGGATCAGAGCATTATCAATTCTCAGCATTGCCCTTTGGCTTATCTACTGCGCCCAGAGTATTCACGAAATGCCTGGCATCAGTAATTGCACACTGCAGACTTCAGGGGATTCAAATCTACCCATATCTGGACGACTGCCTTATACAAGCGGACAACAAGGAAAATTTGTTAAAGGACTTGGACTGTGCCATCCACCTTTTACAGGCCTTGGGATGCACAGTCAACATCCAAAAATCAAGACTTGTTCCATCCCAAAGAATAACCTTTTTGGGTGCAGATCTAGATACAACCACCCAAATGGCCTTTCTCACAGAAGAAAAACAAAAGCAACTTCCGGATTACTTCAAGAATCTGACAAGACAAACTCAGCTGACTGCAAGGAAAATCCTGCAGGCCCTGGGTTACATGGCATCCTGCATAATTCTGATTCCACAAGCCAGGCTGCATATGAGAAAATTGCAATGGTACCTAAGGAGTGTATGGACTCAGCACAGTCACAGCTTAGAAACTTTGATCCCACTCATCCCTTGCCTTCAAAAGGAATTCCTGTGGTGGGCTCAAGCCTGTCAGTCCAACAGAGGGTTGCCTTTCAACAAGCCAAAAGCAAACCAAAGTATCACCACGGACGCTTCAGACCGAGGTTGGGGAGCACACATGGAGGACAAATGTATCCAAGGGCTATGGTCTCAAGGACAGCTGCGCATGCACATAAACCAAAAGGAAATGCTGGCAGTGATGCACGCAATGGAGGCTTTCAAACCTTTCCTTCATCAGGGCCACCTGCTAATAAGGACCGACAACACCACAGTTATGTGGTACATAAACAAGTAAGGAGGCATGCATTCCTGCCCTCTATGCAGACTCGCCATGAATCTATGGGAACTTTGCTTGAAACTCAATATACAACTACAGTCCCAGTTCGTGCCAGGGAAAGACAATACACTGGCAGACAGCTTAAGCAGAACTACCATGGATGCACATGAATGGATGCTGCACCCAGACATCTTCTTACTCGTAACACAGTCATGGGGAAGGCCGGAGATAGATCTGTTCGCCTCACCCCACAATCATCAACTGAAGACTTTTTGCTCAAGGACATACCACCCACAAGCATGGAAAGTGGACTCTCTTTCCTTCAGCTGGAAAGCTCGAAAAGTCTATGCTTTCCCACCACTCCCATTAATGTCCAAGGTTTTACTGAAGATCAGGGCAGAACAGCCAAGTGTGATTCTGATAGCTCCAGACTGGCCAAGGCAGCACTGGTACCCACTGTTGAAGAGCATGTCACAGAGGAAACCGTGGCCTTTCCCCCTATGGCCACTTCTTCTGACACAGAACAATTTCAAGATCCTGCATCCCAACCTGAAAACCTTGCAGCTAACTGCCTGGAGAATACCATGACTCCTCCTCAGAATAGCTTATGTCAGAGAGTAAAGGACATTATTATGGAGGCTCGCCGTCCTTCCACAAGGAAGGCATACTCAGCAAAATGGAAAAGATTTCTCATTTGGAGCACAACAAAAGGCCTAGATGTGACAGTGATGAGCATGGCACATATACTGGAATACTTAGCAGAATTGTTCCACAATGGCCTGTCTTATTCTTCCATTAAGATACATGCCTCAGCAATTTCAGCAGAATACAATGTAAATCCACCTGTCTTCTCGCATCCTCTCTTAAGACAATTTCTCAGAGGAATCAAAAACATCAATCCTCCAAGGAAACCACCTTTACCTACTTGGGACCTTAACTTTGTGCTGGAGAAACTAACACTTCCTCCCTTTGACCCAGCAGCATCGGCGGATCTACAGTTTCTGTCTTGGAAAACTGCATTCCTTCTGACCATAACTTCAGCAAGAAGAGTATCTGAGTTACAAGCTTTAATGGCAGTGCAGCCATTTCTTATTTTTCATCAAGACAGAGTTTCATTGAGAACCAATCCTACTTTTATGCCAAAGGTGGTATCTAGGGTATCCTTGAACCAAGCAATTCACTTGCCTACATTCTTCCCAAATCCACAAAATAAAGGGGAGAAACTTCTACACACTCTGGATATACACAGACAATTACGCTACTATTTGGACAGAACTAAAAGTTACAGAAAAACTGACCAACTGTTTGTAGCATATGCTGCTGGGGCACAAGGAAAAGCAATTTCCAAACAGACAATTTCAAAATGGATAGGAAATTGTATTCGCTTTTGTTACTCCTTTCATGGAAAGACTGTTCCTGTAAACATTAGGCCTCATTCCACAAGAGCCACAGCCACCACTACAGCCTTCCTAAGAGGGGTGGCTACCAAGGACATTTTAGAAGCTGCTACATGGAGCTCCATGCATACATTTGCCAAGCATTACAATTTACCTTTATACTCCAGATCCAGAGCAGGTTTTGCTACAGCAGTCCTGCAGGGTATCTTAACTACACCATCATTTTCTTACTACCTCCACCCCCAGATTGGCTATGGTATTCTACCCATATGTTATGACTGCAGATGCATCCTTGAAGGACATAGTACAGTTTTGTACCTACCATAAATGTAGATGTCCGATAGGTATGCATCTGCAGTCAGGTTTACCCTCCCACCTTCCCCTCTGTGGTATTCCTAGGGTGCTTACCCATCCATTAGCTAGCTGGGGGAATCTGTTATGGTGTATTTGTTTGTAAGTATATATTTTTTCAATATGTTTGGAATTTTTTTTTGGCATTTTATCCAAATTTAGCCTTCT
The DNA here is from genome assembly GCF_019279795.1 of Protopterus annectens. Lineage (NCBI taxonomy): Eukaryota > Metazoa > Chordata > Ceratodontiformes > Protopteridae > Protopterus > Protopterus annectens. Next base: position 1,484,863,908 of record NC_056743.1, on the reverse strand, counting down.
TAGGGAGCACCTGGCATCTGGGGCAAGAAAAACTGAGGAAAATGGCGTCAGCTGATGCTTTTATACCCCAGGCGCTCTGACGTCGGGGAAAGTGTGACATCAGCCGAGGCCAGACCCAGACTTTGGAATCCGGCCGACCGAAGGGCTGCCTGAGGCAGGACAACCCATATGTTATGACTGCAGATGCATACCTATCGGACATCTACATTTATGATGGGTACAAAACTGTACTTTATGCAGTGTAATTGTGCAGAGTATCCCACCATCCAAGGAGACACAAGTACTACAGTGGCTTTTCATCTGTCCTTGATTTTGCTGAATGTTCTGGTTTTCTTTCATATTTTTATACTTTTGATTTATGCTTCTTCTTATTCAGAAAATGCATGTTGTTGCAGTGCCTCTTGCTCTGTGTTTAGGTAGCAGTGCTTTAATGACCATGAAGTAAGCTTGTCTGAGATTGTAAGATGCAAGTAATCTTTAAGCATATTGTCAAAGAATTATTACAAGCCTTTTTGTTGTTGCCATGCAGAGAATATTTACATAACTAGATAACATATAAGCCTTAGGTATTGAATTGCATATGACAGTATTTGTAATAAAGGACATGATTACAGTATTTTCAGAAGCTCATTACATTTGTTGGAGACTTGCAGTCACCTTTGCAGGCTTTTACCCATAAACTAAACAGAATGGCAATCTATCATGTGTGGTCCATAACCTATGCAGTAATCCTTTAAGCAATTTATCTTGAGCTTGTTTCTTGTTTGCTGCTCATTTTTTACTTTGATCATGTTTTCCCCATGAAACAAGTAGATAGTTGTCAGGCAGCAGGTCTTTTTTGGATAAGAAACATTTTTTACAAGTGGGGGATATCACAGAGATTGCTACTTTCAGTTACGTGTTACTTGGTACTTTTATAAAACTGGATATAAATTATAATTAGAACTGCAGTACAAGGAGGAATGTTTTGAGTTTAGTGCTGCTTGTTTTTTTATACTTGATTTTGACTGGCATTCCAGTAATGTATTTAAAGAGTAATTTATTTTGTCATGCCTCACAACCTTTTTGTTTCCATCTAGATATTAAGTAAGCTGTCATGTAGCCAATGCATTGAAATATTTTTTTTTCTTCTACACTTCATTTTGTCTTGATTGGACTCTCATAGTGATGGTGTGGCACCCAGAGCAGCGTATTTAAAGTCCCAGATTTTGTGTTTTTTGAGCCTAGCCCCACCTTTTCCTGTTGGCCCCACCCATTCAACGGTCTCCTGCAGCCCACCCCTTTGATTTGAAGTCACCACTGGGAGCTAGTGCCTACCTAGTGAGAAGCTGTGACTATCCAGAGCACCTCCCAAAATAAAAACTCCTCAACCACCCCCTCCCCTTAGCCGGGAAACATTTCTCCTTCCTACAACAGTGGAAGGTCATCACCAGGCATCAGTTCATAAGTGTTTTCTAGGCTAATAATCACAAGGGCCTTTTTAAGCCTAGCCGTGCATTCCAGGTCTCTGAAAAGTTCTGGCACCCTTGATAAGTGTAAACAGGGATTTGGGGGATGAAACGTTTACAAGCAGGGGCCTAATCGATGAACCATTGACAGTCTGCTTGTGTCCATTAAGAAACATAGGTGCCAAGCCAGGAATAAATTTCCTGTTCCACATTCAGTTGTGCAAGTTACAGTTGAATTGTGTTGGGGAAGAACTCTGCTTCATGTGGATGGGGAGGCCTGTTTTAGATAAGGGGTAATCTCTGGGATACATACCTCTCTCTCCAGCAGGTTCTGTTTATATCACAGGCAAAGTTTTAAGTCTTAAGAATGGGTAATTCTGGTGCTCTTTGTTTTGCAAATATGCAGGAGGTCCATGAGAGTGGGGTCTGACAATGCCTTGTATGCCAGGCATAGATCTCCCCTCAACAGCCAGTAGGAGACAGAATACAGGGATAGGACCTTGAAATGGTCTGTATAGGACATGTTCTATTAATGAGGAATCTCTGTGGACATTCCAGTTTGATATGCCTGGCTAGGTACATACCAAAAGGGGCATTGTGCTCAATCGTAAGTCTGATGAATGCCCAGTACAGTAGAAGAATGACTTCTTGGACTTAGATAACATACTTTTGTTTATAAGGTGCAAAACATACAGTGATTTCCTCACTGTTGTAGATATGTGATGGTCAAAGACTAGATTACTGGCTGTGTGTCTCCCCAGTTCCCTGAATACCGAGATCCCTCCTAGGGGTGTGTTATCAATATGATAGCTTCTGGGGATGGATGACTTCCCAAAGGATACTGTTATGCATCCCTTGGCATTTAGTTTTAGTCCATGGCTCTGACTCCAGTAATTTGTCTTGTCTTAGCCCTTCCTGGAGAACATTTATGTCAGTGGAGGATTCAATGACAGCTCCTAATTTGCAGTCATCTACAAATTTAATTATCCAGAGGTCATTGAAATGCCAAAAAGGGTCAGTCCCAGGACCGATCCCTGAGAGACTCCACTTGTGACTAGCCTCTTTGCAGAGGTGGACTCCCCAATTCTAACTTCCTGGGGTCCTGTCTGTGAATCAGCTGGCTGTCCACCGGGTGATATGAGGGTTTATACCTAACCACTTGAGTTTGTCGTCAATGCCCGAGTCGGGTATTGTGTCAGATGCTTTGACCAGGTCGGAGTAGGCAGTGTGAATCATTTTGTCCTCATCCATTGCTTTAGTGACCTTCTCAAAGAAGTCCATCAAGTTGAGTTAAGCATAACTTGTCCTTGATGAAATTAAATTGCATTGGGTTCAGTGTATGGAAGTTTCCTACTTTGTCATTGATCATTTCTGTGATTCTTTCCATGGGTTTGCATACGAGACTAGTGAGACTTGTGTATCTGTAGATGTTCATCGTGTTACCCTGCTGCAGTCATCACACTTGGGTTACCCTGTCGTCAGGCGGTCCTGCAGTCGGCCGGATTTCCACAGTCTTGGTCTGACGTCGGTTGCTGTCGCCTCATCCCTGACGTCAGTGCGCCAGGGGTACATATACTGCAGCCGATGCCATTTTCTTCAGTCTTTCTTGCCACGCGGTGCCCGAAGCAGAAGCAGTTCGGAAGTGCCGGTCGGCTGACTCCTGAGATTGTCGAATTCGAATTTCAGACTGAAGTCTTCTATAAAGCTAAGTACCCCGTTGGGGAAACTTTTATTGCCACAGACCGATGTCAGAAAAAGTTAACAATTGTATTTCTTGTGGGAAGCAAATACCTCATAAGGATTTTCATTCTTATTGCATACCTTGCCTAGGCCCTGATCACGACGTCACTTCTTGTCGGTTTTGTGCTAGGTCTAATAAGCGTACTATTAAAAGACGATTTGATTTTGCACGACACTATTTTGGTAGAAAATTTAACTAGAACATGCCGTCGGAGCTACCGACTACCGGCGTGCACAAAAAGCGCAGGGACAAGGACCGACAGCCAAGGCTTAAACCCGATTCCGAGGCCTCGGTTGATCCGGTCTCCGGTTATCAGTGAGGCTCTGACGCAGCCCCTGACTACCGCAGTTCTGGAACCCGTGACCGTTTCGATATTTTGACGGAATGTACTAGGCCGACGCAGCCTTTTACTTCAGGCCCTTCCGACGATTTGCCTTCTAAGGACGTCGGTGCTTCTGAAATGCCATCGGTTTCTGAGGGCATTTTCAGACCGACGACTCTCGCAGTCAAAAAGTTTTCTAAGTCTAAGACTCCTTCTAAAGCTAAAAAGACTACACTTCAGTCTCCTGTTCAAGGCCCTATGCCTAAGAAACAGATGCTCAAAATGGCTGAAGATTTGATTTCTCTTATCAGGGGTTCACAGCCTCCTCCTGACAAAAGGCCTAGACAAGAGGAAGATTCTGCTTCTTCTGAGCAATTGTCTATTTCTTCGGATTCTTCTGAAGACCAAGACTATTCCTACTCTCCTTATGAAGATTCTGATGCTGAGGACTCTATTCCCTCAGCTTCCCCTCCTGAAGACTACTCTTTTGGGGAAACTTTACACACTATGAGGGAACATTTTCACTGGGAAGGTCAGGATTACTCTGATTCCAAGAAAAGGCTCAGAGAGTTTCTTTTACTCCCCCAACACAGACCTCTAGCCATCCCACCTGTTTTGGACATTGTGGATGATGTCTATTTAGAATCCAGTTTCAACCCAGACTCTCTACCTCCTGCTCCGGCTAAGCCTGACAGATACTACAGAGTACCTGATTCCCACAAATTGTTTTACAAAAGTCCAGTAGCTGACCCAGAGACTATCTCCCAGGGTCCCAAGGGGGCTAAGGCTTCCATGGCTAAAAACCCAGTACCTTCTGAGAGGGACTCAAGAGCAATAGACAGGTGGGGGAAAAAGGTTTACACCTCAGCCACATTAGCTATGAGAGCACTAAATTGTCAATGTCATATGCTCAAGTATCAGCAGTTTCTAATCTCTCAGTTAAAACAAAAGATAACCTCCCTCCCTCAACAATCTGAATTGAAAGAAGTGCAGGATTGGTTGCACGCCACCGTGCAGGTTGGGCAAACATACCTTACACTGTGGGTTTGATTCTTTGGAGGCCTCCTGCAGAGCAGCTGTCACTGGATCAGTTATACGTAGGCATGCCTGGTTAAAGGAACAAAGTCTACCTGATCATGTTAAAGCAAAACTACTGGATGCACCTTTACAGCAGGATGTTCTTTTTGGAGTTAAAGCAGAAGAAGTTTTAAAGAAAATGGAAGATAAGGCGAAATCAATGCAGACAGTCAAAGATTTCCTGCAAGTACAACCCCCTCGCTTCAGCAGAAACTGGCCAACAAAAAATTGGTCCTTTCCAGCCACGGACAGACCTCAGAGGGGTAAATACAGGCGCCCAAGGGGCAGAGGACAACCACAAGCCCAGTATAAACCTCGCCAATGGGGCACTCCAACCCAGAAAGGAGGAGAAGACAGGTCTCAACCCACCAGAAGGCAAACTCAATGACTTGCACCTCAACTGGCCAAACAAAGCTCTTTTGTCAGCCCCCTTGGGGGAAAACTAGCACTTTTTACAGACAACTGGCACATGGTCACAAAGGATAAATGGGTCCTAGACATAATTTTACGAGGATACAGATTCCACTTTCACACCTTGCCAATGAAAAGAGGAATGCCAAACCTGCCACTAAATCAAAGGGCAGAGGCTCAAAAACAAATTACAGCTCTCATGGCCATGAGAGCCATTCAACGGGTACCGATTCAAGAGCAAGGCCAAGGATTTTACTCGAGGCTCTTTCTAGTACCCAGAAAGGACAATGCTTGGAGACCAATTCTGGACCTTTCAATTCTAAACACTTACTTACAGGTCCCAAAATTTCAGATGCTAACACTACAGCAGCTACTTCCCATGTTGGGCAAGGAAGCATGGCTGGTAACGTTGGACCTCAAGGAGGCATACCTGCATGTCCCTATCAGACAAAGTTGCAGAAGATACCTCCGTTTCATTGCAGGTTCAACCCATTACCAATTCCCTGCACTGCCCTTTGGCTTATCTACTGCGCCCAGAGTTTTCACAAAATGCCTTGCACCAGTAATTGCATACTGCAGACAAAGAGGAATTCAAATATATCCATAGCTGGACGACTGCCTCATCCAAGCAGAAAGAAAAGACATTCTCTTACATCATCTGGCTTTTGTGAAGCATCTACTAAATTGTCTCGGGTACACAGTAAACGAAAAGAAGTCAAAACTAGTACCCTCACAAAAAATGACATTCCTGGGTGCCAGCTTGGACAACGGCCCAGAAGGCTTATCTTACACCAGACAAGCAACTACAACTGACTCAATATTTCAAGACAATGGCAACAAAGACCCAATTAACTGCAAGAAAAATTCTGCAGGCTTTGGGCTTCATGGCATCTTGCATTCTGATAATACCATTTGCAAAACTGCATATGAGGAAATTACAGTGGTACCTAAAAAGTGTATGGTCTCAACACAGCCACAGCTTGGACACAATGATATCTCTCATTCCCTGCCTTCAACAGGAATTTCTATAGTGGGCACAGGCATGTCACGTCAACAAGGGTCAGCCTTTCACCTTGCCCCCAACCAGGCAAACTATCACAACAGATGCTTCAGACTATGCCTGGGGGGCACACATGGCAGGGCAATGCATTCAAGGCCTATGGACTGCAGAACAAAGAAAACTAAACTGCACATAAATCAAAAAGAGATGCTAGCTGTACAGAAAGCTCTGACAGCCTTCAAGGATCTACTACATCCAGGACAACTTGCAATAAAGACGGACAACACCACAGTAATGTGGTACATAAACAAGGGAGGCACACATTCCTACCCTCTTTGCAGGCAAGCAATAATCTTATGGAACACAGCTCTGGCCTACCAAGTCCAGTTACAAGCTCAATTCCTGCCAGGACAGAAAAACACATTGACAGACGACCTAAGCAGAAACATCAAAGATCCCCACGAGTGGAAGCTAGACCCACAAATATTTACAATGATAACTCAAAAATGGGGCCTACCAAATATAGACCTGTTTGCCAGTCCTCAAAACTACCAACTGACAAAATTTTGTACAAGGACATTCCACCATCAAGCTTGGAAAGTGGACGCTCTCTTCTTCAGTTGGAAAAACCTGACAGCATATGCCTTTCCTCCATTACCTCTTCTCACAAAGGTTCTTTTGAAGGTCAAAAAGGAGAAACCTCGACTGATTCTCATAGCCCCAGACTGGCCATGCCAGCACTGGTACCCACTATTGAAGAATATGGCGCTCAGCCCACCATGGATATTGCCTCAAATACCACATTTGCTCACGCAGCAAAACAAACAGATTCTACACATCCAGCTAAAAACCTTAAAACTGTCTGCATGGCAAATCTTTTAAACATCCAACCAGCCCCTCTTTCACAAGCAGTTCTGGATGTTATTCTGGAAGCCAGGAGGCCAAGCACCAGGAAGGCTTACTCGGACAAATGGAAAAGGTTTTCTGCCTGGAACCAAGCTAAAGGCCAAGACACAACTCAGCCTCATATACCTCACATTCTGCAGTATTTAGCTGAGATGTTGCACAAAGGACTTTCCTTCTCCTCAATTAAAATCCATGCTTCAGCTATTTCAGCTCACTACGACACTAATCCACCTTTATTTTCACATCCTCTTCTAAAGCAGTTCCTCAGAGGGGCAAAAAACATTAGACCACCTAGAAGAGCTCCTTCACCAACATGGGACCTCAACTTTGTTCTGCAAAAACTAACGTTACCTCCCTTTGAACCAGCTTTCTCTGCAGACCTTCAGTTCCTATCTTGGAAGACTGCTCTGCTCCTGGCAATAACTTCTGCTTGGAGAGTCTCAGAATTACAGGCACTAATGACAGTGGAACCTTTCCTCATTTTTCATCAAGACAGAGTTTCTCTACGAACTAATCCTTCCTTTATGCCTAAGGTGGTTTCCAGTGTAGCTTTAAATCAAACCATCCATCTACCCACTTTCTTTCCCAATCCACAGAACAAAGGTGAGAGACTCTTGCATTCCTTGGACATTCACAGGCAGCTTTGTTACTGCTTGGACAAAACTAAGGCTTTCAGAAAAACTGACCAGCTCTTTGTATCCTATGCTACAGCTTCTCAAGGGAGGGCTATATCCAAGCAAACCATTTCTAAATGGATAGACCATTGCATACGGTTCTGTTATACCCATCATGGGAAACCAGTTCCTCCTACCATTAGATCCCACTCTACCAGGGCAACAGCTACCTCTACAGCCTTTCTCAGAGGGGTTCCTACCAAGGAAATTTTAGAAGCTGCAACTTGGAGTTCAGTACACACCTTCACCAAACACTATCACTTGCCTCTTTATTCTACGTCCAGGGCGGGCTTCGCCACTGCAGTTCTGCAGAGCCTCATTGCCTCCACTAACCCCCTATGATACCTCCACCCTACCTTAGCTTTGGGACTCAACCCAAGTGTGATGACTGCAGCAGGGTAACACGATGAACATAGTACAGTTTTGTACCTACCATAAATGTAGATGTTCGAGTGTTCACCCTGCTGCTGTCCAGGTTACCCTCCCTCCAACCCCTCTGATCTTCTGGCTAAATCTCTGCTATGCCTTACTGATGTATTTGCTTATAGCTGAAGGGATTTTGTGTTTGTACAGTGTTCACACCATTTGGTACTAATTTTGATCACCTTTTTGGGGGCACCTGACATCTGGGGCAAGACAAACTGAAGAAAATGGCGTCGGTTGCAGTATATGTATCCCTGGCGCACTGACGTCAGGGATGAGGCGACCGCAACCGATGTCAGACCAAGACTGTGGAAATCCGGCCAACATACAGGACCGCCTGACGACAGGATAACCAAAGTGTGATGACTGCAGCAGGGTGAACACTCGAACATCTACATTTATGGTAGGTACAAAACTGTACTTTTCCAAGTTCTGATGGCCCACCTTTGTGCAGAGGGATGACTGTTGCTGTTCTCCATTCATGAGGCATGAAGGCTGTTTGTAGGCTATAGTTAAGTATCAGTTCCAGAGGGCCTGATTGGTCATGTCTCATGCTATTTAGAAGGTATCCTTTGATATTAGCTGGGCCCATTGATAGTTTTTGGCTTCAGATAGTGCATTTAAGGACCTGTTCCCTAATGATATGAGAGGGAGTTACATTTGATGGTATTTCCTGAAGGAAGATTGAAGGTGAGGGAAGGGTAAAATTGGAGCTGAATTTGTCAGCCAGTAGGTTTGCTGTGTCTTCTGGCTCAGTATAGGTAGCTCCATTAACAGTGTGCTGTGCACACAGTTGCATATTGCCTTTGAGGTAGCAGACATAGCTAAAGAATGCCTTGTGGGTTATCCTTGGCCTGGGATGCCAAATTTGCCTCAAATTTGGCTTTGGTAAACTGTATTTGTCCTCTGAGTTGGTTGATTAATTTGAGAGCGCTTTTATCCTTCTGGATGCTGCACCTGCTAATTTATGCCATGACTTTCTTCCTTCTGTTACACATCCTATTGGTGATGTTTCCACTAGGGTGGCTTGGGTTTTGAATTAGTTATGTACAACGTCTTGGTGTGTACAGCTGCCTTTATGTGGCTATTAATGTGTTTGTATAGTGTTTTGTGAACAGTTTCTCGCAGGCTGCAGTGTTCTCAGGGTTTATGGGGATTTGACATTTTCCCAGGTTATCACTTAATAATAGGAAGTGGTCCTTAAAGTAGTTCCTGAATATTCCAAGGTTAGCTAACATTCCAGGTTTTATTTTTTCTTCTTTGGTCCGACCAGAAAATGGTCTCCTTTGATGATATTACATGCCAGATCCAGTATGGTTGCACCCCTGGTTGGTGTATTGACAATCAGGTCCAGGGAGTTTGTGTTACAAAATCCAGGAATCTCTGTGCCCTGTACATTTGGTGGCATGTATGATTCCCAGTTAATAGTGGGGTAATTAAAGTCACCCATGAAATATGGTTTGGGGTTGTATGTTGAGTGTTTCCAATAAGTTTAAATACATGTTATGGGTTTCCTGTGTCATAGAGGGAGACCTATAGCTTGCAAGGAAGTGGTATGGGATTTTACCTGTGGTGATTGTTGAATGTAGAGAAGCTCAAGTGCATCGTCCTGTTTGATGAGCCTTGAGGTATATTTATTTCTGATGTAAATCAAGACACCTCCACTTTTAGTCCCCTGTGTGTAGTAACTGGTCTAATATGTGGAAGGCATTATAGCTTTGTACTGCCGGTAGGTTGTCTTTGACTTTAAACCTTATCTTGGTGACCACACAGACATCAACATTTTTTAGTGTGGAGGTTTTTGTTTAGACTCCTAGCATTGAGCAGTAACACCTTTATATTTTCTTGGTTTTGATTTATGTTGGAAATACTTTGTTTGGCATTGCCTAAAAGATACTGGGGGGGGGGGGGGGGGTAGTGTTTTAGATAATATTCAAAAGCCTGGAAGGGAGAGATGCAAACCGTCCCTGGCAAAGCAGCGTGATCTGTTGACCATCTCCTTCCATGCTGACATATACTGCACTCCCTTTGAATGACACTGGAAATTAAGCCAGTTGTTAAAGTCAGTCATCTTTTGTTTGCATTGTGGCATCATCCTTGAAGAAAGTAAATTGCTGCTCAGTGCTAGGCTCATACCTTTCTGGGGCACACATTCAGAGCTCCATGATGTCTCTTCATGTAGTTTAGGGAGGTACATCTCAGGTCATTTCGACCCACAAGGACCATGAGTCATACTGGTACTTTTGTGGTCTGGTGACCTAAATGCATGTGTAATGTCATGGATCCTGGCCCTTAATAAGCAACTGACCGTGACTTTCTTCTTACTCAGCCTGGTGAGAGGGACATCGGTGTGGCTCACAATGGGATCTCCAGTGACCAGAATGTTGGACTGTGTGTGGTGGCTTGATTATGGGCTTAGAAGTCGAGGTTGTTTGTCTAGGAGGTTTTTGGGGTTTAGGAATGTTGCATTTAAGTGCCTCAACCTATTGTGGGTGCATCTGTCTGCTTTGAATTGTGTGTGATGGGTGCACTGTGTGTACTACTGACAACCTGATTGACATTAGGAGTGTTTTTATGCGAGAGCTTTGCTTCCAGTGACATTGTGTAAATAAGTCTCTCACATACCATATCAGTTTGCTTGAGAATTAACTGGATGTCCTTCAAGGATGCATCTGCAGTCCTAACATATGGGTTGTCCTGCCTCAGGCAGCCCTTCGGTCGGCCGGATTCCAAAGTCTGGGTCTGGCCTCGGCTGATGTCGCACTTCACCCGACGTCATAGCTGCTGTGGTATAAAGGCATCAGCCAACGCCATTTTCCTCAGTCTTTCTTGCCGCGCGGTGCCCGAAGCAGAAGCTGTTCGCAAGTGCCGGTCGGTCACATCCAGAGATTTCTACTACCGAAGACTTCTAAAAAGCTAAGTACCCCGTTGGGGACTCTTTCTTGCCTCAGCCAATGTCAGACAAAGTAAATAATTGTTTAACTTGTGGGAAAAAAATACCTCATAAGGATTTCCACTCTTACTGCCTTCCTTGTTTAGGCCCGGACCACGACGCATCAGCTTGTTTAGCCTGTGCTTCTTTCAACCGATGGACGCTTAGACGTCGGTCGGAGTTTGCAGAGGAGTTTTTTGGTCCCGCTTTTGCTTACAAAATGCCGTCTGAGACTCCAACAGCACAATTAGCTAAAAAACGCAAGGAAAAGGACTGACACTCGCGGTCCGCGGTTTCGGCTGAAACCACGGTTAGGTCAACCGCGAGTGTCTCGGTTTCGGCTGAAACAGAGTCCTCTGTTCTTCCTTAGGCCGAAAACAGGCCCCCGGTAGCCGAGGCTTCACAGAGCATGGTTGAATCTGCTACAGAAATTGCTCCTACAGAAGCAAGCACCCAGGATTTGTCAGATACTATTCCTTTAGACATATCTACCCCTGCACGTGGGGCTGCTAGACCCCCTGCATCTATGTCTATCAAGGCTTTTGCCAGGGCTAAAGCAGCTAAATCTTCTAAGGCCTTACCTGCTAAAATTCCCTCACACAGGCCTACCTCTAGTTCTCAAATGCTCAGCCTGGCTGAGGATCTCATTTCTTTGATCAGGGGATCCCAACCTCACCCAGACAGGGCCTCTCAACCCCCTCTAGAGAAGAGGCCTATGACTGAACCCCCAAAACCTGTTTCCACAGACAATTCCTCGGATGACTCAGATATCTCAGACCCTCAGGAAGGCCCATATTCTCCTTATGAGGATTCTGATGCAGAAGACTCCATTCCTTCTGCCTCTCCTCCTGAAGAATTTTCCTTTGGGGAAACCTTACATGCTATGAGGGAACACTTTCAATGGCAGGGCCAGGATTTTTCAGATTCAAGGAAAAGGCTAAGGACTTTCTTACACTTACCACAGCATAGGCCTTTAGCCATTCCTCCAGTACTAACAGTTGTTGATGATGCATATAATGATGCCTGTACTGCCCCTGATTCTCTTCCTCCGGCCCCTGCCAAGCCTGACCGATATTACAGGGTCCCGGACACACACTACCATTTGTATAAGGCTCCTGTGGCAGATCCTGAAACCATTTCGCAGGGCCCTAAGGCTGTGGCAGCTGCCTCTGCCAAAAATCCTCTCCCCCCTGAAAGGGAATCTAGAGCATTAGAGAGATGGGGTAAAAAGGTTTATACTTCTGCTACTCTTTCGGCCAGGGCCTTAAACTGTCAATTTCATATGATCCAGTACCAGGAATTTTTGTTAGACCAGCTAAATAAAAAACTGTCCTCCCCTGAACCTATAGACCGCAAGTCCCTTCAGGATTTGGTACATAACTCTCAGCAGGTTAGTAACCATTTCTTAAAATGTGGCTATGATGCACTGGAGGCTTCCTTTAGATCAGCTATGACTGGAACAGTGATTCGAAGGCATGCCTGGTTAAAAGAACAATCCTTACCAGACCATGTTAAGTCAAAACTCCTAGATGCTCCTATGGAGAAACAAAGTTTGTTTGGCTCCCCTGCACAGTAGGTTCTAAAGAAGGTGGAGGAAAAAGCAAAATCTGTCCAAACAGTCAAGGATTTCTTACAGGTCCAACCTCCAAGGTTTAGCAGAAATTGGCCTTCGAAGAATTGGTCCTTTCCAGACACCTCCAGAGCACAGAGAGGCAGAAATAGACGCCCAAGAGGCAGAGGTCAATCCAGGGTGCCTACAGGGACGTCAGTGGCAACCTACCAACCAGAGAAGTACTGCCACAGATTCAACTACAACCACTTCCACTGGACAGACACAATGACTTGGTTCTGATTCCGCCTACCAGGGAACAACTGGAAGCACCCTTGGGCGGAAAACTAGCTTTATTTTCCCACAACTGGCATTACATTACAGGAGACAAATGGACTTTACAAACAATAGACAAAGGCTACAGGTTTCACTTCCACACTCTACCAAAAAAGAGAGGAATGCCAAACCTACCACCAAGCCAAAAAACAGACGCTCTAAGACAAATCAACAACTTACTAAGGATGAGAGCTATAGAAAAGGTACCACCTATGGAACAAGGCCAATGATTTTACTCCAGGCTTTTCCTTGTACCAAGGAAAGAAAATCAATGGAGACCTATTCTCGACTTGTCCGCTCTGAACACATACCTCATTGTTCCAAAATTCAAAATGCTGACCCTCCAGCAACTTCTTCCCATGCTGGGCAAAGAGTCTTGGCTGGTGACTCTAGATCTCAAGGAGGCATACCTGCACGTCCCTATACGACCAGATTGCAGAAGACACCTCAGATTTCTTGCAGGATCAGAGCATTATCAATTCTCAGCATTGCCCTTTGGCTTATCTACTGCGCCCAGAGTATTCACAAAATGCCTGGCATCAGTAATTGCTCATTGCAGGCTTCAGGGATTTCAGATTTACCCATACCTGGACGACTGCCTAATACAAGAGGACAACAAGGCAAAATTAACAAAAAATTTGGAAAAGGTCATACAACTGTTGCAAGCCTTGGGATACACAGTCAACATGCAAAAATCAAGACTAGTACCATCCCAAAGGATAACATTCTTGGGTGCAGAACTGGATACATCAACTCAGATGGCTTTTCTCACAGAAGAAAAACAAAAGCAACTACCAGTATATTTCATGACATTAACAACACAAACTCATCTTACTGCAAGGAAAGTCCTGAAAGCCCTGGGTTACATGGCATCTTGCATAATATTGATTCCGCATGCCAGGCTGCATATGAGAAAGTTGCAATGGTACCTAAGGAATGTATGGTCTCAACACAAGCACAGTCTAGAAGCCCAGATTCCATTAATTCCATGCCTGAAGCAAGAATTCCAGTGGTGGGCTCAGGCCTGTCAGTTGAACAGAGGACTGCCTTTCCAGACACCTCATCCAATCCAGACCATCACCACGGACGCCTCAGACCTAGGCTGGGGGGCACACATGGTGAACAAGTGCATACAAGGCCTATGGACCCAAGACCAGCTGAATCTACACATAAATCTAAAGGAGATGCTGGCAGTGAAACATGCAATCCAGGCATTCCGACCATTCCTTCAACAAGGTCACTTGCTGATAAGGACGGACAATACCACAGTCATGTGGTACATCAACAAACAGGGAGGTACACACTCATATCCTCTATGCCGGATGGCAATGGACCTGTGGAATGTGGCCCTGAATCTCAACATTCAACTTCAGGCCAGATTTGTACCAGGAAAAGAAAATTCACTAGCAGACACCTTAAGCAGAACTACCACGGATGCTCACGAATGGATGCTGCATCCAGATATCTTCAAAACCATAACAAAGAAATGGGGACTACCAGAGATAGACCTGTTCGCCTCCCCACACCAATTGAAGAAATTCTGCACAAGAGCATACCACCCACTTGCTTGGAGGGTGGACTCCCTTTCCTTCAGCTGGAAAAACCTGACAGCATATGCATTCCCACCTCTTCCTTTGATGTACAAAGTCCTACTGAATATCAAAGAGGATCAGCCAAGGGTAATCCTGATAGCTCCAGACTGGCCGAGGCAACATTGGTACCCGTTACTGAGAAGCATGTCTCGGACACAAGCATGGCCTCTACCTCTATGTCCCTTACTTCTAACACAGAACAACTACAAGATCCTACATCCAAACTTGAAAACACTGCAGCTAGCTGCTTGGAATATTGCATAAGACAAAATAACCCAGATTTATCTCAGAGGGTTAAGGACATTATCCTGGAGGCTCGCAGACCCTCCACAAGGAAAACTTATTCAGCCAAATGAAAAAGATACCTCATTTGGAGTGCAGCAAAGGGAGAAAATGTCTCATTGGCAAACATAGCACACATCCTGGAATACTTAGCAGAACTGTTCCACAATGGCCTGTCCTACTCCTCCATTAAGATTCATGCATCAGCAATCTCAGCAGAATACAACATGGATCCTCCTGTCTTCTCTCATCCTCTACTCAGACAGTTCTTGAGAGGAATCAAAACGTAAAGCCTCCAAGGAAACCACCTTTACCTACATGGGATCTCAACTTTGTGCTGGAAAAGTTAACACTTCCCCTTTTGAACCAGCAGCAACAGCAGATTTACAGTTCTTGTCTTGGAAAACTGCTTTCCTGCTAGCAATCACTTCAGCAAGAAGGGTATCTGAATTACAGGCATTAATGGCAGTGCAGCCCTTTCTTATCTTCCATCAGGATAGAGTGTCTCTGAGAACCAACCCTACCTTTATGCCAAAAGTGGTCTCCCGAGTATCATTGAACCAAGCGATTCATTTACCTACATTCTTCCCCAACCCACAGAACAGGGGGGAAAGACTGCTACATACCTTGGATGTGCACAGACAATTACGCTACTACCTAGACAGAACTAAGACCAACAGAAAAACTGACCAACTTCTGGTAGCATATGCAACAGGAATGCAAGGAAAAGCAATTTCAAAACAGACAATCTCAAAATGGATAGGAAATTGCATACGATTTTGCTACTCTTTTCATGGAAAGACAACTCCTGAAAATATCAGACCTCATTCCACAAGAGCTACAGCCACCACTACAGCTTTCCTACGAGGAGTGGCTACCAAAGACATTTTAGAAGCTGCTACTTGGAGCTCCGTGCATACATTTGCCAAGCATTATAACCTTCCTTTATACTCCAGATCCCGAGCAGGTTTTGCAACTGCTGTGTTGCAAGGGATCTTGACTACACCATCTTTATCTTAGTGCCTCCTCCCCCAGTTTGGCTATGGTATTCTACCCATATGTTAGGACTGCAGATGCATCCTTGAAGGACATAGTGCAGTTTTGTACCTGCCATAAATGTAGATGTCCGATAGGTATGCATCTGCAGTCAGGATTACCCACCCTCCTTCCCCTCTGTGGTATTCCTAGGGTACCTACCCCTCTTTTAGCTAGCTGGGGGAAATTATTATGGTGTATTTGTTTTTGTATATATGTATATATATATATATATATATATATAATTTTTGCTCTCTACTGTTTGGAATTATTTGCATTTATCCAAATTTAGCCTTCCTAGAGGGCACCTGGCATCTGGGGCAAGAAACACTGAGGAAAATGGCGTCGGGTGATGCCTTTATACCACAGCAGCTATGACGTTGGGTGAAGTGCGACATCAGCCGAGGCCAGACCCAGACTTTGGAATCCGGCCGACCGAAGGGCTGCCTGAGGCAGGACAAACCCATATGTTAGGACTGCAGATGCATACCTATCGGACATCTACATTTATGGTAGGTACAAAACTGTACTTTGTCAGTACATATGAGGCAATTTCTTCATTGCCTTAGGATGCCCATATCCATTGAGCTGGTAACAGTGATAGTGGGAAAGAAAGTAATGTTAGGAGTATCTGGTTTGCAACACTGGGGTATCGCTTGCCACTGCAAACTAGTTGTCCTGTGTACAACTAGGTATTGGTGAAATTTCAAGGGAACTTTTATAGGAAAACGTTCAGCTCAAGGTGTCTGTCTATGTATGCAGGGCACTGTCAGACACTTGAGGGAAAACGCATAAGTAGACTCTGATGATTTATGGATGAAGTATTTAGGCAGATGTTCTGAAATTAGGTAGACAGCAGCACTTACTGAAAATAAAGAATTAGCTAGTCAAGAAAGATAAAAAGAGGGGATTCACCTGAAAGGCTACTGCCTGTCTACTATTAGTGCTGGTCTTACCACAGCTTCATGCTGCTGGGTTACAATGCTTCTTTGCTTCTCTCACCAAAAACAAAACACTAGCACTAGTCCCAAGATGAGGAGCAGGTCATAGGCCCTTTAGTGATCAACAGCTTTTTCCCAGCTGATGCAAGGGTCTTTAGACTTGTAGCCTTTTCCTGGTAGACGCCTTGAATAGTAACCAGACCAATCAGGAAGGGCAAACACAGACACTCACTGACCAATCAGAAGCCATCAGGAATCCATCTCTCACTAGGAGCAAAATGTAAGTACAGATTCCAGACCGACTCAAATGAAGCAGTTAAGCTTTCCAGTGAACAGCAGTCTCCAGGAAATAATGTCCCTGTGTCCCTTCTATCACCAGGAGCAAAACAGAATTACTAATCCAAAGAATGACTACTAAAAGGCAGAATGTGGGCTGTCCAATAATTGGTGGTCTTGGAGTAGATGTTGCAGCTTTTAAATGTAAGATGGAAAAATGGGTTAATATCCTAAGAGTTGCAGTGTGCACTAAGCAGTTGTATATGAAATAGGGGGGGTAGCTTAAGTCACACATTTTAAAAGAGGAGGATAGATTGGAAGGGGGTGGCACTTCACATTCTGGCTGTTTGGAACACAATGAAATGGGCAATAAATTTAAATTGCTGAAGGGGAGTGAGTTGACAAACTGATAATGATGTCCTTCAAGGATGCATCTGCAGTCCTTACAAATGGGTTGTCCTGTCGTCAGGCAGCCCTTCGGTCGGCCGGATTCCAAAGTCTGGGTCTGGCTTCGGCTGGTGTCGCATTTCACCCGACGTCATAGCTGCAGTTACTCGGGTATAAAGGCATCAGCAGACGCCATTTTCCTCAGTCTTTCTTGCCGCGTGGCGCCCGAAGCAGAAGCTGTTCGCAAGTGCCGGTCGGTCAGATCCAGAGATTACTACTACCGAATACTTCTACTACTACCGAAGACTTCTAAAAAGCTAAGTACCCCGTTGGGGACTCTTTCTTGCCTCAGCCGATGTCAGAAAAAGTGAATAACTGTTTAACTTGTGGGAAACAAATACCTCATAAAGATTTCCACTCTTACTGCTTACCTTGTTTAGGCCCAGACCACGACGTAGCAGCTTGTTTAGCCTGTGCTTCTTTTAACCGACGGACGCTTAGACGTCGGTCGGAATTTGCTGAGCAGTTTTTCGGCTCTGATTTTGCTTGTATTATGCCGTCGGATCCTCCGACTTCACAAATACCCAAAAAACGCAAGGAAAAGGACCGACACTCGCGGTCCGCGGTTAAGCCAACCGCGAGTGTCTCGGTTTCGGCTGAAACCGAGCAAGTGGTTCTTCCTTCAGCCGAAAACATACCTTCTACCGTGGCCTCTTCTAACCTGGTGGAATCGGCTTCTGAAATCCAACCTGCAGTTGCGGTTTCTCAGGAATTATCTGACACTATTCCCTTGGATATTTCAACCCCTGCACGTGGAGCTGCTAGGCCTCCTGCAGCCATGTCCATTAAGGCCTTTGCCAGGGCTAAAGCTACAAAATCTGTGCCTGTTAAGACCCCCTCTCACAGGCCCAGCTCCAGTTCCCAAATGCTTTCTCTAGCAGAGGATCTCATTTCTTTAATCCGGGATCCCAACCTCATCCAGACAGGGCCTCTCACCCACCTCCAGAGAAGAGGCCTAGAGCAGAGCCCCCTGAACCAGTGTCCACAGATGATTCCTCTGATGATTCAGATAATACAGACCCTCCATAGGCTCCTTATTCCCCTTACGAAGACTCTGATGCTGAAGAGTCCATCCCTTCTGCCTCTCCACCTGAGGAATTTTCCTTTGGGGAAACCTTGCATGCTATGAGGGAACAATTTCAGTGGCAGGGCCAAGATTTTTCAGACTCCAGGAAAAGGCTTAGAACCTTTTTGCATTTACCACAACATAGGCCTTTAGCTATACCTCCAGTTCTTTCTGTTGTAGATGATGCATTTAATGATGCTTGTACTGCTCCTGATTCATTACCTCCGGCCCCTGCTAAGCCCGATAGATTCTACAGGGTCCCGGACACACATCACCATTTTTACAAGGCTCCTTTTGCAGATCCTGAGACTATCTCCCAGGGGCCTAAGGCTGTAGTAGCTACCTCTGCTAAAAATCCCCTCCCCTCTGAAAGGGAATCCAGATCCTTAGAGAGATGGGGTAAAAAAGTTTACACTTTTGCTACTCTGTCAGCTAGGGCCTTGAACTGTCAATTTCATATGATACAATATCAAGAATTTATGCTAGACCAGTTAACTAAAAAACTGTCCTCTGATGAACCTTTAGATAAGAAGTATGTTCAGGAAATGGTACATAACATTCAGCAAGTTAGTAACCATTCCTTAAAATGCGGCTATGATGCACTGGAGGCTTCCTTTAGATCAGCCATGACTGGCACAGTTATCAGAATGCATGCATGGTTAAAAGAGCAGGCCTTACCGGACCATGTCAAATCAAAATTACTAGATGCTCCCATGGACAAGGTCAATTTATTTGGTTCTCCTGCACAACAGGTACTGAAGAAGATGGAAGAGAAGGCAAAATCTGTACAAACAGTGAAAGATTTCTTACAGGTCCAACCTCCAAGGTTTAGCAGGAATTGGCCCTCCAAGAACTGGTCCTTTCCAGACTCCTCCAAAGCACAGAGAGGCAGGAATAGGCGTTCAAGAGGCAGAAACCAATCCAGGGGTGCCTACAGGGGACGCCAGTGGCAGGGTAACAACCAGCGAGGCACAGACGCAGCCACCACCACTGCAACAGGACAATCACAGTGACTTGGCTCTGGCACCGCCTACCAGGGAACAACTAGAAGCACCCTTAGGCGGAAAGCTAGCTTTATTTTCAAAGAACTGGCATTACATCACAAGAGACATGTGGATTTTGCAAACTATAGACCAAGGTTACAGGTTTCATTTCCATACTCTACCAGGAAAGAGAGGAATGCCAAACCTACCACCAAATCAAAAGGCAGAAGCTCTAAAACAAGAAAATCAATTATTAAAAATAAGAGCTGTGGAAAAAGTACCATATATGGAGCAAGGAAAGGGCTTTTACTCCAGACTCTTCCTAGTACCAAGGAAAGAAAGCAAATGGAGACCTATTCTCGATCTGTCCGCTTTAAACACATTCCTCATTGTTCCAAAATTCAAAATGCTGACCCTACAGCAGCTTCTTCCCATGCTGGGCAAGGAGTCTTGGCTGGTTACTCTAGATCTCAAGGAGGCATACCTGCACGTCCCCATACGACCAGATTGCAGAAGATACCTCAGATTTCTTGCAGGATCAGAGCATTATCAATTCTCAGCATTGCCCTTTGGCTTATCTACTGTGCCCAGAGTGTTCACGAAATGCCTGGCATCAGTAATCGCTCATTGCAGGCTTCAGGGAATCCAAATCTACCCTTACCTGGACGATTGCCTGATACAAGCGGACAACAAAAACAAGCTAGCAGAAGACTTGAAAAGAGTCATTTACCTTCTACAAGCCCTGGGATATACAGTCAATATAAAAAAGTCAAGGCTGATACCATCCCAAAAGATAACCTTTTGGGTGCGGAGCTGGACACATCCAAACAAATGGCATTCCTAACAGTAGAAAAACAGGAGCAACTCCCTCTCTACTTCTTGGCATTAACAAAGCAAAGCCATCTAACAGCAAGAAAAGTCCTACAGGCATTGGGCTTCATGGCATCCTGCATAATATTGGTCCCACATGCCAGATTGCACATGAGAAAGCTACAGTGGTACCTAAAGAATTTATGGTCTCAGCACAAGCACAGCCTAGAAACTCACATTCCAATAATTCCATGCCTGAAGCAAGAATTCCACTGGTGGGCTCAGGCCTGTCAAACAAACGAAGGACTGCCCTTCCACAGCACTCAACCAAGCCAAACCATCACAACAGATGCCTCAGACCTCGGTTGGGGGGCCACATGATAGACAAATGCATACAAGGTTTATGGACTCAAGAGCAACTGCATCTACATATAAACCTAAAGGAAATGCTGGCAGTAAAACTGGCAATTCAGGCTTTCAAACCATTTCTTCGACAAGGCCAGTTGATAAGGACAGACAACACCACAGTTATGTGGTACATCAACAAGCAGGGAGGCACACATTCGTACCCTCTATGCCGGATGGCCCTGGACCTCTGGAATGTGGCCCTGAGTTACAACATTCAGTTACAAGCAATTTTTGTACCAGGAAAAGAAAACACTTTAGCAGACATACTAAGCAGGACTACCACGGATGCCCACGAATGGATGCTGCATCCGGACATCTTCAAAACCATAACAAGAAAATGGGGTCTCCCAGAAATAGATTTATTTGCATCCCCACACAATCACCAATTAAAGAAATTCTGCACCAGGACGTACCATCCACTGGCATGGAAGGTGGACTCCCTTTCCTTCAGTTGGAAAAATCTGACAGCATATGCATTCCCACCACTTCCTTTGATGCACAAGGTGCTATTGAAGATCAAAGAGGACCGTCCAAGGATCATTCTGATAGCTCCAGATTGGCCAAGGCAACATTGGTACCCATTACTGAGGAGCATGTCTCGGGAACAGATGTGGCCCTTACCCCTAGTTCCCTTGCTGTTAACTCAGAACAACTACAACACCCTGCATCCAAACCTGAAAACTCTGCAGCTGACTGCCTGGAACATTGCATAAGACAAATTAACCCAATTTTATCCCAAAGGGTTAAGGACATTATCTTGGAAGCTCGCAGACCTTCAACAAGGAGAACCTATTCAGCAAAATGGAAAAGATATCTCATTTGGAGTACTGCTAAAGGGGAAGATGTGTCACTGGTAAACATAGCCAACATCCTGGAATACTTGGCAGAGCTATTCCACAAAGGCCTGTCCTACTCTTCCATTAAGATTCATGCATCAGCTATTTCAGCAGAATACGACTTGGATCCTCCAGTCTTCTCACATCCTCTGCACAGGCAGTTTCTGAGAGGAATTAAAAATGTAAAGCTTCCTAGGAAGCCACCATTACCTGCATGGGACTTGAACTTTGTGCTAGAAAAATTGACACTTCCTCCTTTCGAACCAGCAGCAACAGCAGAATTGCAATACTTAACATGGAAAACTGCTTTCCTGCTGGCAATCACTTCAGCAAGAAGGGTTTCTGAGCTACAGGCATTAATGGCAGTACAGCCCTTTTTGATCTTCCATCAAGATAGAGTGTCCATGAGAACGAATCCTACTTTTATGCCTAAGGTGGTCTCCAGAGTATCTTTAAATCAGGCTATCCACCTACCTACATTCTTCCCCAACCCGCAGAACAGGGGAGAAAGACTGTTGCATACCTTGGATGTACACAGACAATTACGCTACTACCTGGACAGGACCAAGAGCAATAGAAAAACTGACCAGCTACTGGTAGCATATGCAACAGGAAAGGAAGGGAAAGCAATTTCAAAACAGACAATATCTAAGTGGATTGGAAATTACATTAGATTTTGTTACTCCTACCATGGAAAGAAAACTCCAGAAAACATCAGGCCTCACTCTACAAGAGCTACAGCCACTACCACAGCTTTTCTACGAGGAGTGGCTACTAAAGACATTTTAGAAGCTGCTACTTGGAGCTCCGTGCATACATTTGCCAAGCATTATAATTTACCTTTATTCTCTAGATCCCAAGCAGGTTTTGCCACTGCTATTTTGCAAGGGATCTTAACTACACCATAATTCTACCTTTCCTCCTCCCCCCAGTTTGGCTATGGTATTCTACCCATTTGTAAGGACTGCAGATGCATTCTTGAAGGACATAGTACAGTTTTGTACCTACCATAAATGTAGATGTCCGATAGGAATGCATCTGCAGTCAGGATTACCCACCCTCCTTCCCCTCTGTGGTACTCCTAGGGTATTTACCCCTCTTATAGCTAGCTGGGGGAATCTATTATGGTGTATTTGTTTGTATATATGTACATACATGCTTATCTTTTGTTTGCTCTCTAATATTTGGAATCATTGGCATTTATCCAAATTTAGTCCTCCTAGAGGGCACCTGGCATCTGGGGCAAGAAACACTGAGGAAAATGGCGTCGGCTGATGCCTTTATACCCGAGTAACTGCAGCTATGACGTCGGGTGAAGTGCGACACCAGCCGAAGCCAGACCCAGACTTTGGAATCCGGCCGACCGAAGGGCTGCCTGACGACAGGACAACCCATTTGTAAGGACTGCAGATGCATTCCTATCGGACATCTACATTTATGGTAGGTACAAAACTGTACTTTGTGGTTGCTCACAACAGGCAATGAAAGAAAAGCAGAAGGGAGATATGTGGTTAAATTAACATAAGGGGCAGTCAGCTAGAAAGACAACTGAACTTAAAAACACACCACCACCAGGGTGAGGGAAATTTTAATTTGTGTATGACTTGAGACACAGCTATGGTATCTTTTCCTAATTTACATATGCAATTAAAGACAGAGTACAAGTAAAATACAGTGTAAAGACAATCACAATGTACAAACTAGAAGGCAGCAATGAAGTAATACAAAATACAGCAAAGCAAAAACAAACTAACCATTCCCTCATATCAAGCTGTGACAGAGCATGGGTGAACTTTTCCGCTAAAGTCTTGAAGTATTTTATTTTACTCTCTAAATAGAAAGTTTAGTTCCTAGCTCCACCCTCAGTTCACAGATAATTAACCTTAATTGACCTATTGTAATTTCTTTGTGACTCGCACAAGGGGCAGCAGTGGTCTCTCTTTCTTAGGTTAAATATGCATTTAAAAGCAGAATTGTTGTTTGTCTTTCGACTTTTCCCGGTTAGGGGTCTCCACAGCGGAACTCCGGTCCGCTAATAATTGGCAGTAGATTTTTACGGGTGCTGAGGTGCCAGCCAAATGCCCAACCTTCAACGAAGGCACGCCCATTTACGCATGTCTTTCGAACGCCACTCGACCGCAGGGAGGACATGCAGACTCCACACAGAAGGCACGCCAGTACAGAATTGAACATGCGAGCCTCTTGCTGTGAGGCAACAATGCTACCAAGTCTTAAATATCATAGGAGACGGTTTCTTTCAGCTGAAACAAAAACAACCTTTTCTGGAAATGTTATATCCCCCAAAAGAAACAAAAGGGTCTCTTTCCACCAGTGCTAACAGAGCTTCTACAATAGGGGGTCTATTCAGCCATTTCTTCATAAGATTAAATCCAGAACTCCAGAACAATTAAACAGGAATGGAAGCCAGCCGCAAGAACAGCTAAAATCACATGATTTTATTAGATTACTGATAGTAGTATACAGTGTTAAGCACTTTCTTCCCTCAATGACTAGGGACTTCCTCAGAACAAAATAACATATACACACATAATAAGGAAAACCCAGCCTTAAATAATCCCTTAACGAGGGACTAATTAAATATTTAAACATTTTTAAAAATGTAAAGGGATATGCCACATTAAAATCCATAGACGAACTACATACACTGCTAAAACACAAATATGATGCAAATGAATACAAATGTCCCATTAAAACCCTAAAGGTAGTCAATATATGATCTTAAGCATCCATCTAAAAATCCAGTTATTGATTTTTCAATAAATTATCCTATATAAACTTTAATTTACAAATTAAATATAATATTATAAATATAATCTTAAACTCAAGTACCTAACACTTAATATGAAAGGAATGCATATTTCTAATGTATATCACAAATGGAGACATAAATTATGTTAAGAATAAAAAACATCAAAAACCAATTTTTATGCCCAATTTCTCAACCTAATGTATGCCCCAATTTTAAAACACTAGAAATACTAATAGCCTCATTTAAACCAGGGCAGTTGGCAGCATCATGTCTGAGCTGCCATCTCAATTCACAAATGTCCAAATGGACATCTAAACATCTCCCCTGTTGATCTTTAGTTAAATGCTGTATCACTAGAAATTGAAAGGTATGTTAATGAAACAAAATACCGTACCAATGCCAAAGTCCTCCAAACAAATAAATAGAAGGCAGACAAAAATAGAAAGGCAGGACACTGCTGTTGAAATCCGTTTAATGTATAAAATAAATCCACAGGTAAGCGCTTTCGGGAATACCCTTCTTCAGACAATCAAAACTTCTTAATAGTCAAGTTTAAATACATAACAGGTGATAGCTTAAAATTCAAAAGAGCCAATCAAAACATTAAAACAATGATAAAATCTTAATAAAAGACACGCCTCTTTTGTAATGCTGGTTTTAAAGGGACCTGGTCATTTAAACCAGGTTCCCTATGTGCCTGTAATTCTATGATCCAGCGTGACTCAATAGACTCAGTAATGGCTTTTATATCCCCTCCTCGTGCACCTACTACAACATTTGCTATAGCTCTGAACATAAAAGTATGCGTGGGATGATTTTCAACATGTTTATACAACGCATTATGAATATCACAATTCCTTATGGACCAAAGATGTTGTAATATCCTAACCTTAAACATCCCATTAGTCATGCCCACGTAAAATGAAGTGCAAGTTGAGCATTCAGCTAGGTATACGATGTTGGGTGTTCTACAGTTTGCCCTACCTTTAAATTCAAAGGACCTACCACTAATGGGGTGCTTGAAAATATTATTATTTTTGTTTATGTAAGGACATGCCTTACAATTTCCACAAGGTGTACTTCCTGGTTTATTAAAGCATTTTGGTGTAGATGATCGCATACTCATCTCACCACATAATAAATCC
Source organism: Protopterus annectens (assembly GCF_019279795.1). NCBI lineage: Eukaryota > Metazoa > Chordata > Ceratodontiformes > Protopteridae > Protopterus > Protopterus annectens. Next base: position 1,484,838,498 of record NC_056743.1, on the reverse strand, counting down.
TTCAAATTTTTGTTACGTCTATAACCAATGTTAGGTGTTGGTCCCACTATTTCCCTTAATTTTTTATCACCCCTCAAGATGTTCCAATTCTTACCAATAATATCCTTTATATCTTTGATGTTACTGTTATATGTAAAATAAAGTCTGGGGTTTGTAGAGCCAACTCTTGAATCTTCACCTACACACATCTCACTCTTATTGCATCTTAACCATGGCTTATACCTATCTTTTCTTTCTGTCTCACCTTTACTCACTACTTTTTTAACCAATTGCTCATTATAGCCTTTGTTTTTAAAGTTTATTTTAAGGCCAGAAATTTCCTTCTGAAAGCTTGATTCGTCCATGCATAACCTTGAGGTCCTGCATACTTGCCCCTGAACAATGTTGGAGAACAAATAACGGGGATGCATACTATCATAGTTTAATAAACTATTCTTCCAACATTCTTTTCTGTGCAATCCTGAGGAGAAACCTGTATCAGTCAATATTAAGTTTACATCCAAAAAGCTTATTGTATGATCAGAAAATGTCAGTGTAAACTTTAAAAATGTAGTGGTAGAATGTATGTAGTCTAGAAAAAGTTTTATGGAGGGTGGATCACCCCTCCATAAAATAAAAACATCGTCTACAAAGCGACTATAGACAATAATGTGTCTTGACCAATGTGCATTCTTCAATACAAAATTTCTCTCCCAAAATGAAAGAACCAAGTTAGCATAGGTGTTGGCACAGGGGGTGCCCATGGCAATCCCCTGTGCCTGTCTGTAAAGTTGTTCCCCACCTATGAACACATTGTTTTCCAACACTATAGACAACAGTGTTTGTACCAAACTAATCTTAGAAGGATCTTCACCTAGCTCTAACATTAACTGTCCTACGGCATCTATGCCATATTTGTTATTTATAACAGTGAAGAGACTCTCCACATCCAGGGTAGCCATCAAAAGTCCTGCTCTAGAGTGTTCCAAATTAACATCTCTGACCAACTGTAAAAAGCATTTGGTGTCCTTAAGGACATTCGGTAACCTATCAAGCAATGGTTTTAGCATACATTCTAGCCATATGGAGGCATTTTCAGTGACCCACCCTCTCCCTGAAACAATGGGTCGTAAGGGTGGGTCCTCCATGGATTTATGTATTTTAGGCAATGCTTTCAGCATAGGTGTAACAGGTTTTTGAATCTTTAAAAAAGCACATAAATCTTCATTAATCATAAACTTCATTAGCAAATCATCTAACTTCATATGTACTCTATCAATAATTGATTTTACAGTTAAAGGATTTATCTTCACATACACACTGTCATCATTCAACATTTGTTGTAGCTTAGATTTATAAAACATTGTATCAAGTACTACAACCGCTCCTCCTTTATCGGCACCCTTAATCACCAATTCTTTATTATTAATTAATCCTTGTAGTGCCTGTTGCTGTGGAATAGTCAAATTAAAATATTTACTATGGCTACTTGCCCTAAAGTACTCTTCCAAATCCCTCTCACAGCTATCAATGAATAAACACATAGCAGGAGAAAAAGGGGGTACAAAACAGCTAGGTTTTTGAAGTTTCACTTGTGATGTTACTTTGTTTTCATACATAACTTTTAACGCTAGATTTCGACAAAATAGCATAATATCTAAAACTGTTTCATTAAATATACCCGCCCTTCCAGGTACAAAGGATAAACCTTTGTTTAATACATAATGTTCATCCCTAGTTAAAACATACTTAGAAAGATTAAAAACAATATTATTATTACAGGTATTGTCAGTCAAAAAGCAGTCCTCCTCCTTTTGTCCTGTTCCCTTCCCTCGCTTAGGGATCTCTTCCATGCTCCTTTCTTTTTCACGGGAGCTGGAAGAGTCAGTAAAAAACTTTGCCTACCTGCCATCTGCTTAGGTCGTGCTCCCAGAGTTAAACCTTCTGGGCCAAGGAGGGCATTGCTACTGTTCTCTACATGGTCCACATCACCCTTTTCAATGCCATGTATTTCCTTTCCAACAACATTTATTTCAGACGTTGCCGTTTGCAACAGAGGTGGAAAATGTTCAATGTCAAAGATTGCTGGTGTCGCTGCTTGCGACAACGATGGTGAAAGTTCAGCGTTGAATCCACCATGCTTGGTGGCGACTGAGGCATGTGTGACATGCCCTCTAGATGTATTGCTAGACTCCCTCGATGTCATCGCCGTGTTATCTGTGGCTTTCCTGGCAGCTACATCCATCCTGGTTACGTCGGACATGCCCTGTTGTCGTCGAACTCTGACTGCATCAGTGGTGGAAGCGTTCTGATGACGTGGCCAAACAAAGATGCGCCCTGTAGAGAAATCCGAATGATCTCTCTTCAGTTTGTTTATCTTTTGCTCACGTAATTTCTCATTAGTCTCACTGAAAGACGAATGAAGCTCAGAGAGACGTCGGTGATGGGCAGTATCAGTATAGTCTCTATTTAATACCTGTTGTATTTCTTCAATTTCTTTTCGTAGATTAACAACCTCCGGTGCAAAGAAGTTCTTTATAATGTCCATATATTTAAAGCTTGTCTCAATGTTGAGAGATTGCCATTGTGCTAAAAGTTCGGGATAGCGATCCCCCTGAGTTGGCATGCACAATATGCGCATGCCTCTGGGAACAATCCCAAAACTTTGACAAGCATCCAGATGGTATGTCTGCCATGTAAGCCTTTGTAGTCTTCCCATTTTATAACTGAGATCTCGACAGAGATCTTCAAAACTTTTGTCCATTGCTACTGGTATTTTATTGTTAGTATGTCCTGCTTTATTAACAGTCAAGCCCAGTTCTAACAACGGATTCTGTTGTAGCAAGGAAGTCAAGGAGCTACTTAAAAAATTATCATTTCTATCGAACCCTTCTTTTCCACCATTAGCTCTAATGTTAGGCTGTTCAGCCCCCAAATTCGCCACAGCATGCATGGTACAGAATAAAAAGGAACACTAATGAAACAAAATACCGTACCAATGCCAAAGTCCTCCAAACAAATAAATAGAAGGCAGACAAAAATAGAAAGGCAGGACACTGCTGTTGAAATCCGTTTAATGTATAAAATAAATCCACAGGTAAGCGCTTTCGGGAATACCCTTCTTCAGACAATCAAAACTTCTTAATAGTCAAGTTTAAATACATAACAGGTGATAGCTTAAAATTCAAAAGAGCCAATCAAAACATTAAAACAATGATAAAATCTTAATAAAAGACACGCCTCTTTTGTAATGCTGGTTTTAAAGGGACCTGGTCATTTAAACCAGGTTCCCTATGTGCCTGTAATTCTATGATCCAGCGTGACTCAATAGACTCAGTAATGGCTTTTATATCCCCTCCTCGTGCACCTACTACAACATTTGCTATAGCTCTGAACATAAAAGTATGCGTAGGATAATTTTCAACATGTTTATACAACGCATTATGAATATCACAATTCCTTATGGACCAAAGATGTTGTAATATCCTAACCTTAAACATCCCATTAGGCATGCCCACGTAAAATGAAGTGCAAGTTGAGCATTCAGCTAGGTATACGATGTTGGGTGTTCTACAGTTTGCCCTACCTTTAAATTCAAAGGACCTACCACTAATGGGGTGCTTGAAAATATTATTATTTTTGTTTATGTAAGGACATGCCTTACAATTTCCACAAGGTGTACTTCCTGGTTTATTAAAGCATTTTGGTGTAGATGATCGCATACTCATCTCACCACATAATAAATCCTTCAAATTTTTGTTACGTCTATAACCAATGTTAGGTGTTGGTCCCACTATTTCCTTAATTTTTTATCACCCCTCAAGATGTTCCAATTCTTACCAATAATATCCTTTATATCTTTGATGTTACTGTTATATGTAAAATAAAGTTTGGGGTTTGTAGAGCCAACTCTTGAATCTTCACCTACACACATCTCACTCTTATTGCATCTTAACCATGGCTTATACCTATCTTTTCTTTCTGTCTCACCTTTACTCACTACTTTTTTAACCAATTGCTCATTATAGCCTTTGTTTTTAAAGTTTATTTTAAGGCCAGAAATTTCCTTCTGAAAGCTTGATTCGTCCATGCATAACCTTGAGGTCCTGCATACTTGCCCCTGAACAATGTTGGAGAACAAGTAACGGGGATGCATACTATCATAGTTTAATAAACTATTCTTCCAACATTCTTTTCTGTGCAATCCTGAGGAGAAACCTGTATCAGTCAATGTTAAGTTTACATCCAAAAAGCTTATTGTATGATCAGAAAATGTCAGTGTAAACTTTAAAAATGTAGTGGTAGAATGTATGTAGTCTGAACACATTGTTTTCCAACACTATAGACAACAGTGTTTGTACCAAACTAATCTTAGAAGGATCTGTCCTACGGCATCTATGCCATATTTGTTACCGAATGTCCTTAAGGACACCAAATGCTTTTTACAGTTGGTCAGAGATGTTAATTTGGAACACTCTAGAGCAGGACTTTTGATGGCTACCCTGGATGTGGAGAGTCTCTTCACTGTTATAAATAACAAATATGGCATAGATGCCGTAGGACAGTTAATGTTAGAGCTAGGTGAAGATCCTTCTAAGATTAGTTTGGTACAAACACTGTTGTCTATAGTGTTGGAAAACAATGTGTTCATAGGTGGGGAACAACTTTACAGACAGGCACAGGGGATTGCCATGGGCACCCCCTGTGCCAACACCTATGCTAACTTGGTTCTTTCATTTTGGGAGAGAAATTTTGTATTGAAGAATGCACATTGGTCAAGACACATTATTGTCTATAGTCGCTTTGTAGACGATGTTTTTATTTTATGGAGGGGTGATCCACCCTCCATAAAACTTTTTCTAGACTACATACATTCTACCACTACATTTTTAAAGTTTACACTGACATTTTCTGATCATACAATAAGCTTTTTGGATGTAAACTTAATATTGACTGATACAGGTTTCTCCTCAGGATTGCACAGAAAAGAATGTTGGAAGAATAGTTTATTAAACTATGATAGTATGCATCCCCGTTTTTTGTTCTCCAACATTGTTCAGGGGCAAGTATGCAGGACCTCAAGGTTATGCATGGACGAATCAAGCTTTCAGAAGGAAATTTCTGGCCTTAAAATAAACTTTAAAAACAAAGGCTATAATGAGCAATTGGTTAAAAAAGTAGTGAGTAAAGGTGAGACAGAAAGAAAAGATAGGTATAAGCCATGGTTAAGATGCAATAAGAGTGAGATGTGTGTAGGTGAAGATTCAAGAGTTGGCTCTACAAACCCCAGACTTTATTTTACATATAACAGTAACATCAAAGATATAAAGGATATTATTGGTAAGAATTGGAACATCTTGAGGGGTGATAAAAAATTAAGGGAAATAGTGGGACCAACACCTAACATTGGTTATAGACGTAACAAAAATTTGAAGGATTTATTATGTGGTGAGATGAGTATGCGATCATCTACACCAAAATGCTTTAATAAACCAGGAAGTACACCTTGTGGAAATTGTAAGGCATGTCCTTACATAAACAAAAATAATAATATTTTCAAGCACCCCATTAGTGGTAGGTCCTTTGAATTTAAAGGTAGGGCAAACTGTAGAACACCCAACATCGTATACCTAGCTGAATGCTCAACTTGCACTTCATTTTACGTGGGCATGACTAATGGGATGTTTAAGGTTAGGATATTACATCTTTGGTCCATAAGGAATTGTGATATTCATAATGCGTTGTATAAACATGTTGAAAATTATCCTACGCATACTTTTATGTTCAGAGCTATAGCAAATGTTGTAGTAGGTGCACGAGGAGGGGATATAAAAGCCATTACTGAGTCTATTGAGTCACGCTGGATCATAGAATTACAGGCACATAGGGAACCTGGTTTAAATGACCAGGTCCCTTTAAAACCAGCATTACAAAAGAGGCGTGTCTTTTATTAAGATTTTATCATTGTTTTAATGTTTTGATTGGCTCTTTTGAATTTTAAGCTATCACCTGTTATGTATTTAAACTTGACTATTAAGAAGTTTTGATTGTCTGAAGAAGGGTATTCCCGAAAGCGCTTACCTGTGGATTTATTTTATACATTAAACGGATTTCAACAGCAGTGTCCTGCCTTTCTATTTTTGTCTGCCTAGAAATTGAAAGGTGTGATCACCTCTTTGCTGAATATGTCTGGCCAATGCATTAGTTAGCCTACGGTGTTTAATATCCGATAGGTGTTCCCCTATCCTTCTCTTGAATGGTCTAACCGTTTTTCCCACATAAAAAGTGGGACACATTAAGCACTTGGCCAGATAAACAACGTTAGTGGCACCGCAATTATAATGTCCATGAATCTTAAGAGTCCTTCCATTTAACACAAATTTATCCCCAGTCTCCAAAATGTGTGGACAAAAATTGCAATGTTGACATTTAAAATTTCCTTTTGCTCTATTTGAACTGAAGGTACTATCTATCTTTGTCCATTCAAAAATGTCTTTAAAGGACTTATCTCTTGTATAGACTATTTTTGGCCCATTGCCTACTTTTTGGGCTATATTCACATCAAATTGCAAAATGTCCCAATTATTGTAAATAATGTCAACCATCTTCTGCACATCTTGGTTAAAACAAATAAAACCTAAATAACTTATAGACTCCATTTTTTGAGCCACAGCACTGTTACCATCCTTTCCAAGAACCAAAATTGGTTTATAAATAGCCCTTTTCTCGTTTATCCAAAACTTCCTAACCCATCTACTTTAGTAATACGTCTGGATATCCCCTTACTTTGAACACACTCAAAATAAACCTTACTTCTTCACTAAAATTAACATCAGAACTGACCATCCAGGCTGCTCTAACCAGTTGTCCTTTGACTATTGGCTTTTTTTTTAAATAGTGGATGTGCGTTTGTAAACTCTAAATAAGAGTTAGAGAAGGTTTGTTTTCAATGAATTCTTGATTCTGAAACATTCCTTTCAGTAATAAATAACTCCACATCCAAATACACAATACTTTTCCTACTATGTTGGTGTGTAAATTTCAGAAAATTAGCTGTCAGGCATAGAAATGCTCAAGCTCCACTTCTGTGCCTTTCCATAAAATAAACAAATCGTCCAAAAATCTTGTATAAAAATAATGTTTGGTTTAAATACATTATTTAAGGCTGGGATTTCCTTATTATGTGTGTATACTTTATTTTGTTCTGAGGAAGTCCCTATTCATTGAGGGAAGAAAGTGCTTAACATTGTATACTACTTTCAGTAATCTAATAAAATCGTGTGATTTTAGCTGTTCTTGTGGCTGGCTTCCATACCATACAAATTCAGACCTTAACAGAGAAACAAGGGAATAATGATGTGTTTGGTAGCCTCGGCTACCCTTTAACCCAGCCAACACCGGTTGCCAATGGCTCCAATGGGGCTGAAAGACAGCAAGGCAACTCAGCGGGTGAAATGTCCATTAGCACTGAAGAGTCGAATGGCATTTTGAAGGGGGCCTTAAAAATGGAAGGACAACACTTTTACCTTTAGTGGAGAAATAAGACTAGGGAACTGTGTTCCAGCCGAAAGTTCCTCCATCAGGATAAAATCAAGGTATTTGAAAAAAAAACTTAACTTATAAAAGGGTACAATTAGAGATATCTTACTTGCAAAAAAATATTGAAATGGAAATGGTCCCTCATGGGCTGAGATTTTGGAAGTATTCCAATGGGGCCGAGGGGAATGCGGAGTTATTAAACGAGTAACATTGCCTATTTGATAATACTGGACTACAAATGATGAGACTTACGATCAAACATAATATTCAGGCAGCTGAAAAGGCAGTGAAAGAATTGGATGAGTTGAATCAGTCGATTATAAATTACATTCAATTCATCGGGATTCAAACTTTATATAATAACGCCTTTTCAAATGTGACAGCAGCTTGTGACCTTAAATTTGCACGAAAAAATAAAATTAAGAGAGATATGAATGAGTATGCAAGTCAAAGGGTGTATCCACTGTCAGCAGGAAGTACCAGTAGTGAAGAGGACAAGACCAATCCGGGAGCAGATTCAGATGAACGAGTGATGTACAATGGGGGCAGTCATAAAGACAACAGGCACCACTTGCAGTCTCTTTCAAATTAATTGAACGTTAGGCGGTCAGAAAGATTGAGGGGAAAGGAGCAGCAGCCTTGTTTTTTTACAGAGAAATCAGTGGGACTATGGCGAGCACGACCAAAAACCACCACCACCAACAAGAGGAGCAGGAGCTGACAAGCGGATGAATTAATGGACCTGGCTTTGGAATTATTTAATTCTGTAAGTACTGTACCTGTCAAAGATTGTGGGTTTGCTCCTACCGTTGACTGTTCTCTACCTAATGAAAGTATATATTTTGGTGAAGACGTGATTGATGTGAGGGAGGTGAATTTGGGTCCTTCTATCACTTTAAGTGACATTAATGTGGACAATTTTAAAACTTTCAGTGCCTTCATTGTGGACAGTGGTGTCGACTTTGAAAACGTATTTGTAGTTGGTAACAGTATTCTTAATATGCAAAGGGTGAATCCAGTAGAAGTGGCTAAGGTCGTGGAACCTGTAGTTATATACAGTTCTTTTAATGACTTTAAAGTATATAATTATTCTACAAAACATATTGAGTACGCAAATGTTCTAGCTAAGGGTTTAACATTTGTGCCTTTCAGAAGGGCAAAGGTGGGACAGTACACTGATTTATTTAAAAAGTTATACTAGGAAACTTAATTTTAAGGTTTGGTTTAATTCACAAGATGGTGGGACGAAAAAGGATGAACGTCTGAGAAGACCCAGCATGTTCAGTCCACCATTAAATAATATTATTAGGTTATTTAAAAATAAATGTGAAAAAGAAATAAGAAAAGTTTTAGTTGGAAGGTCTGAGCAGGTTCCAACAAACATGACACCTATTGAGGAGGGCTTGCTTTTTGACCTGGCATATGATGTTGATGTCCGTTTGATGAAACCAGATAAAAGCAATGGCATAGTTGTCATGAATAAGTCTGACTACTTAAATGGGATTAATAGCTTATTGGATGGCACTTATGTGGAAAGTTCCCTTAATGAGATGCATATCATGTATAAGAAAATTGATCTTTTAATTGACGACATGTTATATCAGGGTCAAATTAATGAGGAGAAGCATGCATATATGGTTAATAAATATCCAGTGGTACCTAACAAATTCGGAATTCCCAAAATCAACAAAGGGCTTAGGAATCTACAGTTTAGGCCCATAGTGGATGGTAAACGTTCACAAACCTGTTTTATTAGTAAATTTCTAGATCAGAAATTACAGGTTGGTTTAAGAACATTTTTTTATACATGTAAAGATTGTTGGGAATTCCTTGATAAAGTGGGTAGAGTTAAATTTGATGAAAACAATATTTTGGTTACCATAGACGTTATGTCTTTTTACGGTGATACCGCATGAAGAGGGGTTGTCTTGGTTAGAAACCCAGTTATTTAATAACTGGCACATATGACCAGGACACCATAAATGTATGCGTCACTCTCATGGAAGTAGTGCTTACAAACAATTATTTGTGTTTTGAGGGACAGTACTATAGACAAAGAACGGGTGTAGCTATGGGTGCTGCATGCACCCCCGTCTTTGCTAATTATATTATGTCATACTGGGAGCAACAATTTGCGTTCCAGAGTGCATTTAAACCAAACATTATTTTTTATACAAGATTTTTGGACGATTTTTTTATTTTATGGAAAGGCACGCAGGTGGAGCTTGAGCATTTCTATGCCGGCATAAATGACACTGTTAATTTTCTGCAATTTACACACCAACATAGTAGGAAAAGTGTTGTGTATCTGGATGTGGAGTTATTTACTACTGAAATTAATGTTTTAGAATCAAGAATTCATTGAAAGCAAACCTTCTCTAACTCTTATTTAGAGTTTACAAACGCACCTCCACTATTTCAAAAAAAAGCCAATAGTCAAAGGACAACTGGTTAGAGCAGCATGGATGGTCAGTTCTGATGTTAATTTTAGTGAAGAAGTAAGGTTTATTTTGAGTGTGTTCAAAGTAAGGGGATATCCAGAGGTATTACTAAAGTAGATGGGTCAGGAAGTTTTGGATAAACGAGAAAAGGGCTATTATAAACCAATTTTGTTTATTGGAAAGTATGGTAACAGTGCTGTGGCTCAAAAAGTAGAGTCTATAAGTAGTTTAGGTTTTATTTGTTTTAACCAAGATGTGCAGGAGATAGTTGACATTATTTACAATAATTGGGTCATTTTGCAATTTGATGTGAATATATCCCAAAAAGTGGGCAATGGGCCAAAAATAGACTATAAAAGAGATAGGTCCTTTAAAGACATTTTTGAAGGGACAAAGATAGTACCTTCAGTATAAATAGAGCAAAAGGGAATTTTAAATGTCAACATTGTAATCTTTGTCCACACATTTTGGAGACTGGGGATAAATTTGTGTTAAATGGAAGGACTCTTAGTATTCAAGGACATTATAATTGTGGTACCACTAATGTGGTTTATCTGGCCAAGTGCTTAATGTGTCCCGCTTTTTGTGTGGGAAAAACGGTTAGACCATTCAAGAGTAGGATAGGGCAACACCTATCGGATATTAAACACAGTAGGCTAGCTAATGCATTGGCCAGACATACTCAGCAAAGAGGTGATCACACCTTTCAATTTCTAGTGATACAGCATTAAACTAAAGATCCACAGGGGAGATGTTTAGATGTCCATTTGGACATTTGTGAATTTAGATGGCAGCTCAGACTTGATGCTGCCAATTCCCCTGGTTTAAATGAGGCTATTAGTATTTCTAGTGTTTTAAAATTGAGGCATATTTTAGGTTGAGAAATTGGGCATAAAATTGTTTTTTGATTTTTTTTTATTCTTAACACAGTTTGTGTCTCCATTTGTGATATACATTACATATATGCATTTCTTTCATATTAGGTGTTAGGTACTTAAACTCATTGTTTTAAGATTATATTTATAATGTATTTAATTTGTAAATTAAAGTTTATATAGGATAATTTATTGAAAAATCAATAACTGTTTTTTTAGATGGATGCTTAGATCAAATATTGATTACCTTTAGGGTTTTATTGGGACATTTGTATTCATTTGCCTCATATTTGTGTTTTAGTAGTGTATGTAGTTCATCTATGGATTTTAATGTGGCATATCCCCTTAAATTTTTAAAACTGTTTATTTAATTGGTCCATCATTAAGGGATCATTATTTAAGGCTGGGTTTTCCTTATGTGTGTGTACATTATTTTGTTCTAAGGAAGTCCCTATTCATTGAGGGAAGAAAGCGCTTAACATTGTATACTACTTTCAGTAATGTAATAAAATGTGTGATTTTAGCTGTTCTTGTGGCTGGCTTCCACTCTTGTTTAACTATTCAGCTATTTTTCTCAGGAGGAGAGAGCACAGGATTCTACTCAGAAATATTCCTGCGCCCAAGAAAGGAAGAAAGGCACCAGAATAAGAATCATAGACTTGTCCAAGCTAAACAAGTTCCATCACGTATGAAAATGCTAACCCTGCAAAAACAATTCACATAATCTTCTAGGGAGCCTATATGGTGATCCTAGACCTGAAGGATGACTATATTCACATTCCTTTAGCGAAGGAACACAGAAAATATCTCCGTTTTGTGGCAGGAAGATTACATATCCAGTTCTGTCCTTTGATTTCTGGCTTAGCTACTGCTCCTAGAGTATTCACCAAATGTCTGTGCACCAGTTATAGCCCATTGCAGAACTTTAGGAGTTCATAGTTGACCTTACCCAAATGACTGTCTGATCCAAGGGAAATCCACCTTGGAACTTCAAACCGCACTGCAGAGCACCATGGATTGCATCCAAGGATTGGGGAATGGCATAATGGTTAAGTGTTTACCTCAGGCAAGAGGTACAAGGCTTGATTCTCAGTAAAGGAAATTAGCTAGGCTTAAAATGATCCACAAGGGCAGCTTAACCTTGTACTTTCCTATAAACCTATAAGAATGCTGATCTCACCCTCAACCTCTGCATGATGTCCTTCAAGGATGCATCTGCAGTCCTTACAAATGGGTTGTCCTGTCGTCAGGCAGCCCTTCGGTCGGCCGGATTCCAAAGTCTGGGTCTGGCCTCGGCTGGTGTCGCACTTCACCCGACGTCATAGCTGCAGTTCTTCGGGTATAAAGGCATCAGCCGACGCCATTTTCCTCAGTCTTTCTTGCCGCGTGGCGCCCGAAGCAGAAGCTGTTCGCAAGTGCCGGTCGGTCAGATCCAGAGATTACTACCGAATACTACTTCGAAGACTTCTAAAAAGCTAAGTACCCCGTTGGGGACTCTTTCTTGCCTCAGCCGATGTCAGAAAAAGTTAACTGTTTAACTTGTGGGAAACAAATACCTCATAAAGATTTCCACTCTTACTGCTTACCTTGTTTAGGCCCAGACCACGACGTAGCAGCTTGTTTAGCCTGTGCTTCTTTCAACCGACGGACGCTTAGACGTCGGTCGGAGTTTGCTGAACAGTTTTTCGGCTCAGATTTTGCGTACATAATGCCGTCGGATCCTCCGACTTCACAAGTTGTTAAGAAACGCAAAGAAAAGGACCGACACTCGCGGTCCGCGGTTTTGGACGAAACCGCGGTTAAGCAAACCGCGAGTGTCTCTTCTTCGGCCGAAACCGAGCAAACGGTTCTAACTTCAGCCGAATCCATGACTACTACGGAGGCCCCTTCTAACCTGGTTGAGTCGGCCTCTGAAATTCTACCTGCTACTGTGGCTTCACAAGAATTATCGGACACCATCCCTCTGGATGTTTAAACCCCTGCACGTGGTGCTGCTAGGCCGCCTGCAGCCATGTCCATAAAGGCCTTTGCCAGGGCTAAAGCAGCCAAAACTTCTAAGTCTGTGCCTGTTAAGCCCCCCCCCCCCCCCTCACAGGCCCAGCTCCAGTTCCCAAATGCTTACTCTGGCAGAGGATCTCATCTCTTTAATAAGGGGATCCCAACCTCATCCAGACAGGGCCTTTCAACCTCCTCCAGAAAAGAGACCTAGAGCAGAGCCCCCTGAGCCAGTGTCCTCAGATGATTCTTCTGATGATTCAGACATTACAGACCATCCAGAGGCTCCTTTTTCTACTTATGAAGACTCCGATGCTGAGGAATCTATTCCTTCTGCATCTCCACCAGAGGAATTTTCCTTTGGGGGAAACCTTACATGCCATGAGAGAGCAATTTCAATGGCAGGGTCAAGATTTCTCAGACTCAAGGAAAAGGCTTAGGACTTTTTTGCATTTACCACAACATAGGCCTTTAGCTATACCTCCAGTTCTTCCTGTTGTAGATGATGCATTTAATGATGCTTGCACTGCTCCTGACACTTTGCCTCCAGCCCCTGCTAAGCCCGATAGGTTCTACAGGGTCCCGGACACACATCATCATTTATACAAGGCTCCTTTTGCAGATCCCGAGACTATCTCCCAGGGGCCTAAGGCAGTAGCTTCAACCTCAGTTAAAAACCCTCTCCCCTCTGAAAGGGAATCCAGGTCCTTAGAGAGATGGGGTAAAAAAGTATACACCTCTGCTACTCTCTCAGCTAGGGCATTGAACTGTCAGTTTCATATGATCCAATACCAGGAGTTTATGCTTGATCAGTTAACTAAGAAACTGTCCTCTGATGATTCTTTAGATAAGAAATATGTTCTAGAAATGGTGCATAACATTCAGCAGGTTAGTAACCATTCTTTAAAATGTGGCTATGATGCACTGGAGGCTTCCTTTAGATCAGCCATGACTGGCACAGTTATAAGAAGGCATGCATGGTTGAAAGAACAGGTCTTGCCGGATCATGTTAAAGCAAAACTATTAGCTGCTCCTATGGATAAGGTCAGTTTATTTGGTTCTCCTGCTCAGCAGGTACTGAAGAAAATGGAAGAGAAGGCAAAATCTGTACAAACAGTGAAAGATTTCTTACAGGTTCAGCCTCCAAGGTTTAGCAGGAACTGGCCTTCCAAAAATTGGTCCTTTCCAGACTCCTCTAAAACACAGAGAGGCAGGAATGGGCGTTCGAGAGGCAGAAATCAATCCAGAGGAGGTGCCTACAGGGGACGCCAGTGGCAAGGTAACAACCAGCGAGGCACAGACACAACTACTACCACTGCAACAGGACAATCACAGTGACTTGGCTCTGGCACCGCCTACCAGGGAACAAATTGCAGCACCCTTAGGCGGAAAGTTAGCCTTATTTTCAAAAAACTGGCACTACATCACAAGAGACAAGTGGATTTTACAAACTATAGACCAAGGCTACAGGTTTCATTTCAATACTTTACCAGGAAAAAGAGGAATGCCAAACCTACCACCAAATCAGAAGACAGAAGCTCTAAAACAAATAGCTCAATTAGCAAAGATGAGAGCTGTGGAAAGGGTACCATCTATGGAACAAGGAAAGGGATTTTACTCCAGACTCTTCCTGGTACCAAGAAAAGAGAAAAATTGGAGGCCTATTCTCGACCTGTCCGCTTTAAACACATTCATCATTGTTCCAAAATTCAAAATGCTGACCCTACAGCAACTTCTTCCCATGCTGGGCAAGGAGTATTGGCTGGTGACTCTAGATCTCAAGGAGGCATACCTGCACGTCCCCATACGACCAAATTGCAGAAGATACCTCAGATTTCTTGCAGGATCAGAGCATTATCAATTCTCAGCATTGCCCTTTGGCTTATCTACTGCCCAGAGTGTTCACGAAATGCCTGGCATCAGTAATCGCTCACTGCAGGCTTCAGGGAATCCAAATATATCCATACCTGGACGACTGTCTGATACAAGCGGACAACAAAAACAAGCTAACAGAAGACTTACAAAGAGTCATTTGCTTACTGCAAGCCCTGGGATATACAGTCAATATAAAAAAGTCAAGACTGATACCATCCCAAAGAATAACCTTCTTAGGTGCAGAATTGGACACAGTAAAACAGATGGCATTCCTAACTGCAGAAAAACAAGAACAACTTCCTCTCTACTTCTTGGCATTAACAAAGCAGAACAAACTAACAGCAAGGAAAGTACTGCAGGCCTTGGGCTTCATGGCATCCTGCATAATCCTGGTCCCTCATGCCAGACTGCATATGAGAAAGCTACAGTGGTACCTGAAGAATTTATGGTCTCAACACAGGCACAGCCTAGAAACCGAAATACCACTAATCCCATGCCTGAAACAAGAGTTCCTATGGTGGGCTCAGGCATGCCAGTCAAACCCAGGTTTGCCCTTCCACAGCATTCAACCAAGCCAAACCATCACAACGGACGCCTCAGACCTCGGTTGGGGGCCCACATGCTGGACAAGTGCATACAAGGCTTATGGACTCCAGATCAGCTGCACCTGCACATAAATCAAAAGGAAATGCTGGCAGTAAAACTAGCAATCCAGAATTTCAGACCATTCCTCCAAGAAGGGCAGTTGATGATAAGGACAGACAACACCACAGTCATGTGGTACATCAACAAACAGGGAGGCACTCATTCATACCCTCTATGCCGGGTGGCACTGGACCTATGGAATATGGCTCTGAGCTACAACATTCAGCTACAAGCAATTTTTGTACCGGGAAAAGAAAACATCCTAGCAGACATATTAAGCAGAACTACCTCGGATGCTCACGAATGGATGCCACACCCGGACATCTTCAAGGTCATCACAAGGAAATGGGGACTGCCACAAATAGACCTATTCGCATCCCCACTCAATCACCAGCTCAAGAAATTCTGCACAAGGACGTACCACCCACTTGCTTGGAAGGTGGACTCTCTATCCTTCAGTTGGAAAGGCCTGACAGCATATGCATTCCCACCTCTTCCTTCGATGCACAAGGTGCTATTGAAAATCAGAGAGGAACGTCCAAGGATCATTCTGATAGCTCCAGACTGGCCAAGACAACATTTGTACCCATTACTGAGGAGCATGTCTCGGGGGCAAATGTGGACACTACCCCTGATTCCTTTGCTGTTAACTCAGAGCGGCTACAACACCCTGCATCCAAACCTGAAAACTCTGCAGCTGATTGCCTGGAACATTACATAAGAGCAACTAACCCAGATTTATCCCAAAGGGTTAAAGACATTATCCTTGAGGCCCGCAGACCTTCAACGAGAAGGAACTATGCAGGAAAATGGAAAAGGTTTCTCATTTGGAGTACTGAAAGGGGAAAAGATGTGTCAAAGGTAGACATTGCCAACATCCTGGAGTATTTGGCAGAGCTTTTCCATACAGGCCTGTCCTATTCCTCCATCAAGATACATGCATCAGCTATTTCTGCAGAATACAGCTTTGATCCTCCTGTCTTCTCGCATCCTCTACTCAGGCAGTTTCTGAGAGGAATAAAAATGTAAAACCTCCTAGGAAACCACCATTACCAGCATGGGACTTGAACTTTGTGCTAGAAAAGTTGACACTTCCCCCCCCTTTCGAACCAGCAGCAACAGCAGATCTTCAACACCTATCCTGGAAAACTGCTTTTCTGCTGGCAATTACCTCAGCAAGAAGGGTTTCTGAGCTACAGGCTTTAATGGCAGTACAACCCTTCCTAATCTTCCATCAAGATAGAGTGTCCATGAGAACAAATCCTACATTTATGCCTAAGGTGGTATCCAGAGTGTCTTTAAACCAGGCTATCCACCTACCTACCTTCTTCCCCAATCCACAGAACAGGGGGGAAAGACTCCTGCATACTTTGGATGTACATAGACAGTTGCGCTACTACCTGGACAGAACCAAGAGCAATAGAAAAACTGACCAGCTTCTGGTAGCATATGCAACAGGAAGGGAAGGAAAAGCAATTTTAAAACAGACAATCTCCAAGTGGATAGGAAATTGCATCAGATTCTGTTACTCCTACCATGGAAAGCAAACTCCACAGAACATAAGGCCTCATTCTACAAGGGCTACAGCCACTACCACAGCTTTCTTACGAGGAGTGGCTACCAAGGACATTATAGAGGCTGCTACGTGGACCTCCGTGCATACATTTGCCAAGCATTATAACTTACCTTTATACTCTAGATCCCGAGCAGGGTTTGCCACTGCTGTTTTGCAAGGGATCCTAACTACACCATAATTTCTTCTTCCTCCTCCCTAGTTTGGCTATGGTATTCTACCCATTTGTAAGGACTGCAGATGCATCCTTGAAGGACATAGTACAGTTTTGTACCTACCATAAATGTAGATGTCCGAACAGGAATGCATCTGCAGTCAGGATTACCCACCCTCCTTCCCTCTGTGGTATTCCTAGGGTATTTGCCCATCTAATAGCTAGCTGGGGATCTCTTATGGTGTATTTGTTTGTATATATGTACATACATGCTTATTTTTTGTGTTTGCCTTCTACTATTTGGAAACATTGGCATTTATCCAAAATTTAGCTATCCAAGAGGGCAACTGGCATCTGGGGCAAGAAACACTGAGGAAAATGGCGTCGGCTGATGCCTTTATACCCGAAGAACTGCAGCTATGACGTCAGGTGAAGTGCGACACCAGCCGAGGCCAGACCCAGACTTTGGAATCTGGCCGACCGAAGGGCTGCCTGACGACAGGACAACCCATTTGTAAGGACTGCAGATGCATTCCTGTTCGGACATCTACATTTATGGTAGGTACAAAACTGTACTTTTCATCTATAGCCACAGACAAGAATTCTCTTTCTGGTGGTACTGATCGATTCACTGCAACAAAAGGCCTACCTACCCCAAGACAAGGTCTCCTATTTGGCAAACAGTCCGCAGAACCTATTAAAAATCACAGCAAGCATATTCCTAAGGGAGTTGGCGTACAAGGCATCCTGAATCTTGATGGTAACTTTTGCAAAGCTGCACACGAGGGAAACTCCAGTAGTTCATAAAAAACACGTGAGAGCAGCACTCACAGCCTTTAGAAGCCCTGGTGCCCCTTCTTCCCAGCCTGAAAAAGGAACTAATTTGTTAAAAGGATCGTTCTAAAGAACTCTGGGCAAGTTTTTGTCTACCTGAGGCCGACCTAATTATCACCTGAAACAGGTCAGACATAGCCTGGAACGCACACTTAGGACACCTAAAAGGTGCAAGGAATCTGGACTCCAGAACAAGTGAAACTGCTTATTAGCCAGGAAGAAATGCTGGCAGTGTTTCTAGCACTAAAAGGCTTCCAAAGCAGCCTGACCTCAAGAATACTGCAGATTTGGACAGGCAACACCACAGTTATGTGGTACATAAAGAAGGGGGAACTCATTTGTACCTCCTTTGCAATCTAGCGATTAAAGGTATGGCTTCTGACACAAGAACTACCACTGACATTAATAGCATTATGAATGGTTGCTGAAAAGAGATTTTCCTTGATCTTGCCTACTAGTGGGAATTTCACAGTATAGATCTCTCTGCCTGTCCTCTGGATTGAGAGTTACAAAGGTTCTGCTCCAGTACCCACCAAATAGGGACATGGAGAGCCGATGCCTTCTTCAAATGGACAGACCTCTTCCTGTATGCCTTCCCTCAGTTGCCTTTAATCCTTAGGGTACTGCTAAAAGTGAGATCATACAGGTCAAGTATGATACATGCAGCTTCCCTCTGGCCAAGGCAACGCTGGCTGTCCCTTCTGTTGACCATCTGCAAGAGGAGATACTATACTGTTCCTCAGGTGATAGACCCCTTTGTGTTGGGTAAGATCTGCCATTCATCCACACCTGAGCACACACCTAACAGCTTGGAGGATTGGATTTTAATACCAAACAATGCAGCTTAATCTATTGAAAGTGTTATCCATCTTGAGAGAGGCAAGAAAGCCAACTACCAGAAAATCATTCTTATGAAAGTAGAAGGTTTTCTATTTGGTGCCAGAAGAAAGGTATGATGCCACTTAATGCTGACATAAATTAAGTACTAGAATACCTTTCAGAATTATTAACCAGGGGCTTTCTTATTAATGTGTTAAGGTTCGTGCACCTGCCATTTCTGCTTGCATGCCCTGCTCTCTCAGCTTGTATATACTCGCACTCCCTTGAAACAGTTTCTAAACTGGGTATTACACCTGAGACCACCTAGGAACATTACTTTGCCCTCCTGGGACCTGAACTGTGTTTTGGAAAAGCCTGCCATGCCACCTTTTGAGCCAACTGCCTCTGCCTCTCTCAAGCTGTTCACATGGAAGACCACCCTGCTGACAGTAATCACCTCAGCCAGGTGGTCTCAGAACTGCAAGCCCTGGATATGCAAAGAACTTTTCACTGTATTCCACAATGATAGTTACCCTGAGAATTAACCTTTCTTTAATGTCCAAGGTAGTATCAGAGTTTTCTTTAAATCAGGCTATACACCTACCAGTGTTCTTTACTAATCTTCAGAATAAAGCTGAACAAGTACTGCTTTCAGTGGAACTGCATTGACAGATCAGGTACTGTCCTAGCAAGGCACAATATTAAAATAGAGCAGATCAACTTTGGGGACCTTTGCAGAAGGAAAAGAGACCTGTCTCAAACAGATAATGTTATGTTGCCCTATCTCGCCTTCATTCTTACAATGATGGGTTTGTTGCCGATCCTTGACTCCGACTCAGCCGAATACTTTCCTGAAGATCTCAAACTTGGCTCGTGGCAAGAAGGTATCCCACAATGCAGTGGTGTAATTCCCCATTTCTCTTTTGCCTCTTTATGATGTTGGATGCACTCATCTTGGCCATGGTTAAGTTGTGAAATTTTTTTCTATTTACCTTGTCAAAACTTGCTATTTTTGCATATATTTAGCGCTATCATTAATAGATTTAATTTGTTGGTGTCTCTCTGTTGTTTTTAGTTGAATAGAGATAGTTTCCCCCTTTAGCACGGCTTTTGCCGTTGCTTTTAGGCCTTTTGGTATCCCTATAGTGGTTGTTGTTGGGTGTGTGTGTCAGTCTGTCTTCATAGCTCATTTAAGTTAGTGAGCTATATGCCCATTTAAGTTAGAGGCCTTGTACTGTTTGATCGTTTTGTGTGTGAAAATCAGAACAGCTTGAGGTAGAGGTTCTAATTTTCTTTCCGTGGCCGTTCCTCTTTGTATTGTCCTTTAGTAACCTTGTAGCATATTAGTCTTAGATAAATATTTCTTTGTGTTTTTGATATAGCCTCTAGGCCCCCCCCCTTTTTTTTTGTTTTGTGAAAATGTCTAAAGAACAAAAAGAAATTTCGAGAACACAAGCCTTCGGGCTTCAAAAAATGCAGAAGTGCTCGCAGAAGATGTCCATCACTGATGGACATATTTGTGTCTATTGTCTTGGTACTATTCATCTCCAAGAGGACTGCACCTTCTGTCATTCATTTAGTGCCAGAGTTCTTCAGGAAAGAAGAAACAAGTTGATTCTAAAAGGCCTTTTAAAGCCTTCCTTTGAAGAAGCCATTCATAGCTCTTCCTCCTCTTCTTCATCTCCTTTATCAAAAAAGGAAAAATCACACCAGAGACAATTTCCAGCTACATCGGCTCATTCAGAGCCGCCAGTCAAACTCCCAAAATTTTCTCAAGGCCTCTACTTCCTCGGCTCCACAGTCCTCGGAGCTGTCGGAAGTTCTTCTGGTGGACAGGTCTGGTTCTTCGGCTCCAAAGCATTCGGAGCTGGTACATTAAAATTTCGCCAGTTTCTCCGACCTTTTGATCACCAATCCTCCATAGGTCTCGATCTCCTTCCTTATCTTCCAGGTCTACAAGAAGTTTCAGATGAAGACGTGGAACAGGTGGTGCGTAGACTCCTCAAGTTGCTGGCACTGACTAAATTATTCTCGGCTCCCACCCATTTGGTTTCAGAGCCTACTGTGTCCACTGTTTTTCCTCTGAGCCAAGTTGGTCCTTCGGAGCCGGAGTGCTCGGTACCACTTACTGTGGAACTGTCAGTTCCGGGACCCCCTTCGGACTCCACAGAGCTGATATCTGCTCCGACTCTCTCTGTGCTGTCTGGTGAGTCTGTGAGCCTGATATTCGGTGCTGAGCTTACCCCTCGGAGCATCGGCTTGGGTTAGCTCGACTCCTACATCGGCCTCAGCCTGATCTCGTAGGCTCCGTTGCCTTCCTCTGTCTCCTCGGAGCCGGGGGAGTCTTCGGAGCTGGCAGGGTCCGCCTTCGAGTTGATGAGGAGTGTGTTGTCTTCCCATTCAGCACCACAGAAGGATACCAGTATTCGCCCCCCCCAAGGCACCGGCTACTGTCTCAGACCACCCATTCCTCAAGACAACTGAGACCCAGAGCCTCAGGATCCCCCATTGGGTGAACCCCTCTCATCCAAGGGCTCTCCAGAACACCCTTCTGAGGAGCCACCTCGGAAGAGAACCTGCAAGAGGAAGCATGTTGACTCCCCAGATGAGTCCATCACTTCAGGCACTGATCTCGATGAGTCAGAAGGGTCCCCGCGGTCTTCCTCTGACAATATCTCATTTGCAGATATTCTAGAGGTCCTCAAGCAAAGAGGCAGCTGGCAGACTACTACCCCCTTCTGATGAGGAGTCAGTGTACCTGAAGGCTTTCGGGTCTCAACCTACAGCCTCCTCGGTGTCTCTGCCTTTTGATGAACTAATGCACCTGGTTAGTCGAAAGGTGTGGGAGTAACCCGTCACTATGGAACTGGTCCCTTGGAGGTCAAATACAATTTTGTCAGCTTCTTTGGGCAAAGAAGTTTTAACAAAGGGAGTATCTGTAGATGCTATAGTGGTGGCAGCAGCCACCAAGAAATTACTTGCAGAGAGTTCCTCATCTGCTCATCCTCCCAATAAAGATTCTAGAACAATGGACAGATACGGGAAGCTCATCTTTTCTTCAGCAACTTTTGCTCTATGATCGCTGAACTACTTATCCCATTTTACGAGGCTACAAAGAGATCACCTGAAAGAGCTAATAGATCCTCTATAAGGTTCAGTAGCTGTGGGGGTGAATGAGAAGGTCTCCTCCCAGCTGTCCACCTTAAATTCCATTGTCAACTCCTCCCCAATGAGGCTCATATCATATGCAGCAGATGGAGTGAGCAGGGCAGTGGGTTCCGGAGTTTCCCTTAGGAGATTCTCCTGGATCTGCTTGTGTAATTTTGCAGAGCCCTT
The DNA here is from genome assembly GCF_019279795.1 of Protopterus annectens. Lineage (NCBI taxonomy): Eukaryota > Metazoa > Chordata > Ceratodontiformes > Protopteridae > Protopterus > Protopterus annectens. The sequence continues at coordinate 1,484,816,433 of NC_056743.1, read as the reverse complement.
TAAGTCTACCTTTACTAATGCCCCTTTTGATGGTTCCTCACTCTTTGGACCCAAAGTAAAAGACACTCTAACCTGATGCGAGCAGGAAGGAAAAACTCTCTCTGCGATTGGAGTATGTTTTTCCATACCTTCAAGACCTTACCCCAGAGGTCAGAAGAGCGAAAAGATGTGGTTCAAAAGATCCCAGATATTTTTCCAAGACGCACGGGGGTGATACCTTCCCCAGGGGCAGAGGGGGAGGTATTAACGGTAGACACAGCCCTTGAGGCAGAGAGGGTCCCCAAAACTAAGGTGACCATGATTCCTTTCGCAGTCACCCTTATCAGCGCTCCTGAAAGGAGGCCTGACTGCTCTACTCTGGAGGCAGTCGAGGGGCTTTTATCGATGTACCCATTAACCTTGCGAAATATCATAAATGACAAATGGGTACTAAACATCATATCCAGAGGATATGCCATCCCTTTTTCCAAACCTGTCCCAAAGACCAAAACACTCCCGGATGTTTCCAGTCTAAGGGAACAAGCAACTATAGAGGTTCAAAAGTTGCTCCAAAAAAGAGTCATCCAAGAAGTCCCTGCAGACCAAATAGGATTCGGAACTTACTCAGGATTCTTTTTAGTGCCAAAAAGAACAGGGGACTGGAGGGCCATACTGGACCTAAGCAAGTTAAACAAATCTGTCAAGAAGTCAAAGTTCTGAATGGTGACACTGCAGTCTATACTCCCCTTTTTAGGGAAAGACAGTTGGATGTGCTCGATAGACCTTCAAGATGCTTACTCCCATAGAAAAATGGACAGGACATCAAGAAGGTACTTTACCCTTCCAGCTGGGAGACAGCCATTTCCAGTTCAGAGCTCTGCTCTTTGGTCTCACTACAGCCCCCAGAGTGTTAACCAAATGTATGGCAGTAGTCACGGCTCATCCGAGACGTCTAGGATTCCGTGTGTTTCCCTATCTAGACAAGTGGCTCCTATCTGCCACCACCAAGTATCTACTCCTACAAGACGGGGATCTAACCTTGGATGTCTGCAATCAGTTGGGCATTACAGTAAATTTTCAGAAATCTACCTTGTTGCCCTGTCAACATATTACATTCATAGGCGCAGATCTAGACACTTCTGGCACATCTTGCAACAGAAAGAGTCATAGCACTCAGACAGCAAATACTTCACATCCTTCCCATGGACAAAGTGAAAGCAAAAGTAGTTCTATGCAATGGCCACCACAATTAAACTAGTTCCTCTTGCCAGAATGCACATGAGGATTCTTCAATGGCTGTTATTCTTCCAGTGGTCACTTCAAGAGCTTCCAATGTCTCATCTGATCAGAATAGTAGAATCTTGCAAGAACAACTTGAGATGGTGGATACACTCCACTCATGTGACAATAGGCAGACCCTTTGTTCCACTTGAACCAATAGCTACAGTGACCACGGACGCTTCCCAGACCGGGGGGGGGGAGGGCATTATCTGGGAAGAATAGTGCAAGGTACATGGCAAGATCACGAGGCTCACTCTCATATAAATGTTCTAGCGATGAGAGCAGTGCTTCTTGCATTGCAGGCACTTCAGAACTCTCTCCCTCTAGGGACTATTGTGATCTAGTCAGACAATATGTCTGTGGTTTGGTACATAAACAAGCAGGGGGGGGACCAGATCCTACCCACTGTGTCGAGAAGCCCTAAGAGTTTGGCAATGGGCAGTTTCTTCCCAGCGCTTTCTGATCGCAATGCATATTCCGGGGAAGTCCATCGTGATAGCCGACAAGATGAGCAGAGAGCAGAGCAATCCTAATGCCTCGCGAGTGGTGTCTCAATTACAATGTAAAGGAAATGATTTTCCAGACATGGGGACAGCCTTCCTGCAATCTCTGTCACGTCCATGAATGCCAAGTGGAGCAACTACTTTACCCTAGTTCCCCCTCCGGGGGAGACATCGAGAGATGCTCTTGCTCACAATTGGCCCTTGGGACTTCTATATGTCTTTCCACCATTTCCTGTCATACCCAGAGTAATTCAGAAAGCTCAAAGCTCGGGAAGCAGGTTAATTCTCATTGCCCATTACTGGCCTCACCAAGTTTGGTTCCCCTTTCTGTGGCCTCACCTTCAGGAGAAGCCTTGGATTCTGGACCCAGTGCTAGATCTGCTGACTCGTATGTTGGGGGAGCTTCATCCGTCTCTCCACACCCTAAAACTGACAGCTTGGCTGCTCCACTTCCCAGTTTAGTCAGGCTTTACAATTTCGCTCCCACTGTTAGACATATCGTAATGTTCTCCCCTCAAGAGAAGAACATTGATCCTTTCTCTGAACCTATTCACTCTGTTTTGGAATTCTTGGTGGAACTGTTTCAACAAGGCTCGGCTGCAGCAACCATCAAAGTTCAACTTGCTGCAATTTCAAATTTTCATATTGGTGATGCTTCAAACTAAATGTCACACAGGTTGTGTAGAGCCTTCTTAAAAGGTGCTTCCTTATTAAGACCTCCCTTCAAGGAACCCATTTCTCCCTTGAATCTAAATTTTGTTTCGTCTCATCTCACTTTACCTCCCTTCGAGCCTTCTTCGTCTTCAGACCTCAAGTTCCTTTCATGGAAGACACTGTTTCTAGTGACTATAACTTCTGCCAGAAGGGTGTCAGAACTGCAAGTTCTTTCTATTAAACCACCATATTTGATTTTGCGTAAGGATAGTGTACCCTTACATACTAACCCTTCCTTTTTACCAAAAGTTGCTTCTCCAAACAACATAAACCAATCTGTAGAATTTCCAGTATTCTTTCTTCAATACAGCAACAAGGCAGAGTACAAATTACACCAACTGGACGTGCACAAACAACTTAGATTCTGTCTGCATAGAACCAATGACTTCAGAAAATCTGACCAGTTATTTGTATACTTTTCTGATGCAAAAAAGGATCCTCAGTTTCAAAAACTACTCTTTCTAATTGGCTTTCAAATTGTATTACATTTGTCTACAAATCAAATCACAAGGAATTACCTTTCAAAGTAAAGGCTCATTGCACTAGAGCATTGGCTACGTCATCTGCCTTGCAAGCCAGAATTCCCATAAGTAATATTTGTGCAGCAGTTACTTGGTCTACTCCACATACTTTTATTACTCATTACAAAGTGGATTTGGCCTCCAGGGACAGGGCATCTTTTGGTTCCACGGTGCTTAAAGGTGTACTCCCGTGAGCCACCCAGGAAAAAGGTGCTAGGGATGCTGTCCCATCATTGTAAGAATGAAAGCGAGATAGGACGACATAACATAAAGAAGTTATGTACTCACCAGAACGTTCTATGTTTGTTGTCCATCTCCCCATTTATTCTTACAAACCCCCCTCCTTCCCCCTGCCAAAAACATCTTGTGGACCTGACAGATTTCCACTACCTCAGGGGCTCTTTGTCTCAGCTTGTTTCTCCTTCCAATACATTTGGTATGGACTTAGACACTTATTTATATGTATATGTTTGTACATTATATATATATATATATATATATATATATTAGTGTATATCTGGGGAATTACACCACTGCATTGTGGGATACCATCTTGCCACGAGCCAAATTTGAGATCTTCAGCTAAGTATTCGGCCGAGATAGAGCCGAGGATCGGCTCCGAACCCATGATTGTAAGAATGAATGGTGGGATGGACAACAAACATGGAATGTTATGGTGAGCACATAACTTCTTTATTTCAGAATGGTAGCTATTTGTATTATCTTTTGCTATACTCATCATGGAAAGCTACCAACATCTGTCAGACGGACTCCACAAGACGCAGAGAGGCCACCACTGTCTTCATAAATAAAAGGTGTCCGTACTCAAGCCATCTTGAAAGCTGCCACTTGGACTTTTTTCCACGCTTTTATCGAGCACTACCATTTAGGCACTGCATCCATGGCTAGGGCAGGTTTTGCCACTGATGTTGGCAGAACCTCTTGTCCTAGGGCCCTCAGACAGGCAACAACCCAGTCTGTAGCTTTCAGAGTCCTCCCAAGATTTAGTACTGCAATATTGACTACGAAGAACATAGTACAGTTGTTAAACTTGCCATAATTGTAGGTGTTTGCAGTACCATTTTCCTTCCCCTCTGTTTGCTTGACGATCTATGGTTGGGGTGGATACTCTAAACCTATAATCTTCACTGTCCTGCTCTTCTTCCCTCTCTCTAGTCCACAGTCACTCTTATCTCGGAACTTGACAGGTGGGAGGGTTATGCTGTCCTCTAATCTGACTGGTTATCACAGCCTGGAAAGATCTGAAGATGGTGCTGATGGACACCCATCTTACTCCCTGACATCTAGATGTCTCTCCTTGACTGAGGATAATGCAAGGACTCAGGGAATTGAGCCAGTTGTGGTCTTCTGCTTGGCAGGAAGACTCAAGAATTAGTATTTGCAACACTGATTTACTTAACTTATACAGTTATGGTAAGTGTAACACAACTGCACTGTCACTCTCTCTAACACTGATTGTTAGTTAAAAGAACAGGGATTGTAGGGAAAATGTGTTTCCTTGGGATTTTCTTCACAACCTCAAGTTTCTGATTGAGGACAATGCTGCTTTGTTTTCCTCCAGAAGACTTTATCCAAGATTTAAGATTTTTTTTTCAGTGGCATCAGAAGGAAATTCATATTTCCCATCTTATGTTTTATGATTTGTTGTTGTTAAACGTTCCTCAGTCTGTGGCTGTTACTTTTGTTTTATGTGCTTTAGGGAATGTTTTCTTACAGATTGTAATTTAACCTGACATTCAAATGCACCTGGGTAGTTAGGTTAAACATGGTACCTCGGGCTCTGAAATATTTGTTTTCTAACCCTAAATCCGACCCTGCAGTGATTTCTCTACAGAAACTGCTGCCGCTGCTAGACGTATCGTTAATCCTAATCCCATGCCCTGTGACTGGGATAGGAAAGCTTTTTACCCATTTGGGAAGACAGTTTATTCTTCCACGTTTAACATTCAGAATTTTAAATTGCCAGTCTCATATGTTAAAGTTTTTACTTCTACCTTTTGAGAACATGAAAAAGTTAAATATTATCCTTCCCTTTTGTTAGTGGCAACATTTCTTTGTATGCCACTTTTCGTGTTATTTAATTAGGTCTTGGTGTTTGTTATGATAATGATACTCCAGGCTCAATGCTTCTGGGACAGTTATGAGAAGATTCACTTGGTTATAGTCTCAAAATTTTCCAGAAGGTGTTGAAATAGAAATTATAAATTCTCCCCAGATTAAGTTCTCTCTTTTTTTTTTTTTTGGCCTCTCTGCAGCTGAGGTCCCTTAAGAGGTTTGACGAGAGTGAACAGTTGGTTCATGGGGGGACCCAAATCTTCCAACCTTCATTTTATTAAGGCAAATAAATTTCCTCCTCCTTCAGCTCCCTTTATTAGAAAGCAGATCAACCAACAAGATGCCAACAACCAGGATTTTAAAAAGCAATGGTAAGGAAGCTCTAAAAAGAAAGGGATAGCCTCTCAAAATTGAAGAGAGTCTAAAAAGTCATAAGGACTATTAGCTTCTTCAGGCAACCCCCAGCAATATCTCCCTCTCAGTCTACATCTTCCTTCATTGCACCAGATTGTTTCAGACATGTGGCTTCTGAAAGTCATTCAGCAGGGTTCAGGTTGGCAGTGGGAGTCTCTCCCTCCTCTCTAGGGATCACTCTTTCCCAGTAAATAAAATATTCCTGTTTCCTCCAGTTCTAGAACAGATGTTACCTCAGAGAGTCCTGGATCTATAGCCAACCAGAAGGGCAAATGGTTTATTCAAACGAACTGTCATGTGTAACTGGTGAAAGTAGTAGCTTTCTATCATAATGGCTAACTATGTCCATATCCTGGAACGTAAATGACCTTGCGGGTATTGACAAAAAGATTATGGCATTATATTACAAAATGTAGTACAAATAATGCAGCAGGAAACATTTGGCTAGAACGGAGTATGTGAATCTGCCAAAGAAAGGATTTCTGGTTGGATGCTTAGCAGATTATCAATGACAAAGGAAAAGGGAGAGTAATACTGATTGCTGGAGGGGCTCCACAAAAGTGATAGAAGAGAAAAAAAGAATGAGAGTTTTATGGTAATAAGGGGCTTTTGGTAAGGTGTATGTATTTATATTCCACCAAAATACTATTATAGAGCTTAAGAAAATTTTTTTAGAGACATCAGTTTTCAGCAAAGAATATTTATGGTTGGGAAGTGGAGCTTAATTTGCAGCAGTGAGGATGCATCATGAGGACTTAAAACAGAAAATATAACAGACTAAGTTAGATTTCTAAAGATGTATATAAAATATTTAGTATGGAAGATGTGAATTCAGAAGTAGAACTCTGATGAAATTTGTATATTTCCCAGTGTGTTTTAACGTAGCTAGACTAAAAAGAGAAGAATTTAAGGAATATTGAACATCTCATGCAGGTAGTGTTTGCTGAATCATTGGATGTTGTTTCTTTGGGTACAGTGGCTTTTTGGTGGTTTGCATGCTTTGTGGTGGGTTGTGTTTTTTTGTTTATGGTTTGGAGGGGTTTAGGGGATCGGTTTGTGTGTTGGAGGTGGCAGGGTATCTTGGATTCACTCATGGATTTTTTTTGTGGATTGTGGCTGGTGAACTGTTCATTTGCAAGCCCTTATGAGGACTAGCTTTGAAGCAGCTTAATTAGAGTCAGTCGCTTTTGTGATGCTGCATGAGTTCTGCAATTTTTGGGAGCTGTGCAGATTACTTCCTGTCTAAAAGTAAACGATTGTGGTGTTTTGAGTCATATGCTGAGATGTTGATGGATACAGGCTGGGTAGTGGGCAGGGTACAGTGGATTGGATTCTAGACCACTGTCCGTTCTTAAATAGTTATGAATGCTTGCTGTATACTACAAGGATAGTTTTATATACTAGTTTATAGAATGATACTTCTGATTTAAAAAAAATATAATTTCTCTGTAATCTCTCTCTAATGATGACAAAAATTAATATCTCAGAACAATTTATTATTGAAAGTTTGAATCCTAAAAGGGAAGATATTTCAGATGTTTGTTCATAAACTATTAGACATAACATTTAAGGAAAAAATAGGACTGATTTTAGCAATAATACTAGATTAAAGAGCATCAGATATATGATGGTAAATGTAAATGTTCTATTATATGACCTACTACACTAGGATTATAGCTAAAATATAAAATCTAGGAATATAGTAATAGTACAAGACATAGTATACAAACAGAAATAGAGATCAGAATAAATATATAATATATATATATATATATATATATATATATATATATATATATATATATATGGGTGGTTAGGGTGTTTGCCTTATAGGCACAAGGTGCAGGATGTGATTCTCACATGGTGTAATTGGCAGGGTTGAGAATGGACTACAAGGACAGTTGGCCTGGTACTAATTTATGAACTTATGATACTGTGAACAACTTTACACACAGTAAATAAAATAAAGAAATCATCTGACCTATAAATTAAGAAATATGAAAATAACTGGCTTCCTCCCTATAGTAGACCAGGGAGTTAATGTGAGGTACAAGGAAAGATGATTGTAGAGAGATTTAGTTTGGTCAACTTATAATAAAGATTCTGAACACCTGTTTTAACTTTTCTTATTCATAATAACTCACTGACGGCTTTTGTAAGATGATACATGCTAAAAATGAGAGACATTAATATGAATCAAAAGCGCAAGTTAATCTTTGTTAGTCTAAAGGAGAGTTTGAGAGGTAGTTTGTTCGTCTTTTTCAACAAACTAACAATACATTATTCCATGGTAGAATGTTTGTTTTATCATTAGGTAATTTGTTTCAAAGGTTTTGTCCATAGCCGAAGATTTCATATTGTTGTATATAAAATGTATAATAAGGTTTGTACATAAATGCAATTTCATTATACTTTTTTCTCTCTCCTATATAAATGTCTGATTTTAAATGCATATCTATTAATATTAATGGATTGAATAATCCAGTAAATAGGGTACCGTCTGTTCAAATACTTGCCTTTACATAAAGCTGAAATAGTATATTTACAGGAAACTCATTTACTTAATAAGTATGTAAATAAACTTTCATTAAAGAATTATTTGGTTTTAGCAGGTTCTGGTTTACAAGCTAAAAAAGCAGGCACCCTCATTCTGTAGACTATAACTCACCAGTAATGTTTAAAAGATACCTATGTTGAAAACACTGTTATTGTTAAGCATTGTTATAACTGAGTGGAACAGAAAACTATATACATTGGTGAACTGTTATTGGATTCCAGGTGTTGGAGCCAAAAGTGCAAAAGAATTACTTGGACCAGTGGTTCCCAAACTTTTATAGCCATAGACCCACTTTCAAAAACTGTAGTTTTTTACGACCCACAACTGTGTACATGTGTGTATGTGAAACAAGCATGGTACTCCTTAAAGGAGAAGACGCTGCCGCCACAAATTGTTTTTTCAGGATTTAAAGGGGTCATCTGAACTGTTCTTTTACTTTAATGATTAGCAAAGCTGGATCATAGTCAAATGGGCCCATAGGTAAGGTAATTGATTGGGGCCCTCCTACAGCAGCCCCCTCCCCAGCCATACCAGTGTTCCATTACTTGGCTGTTTCTTCCCAGTTACCATGAACACTGTTCAAACCTATCATTGTGCATACTGTTTTCTTATTTACTTCTACAGTGATTACAGATACTGAAATAAAATGCACAAACAGTGATAACCATTTGCTAAACAGTTTCACAGTGAAAACAGACTTCACATGAGCAGTGAACTTCTCTGCCATTTAAATTTGCATTCATTGAAACAGTTCTAAAACCCACATTTAAATAAAATGCATCTGGCCAGTGGAGAATTAAGTTTACCTTTGGGCTATTTTCAAACCACAGACTCCTTTTGCACATTTTTAGGGCCATGCATACATGTATGTGTTCTTTGATTCAAACCAGGAAGAAACTTCACAGTGTGTGAAAGGTGTGATGTTCACTTTCTGAATTATGTTAAGCATCTAGTTCATTAATAAAAATCGAACTGTAAAGTACATGCTACAAGTAATAAAACAGAAAATGCTAGGTAATCCATAGTTGAATTAAAAATGGGATAGCTTTTATTGAAACACGCAAACAAGCAATCCCAGTTGAGTGCAATGAAAAGCATCTTAAACGTTCCTTATTTATGTATAATCAGGTTATTTGGAGCAAGGGAGTGGTTACAGAAGTGGTTCTATTAAGAGCAATAAAACAGTCATTCCTTTAAGCAAGTCCCCCTTCCCCCCTTAACATAGTGTAATCAGAGATTGTGCTACCTAAAACTAAAACTAAAAAGCTAGAGACAAATGTATTAATTAACCAGCAAAATGATTAGCTAACTGACAAAAGGATCTGCCACTAGACATCTATCGAAATAAATATTAATAAATGTAAACTAAACCACTTTTAATAAAGATCACTTTCATATCAGGTAAATACTTCATCAGGTTTGTGTCAATAACAAATTATAAAATGAATGAACATGTACATTGTTGTTGACACACAAACCTGATGAAGTATTTATTTGATATGAAAACGATATTTGATCCAGTAGAGTCCTGCATTATGGGCAGTAACAAATGTGGTGATTTTAAAATTTTACAATTACAGCACAACTAATGTTACCGGTTTTTGGACCAACCTCTTTGAAAGAGGTCTTATGTTTGTTCCCGCAAGAAGGGCATGAATTGATGAGGTTCTTTTTAATTTAAAGCTGTACTCTAGGAAATATTTTGGGTTTTATTTCAAGAACAGCAGGGACAACAACGATGATACATCATGTGCATTTAAGAGACCTAGTACTTTTAACCCTCCGTTACACCCTATTGTTTCTATGTTTGAGAGTATGTGTAAACTTGAAATTAGGAATTGGTTATGTCATTCACAGAATGTGTACAGGGGTTCTAATCTGAATGCAACAGGAAGAATATTAAAGGACATAACAGGCGAAACATTAAGGGTTATGAAACCAGACAAGGGTGGGAGTCTAGTGATCTCGGGCACTAATGACTATATCAAGAAAATGTTTGGTCTTCTGTACTCAGGCACCTATGAAGAGACCTTGACTAATCATATTAATTTAGCTTACCGTAAAATTGATCTTTTATTAGATGATGTGTTGTACAACAACCAGATCAGTTTAACTGAGTACAGTTTTTTACGTCTCAAACCCCAAGACCCCACCATGTTTGGAATCCCTTATACACAACAGTATTTCCAGTCCGCCCATGTGATCCATTGTTGACACACAACCATCAAAAACCTTCAGTCTGGCCACATTTATTGACTGTGAAACTAAAGGAGTTCTGTATAACAGCAAATACTTGTTTAAGGATTCTTGGGACTTGCTTTCAAAAGTTTCTAATGATCTTTATTGTGAGAACTTAGTTTTTGTGACTGTAGACATACAAGATCTTTTTTCTGTTATCCCGCATGATATAAGGATAGACTGGTTTTAGGAATGCTTTTGTTTAATACCACTTTTGATCATAATAAATTGTTACACTTAGAATGTTTTAATTTAATGAATGTGCTAGACAACTTTATAGTTTTTGAGAACCAACTGTTTGAACAAAGGAAGGCTGTAGCAGTGGGCACAACTTGCCCCCCCCCCCCCCCCCCCCGTTTTCACTAATATTGTATTTGCATGTTGGGAGGCAAACTTTGTACTTAATTCAGAATTCAGTAACAGTTGATCACTGTACGGTCGTTACTTGGATGACTTGGTCCTGTTTTGAAAAGACAACTTAGACAAGTTGGATCAATTCTTTGATTATTTGCATACTACCATGTTTTTTTTTTTAATTTCACCATGGACATGAAGGGGGACAAAGTGAACTGTTTAGATGTCACTTTGTACAAAAACAGACAAAAGAGAGGTTTTGACTCAACAATTTATTGTAAACCCACTTACTCTAATTCTCTGTTACACCTTGAAGTCTGGCTTCCCATCTACCAAAAGAAGGCCCTGGTAAAAGGGCAATTTGTTAGATTGGCCTGGATGGTGTCCAACAAAAAGGAATTCCAGGACGAGTGTAGTAAATTGAGAATGATATTGGTTAGGAGCGGTTACCCCGACCTGTTTTTATCCAATATTTTTTAGAGAAGTTTCAAAAAAAAGAAAAGGTTATTTTACACCTTTATTGGGTGCTGGCAAGGAAGAGAATGTGCGTGGTGACATAAGCAGCAAATTGGATTCCAGTTATCAAAAAGCACTCATTTTACCATACAGCATTCACTTCAATGATATGCAGTCCATCATATACCAAAATTGGACTGTATTTGGGCTATATTTCTTGAATGTAGTGGGTGAAGCTCCCACCATTGTGTATAAAAAGGACATGTTTAAAAATGTTTTTGAAAAGAATAGTTCCCCCAGCAGTAGTGGAAAAATTACTAAGTGTAGTCATTGCTCCCAATGCCAATACATGTTGAAAGGAACAAACTTTTTATTGGCTGGTTACAATGACATCAGGCTTAACCGTAAATACTGTTCATTTAATGGTTTACTTCACCCAGTGTCAGTCCTGTAATGGGTTCTGTATGGGAAAAGCTAAACGGACCCTGAGAACTAGGGTGTATCAACACCTCTATGATATCAAGAAAAAAGATGAGTACACTGCCTTGTACAGCCACATTAAGGAAAACATGACCCATTCTTTCACGTTTGTTGTTGTACACCATGTTGACCTGGGACAACCGGGAAGGGGGGGGGGGGCATCCTATGATTTTTTTAAAGAATTCAAAGAACTGGGATGGCAATTAAAAAAAAAATGCCACAGCCAGCCCCGGCCTTAATGAAGCAGTTTCTGTAAGCAACTTATTAAAATTAAAAGCTGCTTATTTTTCTAATCTTTATATGTTTACTTGTTGCCATTCATTTTTACTGTATATTTATTAGTATAGCTTTTGGTCATAAGGGTCCCTTTTACATTCTACATATCTTATATTTTAAACCTTGCACTTTTATATTGTTTAATGTTTTTTCTTATTATAACCTTTTCTTAAGGTTTTCATTTTTGTATGGAGGTTTAATATATGTATGCCTTTTCCTTTAAATGTCTAAATTCACAGGCATTATGATGTTTTTAATTTTCAATTTATTAATTAAACGAGAGGAAGGGCTTTGCGTGTATATTAAAACCATGCTTATTCAACGTTTGGCATTCTGATGCAGTCAACAGTACCTTGGATGAAAGCTCTAAATGTGAAATAAATGGACTACAAATTTATCTTGTGTTATTTGTTTCCCTTTTTGGTTTGTTCCATTTTTAACTCAGCTGTTCACTACCTACCATTTTCTATTTTACTATTTTATAGCAGATATTTTACAGTTTAATTTTTATTAATGAACTAGGTTCTCAACATAATTCAGGAAGTGAACATCACACCCTCCACACACACTGCAAAGTTTCTTCTTGGTTTGTTTTTGACCAAGCATAGATTGCATATTGGGTTTTCTGAGACTCTGAAGGATACCACGGATTTTTCTTTCTGTTCTTTGATTCACCTTCCTGATTGTATTTTCTATTCCTTGTATAATACAGTACTACTTGTCAGTGTGTGTTTTAAATTTGTAGTTTGAACATTTTTCCAGTAAGCAATGAAACAAAATGTATGACCCAATAATGACAAAACATCCCATTTTATAGGTTCATAGGTAGGCACTAGGCTATCGGTCCTAGGGCCTATATAAGCTTAGCCATAAATATTCCCTGGCTTAAGCCACCCAAAAAAATTATTTTCCTGTGCCCCTGTCGAGCAGACCCACAGAAGTGATCCCCAGGATAAATTTCCTATTTCCCGTCCAGTTGTCCAGATTTTTTTTTAAAAAGGTCCAATGAGATGTTCTGACATGAATGGGCAGCTTGTTCCAGAGTATGGGAAGTCTCTGGGACAGGAACCTATCTCTCCAGCAAGTTCTGTTTATTGTGCTGACAAGGTTTAGGTCCGTGTGTGAGCCAAAGGGATTGGGATTTTTTTAAGTGTAGCATGTCCAACAGCTCTGAGGTTGACATGGCTTTGTATGTTAGGCAGAGATTGCCTCTGAGTAGGCGATATGTGACAGAGTACAGCTGGAGTTTCTTTAGACAGTCTGCATAAGGCATCTGTTTGAGGCCAGTGATCCTCTTTTTGAGGTATTTCTGCAGTCTTTCCAGTTACTACAAATGTCTTCTGAGGTACATCCCAAACGGGGTGTTGTACTCTATAATAGATTTAATGAGGGCTGAGTAGAGGGGGACAATGACCTCTTTTTCTGGATGAGAAAACTTTTGTGATTAGGTGTGCCACATAGAAGGATTTCCTGACTACTGTGACGATGTGGTTATCAAAGGAGACACTACTTTCCACCTGTGTCCCCAGGTCTCATATCACACTTTCAGTGTTGAGTGGACTACCGACTATGTGGTAGTTCGTTGGCACAGGTTTTTTCCCAAAGGGGATGACTATGCATTTTTAGCATTGAGCTTGAGGCCGTGGCTTTGACACCCAAGACATCTGTCTCAGCGAGGCCCTTTTGTAAAATGTCCACATCATTAGGGGATTCAGTAATAACTCCCAGTTTGCAGTCATCTGCAAAATTTGTTAATCAGAAGCCCTCTGTGTTGGCCTGGACTTCAGAGAAGTAGATGCCTAACAGGAGGGGACCCAGGACTGAACCCTGTGATACTCCACTTGTTACTGGTCTGGAGTCGGATTTGGAATTGACTACTTTCACAGTGTAGGTTCTGTTAGTGAGCCAGTTGGCAACCCATCGCATGACATAGGGGTTATGCCCAGTTTCACAAGTTTGTCAATGATACCGAAGTGGGGAATGGTGTAGACGTCCTTGGCAAGGTCTAGGTAGGCTGTGTGAACCTCCTTACCCTCGTCCCACGGCTTTGGTGACTTCTTCAAAGAAGTCAGTCAGGTTTAGGAGATGTGCTCTACCTTTCACAAATCCAAACTGGGTGGGGTCCAGAGTTTGCAGGTTACCTATGTCTGTTTATAAGTTCCATGATGATACGTTCCATGGCCTTGCAGATCAGACTCGTCATATTGATGGGTCGGTAGTTCCCGGGGTCCATGGTGGATCCCCCCTTGTCGAATGGGATTCACCGTAGCTGTGCGCCATTCAGTAGGTACAAAGCCTGTAGTGAGGCTATGATTCAACATAGTACCTAGGTGGGGTGCCAATTCATTTTGTAGTTTGTGCAGAACACAGCCTGAAATGTTGTCAGGTCCCATGGATGGCTGTATTCTTGACTTTGGCGAGTGCGTTTTTCACCTGTGTGGCCATGATTACAGATACTCTGCATTCATCCAGTATAGAGATGGGCCCTTTAAGGAGGTGAGAGTGGGGGGTGAAATTTGCACTGAATCTATCTGCCAGGATGTTGGCAATATCAGCTGGTTCTGTATGTTTAGTGCCATTGTGCTGTAACTCAGAGCAGATCTGAGTGTTGCCATTGAGATTCTTGACATAACTATAGAATGCCTTGTGGTTGTCTGTAGAATCTGTGGCAATTTTGTTCTCATAACTAGCTTTGGAGGATTTTATGAGGGATCTCAGCTTCTTACTGAGGCTGACAATGGAGTTTTTCCAGTCTTGGGATTTTTTTTTTTTTTTTTTTTTTTTTTTTTTTTTTTTTTTTGCAACAGTTTCTTCCTTCTGTTGTAGAGTTAGTTAATGGCAGGAGACCAACAGATTGGCTTCTTTTTTTTGGAGGATAGCATCTTGATTCTATTTGGGATGGCATAGTCCATGCACTCCTGTATGTGTTCATACAGTGCATTGATGTAGGATTCAGCAGTCATACTACTACTTTCCGTCTGGATGAAGTTGGCTTTGGAGAAGTTTTTTATGGTGGTTTCCTTTGTAGGGGGTGGGGGCAGGATGTGGATTTCTAGAGTGATTAGCTTATGGTCGGATCTGACCAATGAGGGTCTGATCTCTGGTGTGGAGCACCAGTCTCCCACGTTGGTAATGACCAGGTCTGGAATATTGCTGCCTCTGGTGGGGGTCTGGATAAGTTGATCCAAGGCACTGGAATTTATGAATTCCAAAAAACACTGAGCAAATGTGTTTGTACATGAGTAGTTTTCCCAGCTAATGGTGGGGTAGTTGAACTCTCCCAGTATGAGTGTTGGGTTGTACGCTAATATTTTCCAGTGTGTTAAAAGTGGAGTGGGAGTCTTTGAGCATGGTGGGGGATCTGTAGCAAGCTACAATCTGGATTGCAGTCTTGCCCAGTGTTAGTTGAACCTGAAGAATTTTGGCTGCATTATGTTGGGCAACTAGCCTGGAGGTGTGGATATCCTCGGTGAATATGGACACGCATCTGCCTCTGGTGTTTCGGTCCAGGTTAGATAGCCAAAAAGTGTGGTATGAATTGTAGCCTGATATTGCAGGGGTGCTCTCTGGAGCCTTGAGCCAGGTCTCTGTCACTGCACAGATGTCTATGTTTTCCATTTTAAGGAGTGCCTCAAGTGAGTGCCTTTTGAGGTTTGGACTTTTAGCATTGAGTAGCATTACCCCCAGATTTTGCTTGCTTGTACATGTTACAGTGGTAATTTAGTCATTTGAACATTGCCTAAAAAAGGCACTATAGGGGTGGCAAGAGCCTTAGCCAGAATCCGGAAACCCAGGGGTGACAGGTGCAGGCCATCTCTGGCAAAGCATCGTGGCCTGTCGATCATGTCATCCCAGCCTGAAAAATACTGGATCCCCTTAGAGTGACACCAGAAGTTTAGCCAATTGTTGAAGTCAATCATTTTGTCTTTGTACTGAGGTATCATTCTGGGTGATGGCAGGATGCTACTCAGGGCTAGGGTCATACCTGCCTGGGCTACAAGATCCAAGAGCTCCTCCGTGTCTCTCTTCATGTAGTCCAGGGAGGTACGTCTCAGATCATTCACTCCAACATGAATGATGACAGTGTCATATTTGTATTTGTGGAGTGACCTGACTGCGTGCGTTATGTAGTGGATCCTGGCAACCGACAGGCAGCTAACTGTAATCTTTTAAAACATTTTAATCATAAAAGACCACTTAGACTTCTGCTATTACAATCCACCAGTATCATTCAGTAAACACAATCTCTGCAGATGTAAAATTCATCCGAATAATTTCACATTAAAGCGATTTGTAACTAATGAAGTGATTGCTACTGGCAAGCAACTTTACATTTCAGTGTTTCATCTACAAATTCAGTGCCTGCTGCCCTTGAATTAATTGCTAAACTTACATTAAAGAAAAATTGGTAAGCTGGTAATGTTGCAGTAGGGAATATGTGAGAAATCGACAAAAAGTTCATAGTTACTAGGCATGTTATACAAAGGAGGACACACTCAGCATTGCAAAACCCCTATGCCCCCTTAAAATGCACCAAATCTGCAACTAGGGCATTACATACCATGCCTCCATATGTGTCATCCTCTTAGCGCAAGAAATCTGGACAAAGCCTAAAATAATGGAGGGGACAAAGGCCCCCAAATAGGGACAGATTGTAAATATTGCTCTTTATAGACTTAGAAAGTTACTAGAATAACAGCATTTGTCTTAGGATGGATTTTCTGAAGGAAATGAAGTCTGAAACTCAAATGTATGACATGATTTAGTTATTTCAGTCCTCAGTGATTTGACAGAAAACCACAAATTTTATGAGGAATAGGCCTAAAATATGAGGCAAAAATCTGGAGAGTTGACAGGTATGCATACATACCTCTCAACCTGTTACTGAAAGAATTCCGGACAAAGCCTGAAATAATGTGGATACAATGGTTGAAAAAATAGGGCTAGATTTTAAATATTGCTCTTTTTAACTCAAAGTTGGTAGAATAAAATGGTTTGTGTTGGCATGCATTTTCTGAAAGATATGAAGTCTGAAATTCCTGTGTCATTATTTAGTGACCTCAATCCTCTCTGATTTGCCACAAAACCACAAATTTTATGAGAAGCAAACCAGAACTATGAGGCTATATCTGGACATTTCAGAAGTATGTCAAACATACACCCCCCATTTTTTCTCCGCTGTCACACTTACCTTCTGTCTGCTCTCACACACACATCTACCTACCTTCTCTTTGCTCTCACCCACACGTGCACACATACCTACCTTCTCTCTGCTCTCACACAGCAACACACACCGTCACATAGCAACATACAAACACAGGCATACACACACATCTTCTCTCTCATACAGCAGTACACATACACTTTCTCTCATATGAACAGAATGGCTAGTTTAAATTACACACACACACTTTTTCTTCCATACAGAAACAGACAGACCTACCTCTAGTTTAAATTATGCACACATACACATGCACTTACCTTCTCTATAAACGGAATGGCTATTTTAAGTTCTGCATGTGGGTTCAGAATGGGTTAACATCTGCATTTGTGTGGTCCTCCTTAAAGGAGAAAATGCCACCACCGTGGTGGTGTTTTGTTTTTTTTTTTTTTTTTTTTTTTGCAACCCACCTAAAATCCACTTGCAACCCACACTTTGGGAACATCCGACTTAGAGACTGTAGCCTATTACATGAAAGGTGAAGTCATAGTGGCTGGTGATTTTAATTGTATTTTATCAAATATTCCACTGTAGATAGCCGAGAATCACATTTTTAGCCAAACACTTAAAACATTTTGTAAATCTATTGAATTTAAGTGATGTATATGAGCTAAGGAAAACAAACTTCAATTTACACATTATTCATATAGATATGGAGCACAGATATTGATAAAATTTCTGTCTCAAAAGTCTCATCACTTATTTGACAGAAGTTTCAATAGTTTCATGTCCGTTATTGGACCATAATGCTTTAATCTTTAATATTATTTTAAAAACTGACATTCTAATACATCACAGAAGGTTACCAGTGTACATTATTAAAATGAAAGGATTCAATGATTGATATGTTAAGGTCAAAAATTTCCTATAAATAAACATGAATGGTGAAGTAACTAACATTGTCCTGCGGGATTCACTAAAAGCTTATTTAAATGGAAGTTACAAGCTGGTATATTAGTAAAACAAGCGAATGGGACAAGCAATTGAATACACTACAGGCCAAAATAGACACACTAAAGTTAAATTGTAAACCAAATGACATTAATAGTCTGTACTTAAAAATTTAAATGCAAAATATGTTGAAATTCTAAATCATAAAGCTTCAATAAACCTGGAAAAACTTAAACTTCAGGTATATTCAATAAACACTTTAAGCTTGCATGAACTTGCTCTTGGACCAAATAAAATGAATAAACTAAATCATATCAAAGAAATTATAACGTGTATAAATATAAAAGCAAGTAGAACAGATATTAAAGGTATTCTTGCAGGCTTTGAAATATTTAGAAATAAATAATGCAAAAAGCTTGATGATATAGTTGAAATTTTTCTAAGAAAAAATATAAATTAAGTCAGCAAATTAAAAAAAAAAAAGATAGACCATTCACTTTAACTGAAATAAAAGGTCAAATAAAAAAGTTAAATAATAAGGAGCCGGGCTTAGATGTTCTCATACCAAAATTATATAAAATACTATCGGATGATGCAGTTAAGATATTAGATAAGGTCTACAGAGAAATAAAAACAACTGCTGAAGTACCCCCATCATGGGACTTCAAAACCAAGATAAGGATCCTAAAAGTGTTTGTCGTACAGACCCATTTCACTTTTAAATGTAGACTGTAAGATGTCCATGTCCATTTTACCTAACAGAATGAATCTGCTTGTACTTAAACTAATTAATGATGATCAAACTGCGTTTATTTTAAACAGACAATTACAGGGTAATATAATGCATTAATAGACTATGCAAATAAAAATAAATAAGAACTTTGTCATTAGTCTTGATTTAGATAAGGCTTTTGACTTAGTTAATTGGTCGTACCTGTCTAAAACACTTTCTCATCTGAGCTAATTGCATTTATTTCTAAGTTATACAGTAACTCTTCTGCTTATGTTAAAATAGATTTTCTTTCTAATGCCTTTAAATTACATAAAAGCACAAAACAAAGCTGTCCATTATCACCTTTCCTTTTTGCATTAGCTATAGAACCATTTGCTAATAGATTAGATCCAATAAGAACATTAAACATTACTGGTATCAAAATAAAAGATGATTTCGAAGATTAATTTCTTTGCTGATGATATTTTACTAACAATAGGAAATGTAGAAAATTCGTTAGAACATATTAGATGTTCTTCGTGTTTCACTGTTGCAGTCATCACATTTGGGTGATCTATTTGCAGTAGCCCTCAGTTGGCCTGATTATCAAAGTCTTGGGTCCTGCTTCGGTTGCTGTCTCCTCTTCCATGACGTCAGGTAGTCAGTGGTATAAAGCATGCGGCCGATGCCATTACAAAAGTCTTTCTTGCCGTGCGGTGCCCGAAGCAGAAGCAGTTTGCATGTGCTGGTCGTCCGACTCCTGAAATTTTCGTTTTGAAGTTTCAGAACCAAAGTCTTCAACTAAGCTAAGTACCCCGTTGGGGAAACTTTTTCTTGCTCTAAACTGATGTCAGTAAAAGTTAACAATAGTATTTCTTGTGGAAAGCAAATACCTCATAAAGATTTTCATTCGTACTGCATTCCTTGCTTAGGCCCTGACCATGACGTACCTCGCTGTTAGTTTTGTGCCTTATTTAAACAACGAACTATTCGTCATCGGTTTATTTACGCTTCTAAATATTTTGGCACTCAGTTCAATTATCCAGATATGGCTTCGGCAAGCCACCTGGCTACCGACATTCCGAAAAAATGCAAAGATAAAGACAGAGACAGACCGCATAGGTCCAAAGCTGCCGACGACAGTTCTCCTAAGCTAGTCACCAGTTCGCTGGTAGTCAGTGAGATGCTTTCACAGCCCCTGATACCCACAACTTCAGATTCGCAGGCCTCTACTGAGACCCATTTGGAGTCCGGTATACCGCGAGATGCTTCAACTGTGGAGCCTGTGGATGTCTCTACCTTGGATGGGTCCGGAGTCGCTGTGCAGGCTTCTGAGGGTGTATTCAGTCCTACTGACTTGCATATTAAACCGACGCCATCTTCTTCTTCAAGGCCTAAAACTCGATCCATGCCTAGAAAACTGACGCCCAGACCACATGTTCAGGCCTCTGTGCCTAAAAAACAAATAAGAATGGCTGAAGACCTTATTACTCTAATCAGGGGAAGCCACCCTTCCCCCCTCTAAGAGACCTAGGACTGAGTTTCCTTATGATTCTTTTGATCAGGATTCTAAAATTTCTGTCTCCTCTGATGACCAGGATTTACCCTTATCTACCTATGAGGATTCTGATGCAGATGACTCTGTTCCCTCTGCTTCCCCTCTAGAGGATTTTTCTTTTGGTGAAAACTTGCATACTCTTAGGGAGCATTTTCGCTGGGAAAGCCAGGACTACTTTGACTCTAAAAAGAGGCTTAGGAATTTCTTACTCCTGCCCCAACACAGGCCTTTAGCTATCTCCTCTGTACTGGACATTGTTGATGATGCCTTCTCGGAATCTAGCTTGGCCCCTGACTCTACCTCCTGCTCCCAGAAAACCTGATAGGTATTATAGGGTTCCTGACTCTCACAGGTTCCTCTTTTAAAATCCTACTGTGGAACCTGAGACCATTTCACAGGGACCCAAGGGCATTAAGGCTACTAATGCCAAAAATCCTACCCCCTCTGATAGAGATTCCAAGGCGATGGATAGATGGGGTAAGAAGGTATACACTTATACAACCTTGGCCATTAGGGCCTTAGTTCCATATGTTAAAGTATCAGGAGCATATTATTGATTTGCTTAAACAGAAAATGATGTTGATTCCTGACTGTACTGAAAATAAAGATTTACAGGATTTAATGCATTCTGCTGAATAAGTTGGGAAAAATACTTTGCAATGTGGTTTTGATTCACTAGAGGCATCTTGCAGGGCTGCTGTGACTGGGTCTATACTTAGAAGGCATGCTTGGCTTAAGGAGCAATCTTTACCAGATCATGTTAAAGCTAAATTGCTAGATGCTCCCCTAAACCAAGACCGCCTGTTTGGCAACAAAGCAGAAGTTGTACTTAAAAAGATGGAGGAAAAAGCTAAATCTATGCAAACTGTTAAAGATTTCCTGCAAGTACAGCCTCCCAGATTTAGTAGGCATTGGTCCTCTAAACATTGGTCCTTTCCTGCCTCTTCCAGGCCTTCAGTCCAAACCCAGAACCAGCAGAACACCCAGGCTCCAGTCCCACGGTACTCACAGGACTAAGCAGTGGAGGGCTCTCACTTCCAAAGCAGGGAGTGGTAAGACTCCCCCCTCTGGTAAACCGTCTCAATGACTTAACCTTAAGTCTTCTAAGCCCTGCACAACTGACTGCTCCTTTAGGGGGAAAGATTGCCCTGCAGGCAGAAAATTGGGAACTCATTACCCAGGACAAATGGGTTTTAAATATAGTTTCCCAAGGATACAGATTCCACTTCCACTCCTTACCAACCCCAAACGGTTGGCCAGATCTACCCCCAAATCAGTGGGCAGAGGCTCAAAAGCAAATTCTCTCTGTCTTAAGCATCAGGGCTATTCACCCTGTTCCAGAAGAGGAAAGGGGACACTGTTTCTACTCAAGACTTTTCCTGGTGCCCAGAAAGAACAATTCCTGGCATCCTATCCTGGACCTCTCTATCCTAAACACATTTTGGTGATCCCAAAATTCAAGATGCTAACTCTTCACCAGCTACTTCCTGTGCTAGGTAAGGATGCCTGCTTGGCAACACTGGATTTAAAGGAAGCCTACCTGCACATCCCAATAAGGGAATCTTGCAAATGATACCTACGCTTCAAAGCAGGCTACATGCACCATCAGATGTTCTTTGTGTTTCACTGTTGCAGTCATTACATTTGGGTAATCTGCTGGCAAGTTGCCCTCAGTCGGCCTGAATTCCAAAGTCTTGGGTCCTGCGTCGGCTGCTGTCTTCTCTTCCATGATGTCAGGGGTATAAAACATGCAGCCGATGCCATTTTCTTTAGTCTTTCTTGCTGCGCGGTGCCCGAAGCAGAAGCATTTCGCAAGTGCCGGTCGGCCAACTGCTGAAATATTCGAGTTTGAGTTTCAGAACCAAAGTCTTCACTAAAGCTAAGTACCCCGTTGGGGAAACTTTTTTTCTTGCTTTTTACCGATGTCAGAAAAAGTTAATAATTGTATTACTTGTGGGAAGCAAATACCTCATAAGGATTTACATTTATACTGTATTCCTTCCTAGGCCCTGATCACAACGTGCCTGGCTGTCGGTTTTGTGCTAGATTTAACCAACACACTATTAAGCGTCGGTATATTTTTGCATCAAAGTATTTTGGAAACAGATTTAACTACCCAGAAACGTCGTTGGATAGCAATCCGACTACCGGAGTACATAAAAAACACAAAGAAAAGGACAGAGAAAGGCCGTCGCAATCCAAAACCGACGATGAAGCTTCCCCTAAGCCATTCGCCGGTACTCAGTGAGGCGCTTTTGAGTCGCAGGCCTCTACCGACACCCATGTGGAGTCCGGCATGCCGCAAGATACTGAAGGTATTGGACCAATGGATGTATCTCCCTCGGATGGGTCTAGAGCCGCTGAGCAGGCACAGGCTTCAGAGGGTGCATTCAGACCTCAAACATTTGTATATCAAACCGACAGCTGCAAAACCAAATACAAAAGCCACTTCTAAAACTAAAAAAAAAACGACGCATGAATCACGTGCACAGGCCTCTATGCCTAAAAACAGATCAAAATGACTGAAGACCTTATTACCTTGATCAGGGGTACCCATCCCCCTCCAGATAAGAGGCCTAGGCAAGATACCGATTATGAATCTTCAGATCAGGTTTCTATTTCTTCTGATTCCTCTTCTGATCAGGAATTATCTCTACCTCTCGAGGATTCTGATGCTGAGGAGTCTATTCCATCTGCATCTCCTCCTGAGGATTATTCATTTGGCGAAACCTTGCATACTTTGAGGGAGAATTTTCACTGGGAGAGTCAAGACTTCTCAGCATCAAAAAAGAGGCTCAGGGATTTCCTTCTCCCTCAGCACAAGCCTTTAGCCATTCCCTCTGTTTTAGACATTGTGGATGATGTGTTTTCGGAGTCAAGCTTGACCCCTGATGCCTTACCTCCGGCTCCCAGTAAGCCTGACAGATATTACAGGGTCCCTGACTCGCATAAATTTTTATTTAGAAACCCTGCTGCTAATCCTGAAACTGTTTCACAGGGTCCAAAGGGAGTTGAGGCCTCAACAGCAAAAAATCCTACCCCCTCTGACAGAGATTCAAGGGCACTAGACAGATGGGGAAAAAGGTTTATACATCTGCAACCTTGGCAGTCAGGGCCTTAAACTGTCAATTTCATACACTTAAGTACCAACAACATGTTATGGGATTGCTGAAACAGAAAATTATGTTGATTTCAGAATGTGCAGAAAATAAAGAATTGTAGGAATTATTGCATGCAGCTGAAAAAGTTGGAAAGCATACTTTGCAATGTGGTTTTGATTCCTTAGAGGCCTCCTGCAGGTCCGCAGTTACTGGATTTGTGATTAGGAGGCATGCCTGGTTAAAGGAACAGAATTTGCCTGATCATGTTAAAGCTAAATTGCTAGATGCACCTTTACAGCATGATTCTCTGTTTGGTATTAAGACAGAAGAGGTTTTAAAGAAAATGGAAGACAAAGCTAAGTCTATGCAAACTGTCAAAGACTTCTTACAAGTGCAGACACCAAGATTCAGTAGACACTGGCCTACAAAAATTGGTCCTTTCCTGTGTCAGACAGAGCTCAAAGGGGCAAATCCAGATGCCCAAAGGGTTCCAGATACCAGGCGCAAGATTCATACAGGTCAAAGCAGTGGGGCGCTTCCACCTCCAAATCTGGAGAAGATAAAGCGCAAACCTACAGAAAGCAATCCCAATTACTTCCCTCTGCCTACACCAAGCACCCATAGGGAGAAAATTAGCACTTTTTGCTCAAAATTGGCAGTTAATAACCCAGGACAAGTGGGTACTAAACATCGTATTACAGGGATACAGATTCCATTTCCACACTCTGCCAATGGCAAATGGTTGGCCAGATCTGCCAAAAAATCAATGGGCAGAGGCACAGAAACAGGTTACATTCCTCATGGATATTGGGGGCCTTTCAGACAGTACCAGAACAGGAAAAAGAACAATGTTTTTACTTGACTGTTCTTGGTACCCAGAAAGGACAAGGCCTGGCGGCCAATACTGGATTTATCGATTTTGAACACATTCCTGGACATTCCAATATTCAAAATACTGACTTTGCAGCAGCTTCTGCCCATGCTGGGCAAGAATGCTTGGCTGGTGACTTTAGACCTAAAAGAGACATACCTGCATGTCCCAATAAGACAATCGTGCAGAAGATCTCAGATTCAAGGCTTACATAATGCATTACCAAGTCTCTGTACTGCTCTTTGGCTTATGTACTGTGCCCAGGGTCTTTACAAAGTGCCTGGCACCAGTAATTGCATTTTGCAGGCATAGAAGTATACAAATTTACCCTCACTTAGATGACTGTCTCATTCAAGCAGAGAACAAGGACACTCTTCTTCGACACCTGGCATTTGTGAAAAGGCTTCTAACATGCCTAGGGTACACAATAAACGAAAAGAAATCACAACTGGTACCCTCTCAAAAGATAACATTCCTGGGTGTAAGCTTGGATATAACTGCCCAGATGGCTTACCTCACGCCAGACAAGCAAAGGCAACTGACTGCTTACTTCAAACTGATGGCAACAAAAACCCAGTCTTCTGCAAGGCAAACTCTGCAAGCCCTGGGGTTCATGGCCTCCTGCATTCTACTAATTCCATATGCAAGACTGGATATGAGGAAACTACAATGGTATCTAAAAAGCCTATGATGCCAACATTCTCAGGATCTAGAATCATTGATTCCTTTCATACCTTGTCTACAGATGGACTTTCTTTGGTGGGCCGAGGCCTGCCACCAAAACAAGAGACTGCCATTCATTCTACCCCCTGCCGCCCAAACCCTAAAAGACGCATCAGACTATGCATGGGGGGCTCATTTGGCAGGGAAGTGCATTCAGGACAAATGAATCCCAAGTCAAATGCACCTGCTTATCAATCAAAAAGAAATGTTAGCTGTACAGAATGCTCTGTCAGCCTTCAAGAACCACATTCTTCCAGGACAATTATTGGTAAAGACAGACAGCACCACTGTTATGTGGTACATAAACAAGCAGCGGAGAACCCATTCATACCCTCTCTGCAGACTAGCCATGGTTCTGTGAAACACAGCCTTGTGCTACCAAGTGCACCTACAGGCTCATTTCCTGCCAGGAAAGCTAAATACACTGGCAGGCAACCTAAGCAGAAATCTCATGGACCGACACGAGTGGAAACTGGAACCAAAGATATTCAACATGTTGAGAAACAAATGGGGGAACCCAGAGATAGACCTGTTTGCCTCCCCCCAGGACAACCAATTGGACAAATTTTGCACAAGGACTCCCAACAAACAAGCTTAGAAAGTGGATGCCCTGTCCTTTACCTGAAAAAACCTTATGCCTTTTCCCCCTCTGCCTCTCCTCTCCTCTCCAAGGTACTACTAAAGATCAATCGGGACAAACCAAGGACAATACTGATTGCACCAGACTGGCCATGCCAACACTGGTACCCCCTCTTGTGCAATGCGTCACTGCTGGCACCACAGCTTCAAACCCTGAACCTGGCATCCTGGCTGATTACCTGATCTCTCTGTTACCATCCCTCAGTAAGCAAGTGATGGATGTCATTCTGTAGGCAAGGAGGCCTAGTACTAGAAAATCCTATGTTGAAAAATGGAAAAGATTCGGTTCTTGGAGCCAAACTCAGGGGGTGGGCACAGCAGCGCCCAATTTACCTCAGATTCTTCAATACTTAACTGAGATGCTTCACAAGGGCCTTTCCTTTTCCTCCATCAAAATTCATGCCTCAGCCATTTCAGCTAATTACAATACAGAACCACCCCTCTTCTCTCACCTACTGCTGAAGCAATTCCTCAGAGGGGCCAAAAACTTAACTTTGTATTGGAAAAGCTCACTCTACCTCCCTTTGTGCCAGCTGCAAATGCAGAGTTGAAATTCCTTTCTTGGAAAACAGCCTTCCTTCTAACCATCACTTCTGCAAGAAGGGTGTCTAAATTACAGGCCCTCATTGAAGTGGAGCCTTTCATCTTCTTTCATGCGGACACGGTGTCCCTCAGGAACAATCCATCCTTCATGCCCAAGGTGGTATCCAGTGTGGCCCTTAATCAGTCCATTCATTTGCCAACCTTCTTTTCTGATCCACAGAGCAAAGGTGAATGAATACTGCACTCCTTGGATGTGCACAGACAACTTAGATTTTACTTGGACAGGACTAAACCTCTCAGGAAATCTGAA
The DNA here is from genome assembly GCF_019279795.1 of Protopterus annectens. NCBI lineage: Eukaryota > Metazoa > Chordata > Ceratodontiformes > Protopteridae > Protopterus > Protopterus annectens. The sequence goes on along the minus strand of NC_056743.1, from coordinate 1,484,790,015 downwards.
CAGCCGCTGGTTGCATTTGCTGCAGGGGCAGAGGGAAATGCCATTTCAAAGCAAACCATTTCTAAGTGGATAGGCCATTGCATTCATTTCCGCTATAAGCACCATGGAAAACTTACCCCACAGGGGATAAGATCACATTCAACAAGGGCTGCATCTACCTCTACAGCCTTTCTCAGAGGTGTCCCTACCAAGGACATCCTAGAAGCTGCTACCTGGAGTTCTGTACATACCTTCACCAAACATTACCACTTGCCATTTTTTTCTAAATCCAGAGCTGGCTTTGCCACTGCAGTCTGCAGGGCCTTATAGCTGGCCCTAATGCTATCTAATTACCTCCTACCATCCTTAGCTTTGGGAATCTACCCAAATTTGATGACTGCAACAGTGAAACATGAAGAACATAGTGCAGTTGTGTACACTTACCATAAATGTAGATGTTCGAGTGTATTCACTGTTGCAGTCCTGGTTACCCTCCCTCCAGCCCCCTCCTGACTTCTATTGACTATACCTCTATTTTTGTTTACTAGGCATAAAGCTTTTTGGAGTATTTGCTTTTTGGTGTAATGTTGTATATACTTGCTTCCCATTATGGGGGCACCTGACATCTGGGACGAGAAAAACTGATGTAATGGCATCGGCTGCATGCTTTATACCCCTGACTACCTGACGTCATGGAAGATGAGGCAGCAACCGACGCAGAACCCAAGACTTTGATAATCAGGCCAACTGAGGTCTACTGCAAGCAGACAAACCCTAATGTGATGACTGCAACAGTGAATACACTGTAACAACTACATTTATGTAAGTGTACACAACTGTACTTTGAGTCAGTCTGAAGAAATCTCAAACTAAATATTTAATCATAATGAAACAAGTACATTAACAATTTAAAAAATTCATACAAAAAATTCTGACTTCAATTAGAATAACAATCAAACGAAATACCATTTTATAACCATTATGTCTCATAGTACAGAAATGATACAGACAAACTCTAGCAGGTGGTTGTTAAAATTTTAAGTTTACTCACAAATTGGAGCAAATTATTCTTTATCATGGAAGAACGATTAATACTTAAGATGGTAATTCACCTTAAAATAATGTTTGTCTTATAATCTTTAGTACTGTCTCCACCAAAAAAAATTGATGAAGATAATGTACTTAGTTTGTTAGGATACCAAAATCTTTCAAGAGTTTTCTTTGATTGGCACAGAAAAGGTTGGGATAATGATGGAATAGGATTCTCTGATATTCAGTTGTATGCCACTTCAGCAGTTGTAAAAGTTATAGCATTGTGGATAAATTCATCTTATGATTCAAATGGAAACAAGTACATCAAGAAGTATTAGTAAATAAGTATATCATAACCAGTCATAAATCATACCCAGTAGTTTTATCTGGTTATTTAAAGATTTTTGCGTAAATGGTTTTACACCCTCTTCTCAAATTCCATATTTAAATAGCATCCTTTCCTCTTTCCAAAAGTTCACATATCTAACCATGTATTAAAGACTTAACATTTTCTATTTCCAGTTGGACGTACAAATGACTGCTTAGAAATTCTTTAACGTCAACAAAATGCTAGTATTGAAATAACAAAGTAGTTTAATTTGTTGGCATCTAATGCTGGAGATATGATTCTGAAATAATAGCTGATTGGACACCTGTGGTAAATGAATGAAGTCATCTCCCCTTTTTGTAAAGAAATTAATAACCGTATTCAAGCTCTATGGTCAGATAGATGGAATATTTCTAAATCTTTAGTTTTATTTAATGCTCTGATTCTGGAGTTAATTTCAAATACCCAAGTGCTTCTTCTTTGGTCTGTTCTTGCTATAGCCAGAAAAGTAATTACTAAAAATTGGAAAAGTAAAGTAGCTTGAATTTATTAGTATGGTAAAAATTGTCTGCAGTAATGAATTGCATTCTATAAAGATGTAAACTTCTAATATTTCACATTCATATAAATCTTGGCTTAAACTTAAGGATTTGCATGAAAAGTATTAGTTGTTGATGTATAACTCTGATGCATTGATCAGCTGTGGACCTGTGTAAATATTTTGTTTTATAATTGACTTGTTTATTTATTGTTTTAAAACCAAATGAATTAAATGGAGTACATGCAAAGAGAAAGCTATAGGGATATCCTAAGTGAAAGACCAGTGCTGGTAGAGTTTTTAGTAGCATCTAGAACAGAAGCTGCTGTTAAAAAAAAAGGAATAATTAGTAGAGCATACAATTGTAAGATAACAATAAGAATCAATCAGAGGAGGTTAGAGAGAATTGGGAACAGAGATTGCTTATCCATTGGGCGGCTATATTTGTCTCCCAAATGTGCAACAAAGTGTAGATTCTTTAGGATCTTTGCTTGGAAGTGTTTACATAGGTATTTTTATGCCCTAAGTAGACTCCAAAGACTATTTCTTCAGGTAGACAGCAAATGTTGGAGGTGTGATGGGGAGGAAAGATGTAATTAGGTACATGTTTACTGGGAGGGTAATGAACTGATAAACTGTATAGATTCCCTGCAGACTGCTTTGTTAGAGATACTGGGTGAGCGGTTTGGTGTAATGTTTTTTTTTTTTTTTTTTTTGAGCTGTGATACAGAATCAGACTTGCCTAGACATAGTAAGGCCTTGCCAAGTCTTAATTATGGTCTGTGATGTATCATGTTTGCAAGTAAAATTGTGCCAGTATGGTTTGCTTTTATTTGTACAAATGTATGATTGCCTATATCATATGTGATGATTTAACATGTTTCTTGTTTAAAAAATAAACATTAATTGGAGCAATACCTGCATTTATGTGGAAAAATATGATTAAGTATTTAGGTATATGGATTAAAAGAGAGACCGTTATGGCAGCTAAGGACATGTGGGAAGAGACTAAAAAGATAATCCTAAAGCAGAGAAATTGCAAACTCTTGATTATTGATATGGATACTAAGATACAAGCAGTGAAAATGTTTTTAGTTCCCTTAGTCTTATGTACATGTTAGGTATATTTTTATCAGGCAGAGGAGAATTTGTGGACAGTAGTAGTTGAAGTTGGGGAAGAGTGGAAGAGGACAAGAGTTAAGTGGGGTAATTTGATCCTGCCAATAGAAAAAGGTGGTTTAGGATTACCCAATTTGAATGGATTCTCTAAAGCTATGCAGTGAAGACTCACATACATAATGAAACGGGGGCGGGTTTCAAGAAAGAAGGAGAAAGTAAGATTTGGTTGCAGATCTTTAAACGGAGTAAAAAAACATACAAAATATTACATTCATAAAGTATTCTAAAATCTAAGAAAACAAGGGAATGGAGAAAGGAGATTTTGCCAATAGGGACTACTGCACGTAGGTGTATAGAAAATAGGTAAAAGGGGACTAGAGTTCGCTGTGAAAAATTGGCAAAGGAAGCAAGATATAGGGAGCAGGTTGTCAAAGGAAGCAAGTACTGGGGACAAGTAACTAGAGAGGGGAAGGGGAGTGGAATGAAGCCAAGCAGAAGTTTGGCTTGCAGGTTAAAGTCTGCCTTCCTTTCCAGAGATTGATATCCAAGTGTAGGCAGAGAGAAGGGGATCGGGGAGTGCTAAGTGAAAGACAAGCTCTGGTAGAGTTTTTAGAAGAGTCTTGTAAAGAAGCTGCTCCTGAAAAGGAGATAATTACTAAGTCGTATAGAAAATGTCAGAACTGTAAGAATCAATCTGATATTGTTAATCCTCGTTCATTCCTTACGTATGGGTATCTGTTCCGACCTCGGAACTGAGCCGGCCATCTTCCAAACTCGCGTCGGGTACAAACTGTCGAGATAAAACTCTTACCCAGAATCCCCCTCTCCCTGTTACCCCAGATTTCGTTTGCCGTGTCGCCATTCGGTCGTGTCAAGCTACTTCTCTTGAGCTAAGCACAATTTTTTTCATCATACTAAATTCTAAAACAACCTTTTCTCACAGAAAAGTTGTTAGATGGTTTTCTCTTACCTTATCGCATTTAGCGACTATCCTTTCTTGAATCCTTTCAGTTCCTTTCCCCCTCTTTACCGTGAGGTAATTTCTTTTTTACCATCGTTGGTAAACCCCCTTTCCTTCTTGCCTTAGGGTAATTCTTGTACCATTGCTGGCATTTTTTCTGTTTTTTTCCTTATTTCTTTCTAACATAGCAGATAAAAAAGGTAGTCCAGGATTTAAAAGATGTTCAGATTGTGGCCATAAATTACCTACTTCAGATGCGCATTCCCTATGTGTCTATTGCTTGGGTGTGCCTCATTTAACACTTGAACCCACCCTGCGGGATTTGTAAGAATTTTTCTAACAGGACGTTGATTGAGAGAAAAAATAAACTGATATTGAAGGGGCTACTTAAATCTCCTTTTTCAGAGGCTATTTCTGTGTTGGAGGCTTCAACCCCTCCAAGATCCCATAAGAAAAAGAGTGATGAACATATAAAGGCCAAGTCTCTTCGTTCGTCCCCTGCTGGTCTCCCACGAACTGAGACCCAAGAAAGCTAAGCTTTCCACTTCAGATTTGACTTCTTCGGCCCCAGCGCATTCGGTACCTAGACTTTCGGCACCGAGACCATCTGCACCATCTGTGACTTCGGCACCGACTAGCATATCGGTACCGAGGGGCTCCTCGGTTCAGATGACTTTACTGGCACCAACTGTCCAGTCGATACATACTGTTACGACGTCGATGGATTTTTCGATGCCCATTGCCTTTTCGGCTCCCGACAACTTACCTGGCACCGACTACCCTCTCAGCACTGACAATTCAGTTATCGGCACTGATATTTTCGGTTCCAGCCTTAGCGCCGACTACCACTTCGGTACCGACCTTATCGTCGGTGCAGACCATGACTTCGGCACCGATGATTTCCTTGGTGCAGACACCTGTGGTTCAGCCCTTTACAGCCCCATTGTTTTCAGTGCAGACCTGTAAGGTGGGCACCGAGCTTACTCCATCTTTGGATAGACCTGACTCTCCTTCAGTCATGTCTGTGAAATCCACTAGAAGCCTCTCTGAACACGGCGTGTTGCTTCTTGTGGATCAAGTGCTTTTGGCCAGAGGTTTCCTGCCCCCCAGGACCTATCTTTCCTCGGGAGGTGATCACCCTTTGCCAAAGACCCCTACTTATTCTCTTCCTTCATTGCCTTTGAAGTCCCTTGATATAGCACAGTCTTCACCCTCTATGGTTCCCTTTACGGACCTCACTAAGGAGACGCAGTTGCCTTCGTGGCAGGAAAGTTTTACTACGACTCAGGATGTCAGCTGTGGTGTACATAATTTGGTGTTTCACAGCCATCCAGGGACTCAGAGTCGGCCGGCTGAGCCACTTAGGAGAGGGGTGACCCCTGTCCTGGACACTCACCCCTCTTCAGGTGGACCGGCCTTCCAGCTAACGGAGAAGGCTCTGGTGTCGACTGATGGATCCTGTGCTGTCATTCTCCCTGCCCTCCTCTGGACCGCTATGTACACAAGTCGCTCCTGGCAGACACCGGTCGCAAGGGCCTCAGGATGTACTCCCACAGGAAATCCCTTTTGCGCCGTCTTCCCCAGCTTCTCCCTCTAAAGAAGTTCATCAAAAAAGCTCATGCAAGAGGAAGCACATGGACTCCACAGAGGAGTCCATTACTGAAGACGCAGACTTTGATGATGGGAAAGGGTCCCCTCGCTCACCCTCTGAGGTATTCTTTGGTGATATTCTTGAAATTCTTAAACAGAGAGGTGACTGGCAACCCTTGAACCCGACCTCTGAAGAGTCTGTGTTCCTGCAGGCCTTTCGCGCCTAGCCCCCTACCTCCTGGGTTACTCCACCTGACGACGAACTGGTCCGGCTCATAGTGCAGCGTACGTGGAAGGCTCCTGACACCGATGAGGCCATTCCCCGGAGGCCAGATAAAATTTTGTCCCCTCCTGCTACTGACCCCCATTGGTCAAAAGGTCTTCCTGTAGATGCTTTGGTGGTGGCGGCCGCAACTAAAAAGGACCTGGCAGAAGAAGAAAGCCACACTGTCCATCCACCCAACAGAGTCCCGGACTCTGGACGGAATAGGGAAGCATACTTTTGCATCAGCGACCTTTACATTCAGGTCCCTGAACTGTAGGGCACACTTTACCAGGCTTCAAAGAGATTTAATTTCTGAGCTGTCTGAAATTTTGGCTGGTGCTGTGTCTGATGAGGTCCATGACAAAGTGGCCTCTCAGCTAGCCGCCATTGAATCGATATTTAACTCCTCCATGCCCCTGATATCTCACGCATCAGAAGGAGCAGCTAGAGCAGCGAGTTCAGGCATTGTTCTGAGACGACACGCCTGGATGCGCTTGTGTAATTTTGCGGAACCTTTCAAGGCTTCCTTTCTCAACGCTCCCATCGAAGCCTCTTCATTGTTTGGACCCAAGGTTAAAAGCACACTGGCCAGATGTGAACAGGATGGTAAGACCCTTTCTGCTGTGGGTGTCCGTTATTCTTCCCCTCAACGGGCTTTCTCCAGAAACCAGAAGAGTGGGAAGATATGGTACAGAAAGTATCAGGATCCTTTCCGTGACACACAGGCCGAGTTCTCCCCTAGAGGCAGAGGGGGAAACTCACAGGGAAGACGCCCTTTTCGATGCAGAAGGGGGTCTGCGTAACAAGGGTTCCAGGGACTTTTTCTCTGACAAATCCTACCAGTGCTCCTGAAGAGCGGCCCAACTGCTTTCCTCTGGAAGTGGTGGGGGTCGTTTCTCTTTGTACCCTTCTGCCTGGCTAACCATCACCACCAATTCTTGGGTACAAAGGATAATAACCAGAGGTTATCATATTCCCCTTTGATCTTTGTCCCGCTCCCCCAACAAACTTACCCGATGTTCCACGCAGTCAAAGGGAAGAAGCAGCATTAGAGATATCAAAGCTGCTAAGAAAGAGTCATCCAAATAGTCCCTCCAGACGAGATAGGATCCGGATTCTACTCAAGACTATTTTTGATGCCAAAGAAAACCGGGGACTGAAGACCAATTTTGGATCTCAGCATATTGAACAAGTTTGTAAGAGTACAAAAATTCCGGATGGTCACAGTACAGTCTCTCCTTACGCTTTTGGAAAAAGATGATTGGATGTGCTGGATAGATCTTCAAGATGCGTACCACCATATAAAAGTGGACAGGCCATCAAGAAGATTCCTTCGCTTCCGTGCGGGAGCCAGTCACTACCAGTTCGGAGTACTGCCCTTCGGACACTCTACAGCCCCCAGAATGTTCACAAAGTGCATGGCAGTTGTCACAGCTCACTTGCGACTACAAGGATTCCAGGTGTTTCCATACCTAGACTACTGGCTCATCTCTGCCCCCACCAGACATCTATAGGAAGAAGCCCTGGCATACTCTCTCCTTTCTGCAGAAAGGCTAGGCATAACCATAAACTGGCAAAAATCCAATCTCACCTCATCTCAGTCCACAGAATTCATAGGGTTCATCTTGAATACAAAAGATTGCAGAGCATCCCTTCCAGAGCACTGAATTCTAAGGATAAAGCAACAACTGATCCCAATCCTTTCAAGGGAGATATCCACAGCTCAATCTGTTCTACAGTTGTTGGGTTCCATGGCAGCCGCCATCACCATTGTCCCCCTGGCCAGGTTTCACATGAGGCTTCTACAATGGCTACTGCTCACCCAATGGTATCCCTTTCAGTACTTTCTTTCAGCCAAGATTCGGGTAACTCACAGGTGCAAACAGGATTTAAATTGGTGGATGACCCACAACCCGTCACAATGGTCTCGCCCCTTCTCCCCCCAACAACCCAAGGCTATAGTGACTACGGACACCTTCCTGATGGGGTGGGGGCTATGTCAGGGACAGACAGTCCAAGGTACTTGGTCCGAAATGGAGGCCCATCTGCATATAAATGTTCTAGAGCTGAGGGCGGTGCTTCTGGCATTGTAAGCATTCCATCCCCTGCTGCCCTCTGGGACTATTGCGATACAATCAGACAACATGGTGGTGGTCTGGTACATCAACAAACAGGGTGGAACCAAATCTTACCCACTCTGTCAAGAGGCCATGAGGATATGGAAATGGGCGATGGCTACCAACCGTTTTCTTCTAGTAACGCACATTCCCAGGAGTTCCAACGTGATAGCAGACTCAGCAGGTGTATACTACAACCTCACAAGTGGTCCCTGAATCCCGTGATAGTGGCGGAGATTTTCAACCGCTGGGGTCTTTCTTGCTGCAACCTCTTTGCGTCCCTGACCAATTGCAAATGCAGCAACTATTTCGCTCTGATTACCCCTCCGGGTCAGTCACCCAGGGACACTGTAGTCCATGATTGGCCCTTGGGTCTACTTTATGTATTTCTACCTCTCCCCCTCATTCCCCAGTTTCTGAAGAAAGCCCACCAGTTGAAGAGCAAAGTGAATCCTCATAGTTCCATATTGGCCTCGTCAGATTTGGTTCCCCTTCCTTTGGCCTCACCTGCTAGATCAACCATGGATTCTCCATCCAACCTTGGGGTTGATCTCCCATCCGCAGAATCTGATTCACCCTAACTTGGACAGCCTGAAGCTCACAGCTTGACTCCTCCAATTCCCTTGATTGCCAGGCAGAATGATCTTTCTTTGCCAGTACGTTACATTCTTATTGCATCTCATAAGTCTTCCACCAGAATTACTTATCTAAGCAAGTGGAAAAGATTTACTTTTTGGCTGAAAGAAAAGCAGGTAGATCCTTTTTCAGCACCAGTGTCGATAGTACTGGAGTATCTAGCCACTCTTTTTCATTCCGGTCTATCGGCCTCTACCATTAGAGTTAATTTGGCTGCAGTATCTAATTTCCATGATGGTGTCCAAGACTCCTCTCTTATGTCATACAAATTATGCAAGACTTTCATAAAAGGTGTGAATCATCTAAAACCCCCTTTTAGAGCACCTACTCAGCCATGGGACCTGTCATTAGTTCTACCAGCTTCTTCTTGCGACCTCAAAAACTTGTATGGAAAGCCTTGTTTTTGGTTGCCATTACTTCTGCCAGACGTATTTCTGAGCTTCAAGCCTTGTGCATCAAGAGTCCATATTTGATTTTTCATAGAGATAGTGTCATTGAGAACTAATCCTTCCTTTCTGCCAAAAGTGATCTCTGAAATGTCCATTAATCAAACCATTGAATTGCCAGTTTTCTTCCCCAACTATTCAAACAAAGGAGAGTATTGCCTACATACCCTAGATATTCACAGGCAAATTCGCTTCTACTTGAACAGGATTAAGGCCTCTCGTAAGCCAGACCAGTTATTTTTGGCCTATTCTAGACCTAGATTAGGATGTGCTGTTGCTAAGGTCATACTGGCTAAATGGTTGAAGGACTGTGTGACCTTCATTTATAGACAACGTAATATTCCATTACCTACTACCATAAAGGCTCATTCTACAAGGTCGGTGGCAACTTCTGCTGCCTTCCATGCTAGAGCTTCTTTACATGACTTTTGTGCAGCTGCAACTTGGGCTACCCCTCATACCTTCATCAATCATTACAAATTGGATTTGGCCTCCAGGGGAAGAGCATCTTTTGGTTCTGTGGTGCTCAGGAATGTCCTTCCATGAGAGCCTCCCAGGAATAAAGGTAGCTGGGGACTCTGTCCCATACGTAAGGAATGAACGAGGATTAACAATATCAGATAAAGAAGTTAGGTCTTACCATAACATTCCATCTGTATTGTTGATCCTCGTTCAGTCATTACGAGACTCCCTTGGCTTCTAGTGGATGTCACCATCCTGTTCTATTAGGTCACTTGACCAGAGGTAGCCTCTACCTTCTTTTGACTTGCAAACTCAATCTGAGGTAACAGGGAGAGGGGAATTCTGGGTAAGAGTTTTAGCTCGAGAATTTGTAGCTGACGCGAGCTTGGAAGATGGCCGGCTCGATTCTGAGGTCGGAACCGATACCCATACGTAATGACTGAACGAGGATCAACAATACAGATGGAACATTATGGTAAGACATAACTTCTTTTTCAGTGGATGTTAGAAAAGTTTGGGAAGAATGACTGTAAATGCAGTTTACAGGGGAGCAATGGGAGGACTGCTGTATTGCTGCAAAGTATGCAGGAAGGTCCAGAATGTTTACAGTTTCTGCTTAGAAGTGCTTGCATAGCTTTTTCTGTAGCCCTCAAGCAGACTTCAGGTAAACAGCAAATGCTGGATATGTGATAGGAAAGAGAAAGGAAACTGGGAATATGTTTTTAGGAGTGTAATGAGTTGTCAGATTTTAAAAACTTATTACAAAGTGCTTTGTTAGGTCGGGGACAAATGGTTCCATCTAAGGAAATGATTCTTTGTATTTGGGATATAGGATCTGAATTACCTAGACACAGTAAGACCTTACTATGTTTGATGCTATTTGCTGCCAGTAAGCAATTACTGGAAAATAGAGCTAACAATATACATGGTCACTGAAGCACTAAATGTTGTAAAGGTGGTTAAAAAAAATAGAGATGGGAATACTTAGAAAAGATTCAGATTGCATAGAAGTAAATGGAATTTGTGGGAGCAATACATACAGAATAATTTTCTGGAAGTGGAGTGAGTTTTAAGGGATGACAAGAATTGAGCAATCTGTGTAATGTTTGAATGGTTGCTACAAATGTGTAATCTGCGGGAAGACATTGAGTGATATTATGGCTTGTTTTCTATTAATGTATATGAATGTGTCACTGTTGTATTCTGATTTAATAAATATTTAAAATAATCGACAAACTGGTGTTGATAGCTCACTCACATCCTCCCAACTGCTTAGTCTTTGTCTAGGGAGCAGTTTTGGCTTTATCCATCTGTCCAACTGAGCTATGCTGCGCATTTTTTTTTTTAATTACAATAAGTTTGTTTTATGCAAACAGCAGTGGTTTATTAGCATCTGTTCTTTGAGAGCCAGAAAGTGCTAAAATAATGAAATGCAGCTTCAGGCAATATTGGCTGGCTTATCAGTACCTTGCATACCCACCAGTGTTAAAAGACTTCTTGGTGTGGGTCTGTTGGCCTTCATGTGGATAAGGGCACAGCTAATGAATATTCCAGATGAGAAAGAAGAGCACATAAGGTAGGTAAACCCAGATGTTATGATTTACTTATCACACTGACCTCTACTCGAAGGTCTGCTGTTGTGGTGAGTATCTTACCCAACTCTACTGTCTGTGGCAAAGTACCCCTCAAAGTGAGAGAGATTATTTGTGTGAACTCATCAATTTGTCTCTGAGGTGATCCTTTGAGTTTGAGCAGACTGTAGGTTGACTGTTGAGAACTGGTTTCTGTGGTGGTCCTGATTTTTTTCTGTCATTGTTTAGCTTCATATGTTTATATACTTAATGGAGAGTCCCCACAAAATTCTAAGTACCACTAATACTGATTCCTGGTTCTAAAATAAGCAACAATTTAAAACCCCCCTTTTGCATATATTTTGCTTTCTTCCTCTTCCCCTCCCATGTATGTTGGCCATAAGCCCCATCCAGTTTGCCTTGGGCACGTTCATTACTTAGTGGGGTGAGTCAGCCAAAGGGGGCCATCAAGATAGCTATTAAGGGAATCTGTACCCCACCACATATGTGGGAGAGTTTGTAGCCGTAGCCCCACCCTTGTAGTTCTGACATGTGCACCTCCAGCATAAGGGAAATGAACAGTACCAGCCTATGCTTCTCGTTCTGACTTCCAGCTACAGTGTTGTGCACTGCCTAATGTACCTGTGTGTGTTGTGAATCCGTACTGCTGCTACATTTGTCCTCTGTCATTGTTGGAGGCCAAGACAGCAGCATATTAATCCACTGCTTTCCCACTGAGATGGTTAAGCTAACAATGGCTTTACTCCCATGTCTCCCTGTCAGCTCCTCCTGCTTGTAGTAATTACCCAACTTTTAGGGCATAGTCAGGGCTTTATCCTTCTACGCCACAGAGCCAGTGCTCCTTTTGCATATGTTGATAGGACATTGATGTGTGCGTAGTTAATATCTTGTTTTTTTCTTGCTAGTAATGTTAAGTGGTTGACTGAATGACTGCTCAACTGTTGCAGGTCACTTAAGGGAAGCTCCCTCTCCTCTCATGATGCATTCCCCTCAGATGCCGCAGTTTCAGCCCATGATCCATCAGTCACCACCTCAGCAAAATATCCAGCCTAAGAAACAGGTAAGTAATTGCAAAAGGTCTCTAAATGGAGATGAATTATACCTGCATATTAGCTAGTTGCTTTGTCCCATTTTGCCTCTTTGAACTGTGGATGAAATGCAGTGGCGCTGTTGCTTGACTGCTAATTTAGTTTGTTTTATGAAGAGTATGTGTGTTAAAACTGAATTTATTGCTTCTGGGGTTTCTTAGTTTAGTTAACTGCTGTCAGTAGTGTGCTGCAAAGTTATGTGAGGAGACAAAGGAGAAAACATAGGCAACAGTATTTTTCCTCATGCAAATAAAGCTAGAAATATTTTGACATGTTCTGCAGTTGTCTACAGCCTGAATCCAAGCTGTGTTTATGTGCTGTTTTCAGGAAACCAGGCCTACATCTGTTGTGCAGTTGCAATCCACAGTTTGTGTGAAGGAAGAGAAGATGCACTCACCAGTTATCAAAAATGAGCCATTTAGTCCTTCAGTGCGCCAGGAGCCTGTAAAACATCCTGAAAATGTTAGGCCACCATCACACATACAACAAAGTGAGTAATTGTTTCATGCAGTTTCAGAAATTACTGGATTAGTCGAAGAGAAGTTTTAACAGAAAAAGATATAAGACTTCTTGAAGTAATTTTTTGTGGTAACCCATGTTTTACCTCATGTAAAATGGAAACAATGTGTTTAGCAACATTACTAATGATGAGCATGGGTTTGATAAAAATGTTCCTTTTCCATCATTTCCATTATGTCTAGTTAACTTTTTAGTTTTTTATATCTTTTTTAAATATGCCATTTATTTTTATGTGTTTTCATGTTTTCAGTGGTATTCTTTTGTTTAGAAAAATGTTTTTTTAATGGTGGATGTAAGAAGTTGGCACTGTTAGATATTCTGCATAAGTGACCCAGTTACTACACATCGTTTGTGAGCATACCTCTCAACTTTCCAGATTTTTGCATAATGTCAAAATTTTTTACTCACATTTTTGGCCTGATCCAAATAACATTAGTAGTTTTCTGACAAATCATTGAGGACTGAAGTCACTAAATAATGACAGACTTTATATTTCAGTGTGTGTCCTATATGATCAGGAAATAAAGCAGTCTCTTGATAGAAAGCTAAACAGTAGTTCAGATTCCGTTAGCAAATCTACAAAAATTTTGACGTGTGTGTGTCTGTGTAATGAACATAAAAATGTACCTCTTTGGTATATATTTGCACTTGGTCTGATGCAGCCGGTTAACTCACCAGGCTTTTATTTCATTTGTTAAGCAGGTAGTTGGATTAGTCCAAGGACCTTTCTCCATACCTCTTAGTGCAAGAAAACTGGACAAAGACATAAATACTTTGGGGGAGTGGGCAGAAGCCAAAGAAATATGGGCAATTTTTAATTACTACTCTTACAAACGTAGTCAATAGAATAACAGGTTTTACATTAGCATGAATTTTCTAAAGGGTATGAAGTCAGAAAGTCAGAGGTCTGACATTATTTTCCAACTTCAGTCCTCGGTGATTTGCTGGAGTACCAAAAATTTTGAGAGGAACAGACCAAAAATATGAAGCAAAAATCTGGACAGTCTGCGATAATCTGAACAGTTAAGTATGCCCTTTTCAGCCATATTCCATACAGTAGATAACTATTGCATAGATTGCTGTTTTGTAAAAAAAAAAAAAAAAAAAAAAAAAAATTACAGATTTGCTAGGAAATAGCAAGTTGCCTTTACAGAATAAACAATTTGCATATAAAAGACAAGCCCTCTGTACAGTGAGAAGAAAAATGAGTGCTGTTTAGTAGAAATAGCAAGACAGAGTATAGTATTTAGTTTGTGTAAATGTGCTTATTTAAACAAGAGACAAAGGTGAGTTCAGTACTTTGAGTGAGAGACGAAAAAATAGTATGGTTGAACTGGTTTGAAGCAGTTAATACTTCTGAGCTGCAAGATCCAAACAGATGGGCTGCTAGCCTCTTTGCCCACAGAAAAGGTACTGTTCCTTACTTCCTATTTCCAGAGCCTCTTACCCTTCAATCCATGACTGCCAGGGACTTCTGTGTCTCTGGGATTCATGGCATCCACGATTCCCATGCTTCCCTTGGCCAAGTTGCACATGAGGAAAATTCAGTGGTTTCTAAGGACAGTTTGGGTGCCTCACTCCCACCCTCTGGATTTTGTTATTCCACTCCTGCCTTACCTCAAAAAGGAGTTGGATTGGTAGATTTTTCAGGTTTCGAAAAATCCAGGTCTTCCCTTACAGCCACCCTTCCTCTCTCAAGAATTGTACATGGATACTTCAGACACAGGATGGGGTGCAACTCTGCAGTCTTAGAGGGTCAGAGATGTTTGGTCTACACCCCAGACAAAGGAACATACCAATATAAAAGAGATGAGGGCCCTCATTTTTACCCTACAAATCTTCAAACCCAAGCTGATTCCAGGGGTGATAAGGTGGTTCACAAACAACAACACTTTCCACTGGTACATCAACAAACAGGGGGGAACTACGTCTTGCCTCCTATGCAAGCTAGCCCTACACCCCTGGGAGTTAGCCTCACAAAGCCAAGTTTCTCTTCAGGCTGTTTACCTTCCCTCAGCTCAGAATGTTGTGGCAGACATGTTAAGCAGGTCCATGACGCATCTCACGAATAGATGTTACACAGGGATGTGTTTCTGGACCTGGTACATCATTGGGGTACACCTCAGATGAATCTCTTTGCCTTCACCATGAAAAAACAACTTCCCAAATTTTGTGCCAGGGTCCCACATGCCTTGACCTGGAAGGTGGATGCTGTGTCAGTCTCTTGGAAGGGGATGATTCTGTATGCATCCCCCACCCTTCCCTCTCCTCCAAAAGGTCCTACTGAAGATTCAGCAGGTTCAACCAGAAATCTTACTGGTGACTCCCTTTTGGCCAAGACAGCACTGGATGTTCTTCGTGTTTCACTGTTGCAGTCATCACATTTGGGTTATTTGCTTGCAGTACCCATCAGTCGGCCTGATTATCAAAGTCTTGGGTCCTGTGTCGGTTGCTGTCTCGTCTGCCATGACGTCAGGTAGTTAGGGGTATAAAGCATGCAGCCAACGCCATTACATCAGTCTTTCTTGCCATGCGATGCCCAAAGCAGAAGCAGTTCGCAAGTGCCGTTGTGGAAACTTTTTCTTGCTCTAAACCGATATCAGTAAAAGTCTGTAATTGTATTTCTTGTGGAAAGCAAATACCTCATAAAGATTTTCATTTGTACTGTATTCCTTGCCTAGGCCCTGACCACAACGTACCTCGCTGTCGGTTTTGTGCCTTATTTAAGCAACAAACTATTCGTTGTCTGTATATTTACGCTTCTAAATATTTTGGTACTTGGTTCAATTGCCCAGATATGGCTTCGGTAAGTCAACCGACTACCGACATTCCAAAAAAATGCAAAGCTAAAGACAAGAGACAGACCGCATAGGTCCAAAGCTGACAATGATGCTTCTCCTAAGCTAGTTGCCAGTTCGCCAGTACTCAGTGAGGCGCTTTTGCAGCCCCTGATACCTGCTACTTCAGATTCGCAGGCTTCTACTGAGACCCATTCAGAGTCCAGTATGCCACGAAATGCTTCAGCTGTGGAACCTGCGGATGTCTCTACCTTGGATGGGTCCAGAGCTGTTGTGCAGGCACCACTTTCTGAGTGTGTATTCAGGCCTACTGACTTGCTTATTAAACAGACTCCATCTTCTTCTTCAAGGCCTAAAACTCAATCCATGCCTAGAAAACCGATGCCCAGACCGCATGGTCAGGCCTCTAAGCCTAAAAAACAATTGATAAGGATGGCTGAAGACCTTATTACTTTACTCAGGGGAAGCCAACCTTCCCCCTCTAAGAGACCTAGGACTGAATTTGCTTAAGATTCTTCTGATCAGGATTCTAAAATTTCTGTTTCCTCTGATGACCAGGATTTCCCCTTATCTACCTATGAGGATTCTGATGCAGTGGACTGTTCCCTCTGCTTCCCCTCCAGAGGATTTCTTTTTTGGTGAAACCTTACATACTCTTAGGGAGTATTTTCGCTGGGAAAGCCAGGATTACTGTGATTCTAAAAAGAAGCTTAGGGATTTATTACTCCTGCCCCAACATGGGCCTTTAGCTATCCCCCCTGTACTGGACATTGTTGACGATGCCTTTTTGGAATCTAGCTTTGCCCCTGACTCTTTACCTTCTGCTCCCAGAAAACCAGATAGATATTACAGGGTTCCTGACTCTCAAGTTCCTTTTTAAAAATCCTACTGCACATCCTGAGACCATTTCACAGGGAAATAAACCAAGTCACAAAATACAAACTGATGAAAAACAGAAAATGGCAATAACGAGTTAAGCTGGCAGACTGGACGACAAATTCTGGTAATGTACCAAAGCTTTATTAAAAGTAAGCGCTTTCGGTAGAGAGCAATCTCCCCACCTTCATCAGACAATTACATGTTAAAAAAACGGCTTCTTATATATTCATGACAGAATTCCAAAATATTGACCTGATTGGTTCATTAATTAATGAATTAAAAATTGAATATATTTAAGATTTTTTTGAGAAATCTTTCTAAAAAATGCATCAAAATGACAAACAACAAGGCAATCCAAAGGCACGCACAACAATTCATTTAAGCTTCTATCTAAGTTGCTTTTTGAGTTTCTTTTTGGGTTTCATTTTTATGTTTCTTTATATATGTGTATATACATGTATCTTTACACTAAGAGGGTTCAGGAAGTGTATGTATATATAAATTAAAATACATATTTAAAATCTTCTAAATGTCTTATATGTTTAAAATATTTAAGACGTTTGAAACAATACATTTTACCCTCAAAACAACCTTTTTATGCTAAAAAATGTGTACTGAAAAGGTGCTATGAAAAAATGTATTGTGGATGTACATAGTAAGTGCCCACTCTTAGTTCTTAATATGTTGCATATGTTTTTTGTGTTGTATATGTTCCATATGTTGCTTATATTACATGTGTTGAAGGTATTACTTTTGTTAAATATTATGAAAAACGAATGATAAGTTATAAATTACAAATGATGAATTGTAAATTATACATAATAAATTAAACATGATAAATTATACATGATAAATTAAACCAACAAGTCCTAGTACATTAACCATTCAAAAACTTTGTTGGCTAATACGCTAATAATTTTATAAATTAATTACTAAATCATTAATATATAATTGAATAAATTGTTAAATAAATTATTAGATAAATTAATTGATTAATTATTCAAATAAATTTGATACATCACAAATTGTCCATCAAAGAAAGGCCAGGCAACCTGACCACAAGATTGAATGATAGAATGTTTTGAACTTAAATATGTACGTACATAAATGACTGTACATATAAAGCATTTCGGGACAGTGTTGTAACAAGTCCTATTATAGTGGTCAAAGGGGACCCAATATACACAACTACAGGAAAGTTCTACGTATTGAAGAATGCTATATGTGTGTGTAGATGTTTAAAAATGCATACACTATGACCATCTAAACTACCGGTTAAAACAATCTTTAGTTGAAGGATGAAATGTATCCATAACTGTATTACTTTCAGTCCTATCTCTTAAGTGCCTTTAGTTTCAAAATACATTTGATAGACACCACCTCATTAAGCCCTGGAAAAGTGTGTGAGGAAGTACGAATCTGCCAAAATACTTCCTGTTCCTCCAATTGTAACTGCCAGGGACCACCCCTAATTTGTGGCTGCACTTGTTGAACTACACTAAACAGAAATGAGTGGTCAGAGTATTGGGTAATGTGTTTTGCCAAGGCATTATTCATGTCAGAAATATCAATAGCTTGTACATGCTCATATATCCTTTTCTTGAAAGGCTTATCGGTCTTACCGATGTAAAACGCAGGACACTGCCTGCAAATTGCCACATAGACCACTCATTTTGAGTTGCAATTGAATCTACCCTTAATCCTATACTCTGTCCCAGCCATGGATACCCTTGAGCCAACAAAAATGTGTTTACAATATGGGCAACAACCACATTTGTTCATTCCCCTTGTCAACTTATTAGACGTGGGGATGGATCTTGCTAAGAGGTTCTTTAGATTCTGACCTCTTCTATAGATGAACCTGGGCTTATCCCCGATACATTTAATGAGCTCTTGGTCCTCCATCAATATCTTCCAGTTTTTAATGAAGATATTTTTGATGGCTTTGGAATCCAAACTGTAGGTGAACAGAAAAGGGATGTTACCCATCCCATATCCATTGTTGTTATCCTTGGTTTTAACAACCATTGTACCTTCTCTGAGTATTGGTTGGAAGTGGCCAGATTCCCTTTTGCTGATTACCTCTTGTCTAATTCTATCTACAAATATGTTTGGGTATCCCCTCAGCAAGAACATCGAAAAAATGTTCTCACATTCCTGCAAGAAGTCGTCATGTTCGGAGACCATCCTGGCCGCTCGAACAAACTGGCCTTTCACAACACTTCTCTTCTGATGGGGTAGGGTGTGAACTGGTGAAGTGCAAGTATGTGTTTGAAAAAGTTGGTTTTCTAAAAATAGTTGATGTCAATTTATTAGAACCCAAATCCTTTCTTATTTTAACATCCAGGAATGTTATTTCATTATCATCGCTGGAATACGTGAACTCAAGAAATTCAGTTGAATTAGAAATGCTTTCAATAAAGTTTGGTATTAAGTGGCGGGAACCGTTCCAAAGAAAGAACATGTCGTCTTGGTACCTTGTGTACCAAGAGACGTTCCCTTGATATAATTTGTTTTGAAACAAACATTGGTGCTCCCATTGTGCTAAAACACAAAAAATCCTACCCCCTCTGATAAAGATTTCAGGGCACTGGATAGATGGGGTAAGAAGGTATACACTTCTACATCCTTGGTCATTAGGGCCTTAAGCTGCCAGTTTCATATGTTAAAGTATCAGCAGCATATTATTGGATTGCTTAAACAGAAAATGATGATTCCGGATTGTGCTGAAAATAAAGAATTGCAGGATTTAATGCATTCTGCTGAACAAGTTGGAAAACATACTTTGCAATGTGGTTTTGATTCACTAGAGGCATCTTGCAGGGCTGCTGTCACTGGGTCTGTACTTAGAAGGCATGCTTGGCTTAAGAAGCAATCTTTGCCAGATCATGTTAAAGCTAAATTGCTGGATGATCCCTTAAACCAGGACCACCTGTTTGGCAACAAAGCAGTAGTAGTAGTACTTAAAAAGATGGAGGAAAAAGCTAAATCAATGCAAACTATTAAAGATTTCCTGCAAGTACAGCCTCCCAGATTTAGTAGGTATTGGCCCTCTAAGAATTGGTCCTTTTCTGCCTCTTCCAGGCCTTCTCAGTCCAAACCCAGAACAAGCAGAACACCCATGCTTCAGTCCCAAGGTATGCATGGGACTAAGCAGTGGGGGGCTCCCACTTCCAAAGCAGGGAGTAGTAAGATTCCCCCTGTGGTAAACTGTCTCAATGACTTAACTTTAAAACTTCCAAGCCCTTCTCAACTGACTGCTCCTTTAGGCGGAAAGATTGCTCTGCAGGCAAAAAAATTGGGAACTCATTACCCAGGACAAATGGGTTTTAAATATAGTTTCCCAAGGATACAGATTCCACTTCCACACTTTACCAACCGCAAACGGTTGGTCAGATCTACTCCCAAGTCAGGTGGCAGAGGCTCAAAAGCAAGTTCTCAAGTATCAGGGCTATTCAAATTGTCCCAGAAGTGGAAAGGGGACAGGGTTTCTACTCAAGACTTTTCCTGGTGCCCAGAAAAGACAACTCTTAGCATCCTATCCTGGACCTCTCTATCCTAAACACATTTTTGGTAATCTTAAAATTCAAGATGCTAACTCTTCACCAGTTGCTTCCTATGCTAGGCAAGGATGCCTGGTTGGCAACACTGGATTTAAAGTATGCCTACTTGCACATCCCAATCAGGGAATCTTGCAGAAGATACCTATGCTTCAAAGCAGGCTTCATGCATTATCAGTTCTCTGCACTGCCCTTTGGCTTATCCACTGTGCCCAGGGTATTCACAAAGTGCCTAGCTCCAGTCCAGTCATTGCAGTTTGCAGGCAAAGAAATATTCAAATATACCCATACCTGGACGATTGTCTAATTCAGGCAGAAAGCCAGGACATACTATTGAATCAATTGGCGTTTGTACAAAAATTGCTAACTTCTCTGGGGTACACCATAAACGAAAAGAAATCACATCTTGTACCCTGCCAACAAATTGTATTCCTGGGGCAAGCTTGAACACAACTTCCCAGATGGCTTTCCTCACGCCAGAGAAACAGTTTCATTTGCCAGCCTTCTTCAAACTAATGGCCATAAAGACCCTGCTGTCTGCAAGACAAATACTGCAAGCCTTGGGGTTCATGGCCTCCTGTGTTCTCCTAATTCCATATGCAAGACTGCATATGAGGAAACTGCAATGGTATCTAAAAACCTATTGTGTCAACACTCTCCGGATCTAGAAACAATAATTCCTATCATACCTTGCCTACAAATAGAGTTCCTTTGGTGGGCAGAGGCCTGCCACCAAAACAAGGGACTGCCATTCACTCTACTCCCTGCCTTCCAAACCGTAACAACAAACGTATCAGACTATCCATGGGCTCACTTGGCAGGGAAGTGCTTTAAGGGCAAATGGAACCCGAGTCAAATGCACCTGCATATCAATCAAAAAGAAATGTTAGCTGTACAGAATGCTCAGACAGCCTTCAAGGACCACATTCTTCCAGGACAATTAATGGTAAAGATGGACAACACCACTGTTATGTGGTACATAAACAAGCAGAGGTGAACCCATTCATACCCTCTCTGCAGACTAGCCATAGCTCTGTGAAACACCTACAGGCTCAATTCCTGCCAGGAAAGCTGAATACACTGGCAGACGAATTAAGCAGAAATCTCATGGACCCACACGAGTGGAAATTGGAACCGAAGACATTCAATATGTTGAGAAACAAATGGGGGAGCCCAGAGATAGACCTGTTTGCCTCCCCCCAAAACTACCAATTGGACAAATTCTGCAGAATGACTCCCCACAAACAAACTTGGAAAGTGGATGCCCTGTCCTTCACCTGGAAAAACCTATCTGTTTATGCCTTTCCTCCACTGCCTCTCCTCTCCAATGTGCTACTAAAGATCAAACAGGACAAACCAAGGACGATACTGATTGCACCAGACTGGCCACCCCAACACTGATACCCCTTCTTGCGCAGTGTGTCACTGCTGGCACCATGGTACCTGCTTCAGACCCCTACCCTGCTGTCCCAGCAGGAGGGCCAGATTCTGCACCCTCAGCTTCAAACCCTGAACCTGGCAGCCTGGCTAATTACCTGATCTGTCCATTACCATCCCTCAGTAAGCAAGTATTGGATGTCATTCTGGAGGCAAGGAGGCCTAATACTAGAAAATCTTATGCTGAAAAATGGAAAAGATTCTGTTCCTGGAACCAAACTCAGGGGATGGGCACAGCAGCACCCAATTTACCACAGATTCTTCAATACCTAACTGAGATGCTTCACAAGGGCCTTTCCTATTCCTCCATCAAAATTAATGCCTCAGCCATTTCAGCTCATTACAACACAGAACCACCCCTCTTCTCTCATCCACTGCTCAAGCAGTTCCTCAGAGGGGCCAAAAACTTAAGATCACCCAGGAGAGCCCCAACTCCAGCCTGGGACCTTAACTTTGTATTGGAAAAACTCACTCTACCTCCTTTTGAGCCAGCTGCAAATGCAGAGTTGAAATTCCTTTCTTGGCAAACAGCCTTCCTTTTAGCCATCACTTCATCAAGAAGGGTGTCTGAATTACAAGCCCTTATGGCAGTGGAGCCTTTCATCATCTTTCATGCGGACAGGGTGTCCCTCAGGACCAGTCCCTCCTTCGTGCCCAAGGTAGTATCCAGTGTGGCTCTTAATCAGTCCATTCATTTCCCAACTTTCTTTTCTAATCCACAGAACAAAGGGTAATGTTCTACTGCATTCCTTAGATGTGCTCAGACAACTTAGATTTTACTTGGACAGGACTAAACCTCTCAGGAAATCTGAACAGCTGCTGGTGGCATTTGCTGCAGGGGCAGAGGGGAAGGCCATTTCAAAGCAAACCATTTCTAAATGGATAGTCCATTGCATTAATTTCTGCTTTAAGCACCGTGGAGAATCTACCCCACAGGGGATAAGACCACATTCAACCAGGGCTGCATCTACCTCTACAGCCTTTCTCAGAGGTGTCCCTACCAGGGACATCCTAGAAGCTGCTACCTGGAGTTCTGTACATACCTTCACCAAACATTACCACTTGCCAATTTTTTCTAAATCCATAGCTGGCTTTGCCACTGCAGTCTGCAGGGCCTTATAGCTGGTCCTAATGCTATCTGATTACCTCCTCCCATCCTTAGCTTTGGGAATCTACCCAAATATGATGACTGCAACAGTGAAACACGAGAACATAGTACAGTTGTGTACACTTACCATAAATGTAGATGTTTGAGTGTATTCACTGTTGCAGTCCTGGTTACCCTCCCTGCAGCCCCCCAACTTCTACTTGCTATACCTCTCTTCTTGTTTACTGTATTTAAGCTTTCTGGTGTATTTGCTTTTTTCTTGCTGACATCTGGGCCAAGAAAACTGATGTAATGGCGTCGGCTGCATGCTTTATACCCCTGACTACCTGACGTCATGGAAGATAAGACAGCAACTGATGCAGGACCCAAGACTTTGATAATCAGGCCGACTGAGGGCTGCTGCAAGCAGATAACCCAAATGTAATGACTGCAACAGTGAGTACACTCAAACATCTACATTTATGGTACGTTTACACAACTGTACTTTCCCCACTCTTCCTGCATGTAGCCAGGGGCAGTCATCACAAGTTACCTCAGAGTGGACCTACTCACACAGGGCAAGGGAACTCAAGTACATCCACAGCTGTCAATTCTAAACCTGGCCCTGCGGGTGATAGGATTTTAATTCCCTTTAGACACCTATTTTCAGAGGATGTGCGTCAAATTCTGCTGGAGGCCAGAAAACCCACTTCTAGGAAATTCTGTGTTTCCAAATGGAATCTGGTGTCTCAAAAAGGATTTACAATCACTCAGTGGATGTCCCAGTGATTTTGTCCCATCTGTTTTAACTGATGAAGGGTGGGCTGTCCTATTCAACTTTTGAAGTATCTTGGCTTGTCTGCCTATGTCACCTCCTCTAGGTTAGAAGTTAAACTGTTCCCTAAAAGTGTCCTTCATATGAGACCACCAAGGAAGCCAGTTCCTCCTCCTTGAGATCTCAAGTATGTGCTGGAGAAACTTACCTTGACCCCATTTGAGCCAGCAAGTTTCTTTCCTTCAACATTGCACATGGAGAACTGTTCGGCTGGTGGCCATTACCTCCACCAGATGGGTTTCTGAGTTGCAAGCTGTGATGTCTAATTCCCCCTTCACAGTCTTCCACAGAGACAGGGTATTCCTGTGTTACTAATCCCTCCTTTATGCCGAAGGTGCGCAATGAGTTATCCCTTAATCAGTCTGTCAACCTTCCCACCTTTTTTCCTTCTCAGTCTCCCATTGAGAGGATTGTACACACTTTGGTTGTACACAAACAACTCAGATACTACATGAAAAAAAAAAAAAGACTATCCGTAAATCTGAACGCCTGTTTGCGTCTTACCACCCAAGGACCTTGGGTCAGCTGGTTTACAAGAAAACTCTCTCTTTCTGGATTTCTGAAGCTATTTCCTTCTGTTATTCAACAAGTGGCAAGTGCCTCTTTTCTCCTGTGAGGGCATATTCTACTAGAGCAGTGTCTTCCTCTTAGGCCTTTTTTTAAAGGCTTGGGCACTTGCTATATCCTGGAGGCAGCTATCTGGTCCACTCTCAATACTTTTACTAACCATTATAACCTAGATGTCGTGTCCATGTCCAGGGTATATTGTTTTGTAGAAGAAGCTTCTGCTCCTCCACCCAATCTTCCCTAAGCGTGAGCTTTGGCTTTCTCCCTAATGTGATGAATTTTGCAGCATATAGAAGAGGGACATCTATGGTTATGGCAAGATTTTACACAACTATCCTTTCCTCTCTAACCCAGTTCAAGTGCAACTTGGATAATTGAATGGGGGAACAGTGAGTTCATCCCTGGCTTGGCATCTATGTCTCTAATGGACACAGGGAATCTGTAAATAGTTAATCTCCCAGGCCCTTGCTTGTAAATGTTTCATCTCTCAAATCCCTGCTTACACTTATCAATGGTACCAGAATTTGGAGATTTGGGATGTGTGGCTGGGCTTAAAAAGGCCTTTGTGGTTGTTAGCCAAGTAAACACTTATGAACCTGTAGGTGTTCCAGTAAGTCTGCTTATGAAATCTGATAAACATGAAGTAGTTGTTTCTAAGGGTTAGATCCAGTAACCTTAGAACATCTAGGACTTGTCTCGCCTGTTGATATATTCCCGTCATTCTAGTAATGTATTAGAACAAGAACACTCGTCCATCTATTTGCTTAACTTAATAAACATCTTGAAACTTCATCAAGGTGACTTTATTCCTCCTGCAGGAAGGGCATCAGAAAGAGTCTCCTACATCTGCCACCTGGAGTGATTTTTGTTGGATCAAATCCTCTTATATTATGTTTCTCATTAGTCCTGTCACCCTCCCAGTCACAAGTGGGATATCAGACCTGACTCAGAATTTCTGGATTACCCTTGGTTTAACTCATCTTAGCTTTGAAAGTCATCTCAAGAGTTACTGCTGAAACAGTGCATTATGAAGACCATTGTACAGTTGTGTTAGCCACTTAACATAAATGTAAATGTTCCACTAGATTCACTGTTGCGCTACCATTTCCCTCCCTACTTACCCACTTTTTACCTTTACCTAGGACTGGGGTGGGTGCCCTACTTTTGTTTTCCCTTCTCCCACCCTGGGTGGGACTCCAGTGTTATCTGTAATAAGATTTGGGCAGGTTGTGCTCTGGTATCCAGGAGAGTGTGAGGTCAAACCAGGGCATAAAAGACCTGAAGGTGGTGCTGTATAACTGCCCCTTTTCCACTAGCATCCTGATGTCAGAAGAGGGTGTGAGGATGCCCACTACACCATGGGAGAAGATGAGAACTCAGTTATTCAGGCTGGCCTCAGGCTTCTGCAGGCAGAAAATCCTCCCAAGAGTCATTATTGCAGCAGTAAATTTACTAGAACATTTACATTTATGGCAAGTAGCTAATACAGCTGTACTTTCCAGTTTTACAAAACCAATTGGCAGATCCTTTGAGGACGAAAATAATTTTGTCTCACTAGTAGAAACTATTTCCAGAGATTTTTAAGTAAATTACACAGGTCTGGATTCTTCCAGAAGTGCATACATCTGCCACTCACCATGAGATTAATCTTGAAAGCTTTTCGGGTCCATTTCACCCCATGACAGAGTTTGGAAGGTAGACATGTTTTTCCTGTAGGGGCTAGAGTCTTGATGTGTACCTTCTTTCCTTTAATTTGGAAAGTTCTTGACAAAGCAAAATAAGACATAGCCAGCCTAATGATAATAGTTTCTTCTTTACCAGGCAGCCTTGCTTTTCCTTTGCTGCTTATCCCAATTTGTGTTCCTTTGTGGCCATTACTCACACACCCCTTTACCTATGCAACAAGATGACAGCATACTACATCCAAATCTCAAAACTAAGCGTTCAGCTTGGAAGATAGCGTTTTAATTACACCAGCTCCTTTTCATCATAGGTTTTACATATTGTAAAGACTTGAAAGAACAGATACAAGAAAAACTTCAAAGAAAAGTGGAAATGTTTTTATTTCTTAGACTAAAGTGCAATGTCTAAATTCTCTACAACCATCCTTTGCCAAGTACTTTAACTGGGTCTATATTACCTGAACAAAAACCGGACTGAGCGAATCTCAGTTGAGCGACACACAGTGAAAACCACAAATTTCGAACCCGTGAAACTTAAAACGGGTAAACTCTCACTAACTGTTTTATGAAGGGAGGCAAGCCCCCCTGCACCCCCCCACACCCCCCTACTTAAATATACCAACTCCGAGATCGCACTACATTGAAGTAGAGAGACAAATTCCCTATGGTGATCTCCGTTCATTCTTGCTATATTAGCGGTTTTCGCTCTTTGTGCCGCTCAACTGAGATTCACTCAGTCTGGTTTTCGTTCAGGTAATATAGATCCCGTTAACTATGTGTTTTCCTTTTTTGGGTTACTCATCAGAGTTCATTTCTGCAGTTCCTGCTTGTCTTCCAGCCTTCCCACAGATGGCATTTGGATATGCTCATCATATTTTTGTCTGTCGGAAGTTGAAAAAGCTGTGATGACAGCACTACAAGGAATGCTCTAAAGGATTTCTTAAAACTCCCAATAGGCTGTATTTGCCCACCTTGGGAGTTTTGATTCAATATTGGAGAAGTTAGCTATCCTCCCCCCTTAAACCTGCAGCTCCAAGAGATTTAAGACTTCCCCTGTGGAAGGCAGCTTTTCTACTGGTTCTTAATTATAGTGGAAGGATTTCTGAGTCACAGACTTTAATGTGTAAACCACCGTATGTTGTGTTTCCACAGTGAAAGGGTGTCATTGAGGGCGGAATTGTCTTTGATATCAAAAGTAGTTTCAGCATTTGTTCTTACTGAATATTTTCATCTTGCCAGTCTTATTTTAAACTAGAAACATGATGGACACCACTTGCAGAGACAGCTCGGATACTCTACAAAGACTAATAGATGTCCTTCTATTCGTATGCTGCAGTTTCCATAACATGAGAGAGTCTGCCTCCGGTTGACTTGTATGTCCGGCCGTTATACCAAAGTTAAAATGTTACTGCAAAGGTACGTGTGACAGCCCGTATCGCACAGCGTACGTCGGCCATAAACAGACGTCCGGTATAAAGCAGACATCAGCACACACACCTACCTCAAAACTTTTCTATCGCCTGTTTGCCAGCTCCGGTCGTCTCTCATTTTGGAAAGTCGAGTTTGTGCTTTGCTAGTGCTTCAGTTTTTTTTTTTATCTAAAGTGCTACTGTGTTTCTTTTGAGTTAATGTCAGCTAGGAAGGGCAAGTATCAGTGTGGAAGACAGATTCCACATAAAGACGCCGACGAGCTCTGTTTAGGCCCAAAACATGATCATACGTCTTGTGATACTTGCAAGGCATTCATCCCTAAAACCCATAGGAACTGTCCCTCTTCCCTTAGGCTGTACTTGGAAAACCAACAACTTAAGTGCGTAGCACGCAGGCTATGGACCCAACATTGGGACCTTCAGAAGAGCCACAAACCAAGAAGGCCAAGAAGCCTAGGCCTGGCCCTACGGCTGCTCCCTCTATTCCAGGCGTTCCTCCCGAGGCCGATGAAGGCCCGGAGGCCGCATCAGAAATGACAGAATCTCTGTTGATGAGTACCTTGGGGGAAGTGTCAAAGAGTCTGTTAGCACATCATAGAGGGACTCACAAGCATCTGAACTTATCGCTGGGGGGTGGAGGTGGGCACTGCTTATTTCTGAAGGCCCACGTGGGGTTACTTAGATAGTGGCTCAAGAAGACGTTCTTTCGGACATTGTGGAATGCCGTCCGTTTGTCCGTCGTAATCTTCATTGTATGTCGGAGGCTCGTAAGAAGAAAAAAATAAAACATATTTCTTATGGCCAGTAGGCTATGCCCTCTGACCAAGGCCCTGACTGGCGGGCCTTTACGCAATGCCTCTTTAATGCCTTTTATGGTCTTAAACCAACCTCCAGCTCCTGTATGGGCCCTACCCCCCTCCACTTTTGAGAAAAGGCCTGTGTAAGAAGTTTCCTCTCAGGAGGAAGACTCCTCTGGAGATGAGTCATTAAATTATTCCTCACAGATTGCTTCTCCTCTGGGATATGCTTCCCAGAGGAGGAGTCTAATGGCACACATTCTCCTGGGGAGGACATTACATTTGGGGAGACCATTGTGCAGATGAAGGACTTTTTCAACTGGGACTGCTGTCAGATCTCTGAGACCCAGAAGAGGTATTATGACCTCTTGCAAATTGAGTCCCCTTACCCCTCTGCCATTCCTCCTGTCCTGCCTGCTTTTTTGGATGCCTTCTCTGCTGCTTCCAAGTCCCCAGACTCCCAGTCTCCAGACCCTAAATGCCCTGATAGATTCTACAAAGTGCCTGAGGATGCTAAGTTCCTTTTAAAGGCTCCATCGGCTGGCCCCCTCTGCCATTTCTGTAGCGCCATATAAAACTACCAAGCTGTTACCCTCCACCTCCTTGCTTCCCTTTAATAAGGAGTGTAAAATTATGAAGAGGTTGGGTAAAAAAGTTTATACAGCTCCCACTCTGGCTTTCCGAGCCGTGAATTTACCAAACCCATATGGCTACATGTTCCCTGGCTCTTATGGCACATGCTAGGAAACTCATTTCAGAATTACCAGATACCCCTAACAAAGCCAAAATGTCTAGCATTCTGAAATCCTGCAGCCAGGATACTAGGCACTCCATAAAATGTAGTTATGATACTGTGGAGGCCTCAGCCAGAGCAACAGCATCAGGGTCTGTTTTAAGGAGGTATTCATGGCTTAGTTTGCAGCCTTTGCCAGATGATGGTAAAACCAAACTCATGGACACACCTTTAGACAACAAGGCCTTAATTGACTCTGCAGCTGCAGAGCTCTTTAAAGCACTTCAGGAAAAAGGAAAGGAGCTACAAGATTTTAGGCACATTTTTGTTTCTCCTGTTCGCGTCTTCCAGAAGAATTATCCAGCTAAGACTACCTTTGTAAGAAAGGCCTCTTAAGTATCACATTCCCAAGAGGAAAAATAATACTAGGAAGCAAACACCCACTAGATCCTCCCCATCCATGCATTCTCAAAAGCAGCCCTTTCAGGCAAAATCTGATAGCCTGTGACTACCAGACCCTAAACCCCTCTTTCTCCTCACCTATCCCTGTCCCTCCCAGCTTGGAAACAGGTAACCCAGAACTCTTGGGTCCTTACCATTATCAAACAAGGCTATTTCATGGTGTGGGAATCCATGCCAACCATCAGAGGTATCCCACAACCCCCTCTGGACCAAATGGTTTATTTCCTCCGTCTCTAATTCCTTGCTATCACAGGGTACCATTCAAGAGGTGCCTCCAAATCTCAATGGAAAAGGGTTCTACTCCAGGACGTTACTAGTCCCTAGGAAAGAAGGCCCCTGGAGGCCTATCTTAGATTTGTTTCATTGAAACACCTTTCTCAGGGTCCCTACCTTTTGCATGTTTACTCTTCCTACACTCCTTCCCAGATTCTCTCTCAGGGTACATGGTGTCATTGGACATAAAATATGCCTATCTTCACATTCCTATCCTTCCACGTTTCAGGAAATTCTATGGTTCTCTGTGAATTCTTCTTAATTTCAGTTCTATGCTTTGCCATTTGGTCTTTCTATGGCCCCCCAGAGTATTCGCAAAATGTTTGCCCCAGTCATAGCCTTCTGCAGAATGTAGAGTATTCAAATATTCCCTTACCTGGACGACCTCATCCAGGCTTCATCCTTAAAGTTGGTGCAGGAGCACTTGGAATACATGTCCTTTCTGAGGGGTCTGGGGTTTTACCATAAACCTTCAAAAATCGGCTCTGACCCCTTCCCAGGACCATGTCTTCCTAGGCTGCAGAATTCTCATGGTCCAAATGATGGCCTGCCTGCTTCCAGAAAAAAATCCTCTCTCACCACTTTACTTTTAGGAACTAATTCCACTACAGTCTCTGACTGCCAGAGTCTTCCTACGACTCCTGAGGTTCATGGCTTCCACTGTCCCCATGGTACCCATGGTAAAGCAAAGCTAAACATGAGGAAATTTCACTGGTTCCTGAGGACAGTCAGAAAACAACACCTTCACTCTCTGGAGTTTGTGGTTCCACTCTTGCTATGCTTAACAAAAGAACTAAAGTGGTGGATTTCACAGGTTACAAAAAATCCAGGCCTTCCCCTCCAACCCCCCAATCAGGATCTGTACACAGATGTGTCAGACACGAGCTGGGGTGCAGCCTTAGGGAGGTTGGGAGATGTCTGGACAAGCATATCAGCATAAAAAAAATGAGAACTTTGATCGTTGCTCTAAAACTTTCAAGCCCAGAATCCTACCAGGAGTGCTGAGATGGTTCACAGACAGCACCACAGTCCTCTGGTACATCAACAAGCAGGGAGGGAGAAAGTCCTACGTCCTTTACAGATTGGCTCTGTATGCCTGGGAGATTGCTCAGCAGAGTCACATTTCTCTACAAGCTGTTTACATCCCATCAATTCACAATGTGATGGCAGATTCACTAAGCAGGTCCATGACTCAATCCCGTGAATGGATGCTAAACAGGGATGTGTTCCTAGACCTGGTCCATCAATGGGGTACTCCATAGGTAGATCTGTTTGCCTCCCCCATGAACAGACAGGTTCCCAAATATTGTACCAGGATTCACTTCCTTGGGACATGGAAGGTGGTCGCTCTTTCCTTTCCCTGGAAGGGGATGTTTGTGTATGCACCCCCCCCCCATTCAGAAAGTTCTGCTGAAACTCAGGAAGAACAACCACAAATCTTGCTGGTGACCCCCTTTTGGCCAAGCAACATTGGTTCCCCCTTCATCACTTAGCCAAGGGCAGTCACCACAAGTTACGCCTCAGTATGGACCTACTCACACAGGATAAGGGAACTGTTATACAGCCTCAAATATCCACCCTAAACCTAACTCTGTGGGTGATAGGGCTTTGATTCCCTTCAGACACCTTTACACTGTGGATGGTGCTAAAGGATGTTCTTCGTGTTTCACTGTTGCAGTCATTACATTTGGGGTTATTTGCCTGCAGTTAGGCCTCAGCTGGCCTGAATATCAAAGTCTTCGGTCCTGCGTCG
Organism: Protopterus annectens; assembly: GCF_019279795.1. Classification (NCBI taxonomy): domain Eukaryota; kingdom Metazoa; phylum Chordata; order Ceratodontiformes; family Protopteridae; genus Protopterus; species Protopterus annectens. The sequence goes on along the minus strand of NC_056743.1, from coordinate 1,484,759,050 downwards.
GATGCTGTCTCTTCTTCCATGACGTCAGGTAATCAGGGGTATAAAGCATGCAGCCGACGCCATTATATCAGTCTTTCTTGCCGTGCGGTGCCCGAAGCAGAAGCAGTTCGCAGGTGCCGGTCGGCCAACTCCTGAAATTTTTGTTTTCGAGTTTTAGAACCAAAGTCTTCAAAAAAGCTAAGTACTCCGTTGGGATTCTTTTTCTTTCTCTAAACCGATGTCAGTAAAAGTTAACAATTGTATTACCTGTGGAAAGCAAATCCCTCAAAGATTTTCATTCGTACTGCATTCCTTGCCTAGGCCCAGACCACGACTACCCTCGCTGTTGGTTTTTTGCCTTATTCAATCCTCAAACTATTTGTCGTCGGTCCATTTTTGCAGCAAACTATTTCGGTACTCTGCTTAATTATCCAGAAATGGCTTCAGTAAGCCATCCGACTACCGACATTCCAAAAAAGCATAAAGATAGAGTCAGACCGCATAGGTCCAAAGCTGCCGACGATGCTTCTGTTAAGCTAGTCGCCAGTTCGCTAGTACTCAGTGAGGCGCTTTCGCAGCCGCTTATACCAGCTACTTCAGATTTGCAGGCCTCTACTGAGACCCATTCGGAGTCCGGTATGCCGCAAGATGCTTCTTCGACTGTGGAACCTGCGGGTGTCTCTATCTTGGATGGGTCCGGAGCCACTGTGCAGGCATCGGCTTCTGAGGGTGTATTCAGGCCTACGGACTTGCATTTAAACCGACGCCTTCTTCTTCTTCAAGGTCTAAAACTCAACCCACGCCTAGAAAACCAACATCCAAACCGCATGGTCAGGCCCATATGCCTAAAAAACACATAAGAATGGCTGAAGACCCCTTATTACTTTAATTAGGGGAAGCCAGCCTTCTCCCTCTAAGAGACCTAGAATTGATTTTCCTTCTGATCAGGATTCTGAAATTTCTGTTTTTTCTGATTACCAGGATTTGCCCTTATCTACCTATGAGGATTCTGATGCAGTGGACTCCATTCCTTCTCCTTCCCCTCTTTTCTTGAAACCTACCCCCTGGCGCCCAAACCCTAACAACATACACATCGGACTATGCATGGGGGGGCTCACTTGGCAGAGCAGTGCATTCAGGGCAAATGGAACCAGAGTCAGATGCACCTGCATATCAATCAAAAAGAAATGCTAGCTGTACAAAATTCACTGACAGCCTTCAAGGACCACATTCTTCCAGGACAATTATTGGTAAAGACAGACACCACCACTGTTATGGGTACATAAACAAGCAGGGGGGAACCCACTCGTATCCACTCTGCAGACTAGCCATGGCTCTGTGGAACACAGCCTTGAGCTACCAAGTGCACCTACAAGCTCAGTTCCTGCCAGGCAAATTAAATTCACTGGCAGGCGACCTAAGCAGAAATCTCATGGACCCACACGAGTGGAAACTGGAACCAAAGATGTTCAACCTTTTGAGAAACAAATGGGAATCCAGAGATAGACCTGTTTGCCTCCACTCAGAAGTACCAATTGGACAAATTCTGCACAAGGACTCCCCACAGCCAAGCTTGGAAAGTGGGTGCCCTGTCCACCTAGGAAAGCCTCTCAGTTTACGCTTTTCTCCATCTGTCCCTCCTCCCGAAAGTTCTGCTAAAGATCAAACAAGACAAACCAAGGACAATTCTGATTGCACCAGACTGGCCACACCAACACTGGTACCCCCTCTTGCGCTATATGTCGCTGCTGGATCCATGGCACCTGCCTCAGACCCCTTCCCTGCTGCACCAGCAGGAGGGCCAGATTCTGCACCCCCAGCTTCAAACCCTGAACCTTAAAGCCTGGCTAATTCCCTGAGCTCTCCAATAGCATCACTCAGTAAGCTGGTGCTAGATGTCATTCTGGAGGCCAGGAGGCCTAGTAGAAAATCCTATGCTGAAAAGTGGAAAAGATACTGTTCCTGGAGCCAAACTCAAGGGATGGGCACAACAGTGCCCAGCTTACTGCATATTCTTCGATACTTAACAGAGATGCTGCACAAGGGCCTTTCCTTCTCATCAATTAAAATTCATGCCTCAGCCATTTCAGCACATTATAATACTGAGCCACCCCTCTTCTCTCACCGCCTGCTGAAACAATTCCTCAGAGGGGCCACAAATTTAAGACCACCCAGGAGAGCCCCTACTCCAGCCTGGGACCTTACCTTTGTATTGGAAAAGCTCACTCTACCTCCTTTTGAGCCAACTGCAACTGCAGAGTTGAAATTCCTTTCTTGGAAAACTGCTTTCCTTCTAGCCATCACTTCAGCAAGATGAGTGTCTGAACTACAGGCCCTCATGACAGTGGAGCCCTTCATCATCTTCCATGCTGACAGGGTGTCCCTCAGGACCAATCCTTCCTTTATGTCCAAGGTGGTATCCAGTGTGGCCCTTAATCAGCCCATTCATTTGCCTACCTTTTTTTCCAAACCTACAGAACAAAGGAGAATGAATACTGCACTCTTTGCACATGCACAGACAACTAAGATTTTATTTGGACAGGACTAAGCCTCTCAGAAAAACTGAACAGCTGCTAGTTGCCTTTGCTGCAGGGGCAGAGGGAAAGGCCATTTCAAAGCAAACCATTTCTAAATGGATAGGCCATTGCATTCTTTTCTGCTATAAGCAACATGGAAAACGCACCCCTCAGGGGATAAGATCACATTCCACCAGGGCTGCATCTACCTCTACAGCCTTTCTCAGAGGTGTCCCTACCAAGGGCATCCTAGAAGCTGCTACCTGGAGCTCTGTACATACCTTCACCAAGCATTATCACTTGCCTAGGTTTTCTAAATCCAGAGCTGTTTTTTCCACTGCAGTATTGCAGGACTTAATAGCTGGTCCTAATGCTCTCTAACTTACTCCTTCCCTGCCTTAGCTTTGGGAATCTACCCAAGTGTAATGACTGCAACAGTGGAACACGAAGGACATAGTACAGTTGTGTACACTTACCATAAATGTAGATGTTTGAGTGTATTCACTGTTGCAGCCCTGGTTACCCTCCCTCCAGCCCCCTGACTTCTCTTGGCTATACCTTTCTTCTTGTTTAGTGTATTTCAGCTTTCTGGTGTATTTGCTTTTTGTTGGAGGTATAATCTTTATATATATATATATATATATATATATATATATATATATATATATATATATATATATATATATATATATACACACACACGCACATATATAGATATATATACATATATATATGTATGTATGTATGTATAAATTGCTTCCCATTATGGGGACACCTGACATCTGAGGCAAGAAAAACTGATGTAATGGCGTCAGTTGCATGTTTATACCCCTGACTACCTGACGTCATGGAAAGAGAGACAGCATCTGACAGGACCCAAGACTTTGGTATTCAGGCCGGCTGAGGGCTACCTGCAGGCAGATGGCCCCAAATGTAATGACTGCAACAGTGAAATACACTTGAACATCTACATTTATGGTAAGTGTACACAACTGTACTTTCTGCAGGAGGCCAGAAAACCCAATACCAGAAAGTCATGTCTATCCAAATGGAAGAGGTTTTCTGTCTGGTGCTAAAAAACAACCTACAACCACTGTCTGCAGAGCCGCCAGTGGTCCTGTTTTACCTGTATGAACTAATGAAAAGTGACTTATTGTATTCTTCTATCAAGGCACATTTATCTGCCATCTCAGCATGTTTGCCTTCGACTCCTCCTTAGGCATCCAGGTTGGAAATCAAGTTGTTCCTAAAAGGCGTTCTACACATCAGACTACTAAGGAAACCACTTCCTTCTCCATGGTTTCTCAACTTTGTGGTGGAAAAGCTTGCCTTGGCTCCTTTTGAGCCAGCTAAGGCCTCTTCTCTACAACATTTCACATGGAAAACTGTTGTTCTGGTGGCTATTACCACATCCAAAACGATTTCTGAACTGCAAGCCCTCATGGCATCATCTCCCTTCACAGTTTTCCATCGAGACAGGGTATCCCCATATACCAACCCATCTTTCATGCCCAAGGTAATGAATGAGCTTTCCACTGAGTCAGGCAGTTAGTCTCCCTACTTTCTTCCCCTCTCCACAATTCTCTAGTGAAAGGATCCTTCACACTTTGGATGTGCACAGACAGCTCAGATATTACTTGGGTAAGACCAGGTCCATCCACAAATCTGATAGGCTTTTTATTTCCTGTCACCCAAGAGCCCTGAGACTGCCTGTTTCCAAGCAAACTATTTCTTCCTGCATTTCAAAAGCCATTTTCTTCTGTTACACTGCAGATGGGAAGCATCTTCCTTCTCCAGTTAAGGCACATTCTACTAGAGCTGTGTTTTCTTCTGGGGCCTTCTTTAAATGTTTAGTTGCAGCTTCCATTTTGAAGGCACCTACATAGACATATGTTCACAGTGTCACCAAACACTACAAATTAGATATCGCCAGGTCCAGAGCAGGGTTTGCTAGGGCTGTTCTGCATGGATTTGTGAAAAATGTTCCTGCTCCTCCCAATCCCTCTTATGCATGAGCTTTGGCATTCTGCCTCGTGTTATGGATACTGCAGCATATGAATAGAAGGACATACAACAGTTGTGTAAAATCTTACCATAACCATAGATGTCCTTCTGATGTTAAGTTGTCTTCTCTCACCTTCATTCTTGCTGGATGAGATCTGGATGGGTTCAGAGCCGATCCTTGGCTCCGACTCGGCACTTGCTAAGCTCGAGAGCTAATTTTACCAGCTCGAGGCAACCCTATATCCCATGATGCAAGGCGGAGACTACCCAGATCTCGTTTGCCGCTTCGCTAACGAGGTGCCGCCTTTTACCAGCTCCAGGTAAGTGAATAGATTTGAGACTTTCGTCTACCCCCCCTTTAAATTTATATATATATATATATATATATATATATATATATTTGTTTTTTGTTAACCTTAACGCTTACTTTAACCCTATTCCCGTTAGTGTTCCCTTTTTTTTTTTTTCGAGTTATTTATCCCTTTCCCTAGCTTAGGCCTTAGGCCTTCCCCTCCCTAATTTTTTTCCTGTCAGGGATTGTTTGTGTATGATTGTGTGTTATCCCTGTTTATTTTAAATTGTTGGACTGGGTGTTTTTGTGTGTGTGTTAGTGTATTGTGTTTCCTTGACACAGTTATGTCGAAGGACACTAAGGTCTCAGGCTTCAAGAAGTGTGACTCGTGCTGTCAGAAGATGTCTCTGACAGACGGTCACACTTCTTGTGTTTATTGCCTGGGACCTTTGCACCTGCAGGACTCTTATGCTATCTGTCATGCCTTCAGCCCAAGAGTCCTGCAGGAGCAAAGAAATAAGCTGATATTAAGGGGCTTATTAAAGCCCGAGAGCTCCCCAACTAAGTCGGCGCCGGGGAAGCCCTCGAAACCTGATAAGCCTTCGGCTGAGAGTTCCAAGCCGTCGGCTTCTGGTTCACCCTCATTAGGGTCGAGATCGGCTCCGGCCAGAGCCGATCCTTCCACCTTAGTAGTCTCAGAATCGGCTCCATCCGGCGCCGATACTGCCCAATCTAGACATTCAGTGTCGGCTCCGGCTGGAGCCGACGTATCTTCGGCTCCGTTGGCTCCATCGATCTCAAAAAACAGATCTCGATCCCCTTCAGTAGAGTCCATACGTTCGGCTCCAAGATCACCCCTGCTCTCGGAACAGAGCCATCGGAGCCGTTCTTCTCGGTCGTCCAGGCTGTCTGATCATGACCTCGAGAGAGTGGTAAGTAGACTATTAAAGTCTCAGGCATTGGCCCAAATACTCCATAGCCCATCTCAACAGACGGTAGCTATTTCACATCCACCAAACATTTCTCCTTCGACTCTGTTACAGAGCTCAGAGCCGGAGCTCCTCGGAACCGTCACCGTTGTAGCTTCGGAGCCGATACCACCCCTTTTGGCTCCGTCGTCCTCTGCTCCGATTTCCTCCTTGAGGCCTTCATTGGAGGGATCTGGGCGTCTGGTCTCTCTCGGATCCGAGGGGGCGAGTGGCATCAGACCCTTGTCCGACCCCGTTCTCCCTCTCGGAGCTTCGGCGTTGGTGAGCTCGGCCCCGACATCTGCCTCGGAGCCTTCCCTCTTGGTGAGGCCTGGGGTTCCTATCTCTTCGGAGCGGGAACTTTCTGGTCTTTCTGACGGGGGAGCCTTCGAGGTGATGAGGAGTGTACTAGCCCCTGGGCTTAGTCAACGGACAGTTCCATCAGCTCCTCCCACTACAGTGCCTGCTGACGTCTCTTCCCACTCTCTTGCTTCCGGACCCAGAGATCCAACGCCTCAGGTTTCCCCATTGGGAATATCTTCCTCTTCCGAGGCTTCTCCTGATCCGTCAGGTGAACCCCCGTGTAAGAGGACATGTAAGAGGAAACATCTAGACTCCCCTGAGTCTACTACATCTGATACTGACCTGGATGAGTCGGAGGGATCCCCAAAGTCCTCCTCTGAGGATGTCTCATTCTCAGACATCCTTGAACTCCTTAAGCAGAGGAGGAACTGGCCCTCCCTTAATCCTTCAGAGGACGAGTCAGTATACCTGGAGGCGTTCGGATCTCAACCTCCACCTCTTGGGTGTCTCCGCCTTTCGACCCTCTTATGGATGTAGTGGCTCGGAAGGCTTGGATGGCTCCGGATTCGGTGGAACCTATCCCTAGGAGGCCTTCAAAATTCATTACGGCCCCACCAGATAGACAATATTTAACAAAGGGTGTCCCAGTTGATGCCATGGTGGTGGCTGCTGCCACCAAGAAGGAACTAGCTGATCCTTCAGTACCTGTCCATCCTCCTAACAAGGACTCTAGGACTATGGACAGGTACGGCAAGCAAATTTTTCTTCAGCGACTTTTGCCATGAGATCGCTGAACTACTTATGCTACTTCACCCGCCTTCAAAGAGATGTTCTTAAAGAGTTGGGAGAAGTTTTACAGGATCCGTCAGCTGCTGGGTCTCAGGATAAGATTAACTTACAGCTAGGAATCCTTAACTCCATTGTTAACTCCTCCATGCGGCTCATTTCTTATGCAGCCGATGGAGCGAGTAGGGCGGCAGGCACAGGAGTGGCTTTAAAGCGTCAGTCCTGGATGCGGCTTTGTAATTTTGCAGACCCCTTCAAGGCGTCCTTCACAAACTCCTCCTTCGATGGTTCGACCTTGTTCGGACCTCAAGTGAAAGACACTTTGACTAGATGCGAACAAGATGGCAAGACTCTTTCTGCCGTAGGAGTCCGTTTCTCCACCCCTTCAAGACCTTACCCCAAAGGACAGAAGGGAGGGAAAATGTGGTTCCGCAAATCTCAAGGAGTCACGCCTGACGCACGAAGTCAGTTTACCCCCAGAGGCAGAGGGGGTAACAATAATAGACGCCGCCCTAGGGGCAGAGAGGGTCCGCAAAATCATTGTAGCAGAGAGCCTCTTTCTGACAAACCCTTCCAGCATCCCTGAGATGTTGCCCGATTGTCCGCCTTCGGAGGGAGTTGGGGGAAAATTATCGCTGTACCCAATAGCCTGGCTTTCCCTTTCTCAAGACAAATGGGTACAGTCGATTATATTCGAGGGTTACAAAATTCCCTTTATTCAAACCCCAGTTCAACAAAAGGGAACCCTTCCAGACGTTCCACCCGGTCTAAGGGAAACTAGCAGTACTAGAAATATCAAAACTGCTAGTAAAAAGAGCCATCCAGCCAGTCCCAGCGGACCAAATAGGATCCGGAATCTACTCAAGGTTCTTTTTAGTTCCAAAAAAGACAGGGGACTGGAGACCAATATTAGATCTGAGCAAACTAAACGAGTTTGTAAAGAAATCAAGATTCCGGATGGTCACGCTTCAGTCCATTCTGCCCTTTCTGGGCAAGGACAATTGGATGTGCTCGATAGATCTTCAGGATGTGTACTATCACATAAAAATTCACAGATGATCCAGAAGATTTCTCTGCTTTTGGCTGGGGACCAGTCCCTTCCAATTCAGAGCCCTGCCCTTTCGACTCACTACAGCCCCCAGAGTGTTCACCAAATGTATGGCAGTGGTTACGGCTCTCCTGAGACGTCAAGGATTCCAGGTGTTTCCATATCTAGACGACTAGCTCCTCACTGCCACCACCAGGCATCAGCTTCTCCAAGCCAGAGATTACACCATTCACATTTGCAGAGGGCTAGGAATTTCTATAAATTTCGAAAAAATCTGCCTTGTCGCCTTGTCAATCTATTACGTTTATAGGCGCAAGATTGGACACCGTACAACTTTCAGCAAAGTTAACAGACCAATGGATCTTGGACATTCAAAGACACATCCAGGTGATTCTTCTTAGCAACAAAATTCAGGCCAGATTTGCTCTGAAGGTATTGGGTCTTATGGCGGCTGCCATAACACTTCTTCCCCTTGCCCGCTTTTACATGCGTCTTCTACAATGGATGCTATTCACCCAATGGTCTTTTCAACAACTTCCCATGCGTCACGAGATCATAGTAACTCCAACTTGCAAAAGGCATGTGACTTGGTGGATATCGTCCCCTCAAGTCCATCAAGGCAGACCTTTTGTTCCTCTTGCCCCGGTTGCTACGGTTACATCGGACGCCTCCCTGATTGGGTGGGGGGGCATTATCAGGGCAGAATGGTCCATGGCACTTGGCAACCTTTTGAGTACCATCTGCACATAAATGTCCTGGAGATGAGAGCGGTGCTTTTAACGTTGCAAGCCCTCAACGACTCTCTTCCCCTGGGAACTATTGCAATTCAAATGGACAATATGTCCGTAGTGTGGTATATAAACAAACAGGGCGGAACCAAGTCCTATCCACTGTGTTGAGAGGCTCTCAGACTTTGGCAATGGGCAATCTCTTCTCACCGGTTTCTGATAGCAACGCACATCCCCGGGAAGTCCAACATCATAGCGAACAGATTGAGCAGAGCTATTCTCATGCCTCACAAATGGTCTCTCAAACAATCAGTGACGGAAGAGATTTTTCAGAAGTGGGGTCTTCCTTGCTGCGACCTTTTTGCTACATCTCAAAACAGCAAATGCCCAGACTACTTCTCTCTCTTCCCCCTTCCAGGCCATCCCCCCAGAGACGCTCTAATCCAAGATTGGCCCCCGGGGACTTATTTATGCTTTTCCCCCTTTTCTGCTGATATCTCAGCTAATTCAGAAAGCAACCGCTTTGAGAGCCAAGTTGATTCTCATTGCCCCTTATTGGCCTCGACAGATATGGTTTCCATTCCTACATCATTATCTCTTGGTACAGCCATGGCATCTGGACCCTGTTCCAGATCTTCTGACCCACCAGTCGGGTCAACTGCACCAATCCATACCTTCTCTCAACCTCACTGCTTGGTTGCTCCACTTCCATCCTTAGCCAGGCTTCCTATGATTTCTAATCCTGTCCGGGATATCATAGTAGCTTCCCTAAAATCTTCTACCAGAAAGATTTACACTAGTAAATGGCGACGTTTCTCTTTCTGGGCAAAAGCTAGGAACATAGACCCCTATACTGCTCCAATTCATTCGGTATTAGACTTCCTAGCTGAGATTTTTCATTCAGGATCCTCTTCTTCCACAGTGAAAGTTCAACTGGCAGTCATTTCAAATTTTCATATAGGCCTTTTGGACCACAACATTATGTCACACAAACTTTGCAAGGCATTCCTTCGAGGTATCTTTTTACTGACACCTCCGATTAGAGACCCCCCACCACAGTGGGATCTAAATTTAATTTTAACATCCTTGATTCTTCCCCCTTTCGAACCTGCAGCTGCCTGTTCTTTGAAATTCCTTTCTTGGAAGACACTTTTTCTAGTCGCCATTACTTCTGCCAGGAGAGTATCTGAGCTTCATGCTCTCTGCATTCGTCCTCCCTATTTAATATTCCACAAAGATAGGGTATCTCTAAGGACTAATCCATCTTTCTTACCAAAAGTGGCATCACAGACAAATCTAAATCAATCCATTGATCTTCCAGTGTTTTTCCCGAATTATTCTGATAGAGCGGAACAAAAGTTACATTGTCTTGATGTTCACCGCCAGCTCGGATATTATTTGGACAAGACTAAAATTTTTAGGAAATCTGATCAACTGTTTCTATCCTATGCAGAGAACAGGAAAGGCCTTCCAGTTTCCAAGGTAACTTTATCTAGATGGCTGTCTTCTGTGATCACTTACATTTATCAGCTCAGAGGCAAAGAGTTGATGTTAAGTTGTCAATCTCGCCTTCATTCTTGCTTGATGGGGTTCGAAGCCGATCCCTCGGCTCCGACTCGGCACTTGCTAAGCTCGAGAGTCACTTTTACCAGCTCGAGGCAGCCCCATATCCCATGATGCAAGGCGGTAAGTACCCAGATCTCGTTTGCCGCTTCGCTTATAAGGTCCTCCTTTTACCAGCTCCTGGTAAGTGATTCTCTTTTTGGATATTTAAGCCCCTTTTTTCTTAAAAACCCTTAATTATTAGTTTTTGGTTAATTATTTACATTTTGTGACAGAAAATCCCTGTCTTTTCTAATTTATTTTAGTCAAACTTTACCCATCCCATCCCCTCCCTGTTAGGGTGTGTGTGTTTGTTTATAGAAATACCTTTTGGTATTTTATTTAAGTTAATTTTTTGACTGGTGTGTGTGTGTGTTTGTGTAAAGCACCATGTCAAAGGAGAGGGTCTCAGGTTTTAAGAAGTGTGACTCGTGCTGTCAGAAGATGTCTCTGACAGACGGTCACACTTCTTGCCTGTATTGCCTGGGGCCTCTTCACCTGCAGGACTCCTGTGCTATTTGTCATTCCTTCAGCCAGAGAGTCCTGCAGGAAAGACGCAACAAACTGATCCTTAGGGGCCTTCTTAAGCCGGAGGGCTCTCCGGCTAAGTCGGCTCCACCTAAATCAGTTAAATCTTCCAAGGCCCAGGCTTCTGTGTCTAAGCCTGCGGCCTCGGCTCCGACTCGTTCGAGTCGAGATCGCCCGCTGGAGCCGATTCTGGCTTAACAGCCTTCGCACCGATGGCTATCGGTGCCGAATCTGTATCGACCACTTCGGTCGGCTCCGATCGGTTCCGACACCCATGTGGCACAGGCATCGGTGTCGGCTCCGATCGGCTCCGACACCGTTACTTTGGTGGCTGTATCGGCTCCGGCTGGAGCCGATACATCGAGCTTCCTGTCGGCTCCGAAGTCGGCTCCGACAGGATCTATAGTATCGGCTCCGATGGCTCATTCCAGGAAGAGGTCGAGGTCTCCTTCCTTGGAGCCGATACTTCGGCTCGGCTTCACCTCTTCTTCGAACGGAGCCATCGGAGCCGATCTTCAAGGTCATCCAGACTGTCAGATCATGACCTAGAGAGAGTGGTCAGTAGATTACTTAAGTCACAGGTACTGGCCCAAATGTTACATAGTCCGTCTCAACAGGCGACTGTTGGTCCACACCCGTTACAGTTCCTCCTTCAACTCTACCCCAGAGCTTGGAGTTGGAGTCTTCGAATGGTTACTGCTACGGCTGGAGGACGGATACCCCTTCTGTTCCTTCAGCCTCTACTCTTATCTCCTCTTGAGACCTTCCTTAGAGGGATTCGGTGGTCGGGCTTCCATGGTCTCCTCCGAGGGGTGAGTGGCATCGGACCCTTGTCCGAACCCGCTCTTCCCCTTGGAGCCTCGGCCTTGGTGAGCTCGGCTCCGACATCTGCCTCGAGGCTTCCCTTCGGTGGTCCCTGGAGTTCCTAGCTCTTGAGCGGGTTCTCTCGGACCTGTCTGGGAGGGGAGCATTCGAGGTGATGAAGAGTGTACTGGCCACTGGTATCAGTCAGCAGTCTGTTCCCGTAGCTCCTCCCTCTATAGTACCTGTTGACATCTCTGCCACTTCTCTTGCTACAGGACCCAGAGATCCTCCGCCTCAGGTTTCCCCATTGGGAATTTCCCCTCTTCCGAGGATTCTCCTGATGTTTCGGGAGATCCTCCTAGGAAGAGGACTTGTAAGAGGAAGCATGCAGACTCCCGAGTCTGTCACTTGGATACTGACTTTGATGAGTCAGAGGGATCCCCTAGATCCCCTCTGAGGATGTCTCCTTCTCAGACATCCTAGAACTCCTGAAACAGAGGGAAACTGGCCCACCAACAATCCCTCTGAGGATGAGTCAGTATACCTAGAGGCGTTTGGATCTCGGCCCTCCACCTCCTGGGTGTCTCCGCCTTCGACCCCTTATGCAGGTTATTGCACGAAGGCGTGGGCAGCTCCTGACTCTGTAGAGCCAGTCCCTAGGAGGCCTTCAAAATTTATCACTGCCCGTGTGACAAGCAATTCCTCACTAAGGGTGTCCCGCTGATGCCATGGTGGTGGCTGCGGCCACCAAAAGGAACTTGCAGATCCTTCCGTGCCCGTCCATCCTCCTAATAAGGACTCTAGGACCATGGATAGGTACGTGGCGGATGTTTTCCTCAGCGACCTTTGCTATGCGTCGCTGAATTACCTATGTCACTTCACCAGACTCCAGAGGGATATCCTTAAGGAGCTGGGTGAAGTAGTTCAGGATCCTACAGCTGCAGGGGCTCAAGAAAAATTGCTTCGCAGCTAGGAACCCTCAATTCCATTGCAAACTCCTCCATGCGGCTAATATCTTATGCTGCGGATGGAGCGAGTAGAGCCGCAGGTACAGGTGTGGCTCTTAGACGCCAAGCCTGGATGCGGCTATGTGATTTTGCGGATCCCTTTAAGGCGTCCTTCACAAATTCTCCCTTTGATGGGTCAGCTTTGTTTGGCCCTCAGGTGAAGGAAACCTTGACCAGGTGCGAACAGGACGGCAAGACTCTTTCTGCTGTTGGAGTCCGTTTTTCCACCCCTTCTAGACCTTATCCCAAAGGACAGAAAGGTGGGAAAATGTGGTTCCGTAAATCCCAAGGAGTCACGCCGGATTCACGTGGTCAGTTTACCCCTAGAGGCAGAGGGGGTAACAACAACAGACGCCGCTCTAGAGGCAGAGGGGGGCCGAAAAACCAGGGAAACAGGGAGCCTCTCTCTGACAAACCCTTTCAGTATCCCTGAGGTGTTGCCCGGCTGTCCCTCCTTGGAGGCAGTCGGGGGAAGATTATCACTGTACCCAGAAGCCTGGCATTCCCTCACTCAAGACAGATGGGTACAGTCGATCATATCCAAGGGTTACATAATTCCTTTCGAGGAAAGTCCCTTTCCCTCAAGTTCCCTTCCAGATGTACCACCCGGTCTAAGGGAAATTGCAGAGTTAGAAGTCTCAAAACTACTGCAAAAAAGAGCCATTCAGCCAGTTACAGTAGACCATTCAGAGCCCGGAATCTACTCAAGGTTCTTTTTGGTCCCCAAAAGACGGGAGACTGGAGACCAATATTGATCTCAGCAGACTCAACAAGTCTGTCAGGAAGACAAGATTCCGAATGGTCACTCTTCAGTCAATTCTGCCCTTCTTACAGAAGGACAACTGGATGTGCTCAATAGATCTTCAGGATGCGTACTATCACATCAAAATTCACAGACGCTCCAGGAGATTTCTCCGCTTTCGGCTGGGGTCCAGTCATTTCCAGTTCAGAGCCCTGCCCTTTGGTCTCACTGTAGCCCCCAGAGTGTTCACCAAATGCATGGCAGTGGTCACGGCTCACCTGAGACGTCAAGGATTCCAGGTGTTTCCGTATCTCGACGACTGGCTCCTGTCAGCCACCATCAGGCATCAGCTTATACAAGCCAGGGATTACACAATAGACCTTTGTTCTCATTTGGGCATCTCAATCAACTTCGAAAAGTCATCCTTATCACCCTGCCAGTCTATTACCTTCATAGGCGCAAACTTAAACACTGTTCGGATGTCAGCTACCCTTACAGATCAAAGAGTTTCAGACATTCAGAGTCATGTCAGGATCATTCTGGCCAGCAAGAAAGTACAGGCCAGAATGGTTCTAAAGGTATTAGGTCTCATGGCTGCGGCCATTACTCTTCTTCCCCTGGCTCGATTCTACATGCGCCTTCTTCAGTGGATGCTGTTCACACAATGGTCATACCAGCAACTTCCAATGCGTCACCAGATTCTGGTGACACAGACATGAAAGAGCATCTTGCTTGGTGGATCACATCGCCTCAGGTTCACCAAGGCAGGTACTTTGTACCCCCATCCCCGATAGCCACTGTCACCACGGATGCCTCCCTGATCGGGTGGGGGGGTCATTATCAGGGCAGGATGGTTCATGGGACGTGGCAGCCGTTCTAGTACCATCTGCACATAAATGTCCTGGAGATGAGAGCAGTGCTTTTAACGTTGCAAGCCCTCAACGACTTTCTTCCCGTAGGGACAATTGCAGTCCACACAGACAACATGTCTGTAGTTTGGTATATCAACAAACAGGGCGGAAGCAAGTCCTACCCCTTGTGTCGAGAAGCGCTCAGACTATGGCAATGGGTGATCTCCTCTCATCGGTTTCTGGTAGCAATGCATATCCCTGGGAAAACCAACATTGTAGCGGACAGATTGAGCAGAGCTATTCTCATGCCTCACGAGTGGTCTCTCAAGCAATCTATAGCGGAAGAGATTTTTCTGGAATGGGGTCGTCCATGTTGCGATCTTTTTGCTACTCCCCAAAACAGCAAATGTCCAGACTTCTACAGCCTCTCCGCTCTAGCAGGCCAGCCCACCAGAGACGCACTGACCCAGGATTGGCCCCAGGGACTTCTTTATGCCTTCCTCCATTTCCTCTGATCCCTCAGGTGATCCAGAAAGCTACCGTTTGAGAGCCAAATTGATTCTCATTGCTCCTTACTGGCCTCGACAAGTTTGGTTCCCGTTCCTCCATCATCACCTTTTGGTGCAGCCGTGGCATCTGGACCCAGTGCCAGATCTTCTGATTCACCAATCGGGTCAGCTGCACCGGTCAATCCCTTCTCTCAACCTCACAGCATGGTTGCTCCACTTCCTTCCTTAGCCAGGCTTCCTTTGATCTCTAACCCAGTTAGAGACATCATAGTAACTTCGCTAAAATCCTCTACCAGGAGGATTTATACAAGCAAATGGAAACGTTTCTCTTATTGGGCTAAGGCCCAAAATATTGATCCTTTTACTGCCCCTGTTCAGGCAGTCCTGGACTTCTTAGCAGAGATTTTTCATGCAGGCTCCTCTTCTTCCGCAGTCAGAGTTCAATTGGCTGCTATTTCCAATTTTCATGTCGGGATAGCAGATCATAATATTATGTCCCATAGGCTCTGCAGGGCCTTCTTGAAAGGAATTTTCCTACTAAAGCCTCCAATCAGGAATCCTCCTCCTCAGTGGGATCTAAATTTAGTGCTGACATACTTGATTCTTCCCCCCTTCGAGCCAGCTGTTTCTTGTTCCCTGAAATATCTTTCTTGGAAAACTTTATTCCTAGTGGCTATTACATCTGCCAGGAGGGTGTCTGAACTTCATGCTCTTTCGGTTCGACCCCCATATTTGGTTTTTCACAAAGACAGAGTATCTTTGAGAACTAATCCAACCTTTTTACCTAAGGTCGCTTCAAAGAACAATCTGAATCAATCCATTGATCTCCTGTATTTTTCCTAACTATTCAGATAGAGCTGAACAAAAGCTACATTATCTTGATGTCCACCGTCAACTTAGATATTATTTGGACAGAACAAAAAAATTTAGAAAATCTGATCAACTTTTTGTTTCCTATGCGGATAATAAAAAGGCCTTCCTGTTTCTAAAGTGACCTTGTCCAGATGGCTTTCTTGGTCATCTCTGAAATTTATACGCTCAGGGAAAACAGCTGTGCTCAAAACCTAAAGCACATTCAACTAGGAGCTTAGCTACTTCTACAGCTTTTCAAGCTAGACTTCCTTTGGACACTATTTGTGCAGCGGCCACTTGGGCTACTCCTCACACTTTTGTTTCCCATTACAAATTGGACTTGGCCTCCAGGGACAGAGCCAGTTTTGGCTCTACTGTCCTCAAGAGTTTGTTCCATTGAGCCACCCAGGATAGAGGTGCTAGGGGCCGGTCCCATCAAGCAAGAATGAAGGCGAGATTGACAACTTAACATTAAGAAGTTATGTACCTACCATAACGTTCCATGTTAGTTGTCTTCTCGCCTTCTTTCTTCGACCCTCCCTCCTTCCCCTGGCCTGGACAGACCTTGTATAAGAAACTGTTATGCTGAAGACCATTCAGACCTGGTCCTTCTTCCATCTGTAAGTTTTCTTTCTTCCTTTGGGAAGTATTTTATGCTTGGTGCTATTGCCCTTTGTCAGCAAACGAGATCTGGGTACTTACCGCCTTGCATCATGGGATATGGGGCTGCCTCGAGCTGGTAAAAGTGACTCTCGAGCTTAGCAAGTGCCGAGTCGGAGCCGAGGGATCGGCTTCGAACCCCATCAAGCAAGAAAGAAGGCGAGAGAAGACAACTAACATGGAACGTTATGGTAGGTACATAACTTCTTAATTTCCAAGCCAAAAGCCCATTCTACCAGAGCTCTAGCTACATCTACAGCTTTTCAAGCTAGACTTCCAATAGACACTATTTGTGCAGCAGCCACATGGGCCTCTCCTCATACCTTTGTTTCACATTACAAATTAGACTTGGCCTCCAGAGACAGAGCGAATTTTGGTTCCACCGTTCCCAAGAGTCTGTTCCATTGAGCCACCCAGGATAGAGGTGCTAGGGACGCGGTCCCATCCAGCAAGAATGAAAGCGAGATTGACAACTTAACATTTAGAAGTTATGTACCTACCATAGCGTTCCATGTTAGTTGTCTTCTCTCGCCTTCTTTCTTGCGTCCTCCATCCCCTAGCCTGGTCAGACCGGGCAGATTATGCATCTTCTATTAAGAGGTTATTCCCTTTTTCTAGCTGTTCAACTTCTAGTGTCACTAGATTAGGTTGATCCTTTCTAGAGGGTTATGATGTTATTTAGTATTGTTATTTTTCTTCCTCCTCTTCAGTTGGAAGAAAATATTACTATTTCTTTAGCTACCAAACGAGATCTGGGTAGTCTCCGCCTTGCATCATGGGATATAGGGTTGCCTCGAGCTGGTAAAATTAGCTCTCGAGCTTAGCAAGTGCCGAGTCGGAGCCGAGGATCGGCTCCGAACCCATCCAGATCTCATCCAGCAAGAAAGAAGGCAAGAGAAGACGACTAACATGGGACGTTATGGTAGGTACATAACTTCTAATTTTATATGCTGCAGTATAGTCCCCCCCGCCTTTCTCCTGATACTTGACTGACTTCTGGATACTCACTCCCTTCAGGCTGGTGCTTGGCGACATTCACTTCTGAGGTAGCTGCTTGCTCACATCCGCTTTATACCTGTTTATGGCTGTCTTACACTGTGTGATGTGGGCCGTCACACATACCTTTGCAGAAACATTTTAACTTTGGTATAACGGCTGGACGTATGAGTCAGCCGGAGGCAGACTCTCCTCATATTATGGATACTCCAACATATAGAAGAGAAGGACATTTATGGTTATGGTAAAATTTTACACAACTATTCTTTTTTATAAAGACTAATCAACTTTTTATATCTTTCTAAAATGAAAATGAGCCATGGCATTTAGTAAATACTCTCTCTAATGGTTGTGGACCATTGTATTGTCTTTCACTTTGACCTTCTAGGTCAACAGTGCAGCAGCTACATTTGAAGCATGTTTCATAAATAATATTGCACAAAAGACATTTTAGAATCCGTCATGTAAACTGCTTTATACACGTTCAGAAAACACTCCAAGTAAGGCAGTTAGGGTATATTTTAGCTTGGTTAGTATTTGAGGATACACAAGTTCTTGTAACAGTGATGTTGCCATGGCTATACTTTTACTATTGCAGAGACCCTCACTGAAGGTGATATATATATATATATATGTGTGTGTGTATATAGATATATATATATATATATATATATATATATATATATATATATATATAAAAATCTGTACCATAACAGTAGATTTCCTTTGTAAGGATCTTCTCTGTAGTATAATAACTTATCCACTAAAAGTGACCAGTATTGCTTCCAGTATGCAGCTTGAAAGGAAAACCTGCTTACACCTTTATTTATTTATTTATTTTTATATCAAGAAGTTAAACTGTGCCCTTTGGCCCCTTCTAGGCAGCTTCCATAGAATATAAGGTCTAGTCTAGCAACCTTTTTCTATGTTCATATTGTTTTCTAATTATTTTTTTTTTAACTTGTCTTGAAAAGTTGTCTTTGGAAACTCTAATATAAGTTCTGAGATCTGTAATGTCCTCCGGGGGAAAATTGCATCAATTATGCATTCAGAAGATAAATTCCACCAGTACACTTCCACTCACAGCACTTTTTTGCTTAAGATAGGCACAACTTTTGTCCTCTTGTAAGCACTGCCCCTTTCAGGTGAAAGATCTTTAGGAAATTGGGCTGTAAATCTTAAGAGTCTACCTGAACTGAAAAAAGTGCAAGGCCGTGGCCTTGGTCCAGATAAGCAACACCAACAGAGAACATTCCACCATTGGCTTGTAGATTAGAAAACTTCAGGAATATTGAGTAACTCAAGAAGACACAGATTGCAGGCAAAGAGCAAAAGAATATATATGGACTCCAGCAGAGACCTGTACGATTTTAGATGTAGTGAAATTTCACCTTGTGCACCCTCCCAGTCCCAGAATCTGCTTCTACTGAGCTCCTCCCTGTCCTGACCTCTTTAGAAGCTAACAGTGGGATCACTATTTTTGCTGCTGCTCACCTCTGAGTAAGTCACAAAGACCTCCAAGGCTGGAAGCATTTTTCCAGAAACCTTCCCCACCAGCGTTTTAGTCAGATCGCCTAAAAGTGTGTGAAAGTTTAGAAATGCCTACCATACTCCTAGACAGGTGGACAGGATCAAGGCCTGTTTGATTAATTTGGTAGACCCCACAATGAGTCTGTCACTTGAGGCTCATATGTCGACCTTCACTCTGACACCTTAGTTGACCTTTGATTACAAAGGGTTAGTTGACCTTTTTATTTACAGAGTGTTAACTTGGCCTTTGATTACCGAGGGTTTGTAGATGACTATGTCACAACCTCGCAATGCATAAGTTTTCTGACACTGTAGCCTTCTGTTTAAGGAGCAGTCTCCACCAAAGAAAAGGATGGATTCTCCACCATGTATGTCCTTTAACTCTGAACTTGAAGGAGAAGATTTGCTTTCTTGGCTGTCAGCCTTGCCTTGACTTGACAGGCCTGTCACTTCTCATAAGCAATTGCTGGTCAGGGAAGGCAGTCATTTAGGCAGCCACTGGGAATTTTCTGATGCATGTCGTACCCCAGTTCAAGGGGCAGCTGATGCTTACCTTGTAGTGCTGGCCTGTTGGCTGTAGTAGTGTGTACCACTTGGCTATGCACAGTTCTATCAATCCTTGCACAAGATCCCAAACCCTAATCTCTCTTTGGATGGAGAAGGGATTACTAGCATGCTGTGGTGGGTCACAACTTGTACCAGAGATGGGTAAGTATGTGCTAGCTTTTTTCACTCCCCCCCCCCCCCTTATTGGCTGCTCGAGCTCCCGGGCTGCTTTTCAGACTCTGGTTATCTGGGCTGTAGTCAGGGTTTTACCCGTTTGTGCCACAGATCGGGCTAGAAAAACATTTCTTCTGACAGTGGCCTTGTGCTTGGCCCAAAGTGTTTTCAATTTAGCCCTTTTTAAATTTCTTTATAAATTTATGATTTAAGGCATAAGTAAACGTACATTAATAGAAAGGAAAATAAACCATAATAACATTTGTTCCATTTGCATATATTAGACATCACATTTCTTTCTTTTGTAACTATCATCAGTCCAACGTTACATAAATTGCTAAATTCCTGCCTTCCCTTAAGTCATGCTGCTCCTCCTGAACATTATTGTGCATGTATTGTTCCCACATTCTCCATTTATATATATGCAGTCTGCTCCTTCCCTTTTGTTAAGAACAGTGTTCCCATTTTTAATCTCTCTCGTAATCAGTATTTCAAATACAGTTGGTTTAGGCTTTGATTTGCATTTCTAGTTATTGCTTTATTGGCAGCCAACAGAATTAAACTTGATAAGGCCTTACTATGTCCAAGCAATTCAGATCATGTGCCCTAGCTCAAAAGAACTATTTCCTTAATAAGTATATTCAGTTTAAACTTGGCACAAGACACTTGCAACACTACAGTGATGTGCATAAACAGGGAAGCACCCACTAACTGCTGAGGAGTTTGGCTTTTCATTTGTGCTGGTATCTCCCATTGTCTTGCAGACAGTGAGTAGAAACAGCATCAATGCTATGCTTGGAAAAGAGATCCCAACATTATTTGAGCAATTGTGCATAAATGGGGGTCCGCTAATAATGGGTTTGTGTCAAACAGCAGCTGCTTATCAGAAATTTTGTTCCAGGTTCACATGCAGGAAATCCTAGTCGGTGAATACCTTCTTCCTGTTTTTTTGAAGATGACTTTTACCTTTCCGCACTTTGATGTTTTACCAAGAAGCTCAGGATGGACAGTGCCAGAATAATGGCCCATTCTGTCCCAGGCAGCTGTGGAAGTTCATTTCAGTATTTACTGTTGCACTTATAACTTTTGAAGATTCCTGGTTGTAAGATCCCCACAGCTCATAGCCGGCCTTAATCATAGGCCAACTAGGTGGTCGCCTAGGACGCCGGTCTAGCAGGGGCGCTTTTCCAGTATTTATTTGGTGTAGGTAGACCAGGATGGGGGCACCAGGTAGTGTGGTGGGAGGCACCGTGGAGCCCTTTTGCCTAGTGCACCAGTTGACCTAGGGCCGTTCCTGCCACAGCTAGCCCAACTTTAAAAGTTTTGTACCTTTTCCACCTAGTTCTAGTCAAGTCCTTCCTGTGACTTGAACGACCTACTGCTTTCTGTGATCTTTTTTGTTTGAAATCCAGGCAGGTTGCTTCACACATACCTTCAGTGTCTGGCGCCCCTTCTAAGAAGAGAGATGAGAGAACCTTCTTCTCATGTGGATTCTGATACTTTAGGAGAGATGGATGATCTCTCAACTCTTATTTTGAATTTAATATTGATGTTACTTATTCTCTCCTTCCTCCACCAGAGGATCTCTCATTTATGGGACACCCTTCATAAGATGAACAGAGATTTCAAATGGAAGGCTGAAGGAGTTCTCCCTGGAGTGAGCTTCAGTACTGTAGAAGAATTAAGCCATAACTATGGCCCAAGCAGCCTAAGTTTGGTTACTAGTTTGGATGCCAGACAGAGCTGGCTAGGGATGAGAGTGAGCAGCCACTACTGGCATGCCCATCCTGTGATGGAGGTGGCCGGGGATCTGCACTTGAGAGAAACTGAGCTGGAAACACTAGGTGTTGCCCCTTTGTAGCACAATGCTAGGAGCATGTGCTGATATAGTGTATATGTATGTAGCCATTTGAGCATGCAGAGGCTTACTCCCAGAAGTAAGCAGCTCACAGCAGAGCTCTGAAAGCTGCTGTGAAGGTGGAGGGGGGGTGCTGCACTCAGAGACGGATAGGCAAGTCTACAGTACGAACAGGCTTGACCCACTTGCTACCACCTGACTTTCTCCATTGGGGAATATTGGTTCTGTTGGGCTACTTGAGATGGAGTGAATTGGCCACAGGGACCAGTTAGGTGCAAGTGGAGGAGGAGTCTGGTGAAGGAGGAGGGTGAGTTATTCCAGGCCCAGATAAAGTAAGCAGACTTCAAGGTCCTTTCTGAAACAAAACCTCTTCCTGTTCCTCCATTCTTAGAAGCAGTAGAAGATGCATTTATCAGTGTTTCATTGCAGCTAGATTCCCTGCTCCCTGTGCTTCTAGGAAGCCTGACCAGTTTTACAGGATTAACTCCCATAAGTACCATTACAAGAACTTCCCTAACTGATCCTGGTATGGTGGTGGTGCATTCCAACATGAGAACACTGTAGCTCCTTCCAGGAATCTCCTTCCCAGTGACAAGAGCAGTGTTCTCAATCACTTTTGGAGGTAGTCCTAGACCTCTGCTGTCATGGTCTCTAGGGCCAATAAATGCCAGACTCTTATGTGGAAATACCAGAAATCCCTCCTCACTCAGCTCAAAAGTGAGGCAGAGGGCCTAAAAGGTTGGTGACACAAAGGATTAATATTTGAACCTTGCAGCTTCAGTGGCCAAGTTGCCACGCACTCCATGAACTGTGACTGTGGTGGATTGGATGCATCATGCAAGGCAGCAGCTGCAGGTTCTTTTATTATGAGATGTCTAGCTTATGAAACTCCACTTATGGCAGACCGTGTTAAAGTGGAAGTCTTTAATGCGTCCCTGGAGAAGGAGCTTTTCTTTGGACTTCTGCAAGAAATGCATTCAACACTGAAGAAGGAGGGGAAACAATCCTGTCTGTTAAAACAGTTAATCTGATGTTGTCCATCTTCATTTATCCTTGACATTTGGAACTCTGTTCCGATCTTTGGAACCAGCTCATCTGTTATAACAGATCACAAGAACCAAAAACTCTCGAGTTAAGTCCCTACCCAGAATGCCCCTTTCGAAATTACCTCAGATCTCATTTTCCGCTCTTCTGCATCGGACACATCAGCCAGAATTCTCTCTTGAGCTAAGTCAAATTAAGTAATTTTTACGTAAATTTTTGTAAAACCTTTCTAGAATCTTTCCTAAGTATTTAAGTCTTCTTAACCTACCGGGTCAATATTTTTCCTATCTGTTTTCTTCTAGTATCCCTCTCCTCCCTTTTACACTTGGGTGTTCTTTCCTACCATTGCTGGTAGTTTTATCCTGCCGAAAAAAAAAGCTTAAGTTGTTCTAAGGTTTCTTTTTGTAAGTCTCCTGCGAAGGTTTCGTACCTTGTGGTACCTTTCCTACCATTATTGGTAGCTCCTGTCCTTTTCTCTCTCTACCTCCTGGTACTTCTGGCCTACCATTGTTGGTAGCACCTCCTCCTTTCCCTTCTTACTGTGCATTTATGTGCGAGTTTCACTTGGTGTCTAGCTTATATGGCAGATAAAGGTAAAGGCACTACAGGTTTCAAGCAATGCCGTGATTGTGGGAGAAAAAAATGGCTCATTCCGATGGGCATATGGGATGTGTATATTGCTTGGGGCCCGGTGCACTTGCAGGAGGATTGTGCTGTTATGCTTTTAGTCACTGGGCCCTCGTAGAAAGAAATAATAAACTTATCCTTAAATGACTAACTAAAACTTCTTTTGATAAGGCTTTGTCCAGTAAGCCAGGGGAAATCAAAGTCCGATGTTTCCTTGTCATCATCTTCCTCTTCCTCAAAAGTTGATTGTGGGAAGAATCATCATCTCTCTGTGCCGGTGTCCCTTCGGCATCAGAGAGACCTAAATCTTCAGTCCCCTCGCATTCAGCGGAGCTGAAGCTAAGCACTACAAACCCTACGGTGCCAACTTTGGCGCCAACTGTGATGACCTCCACCACAACGAAGGTTTTGGTGCCAGTAATTATGGAGCCGACCGCCCAGGTGCCAGTCCCGCCACTGGTACCGGCCCTTTCCATGGTGTCTGTATCCTCTGAACCAGAACATTCTTTTATACCCAGGACTAGGTACTCCCCCCTCAGTGGATCCCTTCATGGGGCATCTCCCAAGCCCTCTCTTAGAGAGATCCGAATCTCCGTCAGCTTTTTCTGTTCATTGCACCAGGAGTCTGACTGAAGTCGACATCGTGAGGCTGGTGGATCAGCTTCTCATGGCTAAGGGGTCTTACAGCTTCTTCCCACGTTTCATTCCCTTCTGGAGATGGGACCGTCTCTCCAAGGACTCCACTGATAATTCCTCCTCTAACCTCCCCTGAGGCCTTAGAGACCATGACTCCTGATTCCTCTGATTCTGGCTGTCCCACCGCTGACAGCTTCTATGCCTTCAGCTCCAGTGTCTGTCCTGAAATCCTCAGTTCTTTTGTTTCTGGTGGACTCCCAGGGTTGTAGCTCCACTGCCAGCTCAGAGAGAAGTGGTTTGGCTGAAGTTTTCTCTGAGCCATCCTTGCTTCTTGGAGCCTTGGCACTTGTGGGGTGGGACCACTGTTCCGGGTTTGTCCTTTCCTGTTCTGGGCTCCCAGCCTTCTTCGTGTGGGACCTGCCTTCCAGGTCATGGAGAGGGCATTGGCCTCTGCAGGTTCTCAGCCAGTTCCCTCCCTATCGGAGTATTTCCCAGTGACTCCTTTTTGCCCAGAGCTTCCTCCAAGCTCAACACCTGGACAGCGAGCACCAAAGTTGCAGGATACCGCTGCAACAGGGGTTAACCTCTTCTGATTCCTCCACAGATCTTCCCACTGAGGAGGTACCTTGGAAGAGGACATGTTTGAGGAAACACCTAGATTCCCCAGAGTAATCTGTCACAGAGGACATCGACTTCAATGAAGGGGAGGGTTCCCTCCAGTCACCCCCAGAAGACGTCTCTTTTGGAGACATTCTCGAGCTGTTAATGCAGGGGGGAGTGGCTGGAAGCCCAAAGACCCTTCCTCAAGGAGTTGGTGTACATGCAAGCTTTCGCTGCTCGCCCATGTATCTCTTGGGTGACCCCACCCACTGACTGTCTTAAGTTGATCACACAGCGGGTATGGAAGGCCTCTGATTCTGTAGAGCCAATCCACAAGAGACAAGACAAAATTCTCACCCCACCAGAGAACCAGCAGTTTTGGGCCATGGGGTTAGCAGTAGATACCATGGTGGTTGCTGCAGCCACAACGAAAGAACTGGCAGAGGGCAGTTCCGCTATTCATCCTTTGAACCAAGAGTCCAGGTGATGGACAGGTTTAGGAAGTGGATCTACACTACATCGACCTTCGCCTTACGATCTTTGACCTATATGGCACACTTTACTAGACTCCAGAGGGATCTGATCAAGGAGTTGTTAGATACCCTTGCAGGAGCTGTGTTTGAGGAGGTACAAGATAAAGTTGCCTCCCAGCTGGCCACCATGGAATCTTTTTCCAACTCATCCATGAGTCACATTGTGCACACAGCCAAACGGATGACTAGGGTAGCAGGATCTAGGGTTGCCATAAGGATGCACGCCTGGATGTACTTGCGCGAGTGCAGCACCATTTTAGTCATCAGAGCTCCCTTTGGATCATCCCTGTTTGGCCCCAAAGTGAGAAAGACCTTGGCCAGGTATGAAGAAGATGGAAAGACCCATTCTGCAGTGGGTGTGCATTTTTGTGCTCCCCAGCAGTGTTTTTCCAGGAACCAGAGAAGCGTGAAAATGTGGTTCAAGAAATCCCAAGGGCCTTTAAAGGATACATGTGGCAGTGGCTTCCCTTGTGGCAGAAGGGGGGGAGCTCCAATGGAAGATGCTGGCCTCTTGGCAGAAATGGCACACAAAAAAAGTCTGGGTTCTAATGTTCCTTGTCAGGGAAGCCCTACCAACACTCCTGAAAGGAGGCCCAACTGCTGACCTCTGAAGGCAGTCAGGGGAAGATTGTCCCTGCACCCACTAGCCTGGCAATAAATAACTACTGATACTTGGGTCCGAAGGATCATTACCAGGGGATGCAACAATACCCTTCATTCGCTCACCAAGAACAGGCAAAAGAATTCCTAATGTACCACCCAGTCAGAGGGATCTGGCAGCTCTGGATATTCAAAAGCTGCTAGAAAGAGTCATCCAAGAAATCCCACCAAATCAGATAGGATCCAGATTCTATTCTAGATTTTTTGGTACCAAATAAGACTGGGACTGGAGACCAGTTTTGGATCTCAGCCTATTGAACATGTTTGTTCATTGGGCAAAATTCTGGATGGTCACAGTTCAGTCTGTTCTACCCTTCCTAGGCAAAGACAATTAGTTGTGCTCTATAGACCTTCAGGGCACGTTATCATCATCAGACCCCCTTTTTCCCATTTTTTTCTACATGAGGTCGGGGAATCGTGTTAACTGTCGCCAACTCTCTCAATTCAGTGCCACACTCCTGGCTTCTTCAACACTCGTGCCTGACTGTCGCAGATCTTTTCACACAATCCATCCACCTCTTTGCTGGATGTCCTCAGTTCCTTTTACCTTCTTCCTGTCTGTCCCCAAATCTTCCTCACCAGATAGTTTTCTGCTTTCCTACATGTGCCCAAACCGCCATAATCTGTTCTCTCTGATCTTTTCTGCTTGGCCAGCTAAGAACTTGGTTATATTCAACTGGACGTATAAGAGAATTTAAGTACCTATATCTGCACTTTTTAAAAAAAAAAAATACAGTATTATACAGTATTTAATTTGATTTAAACTGTGTATGAAGGAGTGTTGAAGGAATTTTTAAACTGAAGTTATTCTGCTCTTCAGTAACTTGAAGTGAAGCTAGTGTTGGCTGAATTTTGTTATTTGCTAGTAATTACAGGTGTGGGGTAGCCACATTCTTTGATTTCCTGTCCTTGCATATTTAAACTGGTGCATGTGAAATAATTCCTGCTTTACAACTTCAGCTTGGCCAGCTAAGAACTTGGTTATACTCAACTGGACGTATAAGAGAATTTAAGTACCTATATCTGCACTTTTAAAAAAAAAAAATACAGTATTATACAGTATTTAATTTGATTTAAACTGTGTATGAAGGAGTGTTGAAGGAATTTTTAAACTGAAGTTATTCTGCTCTTCAGTAACTTGAAGTGAAGCTAGTGTTGGCTGAATTTTGTTATTTGCTAGTAATTACAGGTGTGGGGGTAGCCACATTCTTTGATTTCCTGTCCTTGCATATTTAAACTGGTGCATGTGAAATAATTCCTGCTTTACAACTTCAGCTTGGCCAGCTAAGAACTTGGTTATACTCAACTGGACGTATAAGAGAATTTAAGTACCTATATCTGCACTTTTTTAAAAAAAAAATACAGTATTTAATTTGATTTAAACTGTGTATGAAGGAGTGTTGAAGGAATTTTTAAACTGAAGTTATTCTGCTCTTCAGTTATTCCTACCCACCCGTCCTGTTTTTGTTTTGGTGTTAATCTTGTGGCATTGAAACTGCCCGCCCCTCAGCCTGCCTCTGGGCCCATCTCATTTGCTCACTCAACTGAGTGCAGTGAGATCATATTCTGATTTCAGGCACTCCTACTGTGTACAAAGAGAGCATCTGGGAAATAGAAAAAAAAAAAATTAAGCTTATTTCCTGCCTTTCTTGTTAAGTGGTACAGACTATTTGTAGGCTTCTGAGCCCCAAGCCCTTCTGTGTTTGAGGGAAGCCTTCTAGCTTGTTTTTTTCTTATAACTAGCCAGTTTTCTAGTTTCAGCACTCAAATCTGTTTCTTTGATTTCAGCACTTGTTCAGAAAAAAAAAAAAAAAAAATTTCATCTGCTTTTACTGTACTTGTGTTTTACCTACTTCTTTTTACTTTTGCATCATCTTAAAATACTCAATTGTATTTATTACTGCTTGGTGTAACTCATTCTAAGCCTTTTGGTTTAAACACTTGGGCTTGGACCAGTTAGTTGTTTTGCACTGAGAGGGTTTGTGGTCTGCACTGTTGTGGCAGAACAGGTAGCTTACATCCTTCTAGGTTGAGAACTGCTGATTGAGGGCTCAGTGTCTGTTATTCTAAAAGTGTATTAATTCTGGTTTAAGCACTTGGGCTTTCAAGCCAGTTATTTTACATTAAGAGGGTTCGTGGTCTGCACTCTTGTGGGAGGAGAGGCTGGACTCTGCCCTTCTGAGCTGGGAATTTCTGGTTAAAGGCTTATAGTGCATGCATATCTGAACTGTTTCTTACTGAAGTTGGTGCGCCTTGTTTGCTGTGGCATAGACTGGATTCGGGCCTGCTGGATCTAGCTTTGTTTGTGTAACTTGAGCACTAATCCAGACATTCTCTAAAGTATTCAATGGTATTTATTACTGCTTGGTTGTAACTTGATTAAAGTGTAGCTATCATTCAAGTCTTTTGGATTAAGCACTTGGGCTTCAGACCAGTTGTTTTACATTAGGAAGGTTTGTGGCAAGCACTGTGGTGGCAGGACAGGTAGCTTTCATCCTTCTAAGTTGGGAACTGCTGATTGAGAGCCCAGTGTCCAAGTGTATTAGTTCTGGTTTAGGCACTTGGGCTTCAGGCCAGTTATTTTACATTAAGAAGGTTCGTGGTCTGCACTCTTGTGGGAGAAGAGGCTGGACTCTGCCCTTCTGAGCTGGGAATTTCTGGTTAAAGGTTTATAGTGCCTGAATATTTGAACTGTATCTTACTGAAATTGGTTCACCTTGTTTGCTCTAGCATAGACTAGATCCAGGCCTGCTGAATCTAGCTTTGTTTATATGCTTGTTGTTTGTTTGCTTGTTATTTCCCTGGAAGCTAATTCCACCTAATATGCAACTTCTCAGCGCTTCTGTGGATCACTAGTGATATCTGCATTGCTTACTGTACTTATTTCCTTGTTTCACTTGAAAGAAAGTTACTGTTTGTCGTTTTTGCATTTAGTTACTTGTAACACATTGCACTCAAGTTACCTGGCACTTGCTCACTAAAGCAATTATATAAGTCAGCACTAAAAATTAAAAGCACTACACCCTCACTCCCCACTGGCCCTTGTTTTCAATTAAGGATTTCCCAATATTATTCTAGCATGTCCAAAGGTCTGTTGTCAATCTCCTCTCCGGTCCAGCTGGTGAATCTGGGAATCTTGAGGCAATGTTATAACTGCCTCATGTACACAGACAACCCTCTCCTCCTCCCACATAACACAAATACTTGCGAGAGATGCAGCTATTTAGCCAAACTGGAGGCTGAGCTCTCTCAACTCAGGACTGGCAAGACCAGACAGGAGGAGAAGGCAACTACACACACCACAAAACCAGCCTCACATAATGCTACCACTCCACTGAATCAAACACATAAACACACAAAGACATACTCGGAGGCTCTGAGTAAAAATTTACCTAAACAGCAGAGGCCTCCAAAGCAGACACCCAAACAACTGCTACCTCAAGACACCCCACAAGCAACACATAAACCACAAAAGCAGTGTGCAAAGCAGTCACAGCCCTTAAGGCCAAATACATCATCAAACATACTTGTCATAGGTGACTCCATAGTCAGACACACTGACGTCCCACTCACCAGGCTGAACAAGGAGAGGGTCACAGTAAGCTGCCTATCGGGCGCTAGAATCCGCCACATAACACAAGCACTCGGGTCACTCCACGGCAAGTACAAATATGACACAGTCATTGTCCATGCTGGTGTGAACGACCTGAGACGTACCTCCCTGGACTACATGAAAAGAGACATAGAGGAACTCTCTGATTATGTAGCCCAGGCAGGTATGACCCTAACCCTGAGCAGTATCCTTCCTTCACCAAGAATGATGCCACAATATAGAGACAAGATGATCAGCTTTAACAATTGGCTTAATGTCTGGTGTCATTCAAAGGGGATCCAGTGTCTGTCTGCCTGGGATGACATGCTTGACAAGCCACGCTGCTTCGCAAGGGACGGCTTGCACCTGTCACCCTGGGATTCCGGATATTGGCTAAGGCTCTTGCCACCCCATAGTGCCTTTTTAGGCAAGGCTCAAATTCTAAACCTACCACCCTAGAAAACAAAAATGGGAAGAAACTGAGGGTAATGCTGCTCAATGCCAGAAGTCTAAATCTCAAAATGCACGCACTCGAGGCCCTTCTCAGTATGGAGAACATCGATGTCTGTGCTGTAACTGAAACCTGGTTCAAGGCTCCTGAGAGCACCCGGCACTATTAGGTTTTACCTCATATCATGCGTTCGGCCCCAAAACCCGGACCACACCACAAAAGGAGGGTGTATCCATATTCATAAAGGATACCCACACCTCCAGGTTGGTGGCAACGCAAAGCTTGGAAACCATCCAGGTGCAACTAACCATAGGCAAAACTGCTCTACAAATTGTAGCATGCTACAGGCCACCCTCTCAAACTCAGGAACCCCACACAGCCTTCCTGAAGACACTGGAGGGTATAAATGTATCTCCAAACACCATCATATTGGGTGACTTCAACTACCCGAATATAGACTGGGAACATTACTCAAGCCCTAACTTTCTAGCCCAACGGTTCCTGGAGTTCATAAATTCAAATGCCATGGAACAGCTAGTCACTGTTCCCACGAGAGGAGAAAATATACTGGATCTCATTGCCACAAACATGGGGACAAAATGCTCCACACTGGAAGTATATCCCTCATTGGTGAGATCTGATCATAAACTAATCTCACTGGAAATCCACATCCCGCCCCCACCCCAAACAAAAAAGACCATAGTGAAGAACTTGTCTAAAGCAAACTTCACACTACTCAAGACTGGTGTGGTATCCTTCAAGGCCCCTGAGCCAGAGGAAACCACAACCCAAGCTGCGGAAGCCCTTACAAATGCCTTCTATGAACACCTCCAGGACTGCATGGATCAGGCAATCCCAAATAAAACCAAGACTCTTTCCACAAAGGGCAAACGTCCAGTCTGGTGGACCCCAGCCATTAACAAACTTTACAATAAGAGGAGAAAGCTATTACATGATAGAACAAAATCCATAAAAGGGAAGTCACCCCTGATCATTATTAGTAAAAATTACGAGCTCATAAAATCAACTAAGGCCAATTTTGAGAGAAAAATTGCCATGGATTCAAAGGACAATCATAAGGCCTTTTTCAGCTATGTTAGGAACCTGGGTGGAAACTCCCAGATATGCTCAGAATTAGTCCAAAATGATACAAAAATCACTGAACCCACAGACATTGCCAACATACTGGCAGACAGGTTCAGTGCAAACTTCACCCGCTCCCCTAAAGGAGAGATAACTATCCCAGCCGAGTGTAGCCTCCCGGACATCTCAAATGCGCAGGTGAAAGCTGCATTCTCTAAAGCTAAAAACACAGCATCAATGGGACCGGATGGTGTCCCCGGCTGTGTGCTACACGAGCTAAATGAGGAATTAACCCGCACATAAGGCAGCTGTTTAATCTCAGCCTTACCACAGGATACGTGCCCAAGGAGTGGCGTACGGCAACTGTGGTCCCACTCCACAAAGGCGGCGCCTCGGACCCTGGTAATTACCGCCCCATAAGCTTAACAAGTCTAGTCTGCAAAGCTATGGAGAGGATCATAATGGAGCTCATAAACAAAGATATAGGGGACTTGCAGACATTGGACCCGACCCAGTTTGGCTTTGTCAAGGGAAGATCATGCCTTTTGAACTTGGTCGACTTCTTCGAAACAGTCACCAAGGCCATTGATGAGGAAAGGCAGTCCATACAGCCTACCTTGACCTTGCAAAGGCTTTCGACACAATACCCCACTCGGGTATTGTAGAAAAACTTACCAGCTTAAATGTAAACCCATATGTCACAAGATGGGTTGAAAACTGGCTTAAGGACAGAACCCACAGGGTTAGAGTTGCTGGCGCTGTGTCAGACTCCAAGCCGGTCACAAGTGGTGTCTCACAGGGCTCGGTCCTTGGCCCCCTATTGTTTGGCATCTACTTCTCAGAAGTACAGGCCAGCATGGGTGGACCTTGGCTGACAAAGTTTGCAGATGACTGCAAACTGGGCGCCATAGTGGAAAGTGCATCGGACACGGATATCCTTCAGAAGGGACTCACGGAAACAGATAGCTGGTGCCAGAGCCATGGCCTGAAGTTAAACGCCAAAAAATGTATAGTCATACCCTTCGGGAAAAACAAGGTAACCCCAAGCTACCATATAGGTGGCAATCCACTAAGCACAGAAGAGGTTATCAGGGACCTGGGGACCCAGGTTGACAGTGGCCTTTCTTTTGACACTCACATTGCTAAAGTGGTTAGAAAGACCTTCTACATTGCCCACCTGATCATGAAGGGATTCACATCCAGATCTAGTGAGGTCATTGTTCCCCTGTACTCTTCACTTATCAGACCAATGATCGAGTACAATGCCCCATTAGGGATGTATCTCACCCGACATCTGCAGCAATTGGAGAGACCCCAAAAGTTCCTCACCAAAAGGATAAAGGGACTCCAAAATCTGTCATATGCTGCCAGATTGAAGAAACTCCAGCTCTACTCAGTCGCATACCGTCTGCTCAGAAGTGACATGTGCCTGACATACAAGGCCATGTCCAACCCGGAATTAATGGACATGCTCCACCTCAAAAAATCCAAATCCACCAAAACCACTAGAGCAAGCGACTTAAACCTTAGCACGGATATAAATAGGACGTGCTGGAGGGATAGATTTATCACTCAGAGACTCCCTATGCTGTGGAATAAAATCCCGGTCCATGTGAGGCAGAGCACCTCGCTGACTCTGTTCAAGAGAAATCTAGACCTGTGGATGGGAGATCGTAGGTTTACCCCGGGAATCATCTCTGTGTCACTGCTGGACAGAGGCACAACAAACTAATGGGCACAGTATTTTTTCATATAAGGGGTGGCGTAAGCCACAAAAATTTGGGCTAGGCTTATAAATGCCTTAGGGCAGATAGCCTAGTATAAACCTATGAACCTATGATTGAAGTTACTTTGACTTCTGCTCTTGTGTTCTTATTTCTTTGTCTGTACCACAGTGTGTATTCTACCACCTTTCTCAGGCACTTCACTTCCATCACCTCTAGCTTCTTCAACTGTTCTGCCTTTACTGCCCAGGTTTCTGCGCCATACAGTAGTACTGGCCGCACCACTGTCTTCTACACCTTACTTTTCAGCTTCGTTGGCATTCTTCTGTTATAGACTACACCTGATACTCTATGCCAGTTGGCTACAGCCCCTCTGATTCTAGCTTTGATTTTTTCATTCAGACTACCCTTCTCCTCAACCACCCCTCCCAGATACTTGAAGCTGTTTACCTGTTCCACTATCTTCCCTTCTGTCTCTGTTCTCAGCTTCTTCTGATTTCCCCAATTTGCTGCCATTACCACTGTCTTATCTGCGCTTAGTTTGATCCCATTTGCCTTCTGATTTGCATTCCATTCTCTTATCCTTTGCTGAAGTGCTGTCTCAGTCTGCCTGTACTGCCACATTGTCTGCATACAGCAGCTTTGTTGCTCTGTCCCTCCAACCTGTTAATGTAGTCCATCACCAGTATGAACAGCAGTGGGCTCAGAGCTGAATCTTGGTGTACACCACTCCCACTGGGAGCCCCTCTGTGAGGCTGAATGCTGTTCGTACTTGAGTCACTGGGTCCCTTGTACATAGCCTGCACTAATTCTACCAATGTTTCTGGGACTTCAAACCACTGCAGTACTGCCCAGATCAGCTTTCTTGGGACCATGTCTAGGAATGCCCAGTTGGAGTCTGTCCGCATCTTTAGCTTCTTCTCAAGTATCTGTCTCAATGCGAACATCGGGTCAGTTGTGCTGCATCCTGATCTGAATCCGAACTGCTCATCTCCCATCTTACATTCTACTACTCTGCATATCCATTTATCAATCACCCTCTCGAGAACTTTTATACAGTGTGGTAGGAGTTTTATGCCACTGTACTGCCCGCAGTTGTGGATGTCCCCTTTGTTCTTATACACTGGCACTAGTATACTTATTCTGCAGTCATCCGGGCTACATCTTTCTCTCCACACTGCTATTAGTACCCTCAGGATCCATTTCTCCCCCATCTCACCCAGCATCTTTATCATGTCTGCTGTTACCTAATCTGAGCCTGCTGCTTTCCCTGACTTCATCTTCCTTAATGCTGTTCTTACTTCTTCTAGGGCTCCTCTTTTCTCATCGTAAGCTGTTTCTGGGGCAGTACAGCTTCATTCAGAAGCTGCTGGAAATGCTCCTTCCATCTGCCTTTAATATCCTGTCCAGGACATGTATTACCACATAAAAATGGACAAACACTCCAGAAGGCTCCTCCGTTTCCAGCTAGTTGCCAGTCATTATCAGTTCAGAGCTCTGCCCTTTAGTCTCACCACAGCCCCCAGGGTGTTCATCAAGCATGTGGCAGTAGTAGCAGCTCACTTGAGACTGCATGGATTGAGTGTTTCTGTATCTAGACAACTGGCTCGTCACCAGGCATCTACTAGAGTAGTCAAAAGACTTTATTCTACACACTTGTGCTCGTCAAGGTATTACTGTGAATCACACAAAATCCCAACCAACTCCAACTGGAGTTGGAGTTTATAGGAACTCGTCTAAAATGCCACCTCTTGCATAGCTTCCCTTCCTCCTCACAGATTGCAAAGGATAAGGTCCTAAGTGAAAGCTATTCTTTCCAATGACAGGTTTCCTGCTCTACTAGTTCTATAAACCCTAGGATCCATGGCAGCAGCCATCACGCTGGTCCTGCTAGCAAGATTTCACATGAGACTTCTGCAGTGGTTACTAGCCTCCCAGTGATCAATTCTCATTCATTACTTGATGCACCATATCCTGGTTACCAGTCATTGTAAAGAAGACTTGTCCTGGTGGTTAAAATCAGAGAAATTCTGTTGGGCTGACCCTTTGTTCCTTCTCAGTCCAAGGCCATAGTGACCACGGACGCCTCCCAGATGGGGTGGGGGGGGGGTGGCATTATTTGGGCAGACCAGTCCAAGACACTTGGTCCCCGATAGAGGCCGACTTGCATATCAGTGTTCTGGAGTTGAGGCCATTTTTTTAGCATTGCAAGCTTTCTAAGCTGCCCTCCCCTCTGGGAACGATTGCTATGCAATCAGACAATACATCAGTGGTCTCGTATGTCAACAAACAGGGCGGAACCAAGTCTTACCCCCTTTGTCGAGAAGCTCTCAGAGGCTGGCAGTGGGCAATCTCTTCCAACCGTTTTCTGGTAGCAATGCACATTATGGTGAGCTCGAACATGATAGTGGACAAAGCTGAGCAAGTGCATTCTCCTGCTTCATGAGTGGTCTCAAAATCCCAGAGTGGCGAAGGAGATTTTCAGTCATTGGGACAGCCTTGCTGCGACCTCTTTGCATCGCCCCTCATCAAGAAGTGCAGCAGCTACTTTGCCCTAGTCCCCGAGAGACGTGCTCCTTCACGACTGGCCCTCGGGACTGCTCTGTGCCTTTTTCCCAGTTCCACTAATACCTCCTTTCTTGAAAGCCATCAGGTTGAAGAGCAAGGTGATCCTCATTGCTGCATTCTGGCCTTGACAAGTTTGGTTCACCTTTCTTTGGCCTCACCTAATTCACCGTCCATGGATTCTGGGCCCAGGTCCAGACATCCTGTCCCATCCAGAGGGACTAATTCACCCCAGTCTCTGAAACCATAAGCTTACAGTTTGGTTCTGCCAATTTGCCTCCAGTGATCGCCAGACAAGATGACCTGTCCTCTCCAGTTGAAGCCATAAGCCTTCCACCAGGAGACTTCATAATAGTAAGTGGAAAAGATTCTCATTTTGGGCCCGCAAAAAGGGTATTGACCCCTTCCCTTAGTCCAATTAGTTGCTATTTCCAACTTCCATGATGGTTTCAAAGAGCATTCCTTAATTTCCCACAGTTTGTGCAAAGTATTTATGAAAGGAACCTTGAGGTTAAAAACCACCTTGTATAAGGATCCTCTTGTTCCTTGGGATTTCTGTATGGTAACAGTCTTTGGTCTATTCCCCTTTCAAGCCCGGGGCTAATTGTGATCTGAAGTTCCTTTCATGGAAAACCATTTTTCTGGTAGCCATTACGTCTGCCAGAAGAATTTCAGAGATTCAAATGTCTTTAAAACCTCCTTATTTGACTTTTTATAAAGACAGGGTTTCACTAAGGACAAACCCATCCTTTCTTCCTAAAGTGGTATCTGAAGCCATCGTCAATCAATCCATTCATTTACCAGTCTTCTTCCCTAATTTTACTAACAAGATAATATTGTTTACACATGCTTGATGTCCACAGGCAATTGCATTTAGTTCTCCACAGAACAAAGGACTTCAGGAAGTCTGACCAGTTATTTGTCTTTTTCGAGTCCATCCATGGGTAAACCAGTTTTTATTTTATATAAATGGTTAAGGGAATGCATAACTTTCATCTACAATAAGCAAAATGTTCTATTACCTATACCAATTAAGTCACATTCTACTAGTGCAATAGCCACTTCTGCTTTCTTTGCTCAAAGGCTTCCATGGATGAAATATGCGCAGCAGCTACCTGGGCTACTCCATGTACCTTTATCACTCATTACAAATTGGATCTGGTTTCCAGAGGAAGTGTGTCTTTTGGCTCTATGGTGCTCAGGAATGTCCTTCCATAAGGCCTCCCAAGATCTAAAGTAGTTGGGACTCTATCCCGTACGTCAAGGATAAATGAAGATTGACAGTATCAGATAAAGAAGTTATGTACTCAGTGTAACGTTCATCTGTGTTGTTGTTCTTCATGTATTCTTGACATCCCCCCTCTATAATTGGAATAGGGCTGTCTTTCCTGCCTTCCTTTATAGCTGCAAACTCGATCTGAGGTAATTTGGAGAGGGACATTCTGGTTGAGGACTTGCTCAAGAGTTTTTGGTTCTCATGATCTGTTATAAGAGCCAAGCCAGTTCCAAGGATCAGAACACAGTCCCATACATCAAGGATAAATTAAGATCGACAACACAGATGGAACGTTATAGTGATTACATAACTTTTTTCATTCTCAAAAGCTCTAAAGTACAGCAGAAGTTATCCTACAGAAAGCTGGCTTCTCTACCCCAGCAAGAAAAAGGCAAATCCAAAAAATGGGTAAGAGTCTGCTACAAGCAACATGAATGGATAAGCCGGGGGGGAGGCTCATGGTCATGGGATACTGAGGGATAGCATAATCAAGTTGGCCCTCCCCAAAATCCCTCCCTAGCTCCCCATCTCCCCTTCCTTTCCCTCCTGCCTTACCATACGAATCAGGAAGTGTCTGTCCATTTTGCAAAAGAATGGGAGATCACTTAAGACTTGATAAGTCCTCAAGATTGTATGTCAGGGGGGTGCAGATTGCAAGTAAATTATTGGAAATTCCACCTGTTCCCATTACGCAGACAAAATTTGCACCACCCTTGCTAGAAGTTCATCTCGTACAGTAAAGAGGCTACCAGAAGGAAAAGCAATTACATGGTTTTACTCAAGACACTTTTTTTTCCCAAAGAAAAGAAGGTACTTGGAGTCTTATGTTACAGTTGTCAAAACATAGTACTGACATTGCAGGTCTTTCTACCTTTTCTGCAACCACAGGCTTTTCTGGTCAGGATACCTACCTCCACATTTCTATTGCCAGGAGAGAGTTTGAAATTCAAAGCAGTGATGACCATTTACTAGTTTACCACCTTAACAATGGTTTGTCTGCTGCATTTATAGTATTTACTAAATGCCTTGCTTCAGTAATTGCTTACTGCAAGACCAATGATATTCACAAGGGGCATTGCTTGTATGACTGACTCAGCTAGGTTCCCTAGAAGAGAATTTTGAAGGGTCTACAGTTTACACTTTTCTGCTTAAAGGACAACAATGGGATTCTGTTATTAAATGCCCAACTTCTGTGTCCTTGTTTTCCCTCTTTATTGTCCCTGCTTTGAATAAACAACACAGCATTTAAAATGTTTTAAATTGACTGTTTCTGTCCATTAGAACAGTACTTTACTGTACTGTGGTGGATTCACTTTCAAAAAACTTTTGTCCCGCGCTTGCTGCAGTCTCCAATTCATTGATATCATCAGGGCCACTGAATACAGGTAGTTTTCTGGCCACTTGCCTCACCAAACTGACATCACCATGACTGTCCAAAAAATCCACCCATGCTCTGATGTCACAACTCCCTGGTCCTTCCCCTACCCATACAGAAAGTAAAGGCTAGAACAAGGAAACAGTACACTAGTCAAGTCTCCTACTGTGAGCTGTCAATCACAGCAGGTAACAGCTCAAATTACCATTAGCACTTTGACAGCTAGGGAAGTTTGGTGTGAAGTGGAATGGGAGTGAGTCAAAGTAGTACAATTCAGGCTTCACAAAAAATGCAGTTTAGCCATTCTAAAAAGAAGCAGCAGTAAAAAGCACTTTGAAAGTCTGTTATGTGGCATTTGCACTGTTTGTGTTTTAAGTAGTCCTTGAACGGCATAAAAATGTTACTTACACTGCTGTCTTTCTGTCATTTAGTTTTATGCATGTAAAATCAGTGCAACGACAGGAGCTTTAGGAAGAAAGAGGCCTGCGCGATGTAACTTTTTACAGGCGAGCAATGCAATGTTAAGTTGTCAATCTCGCCTTCATTCTTGCTTGATGGGTTCGGAGCCGATCCCTCGGCTCCGACTCGGCACTTGCTAAGCTCGAGAGTCACTTTTACCAGCTCGAGGCAGCCCCATATCCCATGATGCAAGGCGGTAAGTACCCAGATCTCGTTTGCCGCTTCGCTTATGAGGTCCTCCTTTTACCAGCTCCTGGTAAGTGATTCACTTTTTGGATATTTAAGCCCCTTTTTGTTAAAAAACCCTTAATTGTTAGTTATTAGTTAATTATTTACATTTTGTGACAGAAATTCCCTGTCTCTTCTAATTTTTTTTAGTCAAACTTTACCCATCCCATCCCCTCCGTTAGGGTGTGTGTGTTTGTTTATAGAAATACCTTTTGGTATTTTATTTAAGTTAATTTTTTGACTGGTGTGTGTGTGTGTTTTTGTAAAGCACCATGTCAAAGGAGAGGGTCTCAGGTTTTAAGAAGTGTGACTCGTGCTGTCAGAAGATGTCTCTGACAGACGGTCACACTTCTTGCCTGTACTGCCTGGGGCCTCTTCACCTGCAGGACTCCTGTGCTATTTGTCATTCCTTCAGCCAGAGAGTCCTGCAGGAAAGACGCAACAAGCTGATCCTTAGGGGCCTTCTGCCGGAGGGCTCTCCGGCTAAGTCGGCTCCATCTAAATCAGCTAAATCTTCCAAGGCCCAGGCTTCTGTGTCTAAGCCTGCGGCCTCGGCTCCGACTCGTTCCGAGTCGAGATCGGCTCCGGCTGGAGCCGATTCTGGCTTGACAAAGCCTTCAGCACCGATGGCTATCGGTGCCGAATCTGTATCGACCACTTGTGTCGGCTCCGATCGGTTCCGACACCCATGTGGCACAGGCATCGGTGTCGGCTCCGATCGGCTCCGACACCGTTACTTTGGTGGCTGTATCGGCTCCGGCTGGAGCCGATGCATCGAGGCTTCCTGTCGGCTCCGATAAGTCTTCGGCTCCGACAGGATCTATAGTATCGGTTCCGATGGCTCATTCCAGGAAGAGGTCGAGGTCTCCTTCCTTGGAGCCGATACTTTCGGCTCGGCTTCACCTCTCCTTTCGAACGGAGCCATCGGAGCCGATCTTCAAGGTCATCCAGACTGTCAGATCATGACCTAGAGAGAGTGGTCAGTAGATTACTTAAGTCACAGGTACTGGCCCAAATGTTACATAGTCCGTCTCAACAGGCGACTGTTGGTCCACACCCGTTACAGTTCCTCCTTCAACTCTACCCCAGAGCTTGGAGTTGGAGTCTTCGGAATGGTTACTGCTACGGCTGGAGGACGGATACCCCTTCTGTTCCTTCAGCCTCTACTCTTATCTCCTCTTGAGACCTTCCTTAGAGGGATTCGGTGGTCGGGCTTCCATGGTCTCCTCCGAGGGGTGAGTGGCATCGGACCCTTGTCCGAACCCGCTCTTCCCTTGGAGCCTCGGCCTTGGTGAGCTCGGCTCCGACATCTGCCTCGGAGACTTCCCTTCGGTGGTCCCTGGAGTTCCTAGCTCTTGGAGCGGGTTCTCTCGGACCTGCCTGGGAGGGAGCATTCGAGGTGATGAAGAGTGTACTGGCCACTGGTATCAGTCAGCAGTCTGTTCCCGTAGCTCCTCCCTCTATAGTACCTGTTGACATCTCTGCCACTTCTCTTGCTACAGGACCCAGAGATCCTCCGCCTCAGGTTTCCCCATTGGGAATTTCCCCTCTTCCGAGGATTCTCCTGATGTTTGGGAGATCCTCCTAGGAAGAGGACTTGTAATAGGAAGCATGTAGAC
The DNA here is from genome assembly GCF_019279795.1 of Protopterus annectens. Taxonomy (NCBI): domain Eukaryota; kingdom Metazoa; phylum Chordata; order Ceratodontiformes; family Protopteridae; genus Protopterus; species Protopterus annectens. The sequence goes on along the minus strand of NC_056743.1, from coordinate 1,484,719,295 downwards.
TCCCGAGTCTGTCACTCGGATACTGACTTTGATGACTCAGAGGAATCCCCTAGATCCCGCTCTGTGGATGTCTCCTTCTCAGACATCCTAGAACTCCTTAAACAGAGGGGAAACTGGCCCACCAACAATCCCTCTGAGGATGAGTCAGTATACCTAGAGGCGTTTGGATCTCGGCCCTCCACCTCCTGGGTGTCTCCGCCTTTCGACCCCCTTATGCAGGTTATTGCACAAAAGGCGTGGGCAGCTCCTGACTCTGTAGAGCCAGTCCCTAGGAGGCCTTCAAAATTTATCACTGCCCCGTGTGACAAGCAATTCCTCACTAAGGGTGTCCCCGCTGATGCCATGGTGGTGGCTGCGGCCACCAAAAAGGAACTTGCAGATCCTTCCGTGCCCGTCCATCCTCCTAATAAGGACTCTAGGACCGTGGATAGGTACGGTAAGCGGATGTTTTCCTCAGCGACCTTTGCCATGCGTTCGCTGAATACCTTTGTCACTTCACCAGACTCCAGAGGGATATCCTTAAGGAGCTGGGTGAAGTAGTTCAGGATCCTACAGCTGCAGGGGCTCAAGAAAAAATTGCTTCGCAGCTAGGAACCCTCAATTCCATTGCAAACTCCTCCATGCGGCTAATATCTTATGCTGCGGATGGAGCGAGTAGAGCCGCAGGTACAGGTGTGGCTCTTAGACGCCAAGCCTGGATGCGGCTATGTGATTTTGCGGATCCCTTTAAGGCGTCCTTCACAAATTCTCCCTTTGATGGGTCAGCTTTGTTTGGCCCTCAGGTGAAGGAAACCTTGACCAGGTGCGAACAGGACGGCAAGACTCTTTCTGCTGTTGGAGTCCGTTTTTCCACCCCTTCTAGACCTTATCCCAAAGGACAGAAAGGTGGGAAAATGTGGTTCCGTAAATCCCAAGGAGTCACGCCGGATTCACGTGGTCAGTTTACCCCTAGAGGCAGAGGGGGTAACAACAACAGACGCTCTAGAGGCAGAGGGGGTCCGAAAAACCAGGGAAACAGAGAGCCTCTCTCTGACAAGCCCTTTCAGCATCCCTGAGATGTTGCCCGGCTGTCCCTCCTTGGAGGCAGTCGGGAAGATTATCACTGTACCCAGAAGCCTGGCATTCCCTCACTCAAGACAGATGGGTACAGTCGATCATATCCAAGGGTTACATAATTCCTTTCGAGGAAAGTCCTTCCCTCAAATTCCCTTCCAGATGTACCACCGGTCTAAGGGAAATTGCAGAGTTAGAAGTCTCAAAACTACTGCAAAAGAGCCATTCAGCCAGTTACAATAGACCATTCAGAGCCGGAATCTACTCAAGGTTCTTTTGGTCCCCAAAAGACGGGAGACTGGAGACCAATATTGGATCTCAGCAGACTCAACAAGTCTGTCAGGAAGACAAGATTCGAATGGTCACTCTTCAGTCAATTCTGCCCTTCTTACAGAAGGACAACTGGATGTGCTCAATAGATCTTCAGGATCGTACTATCACATCAAAATTCACAGACGCTCCAGGAGATTTCTCCGCTTTCGGCTGGGGTCCAGTCATTTCCAGTTCAGAGCCCTGCCCTTTGGTCTCACTACAGCCCCCAGAGTGTTCACCAAATGCATGGCAGTGGTCACGGCTCACCTGAGACGTCAAGGATTCCAGGTGTTTCCGTATCTCGACGACTGGCTCCTGTCAGCCACCACCAGGCATCAGCTTATACAAGCCAGGGATTACACAATAAACCTTTGTTCTCATTTGGGCATCTCAATCAACTTCGAAAAGTCATCCTTATCGCCCTGCCAGTCTATTACCTTCATAGGCGCAAACTTAAACACTGTTCGGATGTCAGCTACCCTTACAGATCAAAGAGTTTCAGACATTCAGACTCATGTCAGGATCATTCTGGCCAACAAGAAAGTACAAGCCAGAATGGTTCTAAAGGTATTAGGTCTCATGGCTGCGGCCATTACTCTTCTTCCCCTGGCTTGGTTCTACATGCGCCTTCTTCAGTGGATGCTGTTCACACAATGGTCATACCAGCAACTTCCAATGCGTCACCAGATTCTGGTGACACAGACATGCAAAGAGCATCTTGCTTGGTGGATCACATCTCCTCAGGTTCACCAAGGCAGGTACTTTGTACCCCCATCCCCGATAGCCACTGTCACCACGGATGCCTCCCTGATCGGGTGGGGGGGTCATTATCAGGGCAGGATGGTTCATGGGACGTGGCAGCCGTTCGAGTACCATCTGCACATAAATGTCCTGGAGATGAGAGCAGTGCTTTTAACGTTGCAAGCCCTCAACGACTTTCTTCCCGTAGGGACAATTGCAGTCCACACAGACAACATGTCTGTAGTTTGGTATATCAACAAACAGGGCGGAACCAAGTCCTACCCCTTGTGTCGAGAAGCGCTCAGACTATGGCAATGGGCGATCTCCTCTCATCGGTTTCTGGTAGCAACGCATATCCCTGGGAAAACCAACATTGTAGCGGACAGATTGAGCAGAGCTATTCTCATGCCTCACGAGTGGTCTCTCAAGCAATCTATAGCGGAAGAGATTTTTCTGGAATGGGGTCGTCCATGTTGCGATCTTTTGCTACTCCCCAAAACAGCAAATGTCCAGACTTCTTCAGCCTCTTCCCTCTATCAGGCCATCCCCCCAGAGACGCTCTGACCCAGGATTGGCCCCAGGGACTTCTTTATGCCTTCCTCCATTTCCTCTGATCCCTCAGGTTATCCAGAAAGCTACCGTTTTGAGAGCCAAATTGATTCTCATTGCCCCTTACTGGCCTCGACAGGTTTGGTTCCGTTCCTCCATCATCACCTTTTGGTGCAGCCGTGGCATCTGGACCCAGTGCCAGATCTTCTGATACACCAATCGGGTCAGCTGCACCGGTCAATCCCTTCTCTCAACCTCACAGCATGGTTGCTCCACTTCCTTCCTTAGCCAGGCTTCCTTTGATCTCTAACCCAGTTAGAGACATCATAGTAACCGCTAAAATCCTCTACCAGGAGGATTTATACAAGCAAATGGAAACGTTTCTCTTATTGGGCTAAGGCCAAGAATATCGATCCTTTTACTGCCCCTGTTCAGGCAGTCCTGGACTTCTTAGCAGAGATTTTTCATGCAGGCTCCTCTTCTTCCACAGTCAGAGTTCAATTGGCTGCTATTTCCAATTTTCATGTCGGGATAGCAGATCATAATATTATGTCCCATAGGCTCCTGCAGGGCCTTCTTGAAAGGAATTTTCCTACTAAAACCTCCAATCAGGAATCCTCCTCCTCAGTGGGATCTAAATTTAGTGCTGACATCCTTGATTCTTCCCCCCTTCGAGCCAGCTGCTTCTTGTTCCATGAAATATCTTTCTTGGAAAACTTTATTCCTAGTGGCTATTACATCGGCCAGGAGGGTGTCTGAACTTCATGCTCTTTCGGTTCGACCCCCCTATTTGGTTTTTCACAAAGACAGAGTATCTTTGAGAACTAACCCAACCTTTTTGCCCAAGGTCGCTTCAAAGAACAATTTGAATCAATCCATTGATCTCCTGTATTTTTCCTAACTATTCAGATAGAGCTGAACAAAAGCTACATTATCTTGATGTCCACCGTCAACTTAGATATTATTTGGACAGAACAAAAAAATTTAGAAAATTTGATCAACTTTTTGTTTCCTATGCGGATAATAAAAAAGGCCTTCCTGTTTCTAAAGTGACTTTGTCTAGATGGCTTTCTTCGGTCATCTCTGAAATTTATCTGTTCAGGGGAAAACAGCTGTGCTCAAAACCTAAAGCACATTCAACTAGGAGCTTAGCTACTTCTACAGCTTTTCAAGCTAGACTTCCTTTAGACACTATTTGTGCAGCGGCCACTTGGGCCACTCCTCACACTTTTGTTTCCCATTACAAATTGGACTTGGCCTCCAGGGACAGAGCCAGTTTTGGCTCTACAGTCCTCAAGAGTTTGTTCCATTGAGCCACCCAGGATAGAGGTGCTAGGGGCGGTCCCATCAAGCAAGAATGAAGGCGAGATTGACAACTTAACATTAAGAAGTTATGTACCTACCATAACGTTCCATGTTAGTTGTGTTCTCGCCTTCTTTCTTGCGACCCTCCCTCCTTCCCCCTGGCCTGGACAGACCTTGTTATAAGAAACTGTTATGCTGAAGACCATTCAGACCTGGTCCTTCTTCCATCTGTAAGTTTTCTTTCTTCCTTTGGGAAGTATTTTATGCTTGGTGTTATTGCCCTTTGTCATCAAACGAGATCTGGGTACTTACCGCCTTGCATCATGGGATATGGGGCTGCCTCGAGCTGGTAAAAGTGACTCTCGAGCTTAGCAAGTGCCGACTCGGAGCCGAGGGATCGGCTCCGAACCCATCAAGCAAGAAAGAAGGCGAGAGAAGACAACTAACATGGAACGTTATGGTAGGTACATAACTTCTTATTTTGGAATACCTAGAGGCAGACTAAGCAATCAGAATGAATTCAAGATGCAAGACTCCATGTGGTCAGACTCAGAAATTACATATAAAAATATTTAAAAACTTGTAAATTGTCCCAGAGTGGTGTTAAAATGTAGTAAACACCAAACCATGGTGAAATAAACATTTATTTGAGTCTGTGGGTGCATTTCACCTTAAAAAAAACTGTTTCTTTCCCTGTACCTCATAAAAATGCCTCCTCGTTCCTGAAAGATCAGTTTTGTTCCTAGGGAGGATGCTGGACAAGAGATGTCTATGGCTCCCCCCCCATCAAGGTTCTCACCTTGTTACAGTATTTCTAAACAGTCTCCCAACGTAAGATCATTACAGGAAGAGTTCTAGGGTACATGGCCTTATGTATCCTGATGGTGCCCCTTGCTTAACTACACATGAGAAAACTGCAGTGGTACCTAAAGGGCAGGTAATGTCAGCATTTATTTATCCTTTTGTTGACTGGGTTAGTTCCCCTAGGCTAATAACCTATTTTCAGAAACCCGAGCTGGTATTTATGCTACTAGAGAAAATTTGGCCAGGACATCAGAAAACTTCCCCTACTCTCTTCAATAAATGCCATGAGATATTTTATATCCAACTGTTCTGCCACCAGCTCAAGCAGATGGGGCCTTGGTTTAACATTTCTCATGGACAACACACTCAGGTGTGCAGCACCCTCATTATGCTACTCTGCAGTGTCGGCAATCAGTCTAACCTGTGTGGGAGTAGAACCCACAGTCTTCTGCACCAAAGGTGCGTGCACCTCTTGGTGCACTACTGATACTGCTTGCCCATGCCCGGCTCCCTTACTGCCCTGCATAGAAAAATAACTCACATGGTGGATAAGCCAAATGCATCTGTGTTGCAGTGCCCTTTAGATTATCACCTTGGACCCAGAGTTTTCACCATGGACTTCTCCCATACATTCTGGGAGGAGCACCCAAATAAGAGACTTGATGATCCAGGGCATCTGGGCAAATACCTAGAGGGGAAAAAACATTAGTGTGAAACGAGATGGAGAGTATTCTAGTACTCATGGCCTTCAGAAACAGAGGACCCCTGTGCATCCTCATAGACAGCACCACAATCATCACATATGAACAAGGAGCAGTGAAATCGCTCTTCCTTCCTGTGCAGGCTAGCAGTCCAAGCTTGGGATCTAACTTAGGAGTCAATCCTGACCCTACAGTGCATCTTACTTCCCATCACAAGAGAATGTTGCAGTAGACAAGCTCTGCTGGACTCGGACTGACCCACACAAATGGATGTTATCCAGCTGACATCATCTGGATTTCATCCACTGATTGGATGTGCCAGAAATGGACCTTTTTGCTTTTCTAGACAACAGACATCTCAGGACTTTTCAGATAAGGACCATAACTCCAGGAACTTGGGTTACTGTTGCCTTTTCCGTAACACGGTCGGATGCATTTTCCCTGGGTTCCCTCCTGTATCATTAATCCCCAGGGTATTGTGGAAGATAAAAAAGCCAAAACTGCAAATGCTGTCAATAGATGATCTGATGTTGTCAGTCTTCAATGTATTCATGAGTGTCTGCGCCAGCCAAAAGTCTCTCGAGCTAATACTCTACCCGCAATGCCCCTCTCCCATTTACCTCAGATTTTGTCTGCTGCTCTTATAGCAAGACATGTCAGCTGACTCTCCTCTCGCAGCTAAGTAAATTTTAAAATATATTAATCTATTTTATTTTCTTTCTTATAAAACTTTAATATTCTTCATTTCTGTACCCAAACTTTCCACTTGTATGTTCACATATTCATTGGTATTCTTTCCCTACCATCACTGGTAGTCTTTCCTCTCTCCCTTTCTCTTTACTGTTTTGGTAGTTCTTTCTACAGTTGTTGGTAGAATTTTCTCTCTATCCTTCGATTTGTATGTGGTGTGTTTGTTGACATTCTCCGCTGCCACTTTTCAACATGGCAGAAAAGTCCAAGGGCACGACTGGGTTTAAGCAGTGCCAGGACTGTGGCAAAAAATGCCTAACTCTGATGGGAATTCAGCTTGTGTGTATTGTCTTGGTGGTACTCCTTTAGAAATTGAGTGCTCTGTCTGCCAGGGCTTCAGTACTAGGGCCTTAGTAGAATGATAAAATAAGCTCCGTCTTAAAGGGCTTCTTAAGTCCCCCTTTGAAGGAGCTTTATCCAAGGCTGACAAGTCTCCTAAGGCCTCTGTTTCCAAAAGTAGTCACTAGGTGCTGACATCAAGAATGCAAGTGTCTCCTGTTGGTTCCTTTTGGGAGCCGAGAGCGAAGGTCTGAAGGTCTCTGAACTGATTCCTTTTTTTGGCACCAGTCATTTTGTTGCCTTCTGCACCAACTCCCAACACCAGCAATGGCAATGCAGTTGGCACCAGCTTCTTTAGTTTCCATGTCTGTGCCAACATCTCCTCCTGCACTGCAACAGGTCACCCCCCCCCCCCTCCCTTCGGTACCGAAAATTGGTTCTCTGTATACACCCAGGATGAAGTATTCCCCTTCCATTGATCCCTTCTGTGGTCAGCTTCCCAGTCCCTTGGGTCAGCTTCCCAGTTCCTTTCTAGAAAGGCCATATTCTCCCTCTGGATTGTCTGTTCGCTCCTCCAGGAGTCTTGCAAACGTTGATGTGGTAAGGTTGGTGGACCAGCTCCTCACAGTGAGTTCTCATCTTTTTCACAAACCCCTCTTCCTCTGGAGCAAGGATGTTTTCTCCCAGGACTCCTCCAGTTATTCCTCCTCTGACCTCCTCAAAGACTTTAGAGCTCCCCACTCCGACTACTCAGGTTTCTGTTGTTCCGGCCCTGACAACCCCCTTGCCTTCAGTTATGGACTCTGCTCTGATTTCCTCAGTTCCTTTGGAACCAATGGAGTCCCAAGATCATGGCTCTGCTGTCTGGCCTGAGAGGTTTGAGTTGACACCTGTATTTTATTCTGAGTTATCCTTTCTTCTTGGGACTCTGGGAGCTGGGGGTCCTTCCTGGCTCCTGCTTTGGAGGTGGGTCTCTCGAGGCAGGTTGTGACCCCAGTTGCGAGTTCATCTTTCTCTGTTCTGGGCTCCCATCCCTTCTCAGGGAGGAGAGCCTGCTTTTCAGGCTATGGAGAGAGCACTGGCAACTGTAAGTTCTCAGGTGTTTCCTACTGTGTCAGAGTTTCATCCCCTAACCCCCTGTTACCGGGAGCTTCCACCAGCCTCCACGCCCAGACAGCAAGCTCCAAGGTTGCAAGATATCCCAACTGAAGACCACCCTTATTCTGAGACCTCCTCAGACATTCACACTAAGGAGCCTCCTCAGAAGAAAACATGTAAGAGGAAACATCTGGACTCCCTTAAAGAGTCTATCACTGAGGACACTGATTTTGATGCTTGGGAGGGTTCCCCCATTCAGCCCCGGAAGATGTTTCCTTTGGAGGCATTCTTGAGATCCTTAAGCAGAGGGTTAACTGGAAACCCAAAGACCCTACTTGTGAGGAGTTTGTGTACTTGCAAGCCTTTGGTTGTTACCCATCTACTTCCTGGGTGACCCCTCCCATTGACTGTGTCATTAAACTGATTGCTCAGCGGGCTTGGAAATCTCCTGATTCCATAGAACTGGAGACTGGATAAGATCATTTCTGCACCTGAGGACACCAACACTGGACTAAAGGGCTAGCAGTAGATGCCATGGTGGTAGCAGCAGCCACCAAAAAGGAACTCGCAGAGGAAAGTTCCTCTGTTCATTCCCCTAACAGAGAATCTAGAGCGATGGACAGATTTTGGAAACAGGTGTATGCATCACTGACCTTCACCATAAGGCCCTTAAATTTTCTGGCACATTTTACTAGACTCCAGAGGGTTTGATCAAGGAACTGTCGGACACCGTAGCAGGAGCTGTATCTGGTAAGGTCCAAGAAGAAGTGGCCTCTCAGTTAGCTACCCTGGAGTCTATTTCCAGTTCGTCAGTGAGGCTCATTCCACATGCAGCTAAAGGAATGACCAGGTCAGCTGGTTCAGGCATTGCTGTCAGACGACATGCCTGGATGCGCCTGTGTGAGTTTGTGGAGCCATTCAGTACTTCGTTCGTCAATGCTCCTTTTGACGGATCTTCTTTGTTCGGCCCCAAAGTTAAGAAATTAGCTAGGTGGGAGAAAGATGAAGATCCTATCTGCTGGGGGCATATGTTTTTCTGCTCCCCAGCTGTCGCTTTCGTGTTTGTACACTAATGAATGAATCTTTGTGCATTCTGTTTAAGCAGCTTTATTACAAACAAACACATTACTACTGTTGACTATTGACTAACTTAAGTAACTTATATACAATTAATGACTACGATCATGCATGCTTACTCCTTAAACACGAGATATTAAAGCAGATTGCTCAACCTGCCGTCTCTTTTAGTCCCTGTCCGTTGATACAGCCTCGAAAAATCACACATGCAGCTTTAAAAACTAATCTACTCAACTGTTTTCCCTGTTAGGCTTCCTACCTTTCTGTACTGTTTTACTTTCACTTTGAAAACAAAGTTGAAAAACCTCTAGCTGGCTCTGAAATGATGTCACATCTGCCAGAGCTCTTGCTCTAGCTACCGGGAAGTTTCCTCCCCCAAAGTAATGTAATCCCCACCTGATTTGCATGCTGTATAGAAGAGCCAGTGGACCTCCCACATTGTGATGTCAGAGCTGCCTTGCCCAGCGCACTTTTAACCTAGCAAAAATGTCAAACTATAGTCTCCCATTTCTGAAGAGCCCTACCAGTATGTGGCAAAGTACAGGCAGAAGCACAGTAACAGCTGCAAAAACTAAGAGCCTAAATTTGCAATGATCATGTGCAGACATTAATTGCATGTTTTTACATAAGCAGATGTCTGTCACAATTAATCGACAACATTACATCAGATTACAAGAAGTATGCAGTACTGTAATTTTCTTACATTACCACTTAGTAAGGAAGGAAAGGCTGACAAGAAAACAGTACATTAGTCTGGTCACCTGCTGTGAGCTGTCGGTCACATGCAGATAATGGGTCAAGTTACCCTTAGCTCTTTGACAGCTAGGGAAGGTAGGTATGTAGGAGGGAGGGGAGATACCTTGAACAGGATTTCAGCCTTCACAAAAGAAATCTAGTTAGCATTTCTAAGAAGAAAGAGCAATAAAATGCACTTTTCAATTCTCTGTTCTGTAGCATTTACACTGCTTGTGTTTGAAGTAGTCATTGAAAAAGGATAAAATTTTAACCAAAAGTACGTGACTATAACACAACAGTGAATGCCTGTAAAATCAGTACACTGACAGGAGCTTTAGGGAAAATGTGGCAGATCTGATGCAATTTTTGGAGACAATGCATTCTGGGATACTTGGAGGCAAACCAAACAGTCAAAAATTGCATATAAAAATATCTAAAAAGCTCTAAATAGTTCAAACAAATAGCGTTTTGGGAACCAACCAATAAACCACAAAAGAAATAATCCAGAAGCGCAGAGTTGCAAACACTGTAGTATCAACTGGAAAGAATAAGTCCGGGGTATCACAAAATAGTACTTTGATAAAAATTATTAAGCGCTTTCATCAACCATAATGTTGACTTCTTCAGAATACAATATTAATGCAGTCAGTCCCTTAAATATCTTTACATTTTGGCACCATTATGTATTTGGCCAATGAACAACCAGTAAAACGTTATTTTAAGTGATACCCTATCTAATCCTCAAAGCACGATTCTTAATAAAACATACTTTAAATGTTAAATACAATAAAAATCACATATAAAACCTATGGTACTAAGTATGTATACAACCAATGCCCTCCTAAGGCCACTAATTTAAAGATGTGCCTATAATACAGGCCTGATACGTATGCTGTCATTCAAGCCGGGATAAGTAGTGGCGTCTAATAGCAACTGCCACTTTTCTCCCCTAATATAGCCTCCCTTCGGATTGCTGTAAACTTGTTCCAATAAGGCAAATTTAAAGCTACGATGTTCTCCTTTACTAACTATATATCTGTAAAGGGCATTGTTAACATCCCTCTCTTTAATATTGTATGTGTGTTCATATATTCTGTTCTTAAACATTCTTGCTGTTTTCCTTATGTAAAACCCAGAACTTAACATGCATTTAGCTAAATATATATATGTGGTGTTACAGTTTCCCTATATAAACTTAACTTTAATTTTGTTGTAGTTGTCAAGTGTAATACTATCCAATTCTAATATATATTTACAATAATTGCAATTTCCACACTTTCGTGTGTGTCCTAATTTGTTGTGTTTCCTCATATAATTATTACTTCTCTCCAAATTGCACTTAATATTCCTGTCCATTTTGTACACAAAGCTCGGCACAACTTGCATAACGTGGCTGATATAGTCAGCCTTCAAAATGTTCCAGTTATCACATATTAAACACTTAACTATATCTGCATTAGGTCCAAACTTCACTATGCATGCTCTATTGTAGTGAGGATGATTAATGTGTTCTTTCCTAGACTCTACCTGCCAATTCCTATTACCTAATATGGGCTTATATTTTTTGCCCTGTTCTTTAGTGACATAATTTGCTACATCTTCTTTTAAACCCTTAGGATATCCTCTCTCCAAGAATAAGGAGCTAATGTACTGTATTTCTAAAAGTATGCCATGTAACTAGATGTCATCCTTGTAGCTCTAATACACTGCCCTTCAAAAATGTTACGCATTAATTTCCTTGGATGGTTGCTGTTATATTCTAAGTAATTGTTGCTTAATGTTTTCTTTCTATAAATCTTAGATTTAAACCCTGTAGTAGAATTGGATATGTAGGTGTCTAAATATGCAATACCATCCTTGACAGTGTGTGTGAAGTTTAGGAATGGGCTTGTGTCATTTAAATATCTAATGAAATGATCAGTAGTATCAAAAGGACCATCCCATAGAATAAAAGTATCGTCCAGGAACCTCATGTATAGTTTAATATACCTATCAAATTCACTATTAAATACATTATTTTCTTCCCATTCTATCATAACAAGATTTGCAAATATGGGGGCACAGATTCACTTCATAACACTGAAAATTCAAAACACTGAAAATGAGAAAACTTCATAATATAGAAGACCAAAACGCTGAAACTCAAAACACTGAAAACACATCATACATATACTGAGTTTAAACAAAATAAATCATAGCACTTTCCACCAAGTGTAAGCAGGGGGGCAAGACCCCCAGCACCACCCATGTGAGGGATGTGCTACTTAAAAATATCAACTTCAAGATTGCACTTAGTGTAGTGAAGTGAAATCTTGGAGTTGATGTATATAAGTAGCAGGGGGTGTCGGGGGAGCAGCCCCCCACATGGGGGGTGCAGGGAGGCTTGCCCCCCTGCTTACACTTGGTGGAAATTGCTATGATTTATGTTGTTTAAACTCAATATATGTATGGTATGTGTTTTCAGTGTTTTGAGCTTCAGTGTTATGAGTGTTCAGTGTTATGAAGTGAGTCCGGGTGCACATGCCGCCCCCATAGCCACACCCTTAGTCGGTTTGTAGTATTCACCTTCATAAAAAATAAAATTGTCTAATACAATAGACATATAATCAACAATGAGGTTCTGACGTTGATTTCCCAGCTTGGTATATTTATTGATACTGTTATGAAACCCGTCCATCCCCTCCTGTTTTGGAATGCAAGAAAAAAGATCAACATCTATAGTAATAAATGTCAATTCTTTCTTCCATATATTAGATGTCAACCTGCTTAAAAATCCCATGAGTCTTTTATAACATGCGGTACGTTGTCATAAATGTGTTTCAACCATTTGTCAATAGCAGATCCTATACAGAAGGTTTTTGATGGACTATAATGGGTCTAAAAGGGGGGTTATTTATGTCCTTGTGTATCTTAGGGATACCCACTATGGTCCACCTTCATGTACTCGTACTCTTAAGATGTTATCCTATTATCCAATAGGTATTCCTCTAGATACATGTCTATACGTCTGTAAGCAATATTGATTTCATTTAAAGATGCAGATTCATAATTCCCCGAATGTTGTAATATATCATACATCTTGTTGATGTATTCGTAGGAGTCATAAATCACTACTCCCTCACCCTTGTTGGCTTTCATGATCCTGATGTTACTATCCATTTTGAGTTGTTTCAAAATAGCAATTTCCTTATATGTCAAATTATTGTTCAGTCTATTACTTTCAGTGTCTTGTAAAAGTGAGTACATCTCTTTAGTTACCACTTTCTTGTATGTAGCTATGCTAGGATGTGTGGGTGGTACAAATGTGTTTTTTTAATAGCGTGTTTGATGTAGGTATACTAGTTTTATCCTTAAAGAAAATTGTCAAATTTAATTTCCTGAGGAACAATTTCAGCTCCGTTAACGTATCCACTATATCAGATTTTGTCTTTGGTATAAACTTCATTCCTTTAGTTTGTTTGTGTCTTTCGGCTTTTCCCGGTTAGGGGTTGCCACAGCGGAACTCCGGTCCGCTAATGATTGGCAGTAGAGATTTACGTGCTGACCTGCCGGGCCTAACGCACAACCTTCAACGAAGGAACGCCCGTTCACGCATGTCGTCACACAGAAGACGCTCTAACTGAGAATCGAACGGGCAACGTCTAACTGTGAGGCGACAACGCTACCGCAGCACCACCACCGCAGTATAAACTTCATTCCTTTAGTAAAGATGCTAAAATGTTCTTTATCTGTCTGCATGTCAGTATAATTATACACATTAAATTTGCCCATAGTCAGTTGCACACCATTTTGTGATATCTTGAAAGAGTGTAGGTCCTTTGCCAGTGCTACCTCATGTTCCAATCCTGCTCTCTGTTCCTCCACTCCCCCTTGTCTTTGTACCAATTTTTGTTTTGGTACATTTGTTGGTACTGTTTCGTACCCCCCATAAAAATTTTTGTTGTTAATATCTATTATGTACTTGACTACCAGTAGTTCCTAAATCATGTTGATTTTGAACTGTCCCTGAAATGTCTTTGGAATCAAATCTATTAATTTCTTTCCATGAATATGCTTTCTTTAATCTAAATTGTTCCAAATCACGTTCAGTTTTTCTATTTTTCTTCTTGAATATTTTTTTCAGCTCTATTCTCCAAATTTCTAAGCTGATTAATATACAGTTTCTGCCATTCAGAAAATAGTAAATCATTTTGGATAGCAGTATTCAGTTCCTCAATTTCAACAAGCAAATGGCATAATCTCTCTTCGTTATGTTTGATAATAAGCTTCATAAACTCATACCCAAATTTGTTCAATAACGATTCGTATTCATTCCATATATTTTCAGTTAAGGTAATGCCCATGGGTACTTTAAAAAAATGTAACCCCAGTGGAACAGTATTTGACTCAATACACTTTCTTAAATAAGCCATTGTCTAATTGAATGACTTTAACAGTACCAAGCTTTTTGCACAAGTATATCATATCCCTTAATGTTCCCTTTTCAATATTACTGTTAAAATTAACTGAATCCATCTTAGGAATACCTTGACCCTTGCATGAGTCAAAGTCATATTCCATGTTGAGTACATCATTAAAATTCAAATTACAGCCACTAGTATAATCATCTTTAGCTGCAGTAATGTTGGAAATGCAAAGGAAGGAGTGCAACAAAAAAAGTCTCCTACTGTAAGGAAGGAAAGGCTGACAAGAAAACAGTACGTTAGTCTGGTCACCTGCTGTGAGCGGTCAATCACATGCAGGTAATGGCTCTTTGACAGCTAGGGAAAGTAGGTGTGAAGGGGGAGGGGGGGTACTTGAACAAGATTTCAGCCTTCACAAAAGAAATCAAGTTAGCATTTCTAAGAAGAAAGAGCAATAAAATGCACTTTTCAATTCTCTGTTCTGTAGCATTTGCACTGCTTGTGTTTGAAGTAGTCATTGAAAAAGGATAAAATTTTAACCAAAAATAGGTTACTGTAACAGCAATGAATGCCTTTAAAATCAGTGCACTGTGACAGGGGCTTTTGCGGAAACGTGGCAGATCTGATGCAAATTTTTTGGAGACAAACAATGCATTCTGGGATACGTGGAGGCAAACTAAACAGAATTATTTCATGATGCCAGACCCCATGTGGTCAGAGTCAAAAATTGCATATAAAAATGTCTAAAAAGCTCTAAATAGTCCCAGAGTGGTGTTAAAATGTAGGAAACACCAAGCCAAGATGAAATTAACATGGTGTTTTGAGTCTGTGGGTGTGGTTGTCCTTTAAGTTCACTTCACTTGGCTCTGTCTTGAACTTTCTTTAGGTTTCTGTCATGTTCAGCTTCACCATTGCCTCCAACTAACAGATTGTCTACTGTGATCGCACATGGATAACCTGAAAACATTTGCTCCATTGCACGCTGAAAAACTTCACTTGCAGAATTTATTCCAAATATCATCCTTAGGAATCTGTATCTTGTCAAACGGAGTACCAAAAGTAGTTAGAAATGAGGATTTGGGATCCATCGTCACTTGCCAAAATGAACTGTCTGCATCCAAAACAGAAAATACCGTGGCATTTGGTAGTAGAGCTGCAACCTCTTTGACTGTGCATAGGATGATATGGTCTTTCTGATGTTTTGTTCAGATCTCTTGGGTCAGTGCATATTCTGATTTCATCTCACCCTTTTTTGTAAGCAGCTACATGGATGACACCCATTCCATTGGTTCTCTGACTGGACTTATCACAACTTGCTGTATTATTTTATCCAGCTGAGCTTTAACTTTATCTTCAGTCACTTTTGGAACTCTTCTTGCTGATGATCTTCATTTTTCACTGTTGCAGTCATTACATTTGGGTTATCTGCCTGCAGGTAGCCCTCAGCCGGCCTGAATATCAAAGTCACGGATTCCTGCATCGGATGCTGTCTCTTCTTCCATGACTTCAGGTCGTCAGGGGTATAAAACATGCAGCCAACGCCATTACTTCAGTCTTTCTTGCCGCACGGTGCCCGAAGCAGAAGCAGTTTGCAAGTGCCGGTCGGCCGTCTCCTGAAATTTTCATTTTCGAGTTTCAGAACCAAAGACTTCAAAAAAAGCTAAGTACCCCATTGGGGATCCTTTTTCTTGCTCTAATCCGATGTCAGTAAAAGTTAACAATTATATTACCTGTGGAAAGCAAATACCTCATAAAGATTTTCATTCGTACTGCATTCCTTGCTTAGGCCCAGACCACGACGTCCCTCGCTGTCAGTTTTGTGCCTTATTCAACCCCCAAACTATTCGTCGTCTGTTTATTTTTGATGCAAATTATTTTGGTACTTGGTTTAACTATCCTGAAATGGCTTCGGTAAACCATCCGACTGCCGACATTCTGAAAAAATGCAAAGATAAAGACCTAGACAGACCGCATAGGTCCAAAGCTGCTGACGATGCTTCCATTAAGCTAGTCGCCAGTTCACCGGTACTCAGTGAGGCGCTTTCGCAGACCCTGATACCCGCTACTTCAGATTTGCAGGCTTCTACTGAGACCCATTCAGAGTCCAGTATGTCGTGAGATGCTTTTTTGACCATGGAACCTGTGGATGTCTCTACCTTGGATGGGTCCGGAGCCGCTGTGCAGGCACCGGCTTTTGAGGGTGTATTCAGGCCTACTGACTTGCATTTCAAACCGACACCATTTTCTTCTTCAAGGCCTAAAACTCGACCCACGCCTAGAAAACCAATGTCCAAACCACATGGTCTGGCCCATATCCCTAAAAAAAAAGTGATAAGAATGGCTGAAGACCTTGTTACTTTAATTGGGGGAAGCCAGCCTTCACCCACTAAGAGACCTTGAACTGAGTTTCCTTCTGATCAGGATTCTGAAATTTCTGTTTCTTCTGATTACCAGGATTTGCCCTTATCTACCTATGAGGATTCTGATGCAGAGGAGGACTCCATTCCCCCTGCTTCCCCTCCAGAAGATTTTTCATTTGGTGAAACCTTGCACACATTTATGAAGCACTTCCGCTGGGAAAGCCAGGATTACTCTGTCTCCAAAAAGAGGTTTAGGAAATTCTTACTCCTCCCTCAACACAGGCCTTTAGCTATCCCTCCTGTCCTGGACGTTGTATATGATGCCTTCTTGGAATCTAGCCTGGCCCCAGACACTTTACCTCCAGCTCCCAGGAAACCTGACAGGTATTCCAGAGTACCTGACTCTCACAAGTTCCTCTTCAAGAATCCTACTGCGGACCCAGAGACCATTTCCCAAGGACCTAAAGGCATTAAGGCTACTACTGCCAAAAATCCTACCCCCCCCTGATAGAGATTCCAGGGCCTTGGACATATGGAGTAAGAAGGTATACACTTCTGCTATTTTGGCCATTAGGGCCTTAAACTGCCAGTTTCATATGTTAAAGTATCAGCATATTATGGGACTACTTAAACAGAAAATGATGTTGATTCCTGACTGTGCTGAAAATAAAGAATTACAGGATTTAATGCAATGTTCTTCATGTTTCACTGTTGCACTCATTACATTTGGGTAATCTGCTGGCAGGTTGCCCTCAGTTGGCTTGAATTCCAAAGCCTTGGGTCCTGCGTCGGTTGCTGTCTCCTCTTCCATAACGTAAGGTCGTTAGGGGTATAAAACATGCAGCCGAAGCCATTTTCTTCAGTCTTTCTTGCCGCGCAGTGCCTGAAGCAGAAGCATTTCGCAAGTGCTGGTCGGCCAACTACAGAAATATTCGTGTTTGTGTTTCAGAACCAAAGTCTTCACTAAAGCTAAGTACCCCATTGGGGAAACTTTTTTCTTGCTTTTTACCGATGTCAGAAAAAGTTAATAATTGTATTACTTCTGGGAAGGACATACCTCATAAGGATTTCCATTTATACTGTATTCCTTGCCTAGGCCCTGATCACAACGTGCCTGGCTGTCGGTTTTGTGCTAGATTTAACCAACGCACTATTAAGCGTCGGTATATTTTTGCATCAAAGTATTTTGAAAACAGATTTAACTACCCAGAAATGTTGTTGGATAGCAATCCGACTACCGGAGTACATAAAAAATGCAAAGAAATGGACAGAGAAAGGCAGTCGAGATCCAGAACCGACGACAAAGCTTTTCCTAAGCCAGTCGCTGGTACTCAGTGAGGTGCTTTCGCAGCCCCTGATACCCACTACCTTCGAGTCGCAGGCCTCTACCGACACCCATGTGGAGTCCAGCATGCCGCAAGATACTCAAGATATTGGACCGATGGATGGTATCTCCCTCAGATGGGTCCGGAGCCGTTGAGCAGGCACCAGCTTCTGAGGGTGTGTTCAGACCTCAACATTTGTATATCAAACAGACGACAGCTGCAAAACCAAAGACAAAAAGCAACTTCTAAAACTAAAAAAACTGATGCATGAGCCAAGTGCACAGACCTCTATGCCTAAAAAACAGATCAAAATGGCTGAAGACCTTATTACCTTGATCAGAGGTACCCATCCCCCTCCAGATAAGAGGCGTAGGCAAGACACTGACTGAATCTTCAGATCAAGTTTCTATTTCTTCTGATTCCTCTTCTGATCAGGAATTATCTATTCCTCCCTATGAGGATTCTGATGCTGAGGAGTCTATTCCATCTGCATCTCCTCCTGAGGATTATTCATTTGGAGAAACATTGCATACTTTGAGGGAGCATTTTCACTGGGAGAGTCAAGACGTCTCAGAATCAAAAAGAGAGGCTCAGGGATGTCCTCCTTCTCCCTCAGCACAGGATTTAGCCATTCCCCCCTGTCCTAGACATTGTGGATGATAAGTTTTCGGAGTCAAGCTTGATCCCTGACTCCTTACCTCCGGCTCCCAGTAAGCCTGACAGATATTACAGGGTCCCTGACTCACATAATTTTTTTATTTAGAAACCCTGCTGCTGATCCTGAAACTATTTCACAGGGTCCAAAGGGAGTTAAGGCCTTAACAGAAAAAATCCTACCCCTCTGACAGAGATTCAAGGGCACTGGACAGATGGAGAAAAAAGGTTTATACATCTGCAACCTTGGCAATTAGGGCCTTAAACTGTCAATTTCATATGCTTAAGTACCAACAACATGTTATGGGATTGCTGAAACAGAAAATGATGATGATTTCAGAATGTGCAGAAAATAAAGAATTGCAGGAATTATTGCATGCAGCTGTAGGAAAGCATACTTTGCAATGTGGTTTTGATTCCATAGAGGCCTCCTGCAGGGCCACAGTTACTGGATCTGTGATTAGGAGGCATGCCTGGTTAAAGGAACAAAATTTGCCTGATCATGTTAAAGCTAAACTGCTAGATGCACCTTTACAGCATGATTCCCTGTTTGGTATTAAGGCAGAAGAGGTTTTAAATAAAATGAAAGAGAAAGCTAAGTCTATGCAAACTGTTAAATACTTCTCACAGGTGCAGCCACCAAGATTCAGTAGACACTGGCCTACAAAAAATTGGTCCTTTCCTGTGTCAGACAGAGCTCAAAGGGGCAAAACCAGACGCCCTAAGGGTCCTAGATACCAGACGCAAGATTCATACAGGTCAAAAGCAATGCGGCGCTTCCACCTCCAAATCTGGAGGAGATAAAGCGCAGACCTACAGAAAGCAATCCCAATGACTCTCCTCTGTCTACACCAAGCACTTATCTTTTGGCAGCACCCATAGGGGGAAAATTAGCACTTTTTGCCCAAAATTGGCAGTTAAAAACCCAGGACAAGTGGGTACTAAACATCGTATCACAGGGATACAGATTCCATTTCCACACTCATCAATTGGCAGAGGCACAGAAACAGGTTACGTCCCTCATGGATATGGGGGCCATTCATATTGTGCCAGAACAGGAAAAAGGACAAGGTTTTTACTCGACTGTTCTTGGTACCCAGAAAGGACAAGGCCTGGCTGCCAATACTGGATTTATCGATTTTGAACACATACCTGGACATTCCAAAATTCAAAATGCTGACTTTGCAGCAGCTTCTGCCCATGCTGGGCAAGAATGCTTGGCTGGTGACTTTAGACCTAAAAGAGGCATACCTGCATGTTCCCAATAAGACAGTCATGCAGAAGATGCCTCAGATTCAAGGCTGGCTTTAATGCATTACCAATTCTCTGCACTGCCCTTTGGCTTATCTACTGTGCCCAGGGTCTTTACAAAGTGCCTTCCACCAGTAATTGCATTTTGCAGACAAAGAAGTATACAAATATATCCTTACTTAGACAACTGTCTCATTCAAGCAGAGAACAAGGACACTCTTCTTCGACAACTGGCATTTGTGAAAAGACTTCTAACATGCCCTAGGGTACACAATAAACTAAAAGAAATCACAACTGATACCCTCTCAAAAGATAACATTCCCGGGTGCAAGCTTGAATACAACTGCCCAGATGGCTTACCTCACGCCAGACAAGCAAAGGCAACTGACTACTTACTTCAAACTGATGGCAACAAAAACCCAGTATTCTGCAGGCTCTGGGCTTCATGGCATCCTGCATCCTACTGACATATGCAAGACTGCATATGAGGAAACTTCAATGGTACCTGAAAAGTTTATGGAGTCAACATTCTCACAGTCTGGAAACAATGATTCCTCTCATTCCCTGCCTGCAACAGGAGTTTCTATGGTGGGCAAAGGCATGTCACCAAAACATAGGACGCCCCTTCACTCTATCCCCTGCCAGCCAAACCTTAACAACAAACTCATCAGATTATGCCTGGGGGGCCCACATGGCAGGAAGGTGCATTCAGGGCATATGGACACCAAAAGAAATGCATCTACATATCAACCAGAAAGAGATGCTAGCTGTTCAGAATGCCCTAACAGCCTTCAAGGACTTACTTCATCCAGGACAACTACTGATAAAGACGGACTACACCACAGTCATGTGGTATATAAACAGACAAGGGGGCACACACACATACCCCCTTTGCAGATTAGCCACGGCACTGTGGGACACCGCTTTGACCTACCAAATACATCTTCAAGCTCAATTCCTGCCAGGAAAACAAAATACTCTGGCGGACGATTTAAGCAGAAACCTTATGGATCCGCACGAGTGGAAACTAAATCCACAAGTCTTCAGCATGATAACAGAGAAATGGGGGAGCACAGAGATAGATTTATTTGCCTCTCCTCACAATTATCAATTGAAAAGATTCTGCACAAGGACTTATCACAGACAAGCATGGAAAGTGGACGCCCTATCCTTCAGTTGGAAAAACCTATCAGTTTACACAGTTCCTCCTCTGCCTCTTCTCCCCAAGGTCCTCAAAGTCAGACAAGAGAAACCAACGATGATACTAATTGCCCCGGACTGGCCCCACCAACACTGGTACCCAATCCTAAGGAACTTGTCTCAATACCCAGCTTGGACCTTGCCTCAAAGACCACAACTACTGTCCCAGCAAAACATTCAGATCCTGCACAGTCAACTACAGAGCCTGAACCTGGCAGCATGGCTGATCATGTAGTCATGCAAACAACACCTCTCAGTAAAGCTGTGATGGATGTCATTTTGGAAGCCAGAAGGCCCAGTACTAGAAAATCTTATGCTGACAAATGGAAAAGATTCTGTACTTGGAATCAAGCACAAGGAACTGATGCAGCAGAACCAAATATTCCTCTGATATTACAATACTTAACTGAGATGCTTGACAAAGGTCTATCTTATCAATTAAAATCCATGCCTCTGCCATTTCGGCTCATTACAGTACAGAGCCACCAATCTTTTCTCATCCTTTCCTAAAGCAGTATCCTAGAGGAGCCAAACATTTAAGGCCTACTAGAAGATCACCATTGCCTGCATGGGACCTCAATTATGTTCTGGAAAAGCTCACCCTGCCTCCGTTTGAACCAGCTGCTACCGCTGACATAAACTTCTTATGGAAAACAGCTCTGCTACTAGCAATTACTTCAGCAAGAAGAGTTTCAGAGCTACAGGCCCTCATGGCTGTTGAGCCTTTATCACATTTTACCCAGACAGGGTATCTCTGAGGACAAATCCTACTTTTATGCCTAAGGTGGTTTCCAGTGTGGCTCTTAAGCAAACAATTCATCTGCCAACGTTTTATCCAAATCCACAGAACAAGGGGGAGAGAATTCTGCATTCCTTGGACGTACACAGACAGCTAAGATTCTACTTGAGCAGGACTAAAGCTCTATGAAAAACTGAACAATTACTAGTGGCATATGCTGCAGGATCAGAAGGCAAGGCTATTTCAAAGCAGACAATTTCAAAGTGGATAAGCCACTGCATCCGTGTCTGCTATTTACACCTTGTAAACATGTGCCCAAGGGCATTGGGTCTCATTCCACCAGAGTGGCAGCTACCTCAGCAGCCTTTCTCAGGGGAGTACCAACCAAAGACATTCTAGAGGCTGCTACTTGGAGTTCTGTTCACACCTTTACAAAGCATTATTATTTGCCTCTGTACTCTAAATCCAGGGCAGGCTTTGCCACTGCAGTTCTGCAGGGCCTTATAGCCACTCCCAATGCTGTTTAGCTCCAGCCTCCCAACCATAGCTTTGGGATTCTACCCAAGTGTAATGACTGCAACAGTGAAACATGAAGAACATAGTACAGTTGTGTACACTTACCATAAATGTAGATGCTCGAGTGTATTCACTGTTGCAGTCCAGGTTACCCTCCCGCCATCCCCCTGCCATTCTTGAGTTGATCTTTCCTTTATCTTCTGCAACCTATGTGGTGTATTTGCTTGTAGATGAAGGTAAGGTAAAGTTTATATTGATGCATGTATATATATATATGTATATATATATATATATATATATATATATATATATTTTTTTTTTTTTTTTTTTTGCTACCTTTTTGGGGGCACCTGACATCGGGGGCAAGAAAAATTAAAGAAAATGGCATCAGCTGCATGTTTTATACCCCTGATGACCTGATGTCATGGAAGAGGAGACAGCAACCGACGCAGGACCCAAGACTTTGGAATTCAGGCTGACTGAGGGCAACCTGCCCTCAGATTACCCAAATGTAATGACTGCGACAGTGAATACACTCGAACATCTACATTTATGGTAAGTGTACACAACTGTACTTTCTGCTGAACAAGTTGGTAAACATACTTTGCAATGTGGTTTTGACTCTTTAGAAGCATCTTGCAGGGTTGCTGTCACTGGTTCTGTTCTTAGAAGGCATGCTTGGCTTAAGGAGCAAAATTTGCCAGATCATGTTCATAGGTAGGTACTAGGCTGTCGGCCCAAGGGCCTACATAAACATAGCAAACAAGGTTCCCTGGCTTACACCACCCAAGAAAGTACTTTTTCTGCACCACTGTCGATCAGAGACACAGAAGTGATCCCCGGGGTGTATTTCCTATTTCCCATCCACTCATCAAGATTTTTTTTGAAGAGTGCTAATGAAGAACTTTGCTTGACAAAGATGGGTAGCCTGTTCCAGAGTATGGGATGTCTCTGGGACAGGAATCTATCCCTCCAGCATGTCCTGTTTATTGTGGTGACAAGGTTTAGGTCCCTAGAGCATGTAGCTCTGAGGGATTGGGATTTCTTTAGGTGTAGCATGTACAATAGTTCTGTTTGACATAACTTTATATGTTAGGCAGAGATCACCTCAGAGTAGGCGATGCGCTACAGAGTAAAGCTGGAGTTTTTAGAGGCGGTCAGTGTAGGGCATTTGTTTGAGGCCAGTAATCCTCTTTGTGAGGTACTTCTGTGGCCTTTCCAGCTGCTGCAGATGTCTTGTGAGGTACTTTCCAAAAGGGGCATTCTACTCTATAATGGGTCTGAGTGTCGAGTAGAGGGGACCAATGACCTCTTTTTTTCCTGGATGAGAACCCTTTTATGATGTGTGCCATGTAGAAGGACTTACTGACTACTGTGGCGATGTGACCATCAAAGGAGAGACTACTGTCCACCTGGGTCCCAAGGTCTCATCACACATTCGTTGTTAAGTAGATTCTGCCTATGTGGTAATTCATAGGTACAAAGTTTTTACCAAAGGGGATGACACTGCACTTTTTGGCATTGAGCTTGAGGCCATGGCTCTGACAACAGGCATCTGTCTCAGCGAGGCCCTTCTGTAGGGTGTCCACATCATTTGGGGACTTGACTATTTCTTCTAGTTTGCAGTCATCTGTGAACTTCGTTAGCCAGACGCCTTCTGTGTTAGCCTGTACTTCAGAGAAGTAGATACCAAACAGGAGAGGTCCCAGGATGGAACCCTCTGGTACTCCACTTGTCACTGCTTTGAGGTCAGATTTGGAGTCTGCAACTTTTACAGTGTGGGTTCTGTCAGTGAGCCAGTTGGCAACCCATCTTGTGATGTAGGGATTTATACCTAGTTTAGTGAGTTTAGCTGTAATTCCAGAATGGGGGATGGTGTCGAAAGCCTTGGCGAGGTCAAAATAGGCTGTGTAAACCACCTTACCCTCATCTGTGGCTTTGGTGACTGCCTCATAGAAGTCGATCAGATTCAGGAGGTGTGATCTGCCTTTCACAAACCTGAACTGGATGGGATCCAGAGTTTGGAGATTACCAGTGTCTTTGTTTATGAGTTCCATGATGATATGTTCCATGGCCTTGCAAACCTGGCTCGTCAGGCTAATAGGTCGATAGTTTCTGGGATCAGTGGTGGCTCCCTCCTTTGTGGAGTGGTATAACTGTAGCTGTGCACCATTCAGTGGGCACAAAGCCTGATGAAAGGCTATTATTGAACATGGTGCTTAAGTGGGGAGCCAGTTCGTTCTGAAGTTCGTGTAAAATGCAACCTGGGATGTTGTCCGGTCCCATGGATGCTGTGTTTTAGGCTTTGGAGAGTGCAGCTTTTACCTGCGTAGTTGTGATTCCAGGGACTCTGCATTTTTCCTGTATAAATATGGGCCCTTTAGGGGGGTAAAGGTAGCACTGAGCCTATCTGCCAGGATGTTAGCAATATCAGTTGGTTCTGTAATTTTTGTGCCGTAACTCAGAGCAGATCTGGGTGTTGCCATCGAGATTCTTGACATAGCTATAGAATGCTTTGTGGTTGTCCTTAGAATTAGTGGCAATTTTATTTTCGTAGCTAGCTTTGGTGGATCTTATAAGGGATCTCAGCTTTTTACTGAGGCTGACCATGCAGCTCCTCCACTCATGGGATTTTTCTCTTTTTTGCAACAGTTTCTTCCTTCTGTTGTACAGTTTGTTTATGGCAGGGGACCACCAGATTAGCTTCCTTTTTTTGGAGGATAGCGTCTTGGTTCTGTTTGGGATCCATGCACTCATGTAAGAGCTTTTAGAGTGCATTTGTGTAGGATTCAGCAGTTGTAACTGTATTGTCCATCTGCATGGGTGTCATGAAGTTCACCACGCCTGTGTTAAGAAGCATGAAGTTGGTTTTGGAGAAACTTTTTACCGTGGTTTCCTTAATGGGGGGTGGGTGCGGGATGCTGATATCAAGGGTGATTTGCTTATGGTCGGATCGCACCAACGAGGAGTTGACTTCAGGTGTGGAACACCAGTCACTCATGTTGGTAATGACTAGGTCTAGGATATTGTTGCCCCTGGTGGGGGTGTGGATAAGTTGATCCAGGGCATTGGAGTTTATGAATTCCAGAAAGCATTGAGCTAAGGAGTTGGTACACGAGTAGTTTTCCCAGTTAGTGGTGGGGTAGTTGAAGTCGCCCATTATTAGGATGTTTGGTTGAACCCTAATATTTTCAAGTACATCAAGAAAAGAGGAGTAGGAATCCTGCGGCATGGTGGGGGGATCTGTAGCAAGCTACAATTTGGATTGCAGTTTTGCCCAGTGTTAGTTGCACTTGGATAACCTCGGATGTGTTATGCTGAGCAGCTAGCCTGGAGGTGTGGATATCCTTAATGAATATGGACACACCTCCGCCTTTGGTGTTTCGGTCCAGGTTAGATGGCCGAAAAGTGTGGTATGAGTTATAGCCTGGTAGTGCAGTGGTGCTCTATGGAACCTTGAACCAGGTCTCAGTCACTGTAGAGATATCGATGTTCTCCATTTTAAGAAGTGCCTCGAGTGAGTGCATTTTGAGATTTAGACTTCTAGCATTGAGTAGCATTACCCTCAGTTTTTGCTTGCCTGTTCCTGTTACAGTCGTGAATTTGTTATTTGAACCTTGCCTAAAAAAGGCACTACAGGGGCAGCAAGAGCCTTAGCTAATATCCGGAATCCCAGGGGCGACAGGTGCAGGCCATCTGTGGCAAAGCATCACAGTCTGTTGACCATGTCATCCCAAGCAGACAGATACTGGGTCCCCTTAGAATGACACCAGAAGCTTAGCCAATTGTTGAAGTCAATCATTTTGTCCTTGTACTGTGGTATCATTCGGGGCGATGGCAGAATGCTACTCAGGGCTAGGGTCATACCTGCCTGGGCTATAAGATGGGAGAGCTCTTCCATGTCTCTCTTCATGTAGTCCAGGGAGGTACATCTCAGGTCATTCACACCAACATGGACAATGACAGAGTCATATTTGTACTTGTTGTGGAGTGACCTGAGTGCTTGGGTTATGTGGCGGATCCTGGCACCCGACAGGCAGCTGACAGTAACCTTCACCTTGTTTAGCCTGGTGAGTGGGACATCAGTGTGCCTGACTATAGAGTCACCTATGACTAGTGTGTTGGGTACGTTGTTTTGCCTTATTGGCTGTGTTTGAGTGACACACTGAGTCTGTGGGCTGTGTGTCATTTGGGTTGTGTTGGGGGATGGAGGTTGCTTGCGTTTCTGCTTTGGAGATTAAAGCTAGTTTGAATGTTAAAGATAAATTACTGGATGCTACCTTAAATCACGACCACCTGTTTGGCAACAAAGCAGAAGTTGTCCTTAAAAAGGTGGAGGAAAAAGCTAAATTTATGCAAACTTTTAAAGATTTCCTGCAAGTACAGCCTCCCAGATTTAGTAGGCATTGGCCTTCTAAGAATTGGTCCTTTCCTGTTTCTTCCAGGCCTTCTCAGTCCAAACCCAGGAACAGCAGACCACCTAGGCTACAGTCTCAAGGTACTCTCAGGCAGTGGGGGGGGGCTCCCACTTTCAAAGCTGGAAGTAGTAAGACAACTCCCTATGGAAAAATGTCACCATGACTTGACCTTAAACCTTACAAACCCTGCTCAACTGCCTGCTCCCTTAGGGGGAAAGATCGCCAGGCATGCAAAAAACTGGGAACTTGTTGCCCAGGACAAGTGGGTTTTAAATATAGTTTTCCACGGATACAGATTCCACTTCCACACCTTACCAACCCCAAACGATTGGCCAGACCTACCCCCAAATCAGTGGGCAGAGGCTCAACAGCAGGTTCTCTCTCTAAGTATCAGGGCTATTCAGCCTGTCCCCGCAGAAGAAAGGGGACATGGTTTTTATTCGAGACTTTTTCCTGGTACCCAGAAAAGGCAGCTGCTGGCGTCCTATCCTGAACCTCTCTATTCTAAACACCTTTTTGGTAATCCCAAAATTCAAAATGCTAACACTTCAACAGCTGCTTCCTATGCTAGGCAGAGATCCCTGGTTGGCAACCTTAGACTTAAAGGAAGTTTACGTGCACATTCCAATAAGGAAATCTTGCAGGAAATACCTACGCTTCAGAGCATCCGAGTGACGTCTCCAGGCGTTTCTGCAGTTACCTCCTACTGCTCCTCTAGGCGTCAAATATTACTTGTTCATACTTGCATTAATAATTTCAAACCATGCTACATATAAGGTATCAGGATATTTTATCTTGAAGCATACATGATGGCAAACACAATTGTACTGATATTTGACCTCTGTCAATGAGTATCTATTAGAATTGCAAGGTGATGACTTAATTTTTAAAGGCTCAGGGCACACCTACTAGGAGTTAAAGGTACACACTCAAAAGACTTGTACTGGAGGGAATGAGTTAATCAGTCCATTCATTTGCCTACTTTTTTCCTTAATCCACAGAACAAAGGAGAACGAATACTGCACTCTTTGGACATGCACAGACAACGTAGATTTTATTTGGACAGGACTAAGCCTCTCAGAAAATCTGAACAGCTGCTAGTTGGCTTTGCTGCAGGGGCAGAGAGGAAGGCCATTTCAAAGCAAACCATTTCCAAGTGGATAGCCCATTGCATTCATTTCTGCTATAAGCACCATGGAAAACCTACCCCACAGGGGATAAGATCACATTCCACCAGGGCTGCATCTACCCCTACAGCCTTTCTCAGAGGTGTCCCTACCAAGGACATCCTAGAAGCTGCTAACTGGAGCTCTGTACATACCAGAGCTGGTTTTGCCACTGCAGTCTTGCAGGGCTTAATAGCTGGTCCTAATGCTCTTTAACTTCCTCCTCACTTCCTTAGCTTTGGGAATCAACCCAAATGTAATGACTTCAACAGTGAATACATTCGAACATCTACATTTATGATAAGTTTACACAACTGTACTGTCTGACTACTGGAGTGACTTCTGGGTCTAATTTCATGGAATACACTACTGGAAGTTTGCCTAATTTGTCATTGAAAACAACATACTCTGAGAAAATGGCTTCTGAAAAACTGGAACTTGGAACTGCACTCACATGATGAACCTCTTTGGCAAATGAAAGTAGATTCATTCTTAAACTATCTTTGAGACCTAATAAAGATTGCACCAGTCTTCAGACTACATAGAATAACAAGTTGCAACAGTTCTCAGCCAAATAACATAAAGGTATCACTGAACCTTTGGTTTGAATTTCTTCACCTCCATAAGCAACAAGTCTCACAGTACTGGTTACTTTGAGTTGTTCTTTAGCTCTCACTCTTGCATATGTGTCTGCTGATATAACATTACACTTTGAGCCAGTGTCTACCTTGAGCTCGGTGGATTTTCCATTAATCCAGACAGTACAGAATACTTCACTCCTTGTTAACAAGTTCACTGCATCAACTCTTTCACCAAGCACTGATACACTATCCACATAGAAAGCTGACTGTTTCAACTCTGTGATCAACTTGCTTTTTTTTTGTGTGTGGCCTTTCTTTACAACTGTGTGTGGCTTGCTTGATCTGCAAAACGTGTGGAAATTACTCCCATTTTTTTACACTTGTGACATTGCTGACCATATGCTAATCACTTCTCTCTCTTAGACTCATGATTCGCACCACAATTGTGACAGTTGACAGTAAAGCTCGATTTGGGTTTTAGTGAAACTTGTCTGTGTTGCAGTGAGCTGGTGTTGGAGCTTAACATCTTTCTTAGAACTTTCAGGAAAGCTACACACCTTCTTTGGAAATCCTGTAGCTTAGGCCTGTTCTTGTTTGCCACATGTTGCATATTGTCTACATGTGCTCTGCAACCAACTGAAATCATGCTCTTGTCACTCTCAAGCATACTTGTGTGTATTTCTGTCACCTCATGGATCTGACAAATCTCTATGGCTTTACTCATTGTTAAATCACTGTTATGAAGCAAAATCTTTCTCACAACAGCACTGGTAATACCACATACAAGCCTGCTCATCAGTTTATCGTTTAGATCACCAAGCGGACACGTTTTAGCTCTTTCTCAAGTCTGTTATGTAAGCTGCAAATGCCTCCCCTGGTTTCTGATCTAATGTAATATTTGTCTTGGGGTTACACATTTCTTTGAACTTGCACTTCACTCGGGGTCTTCTCTTGAGCACTCGGGGTCTTCTCTTGATTCAGGTTGTACAACAGTGTGGAGGTCTGCACCTTCTTCTTATACTGCTGGTGCATACGCAAACGAATGCTCCTTATCAGTGGCTTCTGACCCAGCTAAGTTTAGCAAAGTGAATGTTCTTGGGCATCCATCTCTTATCTGCATAAGCTGCTTGTATGAAAATATCGTACTCTTGCTCAAATATTCTCCAGTTCTCTGCAGTATTCTGATCAAACACAAATGGTAAGCGATTTCGAAATCCATCTGCCATATTAACACATGCCAGCGAAGGGGTTTGCAAATAAGCATAAATATACACACATGCACATATGTCAAAATTAATGCCAATAACTGTTCAATGCCTTTATACTCTGAACTTGTACTTTTCGGAATCATGCAAATAAACAATCTCGTAGTACTTTCGAATAACTGGACTTTGGGAAATAAACTTCTCTGGCTTTTTGATACTTTACTGAACTTTGTGAAATAACTCCTTGGGCTTTCCGATACTTTTGGAATTTTATCAGTGAAGGCGAAAATGCTAAAGTCATTTATCATCATCTGCTGTACTACTTGGAACTTTATCAATGAAGGCAGGCATGCTGCAGTCATTCACCTTCACTTACTAACGTTGTTTTTAGAAACATTTGAAAACTTTACAATGCAACTAAGTAATTCATGAGCACTGTTATACTCTTGTAATGTCGTTTGTAAGAAAACACCTCTCATCAGTGTCAGAAACATGCCAAGTAACTGTACAATGCGAACAATTGCATACAGCACACTGAAATGTCCCCAAAATGGCAGAACCTTACTAGGCAATTCTCTACAGTACTAGAAGCACTCTGTAATGGCGGTTCTTTGTAAATGGACACACCCAGCACAGTAAACCTTTTTGAAATAACTGTACTTTGACTGAATTACACGAAGCAGTTGCGCTTTGCACGCAAACTCTTTGAAATGCATGCATGGTAGTAAGCACACACTGCAAGCACTTTTACACACTCTGAGATACTTGGAATAACTTTAGTTATGCCCTTGATAATCATAGTTATGCCCAGATACAGCTCTTTGCCAAAACACATGCAGTCATCCTGCTTTATTTCGCTTAATGTGCCTTTTAATAGCTTTATTGTAATTGTTTTCCTCGTTTAAGCCTTTTTTACTTCAAATACACTTTTCTTGTACTCATTTTACTCTAAACAAGCCCAACTTTGCCTCAGACACACTCGTTTTGCTGTGAACTCACACGTTTTCTGCTTTACACATGCTCGGTTTGCTTTATAGTTGATCATTTCATCGAATACTTTTATCGTAAACATTTTTTTTAGTCAATAAACTTTTCTTGCTTTCCGCTTGCCTGATAAGGCAGTTTGTGCCCTTGTAATGCACCTTTATTGTCTTTTGCATCAAGTAAACAGTTTGTGTTATTTCTCATTGCCCTCATTTCTTTCTGGCTATGTTTGTGTACTTTTCTATCAGCTTTACCTTTGCTGT
The DNA here is from genome assembly GCF_019279795.1 of Protopterus annectens. Classification (NCBI taxonomy): domain Eukaryota; kingdom Metazoa; phylum Chordata; order Ceratodontiformes; family Protopteridae; genus Protopterus; species Protopterus annectens. Next base: position 1,484,688,826 of record NC_056743.1, on the reverse strand, counting down.
CGTCTCTACATCTCGGAATATTCTTTTCTTTTCCATCCCGGTTCTAACACCATATCGTTTTCGTGTTGGTACACGAATAAACAAATCTTCGTGGGTTCTGTTTAAGCAGCTTTTATTACATACAAACACACTGTTGACTATTGACTTGAACTTAAGTAAGTTGTATAGAGTTAATGACTATGATCACGTATGCTTATTCCTTAACTGCTTCTACAAAATGGCATTAAAGTTGTGCACTTGTGCAGTTATATAAGTGCACGTACAGCCTCACATGCTTCTACAAGCACACACTCTTTAAACTCCAATCTGTACAAACGATCCTGTACTAGGAATCAAAGGAGTGGGAATATCTGGTTCAAAAAGTCCCAAAGGCCTTTCCAAGACACATGTGGTGAAGGCTTCCCTCAGGGCGGGGGGGGGGGGGCTTTAATGGAAGCCACCAACCCCAAGACAGAGGTGGCCCCGCAGAATCAGGGTTCCAGATACTCTTTCTCTGGCCAACCCTACCAGCGCTCCTGAAAGGGGGCCCAATTGCTTACCTGTGGAAGTGGTCAGGGGAAGATTTTCTCTGCATGCAAAAGCGTGGTGACAGATAACCATATATATTTGGGTGCAGAGAATTATTACCAGAGATTATTTTATCCCCTTCACCCTTTACCCCAGACTTCTCACAAGTATCCCCAATGTTCCTCCCAATCAGAGAGACCAAGCAGCCTTAGAAAGCCAAAAGCTGCTACAAAAAAATAGTCATCCAAGAAGTCCCACCAGACCAGATAGCATCCGGATTTTACTCAAGGTTCTTTTTAGTGCCTAAAAAGACAGGGGACTGGAGACCTGCACTGGATCTCCGGATTCTAAACAAATTTGTTCAACAGTCCAAATTCCAGTTGGTCATGGTTCAGTCTGTACTTCCATTTTTGGATGAAAACGATTGGATATACTCTGTAGACCTTCAAGATGCGTACTACCACATAAAAATGGGCAAGCGCTACAGAATGGACAAACGTCACTCAGGAGCAATTGGTCTTAACATAAAAATCAGGGTATAAACTACAATTTGCCCCTCTCTCAGTGCTAGTGGATATTCCTTTTGTTACAAAGGGTCAGCTGCAGGAGGCTTTAATTCAGATATGTTGCTAGCTAAGGGCTTCCTAGAACAAGTCCTTCTAAAAGGCAGGGGCACAGGATATTACTCAGAACTGTTCCTAGTTCCAAGGAAAGCAAGGAAGGCACTTGGAGGCCTATCTTCCCTTCAAATGGCCATGACTATTTTCTCAAGTCAGGGATTCACTCTCAGTATATGGAAGTCCATTCTGACCCCAACATACAAACTTGTGTTTCTAGGAGCCCTGTTAGACACACAGAACTAAATGACTTTCCCACCAGAGGAAAAAGTTTCCTTCCTGACCCAGTATTTCAGGTCCTTTGAGTCTCACAGCCATCTTAGCAAGAGAAGTTGCAAGAGCTTTTGGGATGCTTGGCTTCATGTATTCTGATGATTCCACTCATAGAATTGCAAATGAAAGAAAGAGTAATTGTTAACTCAAGAATGTGTGGTGTCAACAGACATTTCCTCAACCACAATATATAGCTTTTCCCTTGTTTAAGAAAGAAGGTAGTAGTAGATCCATGCCTGCATTCTAAACAAAAGATTCCCTTTCGAATCCAGACAGAAAGCCAGATTCTAGCCACAGATGCTTCAGTTCTAGCATGGGGCGCACATTCTCATGGCCTTCAGGTGCAGGGAAGTGGAACATGAACATTCTTAACGAGTCATATAAACATAAAATTAATGTTGGCAGTCATAAAGGGCATTTTGGGATTCAAGAAACTCTAGAAAAAAGGTTCTGCTAGTGAATGCAGACAGTACCACAGTGATAGGAGGCTGCATTGAGTGAGTGTGCTGGCGCTTAGGAATTTTTTTTTTTTGGTTGTCCCAAGTGTTTTAGCCTGTTATGACCAGAGGTCTCTTAGTCAGCTACACAGACAACGTAATAGTGGAGTATATTAACAAACTCCCTGGGGCTGGTAGGTATGGCATAATGGCTAAAGTCATTGCCTCATAAGCACAAGGTACAGGGTTAATTCTCATCTTTGTTTAGTAGCTAGGCTTAAAATGACCCTTTAGGGCAATTAGCCTAGTATTCAATTATGAACCTAAATTGCGAACCTGCGGAGTCTTTCTATATAGGAAAGCCATGAAAGTTTGGTACAGCACTGTGTCATTGATACATGACTTGTTCTTAACAGCAGTACAAATCCCAGGTGAATTCAGTGTGCTAGAGGGTGGACCAAGCAGGAATGTTCTACTTCTGAAAGAACAGTCTCTAAAGCAATTGTAGCAAACTGGGTATTTTACTGGTAGGGTAATTGTGTAGTAAACCTGTTCGTGTTTCTATTAAACACAACGTTTTGCAGATTCTCTTCCTTCAATCCATGCCTTAGGAAACTTGGACGGGAAGGGATCTGCCTTATGCTCCCACCCCTGCTTACTGGTACTACAATCTATACATCAAATCAAACTTCACATGTCCAAAATGGCACTGGTCGGCCTGTACTGGCCCTTACAAGTCAGTTTCCTAGTGCTAGTCCCTTGTTTGCATCTCCTCAGACTTTTTTCAAGTACCTAACAAGGCACCCATCCTGGATGCCTCCTCTCGACATTGGTACCCTCAGGCTTTTGATTTTGCTTCACCAATTTTGAGCATTGCCAATAGTCCTGAGTTCACAGACAAAGTTTGGCACCCATTTATAAGTCTTCCAAAAGAAATCCTGTAAAGGCAAGTGGAAGCATTTTGTGCATTGGGCTACCAGAGAGGTGGTGCAGACCAGATAAGTCTATATTCAGCATGTCCTGAAGTAAAATAGCTGAGCTGTTTGATCCGGGGGTTCAGTTATTCCTCCTTAAAGGTAAAGTATTCACAGTACCAAATTTTCAACAAAGCTGTGTGACTTTACTTTCCTTGCAGTAGCCAAAGCAAGCAAGGGCCCCTTCTGTTTGAGACTACTGGTCATGGGACCCTGTGCCTCCATGAGCCTGTATTTTGTACTGAAAGGTTAATCAAAGCTGTTTGGTTGATATTAAGTTCCTGTCCTGAAACACTTTGGTTGGTGTAACCTCAACCAGGAGAGTGCCTGAGCTTTAGGCTCTGGAAGTCAAATCACCTGTCTTTGTCTATGATAATGACAGAAAGTACTCTCTCCTTGAACCAGTTTCATCCTAGTGCAGTTACGGAGTCATCCTAAAACTAGCATTCTTTAGAAGTTATCAGAACAAAGGAGAGGACATATTGCTTTGCAAATTCATTCAGAAAACTGCAGAGTGCAACACCATGGTAATCCTCACTTGCTTTCTTTTAGCCTCAGCAGGTATGGTTCCCCTTTTTTTGACCTCATCTAGTTCATCCTCCATGGATTCTGGATCCAGTTCCAGATCTCCTTATTCACCCTTCCTGTCTAACTCTACCAGACCTCAAGACCCTAAACCTGACCCAGTGGTTTCTCTATTTCTAACATTTTCGAGAGATGCCAGACTTTCGTCCTCAGTAGTGCACATATTTTCCTCTCAAAGAAACTCAACCAAAAAAAAACTTACAAATGCAAATGGAAGCATTTTTCAATCTGGGTCTCATCTAAGGAACTGGACCCATTTAAAGCTCCTCTACCAGAAATTTTGGAATTTCTTCCAGAACTATTCATGGCCGAGTCAAGTTACTCTAGAGTTAAAATACAATTAACCATCTCAAGCTTTCACATAGGGTTCAACACTGCTTCTATTGCTTCCCTCAGTGACCAAAGCCTGCCTTAGACTTTTTATTGAGACCCCCAGTTCCTGATCCATTTCCTCCATGGGATATTACCATCTTACTTCACCCTTAACCTAAAAACCCTTTGAGCCAGCAACATTGGTATATATAGTTTCTTTCATGGAAAACTATTTTTCTGGTTGCCATTGCACCTGCAAAACTTGTCAGAACTACAGGCACTCTTGCAAATCTCCCTTCCTATTTTTTCATAAAGACAGTGCGTCTTTGAGAACAAACCCTTCATTTCTTCCTAAAGTAGCTTCAGAATATAACTTGAACCAACAAATTGGCGTACCAGTTTTCTTACCAAATTTTACCAATAAAGGAGAACATTTCTTGCATACCTTAGATGTACATAGACAGCTCAGGTTCTATCTCAGTCATACTAAGAATTTCAGAAACTCAGACCAACTGTTTATATCCTTCTCCAAGAAAATGCTGGTACAATCTGTATCCAACATAACCCTTTCAAAATCGTTAGCAGACTGCATTTCTTTTTTGTATGATTTACAAAGTATATATTTGCAATCCACGCCTAAGGTGCACTCTACCAGAGCAATGGCAACTTCAACGGTATTTGCAAAAAAAGTGCCAGTGCCTGTCAGTGATAAATGCGCTGCAGCAACTTTGTCTTCATCTCATGCCTTTGTATGTCACTACAGGTTAGACATGCAGTCAAGAATTCTCACATCTTTTGGCTCTGCCATACTCAGGGAAAATCCTTACTTGAGACCACCCAGGTCCCTGTCAGGTACCTTTTGAATCTGTCCCATATGTTGAATCAGATGAAAAAAGACAACATCAGATACAAAAGTTGGTACTTGCGTATTATCGCAACCACGTTGCAAACTTGTCACGGCTGTACATGCACTGCTGTCAAACCACAATGAACAGGTCGCAGATAACGTAAGTGCCCAAATTTGTAGTAAATAATGACAGTGAAACTGAAATTATTTCTTATGTCTGAAACAACTTTACTGGAGACTTCATATTTACAAATAAATAGAATAGGTTCACGGAGAAAAATGGTCATCTTCTAAGCCCCTTATTCCCAGTTTACACTGAGTACCAAGTGATTTATTCAAGCAGTGCTTCAATCCTGATGTTAAGGACCACAGCCTCAAGAATAACACTCGTGTATTTTGAAGTGTTGCTCTGTAAATGCTGTTTTGGATGCAATGTTTTGTGATCATCGCAGGATGTGGCCATAGCAGTCAGCCTCATAACACAAAAAATCTGGACTAAGCCCCGAAAATAGGGACCAATTTTAAAGAGTGTAGCAACTTTCCAGCTTGATGAGTGGAGTGAAAGGTTTACTGTTACCATGCATTTTTCTGAAGGAAATGAATTGCAAAACTCAAAATACCTGTCCGTATTTAGTGAAATTATTCCTCACTGATTTTTCCTAAAAATCCAAAAAACCACCCACATTTTATTAGGCCAGACCAAAAATATGCCATTCCGCGATAATGTGGACATTTGAGAGGTATCAGCGCAGAACTGTCTACTTGCCACAAGGGCATGCTTCTGTAGCCACAAACACGATTTGAAGGCCATTACATTAAGTTGCACTTCAGAAGCGGAGCAACACCAGGGTCATTTCAAAGTGGTTATATGGCTCATAGTGGAAGTACACAAAAAACTGTTAGGCCAGCAGAAAGGTAGTAAAGCCATCAAGTAAGGGCCATGGGTGCGAGGGATCCTGACATGTACCTAAACAGACCTAAGATTCAGTGTGCTTGCAATAATATGCAACTACCCAAAAGTTATGTACTTTACCATAACAATAGTGTCGTGTTGGCTTCTTTTCATCTGGTTCACCTCCCCTCCTTCTTTCCCCTGCCAAATTGTCATTGTTTTCTTCTAGGAATTGGACAGACCTCCTATGGGACCCTGTCTGACCTATCTGTATTTTCCTTTTGTCTTTTTCTACATAATGTATCACCATTTTGTGGTCAGTCAGCAAACTTAATCTGAGGTAATTCAGGCAGAAATTGAGAATGGTGGGTAGGGGAGGAGTCAATGCATTCAGTTGCAGAGTTTTGGTACATGGCTCCAAGGTTGGATCCAACAAACATACATGTTGAACCAGGTGAAAAGAACACAACACAGATGTATAGTTATGGTAAGTACATAACTTTTGATCTGATGTTGTCAATCTTCATTCATTCTTGACTGATGGGTTCGGTTCCGAGCCCTCAGAACTGACTCGCCAGTTATACTAAGCTCACGCCAGCCAAAAACTCGAGCTAAGGCTCTACCCATACTGCCTCATTCCCATTATCCCAGATCTCAATTGCCATGTACAATTTTGGGTGCATCAGCCGTTGCTCTCAGTAAGTGCTCAAATTTATATTTCACCTATTTTTATTTTTTTTCTGATAATTTACTATTCTCTAGTTTCCTTGTTGTGAGAGTGGTTCTTTATCAAACTTTTTACCTCAAGATATCTGTCGCTCTCTCTTTCTTTTACCAACATTGGTATTAGGCCTCTCCTCTCCACTTACCATTGGTAATTCTTTGATACCATTGCTTGTATCCCTTTTCTCTTTCTTACTCGTTTGGGTTGTATTTATATACCATAGTTGGTATATTTAAAAATAAAAGTCCTTTGTCTTCTCCCCCCATTTTTGTGTATGTGGGGACGTGCCTTGCACTTGACCAGATAACATGGCAGAAAAGCAGAAAGGAACCTTCGGGTACGAGCAATGTAGAGACTGTGGCAGAAAGATGCCCAATTGGGGCATCCAGTTTGGCAGCCAGAGGCCTTCCCGCTCCCTCTCAGACCTCCCTCCCTCCCGGAACCGAGGCTTACTCTCCCAGGACTCCTACATATATTCCTACTTCAACCTCTCCTCAGTTCTTGGAGCCCATTGCTTCGACGCTCCCGGTATCACCTAACTCTGTACTGGATCCTACTCTGTGGTCTTTGGCACCATCGAAACCGTCGTACCCACAGGACCGAGATTTGGTTGCCGGTTCCAGGATCCCTGGATTGGCTGCAATTTCTTTCAACAGCTCCATCCATGGCTCTCTGTACCTTGGTAGTTTCAGGTCCCGTCTCGGCTCCTATTCTGGGGGGTGGCTCTTCGGAACGAGGTGTGACCCTGGTTCCGAGATTGTTTTTCTCTGTTCCAGACTCCTATCCCTCTTTGGGTGGGCCTGCCTTCCAGAATATGGAGAGAGCCTTTGCCTCAGAAGGTCCTGGTTGGTGCCATCCCCATCAGAATGCCATATTTTTGTTACCTCTGGTTCGCAGCTGCCACAATCTACTACTTCGGGACAGTGGGCAAAAGAGCAGCAAGATACCCTAGTGCAGGGTCTCCTCTCTGGATTCTTTCTCAGATCTTTCCCCTGAGGAGCCACCCCGTAATAGATCATGCAAGAGGAAGCACTTGGATTCTCCAGAAGAATCAGTCACTGAGGATACAGATTACGATGAAGGGGAAGGGTCACCACCTGAAGATGTCTTCTTTGGAGAGGTCCTGTAAATATTAAAACAGCGGGGTGATTGGAAGTCCTGAAACCCATCATCTGAGGAATTTGTTTTCTTGCAAGCTTTTCATGCTTGTCCACTTCTTGGGTGACCCCATCCGCTGACCTAATCAAGTTTGATCGTTCAGTGTGCTTGGAAGGCTCCTGACAGTATAGAGCCTATTCCCTGGAAACCAGACAAAATTCTTTCAGTCCCAGATCATCAGCCCCATTGGTCTAAGGGTCTACAAGTGGGATGCCGTGGTGGTGGCCACCAAAACGGAACTTGCCAAAGAGAGTTCAACTGTCCATCCTCCAAACCAAGAGTATCAGACGATGGACAGATGTCCTTCAAGAATGCAACTGCAGTCATAACATATGGGTTGTCCTGCCTCAGGCAGCCCTCGGTCGGCCGGATTCCAAAGTCTGGGTCCGGCGTCGGCTGGTGTCACCTCCTCTCCGACGTCAGAACGGCTGGAGTATAAAGGCATCGGCCGACACCATCTTCTCCAGTCTTTCTTGCCGCGGTGCCCGAAGCAGAAGCAGTTCGCAAGTGCCGGTCGGTCAGCTCCTGTGTTTTCAGTACCGAAGTCATCTAAAAGCTAAGTACCCCGTTGGGGAACATTTTTTCTTGCCTCAGCCGATGTCAGAACAAATTGAGAAAGTTAATAATTGTTTGTCTTGTGGTAAACAAATACCTCATAAGGACTTCCATTCTTACTGCCTTCCTTGCCTGGGCCCAGACCACGACGTCTCGGCCTGTGCTGCCTGTGCTTGCTTTAATAAGCGCACTCTCAGGCGCCGGGCAGAATTTGCCGAAGACTTTTTCGGTGATTCTTTTGCTTGTATCATGCCGTCGGATCTACCGACGACTCAATCTTCCAAAAAACGTAAGGACTGGGACCGACATCCTCAGCCCGCGTCCTCCACCGATACTCCTCCTAAACCCTCCGCGAGTGCTTCGGTCCCTTCGGAAGCGGTAATCCAACCGCTCCAGTCCGACGACATAGCGGTAACTCGTCCTTCGGTCTCGGAGGCTACTCCGGTGCCAGTTGTTGACTTTCCTCCAGAAACCGAGGTTCTGGATCTACCCGACACAATTCCTGTGGACAAGGTTACTCCAGCATGTGGGGCAGCTAGGCTTCCTGTATCCATGTCCATCAAGGCCTTTGCACGTGCTAAGGCCGCCAGCCAGGCCAAGGTCCATCCTAAACCTACTACTCAGGCCCCATCTTCTGATAAACAGATCATGTCTCTTGCTGCAGATCTAATTTCTCTTATTAGGGGGTCTCAGCCTCATCCTGACAGAGGTTCTCAGCCGCCTGCAGAGAAAAGGCCCAGAACTGAGCAGGCCGACAACCTCTCTTCAGAAGAAGCCTCTGGGGATTCTGAGCATTCTGATACCCAAGAAGAATCCTTCCAGGCCTATGAGGACTCTGATGCTGAGGAATCTATTCCCTCTGCCTCTCCTCCAGAGGATTTTTTGTTCGGTGAAGTCCTACACTCCATGAGGGAGCATTTTAAATGGCAGGGTCAGGAATTCTCTGACTCCAGGAAAAGGCTACGTACCTTCCTCAAGCTTCCCCAGCACAGACCTTTAGCTATCCATCCAGTTATGGATGTCCTGGATGATGTTTTCTCTGACTCCAGTGCTAACCCTGATTCTCTCCCTCCTGCTCCTGTCAAGCCAGACAGATATTATAGGGTCCCTGACACACACAAGCACCTCTTTAAGGCCCATTCTGTGGATCTAGAAACTATTTCACAGGGCCCCAAGGGAGTGGCTACTTCCACTGCCAAGAATCCACTGCCAGCGGATAGGGAAGCTAGGTCCCTGGAGAGATGGGGTAAAAAAGTTTATACCTCCACCACCCTGGCCATGAGGTCACTTAACTGCCTTTTTCATATGTTTTTTACCAGGATTTTTTACTGGATGACTTACAGAAAAAGCTAGCCTCCCCTGAGCCTACTGATTTTAAGGCATTGCAGGATCTAGTACATAACACTCAGCAGGTTAACAATCATTTTCTTCAGTGTGGTTATGATGCATTGGAGGCTTCATGTAGGGCAGCTATGACTGGGGCTGTTATACATAGACATGCTTGGTTAAAGGAACAGCCACTGCCAGACCATGTTAAAGTAAAGTTACTTGATGCACCTCTAGAAAAACAGAAGCTTTTTGGTGCTAATGCACAAGATGTGTTGAAATCCATTGAGGAAAAAGCTAAATCAGTACAGACAGTCAAAGATTTCCTCCAAGTTCAGCCACCCAGATTCAGCAGGAATTGGCCTTCAAAGAATTGGTCCTTTCCAGACACTGACAAGTTTCAAAGGGGAAAAAACAGGCGTACCCGAAGTAGAGGGCAATACCGAGGCTCCTACAGAGGCCGCCAATGGCAACCACCAAATCAAAGCTGCCCCACAAGTACAACCTCAATGACTTGACTTTCATACCGCCTACAAAGGCTCAGAGAAGCACCCTTGGGCGGAAAATTATCCTTATTCTCAAAAAAACTGGCATATCTTAACCAAGGACAACTGGATTCTGGATTTAATAGACAAAGGCTACAGATTCCACTTCCATACTTTACCATTAAGACAAGGCATTCCAAACCTGCCACATCATCAAAGGGCAGAGGCACTCATCCAAGTTTCAAAGCTGTTAAACATAAATGCAATAGAAAAAGTTCCTCCAGAAGAACAAGGCCAGGGATTTTATTCAAGACTGTTCCTTGTTCCAAGAAAGGAAAACAAATGGAGACCTATACTGGACTTGTCTACTCTAAATACTTATCTCATTGTGCCAAAGTTCAAAATGCTGACGTTGCAGCAACTCCTTCCCATGCTGGGCAAGGGGTCTTGGCTGGTCACTCTGGACCTCAAGGAGGCATACCTGCATGTCCCAATCAGACAAAGCTGCAGAAGATACCTCAGATTTCTTGCAGGAACAGAGCATTATCAATTCTCAGCATTGCCGTTTGGCTTATCTACTGCGCCCAGAGTGTTCACGAAATGCCTGGCATCAGTAGTGGCACACTGCAGACTCCAGGGGATTCAAATATACCCCTACCTGGACGACTGTCTCATACAAGCAGACAACAAGCAAACAACAAGCAAACCTTGATAGCAAACTTGGGCTATGTCGTTCAATTGCTACAGGCCTTGGGATACACAGTCAACATTCAGAAATCAAGACTACTGCCATCCCAACAGATTATTTTCCTAGGAGCCAAACTGGACACAAAAACACAGATGGCTTATCTCACAGAGGAAAAACAACAGCAGTTACCAGAGTACTTCAAAGGCCTAGCAAAGCTCTCCCAGCTGACTGCAAGGAAAATCCTGCAGGCCTTGGGGTTCATGGCATCTTGCATTCTTCTGATACCTTTGGCAAGACTTCATATGAGAAAGCTGCAATGGTACTTAAAAAGCCTATGGTCCCAACACAGCCAAAGCCTAGAGGACGTAATCCCACTCATTCCATGTCTACAAAAAGAATTTTTGTGGTGGGCTCAAGCAAGTCAGTCAAACAAGGGCATGTCTTTTAACAAACCTCAAGCAGGTCAAATGATTACAACAGACGCCTCAGACCAGGGATGGGGGGCGCACATGGAGGGCAGATGCATTCAAGGTCAATGGACACCAAGGGAAAGGCATCTGCACATAAACCAAAAAGAGATGTTGGCAGTGATACATGCAATTGAGACTTTCGAAAAATCACTCCAACAAGGACATTTGCTAATAAGGACAGACAACACCACGGTTATGTGGTATATAAACAAGCAGGGAGGCACTCATTCTTATCCCCTCTGCAGACTAACAATGACTCTCTGGGAAAAATCCCTAAGTCTGAAGATACATTTGCAATCCCAGTTTGTGCCAGGCAAGGACAATGTACTGGCGGACAAGCTGAGCAAAAGTTTCTTGGATCCACACGAATGGATGCTGCATCCTCACATTTTCTCACAAATAACAAGGACATGGGGAAGACCGGACATAGATCTCTTTGCTTCTCACATGAGCCATCACCTGGAAAAGTTCTGTACAAGGACCCACCATCCTCTAGCCTGGAAAACGGATGCTCTCTCCTTCAGCTGGAAGTCCCTAACAATTTATGCATTCCCTCCTCTACCACTGCTGACCAAGGTGATACTGAAGATCAAAGCAGAACAACCAACAGGCATTTTGATTGCTCCAGACTGGCCAAGGCAGCACTGGTGCCCATTGCTGTTGAGCATATCTCGGACCAAACCATGGCCTCTGCCCCTATGGCCTCTGCTTCTAACACAACACAATTACAGGACAGTTCATCAAAACCTGAAAACATTACATCTGACAGCCTGGAGGTTACCATAACTCCTTCCGATATCTCTTTTTCCAAAAAAGTTCAAGACATCTTACTGGAAGCACGCAGACCTTCCACCAGAAGAACCTATTCAGCCAAGTGGAAGAGATTCAGCGTCTGGAGTGCTAGCAGGGGTCAAGGTACAACTGTATTGAGTATACCTCAGATATTGGAATACTTGGCAGAAATGTTTCACACTGGTCTCTCATATTCTTCCATAAAGATTCATGCCTCAGCAATCTCAGCGAAGTACAATTGTGATCCACCGGTGTTTTCACACCCTTTGCTAAGACAGTTCCTAAGGGGGATAAAGAATATCAAACCTCCCAGGAAACCGCCAGTACCTGCATGGGACCCCAATTTCGTCTTGGAAAAATTAACTCTACCTCCCTTTGAACCAGCAGCAACTTCTGAAATGCAATTTCTCTCATGGAAAACGGTTTTCCTGTTGGCAATCACATCAGCAAGAAGAGTCTCGGAGATACAGGCACTTATGGCAGTGCCTCCTTTTCTCATTTTTCATCAGGACAGAGTCTCTTTAAGAACCAATCCTTCATTCATGCCAAAAGTAATTTCAAGGGTGTCTCTAAATCAAGCCATTCGCCTGCCTACCTTCTTTCCCAACCCTCAAAACAGGGGGGAAACACTGCTGCATACTTTGGACATACACAGGCAACTACACTACTACCTGGACAGAACTAAGGCCACCAGAAAGTCTGACCAACTGTTTGTAGCCTATGTTGCTGGAATACAAGGAAAAGCAATCTCCAAACAAACAATTTCCAAATGGATTGGACACTGCATCAGATTCTGCTATTCCTTCCAAAGGAAAAGGTGTGCCAGCCAATATCAGGCCACACTCCACCAGAGCTATAGCCACATCTACAGCTTTCCTAAGAGGAGTGGCTACAAAGGACATTCTAGAGGCTGCTACATGGAGCTCCGTGCATACATTTACCAAACACTACAACCTGCCTTTATACTCCAGATCCCAAGCAGGCTTTGCTTCGGCAGTCCAGCAGGGCATTTTAGCTACACCATCACTTTCTTAGTTCCAACCGCCCCCAGCTTGGCTATGGTATTCAACCCATATGTTATGACTGCAGTTGCATTCTTGAAGGACATAGTACAGTTTTGTACCTACCATAAATGTAGATGTCCGATAGCTATGCAACTGCAGTCGGATTCTCCCACCCTCCTACCCCTCTGCATTATTCTTTATGGGTCCACTACACCTACTCCATTTTAGCTGGGGGTGTCTCTATGGTGTATCTGTTTATTACTGTTGTGCATGTCTGGAATTCTTTATCCATTCACCAAATTTAGCCTTCCTAGGAGGGCACCTGGCATCTGGGACAAGAAACACTGAAGAAGATGGTGTCGGCCGATGCCTTTATACTCCAGCCGTTCTGACGTCGGAGAGGAGGCGACACCAGCCGACGCCAGACCCATATTTTGGAATCCGGCCAACCGAGGGCTGCCTGAGGCAGGACAACCCATATGTTATGACTGCAGTTGCATATCTATTGGACATCTACATTTATGGTAGGTACAAAACTGTACTATTCAGGAAGCATTCGGGAAGTGGGTCTTTGCTTCGACCTTTACTATTCGGTCCTTGAACTTCTTTGCGCACACTACTAGACTCCAAAGGGATCTGATAACTGAGCTTTCAGACACTCTTGCTGGAGCAGTGTCTGACGAGGTTTGAGATAATTTTGCCCCTCAGCTTTCCACCCTGGAGTCCATCTCGAATCCATTTGTGCAGCTTAGTGCGCATACAGCTGAAGGGACATCTACACCAGCGGGTACAAGAGTTGCTATTAGGCACCACTCCTGGATGCGTTTGTGTGATTTTGCAGACCCCTTCAAGTCTTCCTTCGTCAGCACTCTTGTTGATGCTACCTGACTGCTTGGTCCAAAAGTTAGAGAGACGTTAGCCAGGTGTGAAAAGGATGGGAAGATTCTTTGTGCTGTGGATGTGCGTTTTTCACTCATCAACGACCTTACTCTAGGAATCAGAGGAGTGGAAAAATGTGGTTCAGGAAGACCCAAGGGCCTTTCTGGGACACACGTGGTGAGTGGGGCGGAGGGGGGAACTTGTTTGGAAGCCGCCCTCCTGTGGCAGAGGAGGTCCACATAACCAGGGTTCCAGAGATTCCTTTTCGGACAACCCTACCAGCACTACTGAATGGAGACCAGATTGCTTACCTTTGGAAGCAATCGGGGGAAGATTTTCTCTGCACTACTCAGCCTGGCTCAAAATAACATCAGATTCCTGGGTGCAGACAGTAATTGTCAGAGGTTACCATATTCCCTTCGCTGTTTTCCCCAAACCCCAAAAGCGAATCCCCGATGCTCCACCCAGTCAGAGGGATCTAGCAGCACTAGAAGTTCAAAAGCTGCTTCAAAAAAACCATCCAACTAGTCCCACCAGACCAGATAGGATCCGGATTCTACTCTATTCTTTAGTGCCAAAAAGGACAGGAGACTGGAGACCAATCTTGGATCTCAGTGTATTGAACAAATTTGTACAACAGACAAAATTCCTAATGGTCATGGTTCAGTCTATCCTTCCCTTTCTAGAGAATGGCAATTGGATGTGTTCCATAGATGTTCAGGATGCATATTACCACATAAAGATTGAAAAGGGCTACAGACAATATCTCCGCTTTTGGCTGGGAGCCAAGCATTACCAATTTTGAGCACTGCTGTTTGGTTTCACCACATCCCCCAGGGTGTTCACCAACTGCATGGCAGTTGTAGCAGCTAACTTATGGCTACATGGATTCCACGTGTTTCCATATCTGGACAACTGGCTCCTCGCCGCTCCCACCACACATCTGCTGCTTTGCACCATAGACTCTGTTCTACACCTTACCAAGTTCTTAGACATTTTAATCAACAAAGGAAAATTACAACTGTTCCCCCACACAGGACCTGTAATTCATTGGAGCAAAATGATTCTCTCAAGACAAAGTCCCTGCTTGTCTGGTACTACAACTTCTCAGATCCATGGCAGCAACACTAATGTTAGTTCCCCTAGCGAGGTTTCACAGGAGGCTGTTTCACTGGCCCCTAGCGTCACAATGGTCACTTCTAACTCACCCCATGTCTCATCCAGTCTTAAAAACAAATCGCTACAAGAAGGATTTATCTTGGTGGATGAAGCCAGAAGAGGATTTTAAGGAGTCATCTTCCCTTCTCCCCCACTCAGTCCAAGGCCGTAGTGGTCACAGAGGCTTCCCTGATGAGCTGAGGGAGTGGCATTTTCAGGGAAAGATTTTCCAAGGCACTTGGTCCCCACAGGTGGCCAATCTGCACATCAGTGTCCTAGAACTGAGGGCAGTGCTTTTAGCATTGCAAGCATTCCAGTCTGCCCTTCCATCTGGTACAATTGCTATTCAGTCAGACAACATGTCAGTCGTCTGGTACATCAACAAACGGGGAACCAGATCCTACCCACTGTTGGGAAGACCTAAGAGTTTGGCAATGGGTAATCACCTCCAACCACTTTCTAATAATGACCCATATTCCGGGGAACTCCAACATGATTGCTGACAAACTAAGCAGGTGTATTCTTCTGCCTCACAAGTGGTCTCTCAATTCCAACATACTGATGAAAATTTTTCATTGATGGGGTCAGCCTTGCTGCAAACTTGTTCATCTCTGCCATAAACCACAAATGTAGCAGCTACTTTGCCCTAGTTCCCCCTCACGGGGAGTCCCCTGAGAGATGCACTTCTTCACGATTGGCCCCTGGGACTTCTGTATGCCTTTCCAACAATTCCTCTAATTTACCAGTTTTTAAGGAAAGCCCAATGGTTGAGAGCAAAGGGATTCTCACCATACCTTATTGGCCCCATCAAGTCTGGTTTCCCTTTCTCTGTCTTCATTTTGTTCACTGCCCGTGGATTCTGGATCCAACTCCGGACCGGTTATCTCATTCTCAGAGCTTGGTGCATCCTAACCTCCAACATCTCAAGCTGACGGCTTGGTTTCTCTACTTCCAGTGATTGCCAGGTGGAACAATTTGTCCTCCCCAGTGCAAAAGATACTTCTGGCTTCTCATAAATCGTCCACCAGAAAAGTTTACCTTGTCAAATGGAAAAGATTCTGTATTTGGTCAGATGCAAACAGTCTTGATGCTTTCTTGTCTCCAGTGGATAAGGTCCTGGAATACTGAGCCACCTTATTTCAACTGGGAGCTTCAACCTCTACCATTAGAGTTCATTTAGCTGCTGGCGTCTTGAATTTTTTGTAACAGTTTTGATGATCACTCATTAAAGTCCCACCGTCTTTGCAAAATTTTTCTTAAAGGCGCCTAATATTTGAAGCCACCTTTTAAAGATCCAATAGCACCTTGGGATTTGACCTTACTCTTGCAATGCCTAGATGTCCTCCTACTCCTATGTTGCAGTGTTCTAGTTGTAGGATTTCCTGTCCTCAGGCGACTCGTACGTCGGCTCCTATACAAAAGCTTCAGCTTGGCTGTTGCATCTGCGTAGGACTTCGCACACAAGGCCTTAAATGTGATGTCTGCACGCACAATCCTCAGAACTTTTCAGCTGCAGATGACCGACGCATCGTGTGTTCGCTCCTTCTCAACAGACGTCTCAATAAAGCTAAGTAACCCACTGGGTTATGAATTTTTCATATCCAGTTGTTACTGCTTAGGCTTGGTTTGTTGTAGCAATTTATAGCCGATGTCAGGTAAAAATGGTAACTGCCAATGCAGACACCAGATACTCCATGAAGACGCCCATGATAGGTGTGCTTTTTGCTTAGGCCGGGAGCACGACCATTCCGCTTGCTTCACTTGTCAGTCATTTGTGTCGAAGACCCTACACAGCCATCTGGCCGCACTAAACCTCTACTTAAAAAGCCACCTTTGTAAGACAAAACCCTACTTAGACGGGTACTTCCTCTTCCAGATCTAGCGGAGGTGCAAGAAGACCCACCACGTCCAGACCTGCTGCCCTGCATCCTCCAGACAACCCTTTCATCTACGTAAACAGAACAAAAGCCTCTAGAAAATCAGACCAACTTTTTATATCCTTTTCACGTACCAGATTGGGAAAACTGGTCTTAAAGGTCACCTTGTCAAAATGGTTAAGAGACTGCATTACCTTTATATACAACCAGAATAAACTCAAACTTCCACCAATAGTTAGAGCTCATTCTGCGAGATCTGTTTCCACTTCACCGGTCTTCCATTCCAGAGCTTCTATGAAAGACACATGCACAGCTGCAACTCGGGCTACCCCTCCTACCTTTAACACTCATTACAAGTTAGACATATGGTGTCCAAGGGAAGAGCATCCTTTGGCTGTATGGTGCTCAGGAATATCCTTCCTTAGGGCCTCCCAGGATCGAAGGTAGCTTGGGACTCTGTTCCATCAGTCAAGAATGAATGAAGATTGACGAACTCAAATAAAGAAGTTATGTTCTTACCATAACATTCCATCTGTGTTGTCGATCTTCATTCATTCTTGACATCCCACCCTCCTGCCCCCTCCTAGAGACTCTTGGAGGTTCGGATCTAGTCCTGGGTTTTATAGGGTTGTTGCTCAGACAAAGCTTCCATTTTTTCCTCATAGTAGGCAAACTTGATCTGAGGTAATGGGAAGAGAGGTAGTATGGGTAGAGCCTTAGCTCAAGAGTCTTTGGCTGGCACGAGCTTTGTATAACGGCCAAGTCGGTTCCAAGGGCTCTGAACTGAACCCATCAGTCAAGAGTAAATGAAGATCGACAACACAGATGGAACGTTATGGTAAGAGTATGACTTCTTTTTTCCAGCACATGTTCTGATTTTGGAGATAATGTGATCAAGGGAATATTTGTTTAGCCCAGCCCATCAGGAGAAATAGCCGGAGGCCAGTCTACACATTACCCAAGAAGAATCACTTCTTACCAGGTGTGAAAGTTTTGTCCTGGTATAATACATGTGTAAGA
Source organism: Protopterus annectens (assembly GCF_019279795.1). Lineage (NCBI taxonomy): Eukaryota > Metazoa > Chordata > Ceratodontiformes > Protopteridae > Protopterus > Protopterus annectens. The sequence continues at coordinate 1,484,671,246 of NC_056743.1, read as the reverse complement.
AGAAAATCTATCTTCAGTAATGCACTACCCTTTCCTTCCCCCTGCTACTGGTCATCAGGGTACTTGGCTAGTTCCCAGTCATGTATTATCCTGCACTACTGTTGTGACAGGTGCTAACCAACACCATTACCTCTTCTGGTATCTTGTTCCATTGTCTTGCCTTCTACTTAGTTAGCCTTCTCTCATATCAGAAAGAGTATGAACACAATGCACTGACAAAGAACTAGAGAGATGGCAGAACAGTAGCATCATAGGCACATAACAATGAGCAATTCTCTGCAGAAGTTCCAAGTACTAAGAGATCTTAGTGTTGGTGTCTGTCAATCTTGCTGGTTTCCAAGGATGAACCTGCTTCTTACAGTTCTGTCATTATAGTAAGATATACATTTTGTCTAGTTTGTTTTAGAATCTTGTTATATTAATGTTAAAGTGCACGTTTTAATTTTATAGTAATGTTCAGTTTGAAGCACAGCCAACTACAGTTGTAAGTCCCTAGATGGGTAGCATGAGCTGCGGAAAGCACCTACCACTGCTTTTCTTATATGGATGCCGTAGTCACTAAGGTACATTAATTTGCTGGTGCAAAACTGGTGTGGGCAAGGAAAAAAACACCAGTAAAGGTGGGTAAATACAAATGTTATGATTTGCTTTTAAAGTGACATTTTTCAAGATAGGTATTCTTACACACAGGCCTGATTTATTAAGCCTTAGGAAAGCAAGAAAATTAGCCACTGCTATTTAACAAAGAAGGGACTCAAAGTTATCTAGAAATTTGCAAATAACTAAAAAAAAAAAAAAAAGTCAAAGATTGTTGCTAAAAAGTCTGCTGACATTTGTTTTAGGAATCAAAAGAATCTTGGATTAATTGCATTGCTTTTCTAAACCAGTGGAGAAAGAACACCGTAGGAAGGGAAACCACAACGTGAACATGTGTTTTTTGCATTGTGGAAATAAACAGGCTTCCTTGCAAAGCAAGTGGCTCTCCCCATAGAATGCCACTTCACTTTGTGGGACCTTTTTATAAAACAGTGCTAGCATAATATAACTACAAACCAGTATTCATTTTCTGCCCGAAGTTTTTTTTTTAAACAATATGGCACTTGCAATCAGACAACCCTCCCTATGCTCACTTAAATTTTTCAGATTATTTAGTAGGGTAGTGCAAATTACAAGTACCAGGAATCCATCTGGGAGATCACACTGGCGCAAGGACTCTCAACTGGGGACCTTATCCAGGTTCTAAGTGTTGGAGCTATAGGGGATTCATCCCCAGCAGCCAACTACATCAGTCTCTGCAATGTGCAGGCTATGCATGTTGCATGCTGCTGTATGAAATATGAAGATGTAGCAGTGAAGTGTAAACTTCACTAAGGAGCATCGTCCAATGTACAGTAAACTCTCAGTTAACCGGCACCCATGGGGATTGGTAGATGTCGGATAACTGTAGATGTTCTTTGTGTTTCACTGTTGCAGTAATCACCTGTGGGTTATCCCTGCTGTGGTATTCCTCGGCCGGTCCGAATACCAGAGTCAGTGTTATTCTGCATCGGCTGCTGTCACTTGCTGACTGATGTCAGGTCATCAGTGCTATAAAGCAAGGCAGCCAACATCATTACATCAGTCTTTCTTGCCGTGGAGCCCATAGCAGAAGCATTTCATAAGTGTGCCAGTCGTCATACCAGAGTTTTGAATTATAGCTGAAAACGTCTAAAGCTAAGTACCCTGTTGGGGATCCTTTTTTTCTTGCACTAACTGATGTGCGAAAAAGTTAACAATTGTCTCGCCTGTGGAAAGCAGATCCCACACCAAGACTTCCATTTATACTGCATCACTTGTTTAGGCCCAGACCACAACGTCCCCCGTTGCCGGTTCTGTGCCCTCTTTAACGCAAGAACCATTTGCAGTAGAGCTCTTATTGTAGACAAGTATTTTGGTCTTCCATCTTTTCATTCCGAAATGGCGTCCCGTCAGCCAACAACCCGTGGGCAGTCTGAAAAAATGCAGTGATAAAGATTGAGACAGACCTCACAAGGCTAAGCCTTCCGACGATTCTACCGCTAAGCAGGTCCGTCAGTTCTCCAGAATTCAGTGAGGAGCTTTCGCAGCCCCTGATGCCCGATTCAATATCTACGCAGGCCTCTACCGAGACCCTTTCGGAGTCCGGTATGCTGCAGAAGTCTTCGTCTTCCTAGCCTTTGGATGTCTCTGCCTAGGTTGGGTTTGGAGCCGCTACGCAGGCACCGGCTTCTGAGGAGGCCTCTCGCACTACCGACTCTAGACAAAAAATGACGTCTTCTCTTCCGACTACCGTTTCTCTCAGACCGATGGATACTCTTAGGCCTAGAAGTCAGGCCACTCCTAGAAGATCTGCCTCTATCCACCACTCATCTCCCTTATCAGGGGTAGTCAGGCCACAACTTCAAAAAGGAAGACACCCTTCTCCTGAAATTGACAGAACAGGATTCTGAGGAATTTGGTTATTCAGATTTTGAAGAGGAACAACAACCTCTGACTGCTTATGAGGATTCAGATGCAGAGGAATCCATTCCTTCTGCCTCCCCACCAGAAGACCTTTCCTTTAGGGAAACCCTTCACACCCCCGGGGAACATTTCCAATGGGAATCTCAGGACCCCCCCCCCCCCCCCCACACACACAGTCTTAGAAAAGACTGACAGTTTCTGGAACCATCCCAACACAGACCCTTGGCCACCCCCACCCCCCCATTTTAAAAGTAGTGGATGATGTTTTCCATGAATCCAGTTTAGCCCCTGACACCCGCCCTCCTGCTTCCAGTAAACCTGACAGGTATTACAGAGTACCAGATTCTCACAAATGTCTGTACAGAAATCCTGCTGCAGACCCAGAAGTCATTACACAGGGACCAAAAGGAGCGAAGACCCGTTCTGCCAAGAATCCCATTCCTTCTGGTAAGGATTCCAGAGCTCTGGATGGATGGGGTAAAAAGTATACACCTCTGCAACCTTAGTTATCAGAGCACTCAACTGTCTGTTCCATATGTTAAAATATCAGCAGCACACTTTGGAACTATTAAAACAAATGATTTCTACCTTTCCTGACTGTGACAACTCGAAAGAGTTAGCAGATTTACTGCACTCTACTTGTCAAATGGCCAAGCACACTCTACACCGTGGATATGATGCCCTAGAAGCTTTAAGCAGGGCAGCAGTGCCAGGATCTGTCATTAGGATACATGCATGGTTGAAGGAACAACTTTTCCGTGATCATGTCAAGTCTAAATTGATGCACCCCTGGATAAGGACCCACCTGTTTGGAGTAAAAGCAGAAGAGGTGCTTAAAAGCAGTAAAAGATTTCTTTCAGGTTCAACCTCCCTGGTTTAGCAGGAACTTTCCCTCTATGAACTAGTCCTTCTCTGCACCTAGCAGACAGGGCCAAGGTAAGCCCCGCAGGGACAGACCACCCAGGCCCCTATTCCCAGGGCCAGCAGAGAATCAAAACAGTGGACCACTTCCGCTCCAAAGCCAGAGAGTTCTAAGCCATCCTACTATGGCAAAAACTTTCAATGACTCCCTCTCTGCCCTCTTTTCACTCACCAAAAGCTAGGAGGAAGACCCTCTCTCTGCAAAGAAAAGTGGCTTTCTTGTAACAATGGACCAGTGGGTCTTAAAGATAATTTTTCAGGGATACACATTCTCCTTCATTGAACTCCCAATTCCAAGAGGGCATCCAGACTTACCTCCAGATCAGTGGGCAGAGGCATTGAAACAGGTCCAAACTCTCAAAACTCTCATATCCCAGGGGGCAGTAGAACCTGTCCCCTCAGATCAAACAGGCAAAGGCTTTTATTCCAGACTATTCCTTGTTCACAGAAAAGAGGGCACTTGGCGCCCCATCCTGGACCTATGCATTCTGAACACCTCTCTGGTGGTCCCCAAATTCAAAATGCTAACCTTGCAGCAGCTGCTGCATATGCTGACCAAAAGTGCCTGGCTAGGGACCCTAGACCTAAAAGATGCCTACCTCCACATCCCCATAGGAGAATCCTGCAGGAAGTTCCTGCGCTTCAAAGCAGGCTCACAACACTTTCATTTCTCTGCGCTATCCTTTGGCTTATCTACTGCACCTAGAGTATTCACCAAATGCTTAGCCCCAGCCATAGCATATCGCAGACAGAGAAATATACAGATTTTCCCCTTATCTGGACATCTGCCTCATTCAGGCAGAGTGCAAAGAAAAGCTGCTGTAGGACCTGCTCTTTGTCAAACCCCTCCTAACTTCCCTAGGGTTCACCATCAACAAAAATAAATCAAAGCAAATATCCTCCAGGAAGATCATTTTCTTGGGAGCATTGCTGGATACAGCATCCCAAATGGCCTTCCTATCCCCAGAAAAGCAGAGCTTCCTGCCTTTCTTCTTTACCCAGCTGGCTTCCAGAAGTCACCTCACTGCAAGGAAGTTCCTGCAAACCTTGGGGTACATGGCATCTTGCATCATCCTAATTCCTCTGGCCAGGCTTCACATGAAGAAACTTCAGTGGTATCTAAAAAAAACCCTTTAGTGTCAGCACTCAGCCTCTAGAGACTTCTCTCCCTGATCCCCTGTATAACAGCAAGTTTCTCTGGTGGATATTGGCCTGTGCCAAGAACCAGGGTCTTCCCTTCATCCTCCGCCCTACAGGGCAAACCATCACCACCAACGCCGCAGACATTGCTTGAGGTGCTCACCTAGCAGGCAGGTGAACCCAAGGTCTTTGGGATGCTCAGCACCTTCCCTTACACATCATTCAGAAGGAAAGGATGGCAGTACAAAAGGTTCTGACATCCTTCAAACCCCATCTCAGGCTATGGGTTCTCCTTATCAAAACAGACAACACCACAGTAATATGGTATATGAACAAACAGAGAAGGACCCAATCTTACCCTCTGTGCAGGCTAGCCATGAACCTCTGGCTGACAGCCTCCTCCATGGGGTTACACCTAAATTGCCCAATACCTACCAGGGATCAACAACACCCTGGCAGACCACCTAAGCAGAAACTTACTGGACCCCCACGAATGGCAGCTCTACAGAAGAATATTTTTACAATTCATTCAGGAGTGGGGAACTCCGGAGGTGGATCTCTCTGCCACGCACTTCAACCACCAGCTGAAAAAAATTCTGCGCCAGAGAGTATCACCACCTAGCGTGGAAGTTGGATGCCTTGACCTTCCCCTGGGACTCCCCTCTTTGTGTATGCATTCCTTCCTCTGCCTCTTATTCCCAAGGTACTGATCAAGATAAGGGAGGAGAGGCCAAAGGCCATCCTTCTTGCTACATATTGGCCCAAACAGCATTGGTACCCCTTACTGCACAGCATGACATTACAACCTCACAGGCAGTTTCCCCTGTTCCCAGATCTCTTGACCCAGGTTTGGGGGGAAATGTGGCACCCAGACTTGCAGACTGTCAGCATGGCTAATATTTTAAAAGCAAACAAGAGGCCCTTGTTAAGCAGACAAGTCCCAGACATTATCACAGAGGCCAGAAGACCCAGCACCAGAAAATCATACGCAGGGAAATGGAAAAGATTCTGCTCCTGGAGCCAGTCCAGAGGGGGTAGTACCTCTCAATCTTCCATCCCTCTTATTCACGACTACCTAGACAGAGTTACTCAATAGTGTCCTCTCCTTCTCTTCTACTAAAATCCATGCCTTAGCCATTTCAGCTCAATTCGATACAGACCAGCCCCGTTTCTCAATCCTTTGATTAAACAATTCCTCATAGGGGCTTCTAATATCAGACCCTCCAGAAGGCCACCCACTCCAGCCTGGGACCTGAATTATGTTTTAGAAAAACTAACTTTACCACCATTCTAACCAGCTGCTTCAACAGAATTGAGGTACCTCTCCTGGATGACTGCTTTCCTCAGCAAGAAGGGTTTCAGAACTCTAGGCACTCATGGCTGTGGAGCTCTTCATCATTTTCCATGCAGGCAGAGTCTCCCTGAGGACTAACCCCTCCTTTATCCCCATGGTGGTATGTGATGTCACCCTCAACCAGGCCATATATATACACACCTTCTTTCTAAATCCTCAAAACAAGGGGGAAAGAATTCTGCACTCGCTAGATGTGCACAGACAGCTCAGATACTACCTGGACCGTACTAAACCCTTCAGAAAAATAGACCAGCTTCTGGTCAGCTTTGCCCCAGGGGCAGAGGGGAAACCCATTTCCAAGCAAACTATTTCCAAATGGATATCCCACTGTATCCGTTTCTGCTACAGACTACATGGGAAACCACCCCCTAAGTCTATTCATACCCATTCCACTAGGGCCGCCTCCACTTCCACAGCCTTCCTGAGAGGAGTTCCCACCAGGGACATCTTGGAAGCTGCCCACCCGGGCCTCTGTCCATACCCTTGCAAAGCATTACCACCTACCTCTTTTCTCTAAGTCTAGGGCAGGGTTTGCCTCTACAGTTCTGCAGGGCATGCTAATCCATTCCTAGGTCTCTAACTTATCCTTCCACCCCTATACTCAGCTTTGGGAATCCTCCCACAGGTGATGACTGCAACAGTGAATACTCTCGAACATCTACATTTTTGGTAAGTGTACACAACTGTACTTTTCTGGTTGCTTGAGAGTTGCTATTAAAAATAGGCCTGACTAACTAATACTGTACGCTATGCTATTTATTCGGTTTGACTTGTTCTTAGGTTGAGGAGAAAAGGAATTTATTCCTGTCTTCCATTTTAAAACTCTAAAAAATGTAAGGTATGTTTCGGGGGGGGGGGGGGTGACCGAAAGTGCAACACAGGAAAACTGTACTGTATTCTTTTTTTTTTTTTTTTTTGGTTGCTTGAGAGTTTGCTAGAGTTCTGGTTAACTGACAGTTTACTGTACATACTGGTGCACATGGGCATGCATAGCAGTGGAGTTCCCAAGCTTAACTGTTCTTAGAGCAACAGCCCTGTGTCTGTTTCTGACTGGGCAGTAATCATGTGGTTAGACACTGGTGTCTCCTCTGGCCTGCTGTGTGGCTGTTCACCATGGTCACTGTTGTGCTTGGAAACAGACTTTGGTTCATGCTTAGCCCATTGCTGTAGCTATTGCTGTAGATTGAGACCATTTTTGGCACTTATTTAGCCTTGTCATTTCCACAGAATAAGTGGTTGAATAATTTAGGGGAGCATTTCTTATTGTTTGAATATTGATTCTTAAAAAAATGCAATGAAAATAAAAGTTATGTAGTACTGAAGCTCAAGGCAACTTTTAGATAATTGGATACATTTCTAAGTTGTAAACATTATCTGTTTTTGAGGAGTCAGAGCATAGTTAGGTGAGTCTTGTCATTGTTTTAAGCTTGCATTGTGTATTGCTTATATTTTGAAGTATAAAGCAGTATGTATGCTGTGTATAGTAACAGTCTGAGTGAAAGACTGTACATTTATAACAAAGGTGTGTGTGCAGTATTTTAGTGATGTTTTAGTTGTGTACTCTTTAGCTGACGGTTGCAAATTTGTTTTTTCAGGATTGGACTTGAAAGCAGTTGATGGATCTCGTCCTGTAATCAGACCATCAGAGCAGGCAACACCACAGCCTGCAGTTCAGGAAAAAGAGAAGTTGAAACCAGAACCTAAAACTCCTGTAGCTCCCAAAAAGGTACAACTTTTCCCAGTTTAGTCAGTGACAGGAATTTTCCCTAAAGTCACTGCCACTTTTGTCAGTTTGATGGTACATTGAATAAAGTTTTGAATGCATTCCAGGCAACCCGAGTTTGGTTAGCAGCTTGAACTTTTCCTGTGATTAGTATGGGGGAGTGGAGAAATGAAGGGGTTAAGGCCTGTTTGCCTTGCCTCTGCTCTTGGGAAGAGAGGGAGAAGGACATGCTCTGGATGTTCCAGGCATTCCTAGAGACTAAAGGATGTCAGAAAAAAAAAAAAACTGTCTGGCAGTGGAAGGGGTTCCTGAGGACATCACTTCTAGAGGCAGAGTATTCCACACTAGAGCCTGTTGCACACCTCACCCCCTGAGTAAGTAACACATGCATGAGAAGTTAGGGTTTTGGGTCCTCCTTCCAGCTTGCATATACAAGAACTGAATACAATAGGAAACTGTCCCTTACTGCTCTACTTCTTGGTCAGCAGGACTCATTTCAGCCCCTGCACACACTTGGAGATGCCTCTGCCTGATATGGGGCAAAGTAGGAACTTGTCTCTGCTGTATTTCTTGGCTTGGTCCTCCAGCCATTAAGGGGAAAAAAATGCAAACAAGAAGTTTATTGTGGCTGCTTATGCTAGTAGAAGACTGAGGATAGTACACTTAGAGCAGTAAGTAGGTGAATCCCAAAACATACTGCCACTTTCAGTGAATTGTCTATACTAAAAAATTTTGAGAACTCCTTGCCAGCACCACATCTGCTTTGAGGGTAGTTTGCACTCATGCTGTAAAAGAACATAACCCTGAATCATATTCCATATTCCCTTGTCTCAAAACTTGTTGCAGCCGTACTCTTCGTGGGTCATTGTTGCAGTCACAACTTATAAGGATCTCTGCCAGTGGCTGAGCGTAACATTTAGTTTGACTTTGAGAGTCTACCCCATGGCCAGAGTGATATCACTTTATGTGAGATGTCCTCACATACCTGGTATATAGGTGGGATCTGCCTGTGCCAGGAGACTACTACACAGTCCAGAGTTTGTCTGGGCAATGACATATGAGCACTGAGCACACTTAGCAGCACAACACTCAGAAGGGCAAGTGAACATGCCACACCAAAAGATCACTAAAAACACACCTCTATAAAAGGGGGGGGGGGGGCTGCAAGTGGCCACAGATTAAGGATAGTTTTATACTGTGCACTGTAAAACCTACCTTCCCTCCAACAGAGAGCAAGTCCCAAAGGAACATAAATGTGTTTTTTTCTAGATGCATTTTCCACCTCTACCTGCCAGTCATCAGTACTCCCCTCTTGCACTTAAACTCATTCATCCAGTAGCTGTGGAGGATCCCCAGATCTGCCAGGTTGAGAGCCGTCAAGGAGGTCCATTGCTCAGGCAGACATTGAGGCGTTTGTGCTCTTGATGTCATCCCATCAATGAGTATTTTGTTCAAGTCCTTAACCCCACCCTCTGTGTGTGTGTTGGAGGGGGGAGTGGGCTACCCCCCCATCTCCACAAGGACCCTCAGTGCCCTCCATCCATGAATGCAGGCTCCCATTACACTCACTAAATAAAGCTATCCCAGGTGGTGGATTGGTAAACCGTAAACCCAGTTCAGGACAACCATTGCAATGCACCCCTGCTGTAACGGATTGGAGCAGTACATATGTCCTAGTGTGCCCCCCCCCCACAACAAGAGCATGCCCATCCTCGCTATCAAGTGCCCAGTCCCCTAATGAAATTCTAGTTATCTTGGCTGTGGTCTTTGCTTTATCTCTGTGTGCCACCAGTGCTGCCCCAAAAAGACTTTAAGAAGCATTTCCCAAGAATATTGCTAAGGGATGCAGAGAAACTTGCTACCTTTCTATGTGGATGTTTATTCATTCAGCCAGGGGCAGAGCTGAGAATTGAGGTTTGGGGGAAAGACAAATTTCTTTCTGGCTGTCCTGACCTCCATCTTTTAATGTCCACTCTGACATTCTCCCAGCATTCCAGGTTAGATATTTTCAGCGTGTACTGGTTAGGCTTAGTTACTTGCACTTTTCAACTAATCAGTACCCAGCTGGGTACTGGTTAGTCTGATAGTGCATGTAACTAAGCCTTCCCAATGGCACTCCTTCCCTGTTGTGTCCATTTTCCAGTGCTATGGGTTTGTCTGTATATGGCATAGCAAGTATTTCCTTTTAGAGATGTTTAGATATTGCTTGTTTTACTTTGTTATAAATGCTGCTGCTGTATAAAATGAAAATGCTCTTTCTCTCTCTAATGTGAAGTAATAGTATTGTGCATGCAAGCATGGCTTTCTTTGGTGACTGTATAATTACCAGAATTTGTGAATTTATAATAGGTAGATAGTGTTTTTAATGTGTATTTTACTAAGTGTTATCTGAAATATGCAGTCAGCTGAGAACAGTGACTGCTGGAAGGATGTACAACAATCCCTTTGAAGTAAATGCAGAAAAAAGTAACATCTGTGGTATCCCCAAAGTCTCAAACAACCTACTAAACAAGTATAGTGGGTCCAAAAACAAAACAGTGCAAGAAACTTCTCTGTGTGTAAGATTTTCAATCCATATATATCTAGTTAATCAATGTATATTAATCAGATCAAATGGTAGTAGAAGTAGTGAACTGAAACTCGTCCTAAGTCAAAAAAAAATAAAAATAAAAAAATATGTAATTTGAAATATTGTACAGAATTACCAAGTATTCGAAAGTAATCCAAGCAGGGTAGGCAGTCTGTTTCCAGTCGAAAATCCTTTAAGTACACAGACAAGCGATCCAAGTAAAACAAAAATAAGAGTAATTGTTTCCTCACAAGCTAGCTATATATATATATATATATATATATATATATATATATATATATATATATATATATATAAATAAATATATATATATATAAATATATATATGTTTCATAGTTAAGTACTAGGCTAACGGCCCTGGAGCCATTGCAAAGCCTAGCCCAATAGTGTTCCCGGTCATCTGGCTTGCCAGATGTTAGTTCCCTGTGCTGCTATCTAGCAGTGTGATTGAAGTGATCCCCGGGGTGAATTTCCTATTTCCCATCAAATTATCAAGATTTCTCTTGAAGAAGGCCAGTGAGGTGCTCTGACTTGAATGAGGAGTTTATTTCAGAGAATTGGGAGTCTCTGGGTTAGAAACCTGTCCCTCCAGCAGGTTCTTTTTAATGTGGCGATAAGGTTGAGTTCTTTGGAGCAAGTAGCATGGAGGGATTGGGATTTTTTTAGATGAAGCATGTCGAGCAAAACTGGGTCAGACATGGCTCTGTATGTCAAGCAGAGATCGCCTCTAAGTAGGCGATATGAGATGGAGTGTAGTTAAGTTTTTTAAGTCTGTCTGCATAAGGCATGTGTTTGAGTCCTAAGATCCTGTTAGTGAGGAATTTGTGGCCTCTCCAGCTGTTGGAGGTGTCTAGTGAGGTACATGCCAAATGGGGCATTGTACTCTATAATGGGTCTGATAAGGGAAGAGTAGAGAGAGATAATGACTTCTTTTTTTTGGATGAGAAATGTTTTGTGATGAGATGTGCCCACGTAGAAAGATTTCCTAACTACAGTGACAACATAGTTGTTGGAGAGGGTTACTATCTCCGTGTGTCCCTAGATCCCTTATAACTCCTTCACAGTTAAGTGGGTTCCCTTCGATATGATAGTTTGTGGGCACCATGTTTTTCCTGAAGGGAATGACTATGCATTTTTTGGCGTTTAGCCTAAGCCCATGATTTTGGCACCAGTCGTTGGTCTCCTTAAGGCCTTTTTGTAGGATGTCCTCATCCAGTTGAAAATCAATAATCGCTCCCAGTTTGCAGTCATCCGCAAATTTGGTTAACCAGAGTCCCTTGGTGTTGGTTTGAACTTCAGAGAAGTAGATACCAAACAGGAGAGGCCCCAGAACCGATCTTTGTAGGACTCCACTTGTAACTGCCCGGTAGTCAGATTTGCAGTGGGCTACTTTCACCATGTGGGTTCTGTCAGTGAGCCAGTTTGCAACCCATCTAGTGACGTAAGGGTTTATGCCCAGATTTGTGAGCCTGTCAATGATTCCAGAGTGTGGGATGGTATCAAAGGCTTTGGCTAGATTGAGGTAGGCTGTGTGGACAGCCTTGCCTTCGTCCACTGCTCTGGTGATGGCTTTGAAGAAATCTGTCAGATTTAGCAGGCATGATCTCCTTTCACAAACCCAAACTGCATGGGGTCCAGGGTTTGGAGGTCCTGTATATCCTTATTTATAAGAAACGTAATAATACGTTCCGTAGCCTTACAAATCAGGCTCGTCAAGCTGATAAGGGCGGTAGTTCCCAGGGTCAGTAGTCGTACCCCCCTTTGTGGAGTGGGATGACTGTAGCAGTGCGCCATTCAGTGGAAACAAAGCTTGAACTGAGGCTGTAGTTGAACAGAGCACTCAGGTGTGGTGCCAGTTCCTTTTGTAGTTCATGCAGGACACAATTCGGTGTATTAATCTGGTCCCATGGAAGCTGTGTTCTTAGCTTTGGTCAGTGCAGTTTTTACTTGTGCAATCGTGATAATAGGCATTTGGTATTCCTCAGGTATGTGGCTGGGCCCTTTAGGGGGTGAGGGAGGAGTGAAATTTGCACTGAGCCTGTTTGCCAAGATATTGGCAGTGTCATGTGGTTCAGTATAAGTGGTGCCATTGTGTTGTAGCTCCGAACAAAGCTGTGTATTATTATGCAGATTCTTAACATAGCTAAAGAAAGCCTTGTGGTTGTCCTTCGTATCTGTAGCAGTTTTGTTTTCGTAACTAGCTTTGGTGGATTTGATGAGTGATCTCAGTTTGTTACTGAGATTTCCGAGGGAATTTTTCTAGTCATCGGACATTACCTTTCTCTCCAACAGATGTCCTTCAAGGATGCATCTGCAGTCCTAACAAATGGGTTGTCCTGCCTCAGGCAGCCCTTCGGTCGGCCGGATTCCAAAGTCTGGGTCTGGCCTCGGCTGATGTCGCACTTCACCCGACGTCATAACTGCTGTCAATTGGGTATAAAGGCATCAGCCGACGCCATTTTTCTCAGTCTTTCTTGCCGCGCGGTGCCCGAAGCAGAAGCTGTTCGCAAGTGCCGGTCGGTCAGATCTAGAGATTTCTACTACCGAAGACTTCTAAAAAGCTAAGTACCCCATTGGGGACTCTTTCTTGCCTCAGCCGATGTCAGAAAAAGTAAATAATTGTTTAACCTGTGGGAAACAAATACCTCATAAGGATTTCCACTCTTACTGCCTTCCTTGCTTAGGCCCAGACCACGACGTAGCAGCTTGTCTAGCCTGTGCTTCCTTCAACCGACGGACTCTTAGACGTCGGTCGGAGTTTGCGGAGGAGTTTTTTGGTCCCGCTTTTGCTTATAAAATGCCGTCGGAGACTCCGACTTCACAATTAGCTAAAAAGCGCAAGGAAAAGGACCGACACTCGCGGTCCGCGGTTTCGGCCGAAACCACGGTTAAGCCAACCGCGAGTGTCTCGGTTTCGGCTGAAACCGAGTCCTCGGTTCTTCCTTCGGCCGAAAACTTACCTCCTACAGCCAAGGCCTCACACAGCATGGCTGAATCTGCTACTGAAATTTCTCCTGCTGTAGCAGGCACCCAGGATTTATCAGATACTATTCCTTTAGACATATCTACTCCTGCACATGGAGCTGCTAGGCCCCCTGCATCCATGTCTATCAAGGCTTTTCTCTAGGGCTAAAGCAGCTAAATCTTCTAAGGCCTTGCCTGCTAAAACCCCCTCACACAGGCCTAGCTCTAGTTCCCAAATGCTCAGCCTGGCAGAGGATCTCATTTCTTTGATCAGGGGATCCCAACCTCACCCTGACAGGGCCTCTCATCCCCCTCCAGAGAAGAGGCCTAGAACAGAGCCCCCTGAACCAGTTTCTACGGATTATTCCTCTGATGATTCAGAAAACTCAAATCCTCCAGAAGGCCCTTATTCTCCATATGAGGATTCTGACGTAGAAGACTCCATTCCTTCTGCCTCTCCTCCTGAGGAATTTTCTTTTGGGGAAACCTTGCATGCTATGAGGGAACAATTTCAATGGCAGGGCCAGGATTTTTCAGATTCTAGGAAACGGCTAAGGACCTTTTTACATTTGCCACAGCATAGGCCTTTAGCCATTCCTCCAGTACTAACAGTTGTGGATGATGCATTCAATGATGCTTGTACTGCCCCTGATTCTCTTCCCCCGGCCCCTGCTAAGCCCGACAGATACTACAGGGTCCCGGACACACATTATCACCTGTATAAGGCTCCTATTGCAGATCCTGAAACTATTTCTCAAGGCCCCAAAGCTGTAGCAACTGCCAAAAACCCCCTCCCCTCTGAAAGAGAATCTAGAGCATTAGAGAGATGGGGTAAAAAAGTTTATACTTCTGCTACTCTTTCGGCTAGGGCTTTAAACTGTCAATTCCACATGATTCAGTATCAGGAATTTTTGTTAGATCAGCTACATAAAAAACTATCCTCTCCTGAACCTATAGACCGTAAGTCCCTTCAGGATTTGGTACATAACACTCAGCAGGTCAGTAATAATTCTTTAAAATGCGGCTATGATGCACTGGAGGCTTCCTTTAGATCAGCTATGACTGGTACAGTGATCAGAAGGCATGCATGGTTAAAAGAGCAATCCTTACCAGACCACGTAAAGTCAAAGCTCCTAGATGCTCCCATGGAGAAACTCAGTTTGTTTGGCTTCCCTGCACAGCAAGTGTTAAAGAAGGTGGAGGAAAAAGCAAAATCTGTCCAAACAGTCAAGGATTTCCTACAGGTCCAGCCTCCTAGGTTTAGTAGAAATTGGCCTTCGAAGAATTGGTCCTTTCCAGACACCACCAGAGCACAGAGAGGCAGAAATAGGCGCTCAAGAGGCAGAGGTCAATCCAGAGGTGCCTACAGGGGACGTCAGTGGCAGCCTAACAACCAGAGAAGTACTGCCACAGATCCGACTACTACCACTTCCATAGGACAGTCACAGTGACTTGGCTCTGATACCGCCTACCAGGGAACAACTGGAAGCACCCTTAGGCGGAAAGCTAGCCTTATTTTCAGTAAAGTGGCATTTCATTACAGGAGACAAATGGATTTTACAGACAATAGACAAAGGTTACAGGTTTCACTTCCATACTCTACCAAGGAAGAGAGGAATGCCAAACCTACCACCAAACCAAAAGACAAACGCTCTAGGACAAATCAACCACTTACTAAGGATGAGAGCTATAGAAAAGGTACCGGCTATGGAACAAGGACAAGGATTTTATTCCAGACTTTTCCTGGTGCCAAGAAAAGAAAACCAATGGAGGCCTATTCTCGACCTGTCCGCTCTCAACACATATCTCATTGTTCCAAAATTCAAAATGCTGACCCTACAGCAGCTTCTTCCCGTGCTGGGCAAGGAGTCTTGGCTGGTGACTCTAGATCTCAAGGAGGCATACCTGCACGTCCCTATTCGACCAGATTGCAGAAGATACCTCAGATTTCTTGCAGGATCAGAGCATTATCAATTCTCAGTATTGCCCTTTGGCTTATCTACTGCGCCCAGAGTATTCACGAAATGCCTGGCATCAGTAATTGCTCATTGCAGGCTTCAGGGAATTCAAATTTATTCATACCTGGACGACTGCCTGATACAAGCGGACAACAAGAACAAATTAACAAAAGATTTGGAAAAGGTTATTCACCTATTGCAGGCCTTGGGATACACAGTCAACATAAAAAAGTCAAGGCTGGTACCATCCCAAAGGATTACATTCTTGGGTGCAGAACTGGACACATCAAATCAAATGGCATTTCTCACAGCAGAAAAGCAAAAGCAACTACCACTCTATTTCAAGGCATTAACAACGCAGAACCAGCTTACAGCAAGGAAAGTCCTGCAAGCCCTGGGTTACATGGCATCCTGCATAATATTGATCCCACATGCCAGATTACATATGAGGAAGTTGCAATCGTACCTAAGGAATTTATGGTCTCAGCACAAGCACAGCCTGGAAACCCAAATTCCAATAATTCCATGCCTGAAGCAAGAATTCCTGTGGTGGGCTCAGGCCTGTCAGTTGAACAACGGACTGCCTTTCCACAGCCCTCACCCAGGCCAAACTATCACCACGGACGCCTCAGACCTCGGTTGGGGGGCACACATGGCAGACAAGTGTATACAAGGCCTATGGACACAGGACCAGCTGAACCTACACATAAATCAAAAAGAGATGCTGGCAGTGAAACAGGCAATTCAGACATTCAGACCATTTCTTCAACAAGGTCATTTGCTGATAAGGACAGACAACACCACAGTTATGTGGTACATCAACAAGCAGGGAGGCGCACACTCATATCCTCTATGCCGGATGGCAGTGGACCTGTGGAATGTGGCCCTGAACCTCAACATTCAGCTCCAGGCCATATTTGTGCCAGGAAAAGAAAATATACTAGCAGACACCTTAAGCAGAACTACCACGGATGCCCACGAATGGATGCTGCATCCGGACATCTTCAAATCCATTACAAAGAAATGGGGGCTACCAGAAATAGACCTGTTCGCATCCCCACACAACCACCAATTGAGAAAATTCTGCACAAGGACATACCACCCACTTGCTTGGAAGGTGGACTCCCTATCCTTCAGTTGGGAAAACCTAACAGCATATGCATTCCCTCCTCTTCCTTTGATGCACAAAGTGCTACTGAAGATCAAAGATCATCACCCAAGGATCATACTGATAGCTCCAGACTGGCCGAGGCAGCATTGGTACCCGCTTCTGAGAAGTATGTCTCGGGCACATGCATGGCCTCTACCTCTAGTTCCTCTGCTGCTAACACAGAACAACTTCAAGATCCTGCATCCAAACTTGAAAACACTACAGCTAGCTGCTTGGAATCTTACATAAAACAAAATAACCCAGATTTATCTCAGAGGGTTAAAGACATTATCCTGGAGGCTCGCAGACCCTCCACAAGGAAGACTTATTCAGCAAAATGGAAAAGATACCTCATTTGGAGTGCAGCAAAAGGAGAAAATGTATCATTGGCAAACATAGCTAACATCCTGGAATATTTAGCAGAGCTCTTCCACAATGGCCTGTCTTACTCCTCCATCAAGATTCATGCATCAGCAATTTCAGCAGAATACAACATGGATCCTCCAGTCTTCTCTCATCCTCTACTCAGGCAGTTTCTGAGAGGAATTAAAAATGTAAAGCCCCCAAGGAAGCCACCTCTGCCTACATGGGACCTGAACTTTGTGCTAGAGAAGTTAACACTTCCCCCTTTTGAACCAGCAGCAACAGCAGAATTACAGTTCTTATCTTGGAAAACTGTGTTCCTGCTTGCAATCACTTCAGCAAGAAGGGTTTCTGAATTACAGGCATTAATGGCAGTACAGCCCTTCCTTATCTTCCATCAGGATAGAGTGTCCTTGAGAACTAACCCTACTTTTATGCCGAAGGTGGTCTCCAGGGTTTCATTGAACCAAGCAATCCACCTACCAACATTCTTCCCCAACCCACAGAACAGGGGGGAAAGACTACTGCACACCTTGGATGTACACAGGCAATTGCGCTACTACCTGGACAGAACCAAGAACAATAGAAAAACTGACCAGCTTCTGGTAGCATATGCAGCAGGAATGGAAGGAAAAGCAATTTCAAAACAGACAATCTCAAAATGGATAGGAAATTGCATTAGATTTTGTTACTCCTTTCATGGGAAGACAACTCCAGAAAACATCAGACCTCACTCCACAAGGGCTACAGCCACTACTACAGCTTTCTTATGAGGAGTGGCTACCAAAGACATTTTAGAGGCTGCTACTTGGAGCTCCGTGCATACATTTGCCAAGCATTATAATCTGCCTTTATACTCCAGATCCTGAGCAGGTTTTGCCACTGCTGTTTTGCAAGGGATCTTAACTACACCATAATCATCTTAGTGCCTCCTCCCCCAATTTGGCTATGGTATTCTACCCATTTGTTAGGACTGCAGATGCATCCTTGAAGGACATAGTACAGTTTTGTACCTACCATAAATGTAGATGTCCGAGAGGTATGCATCTGCAGTCAGGATTACCCACCCTCCTTCCCCTCTGTGGTACTCCTAGGGTATTTGCCCATCTTGTAGCTAGCTGGGGGAATCTATTATGGTGTATTTGTTTGTATATATGTACATACATGTTTATTTTTTGTTTGCTCTCTACTGTTTGGAAACATTTGCATTTATCCAAATTTAGCCTTCCTAGAGGGCACCTGACATCTGGGGCAAGAAACACTGAGGAAAATGGCGTCGGCTGATGCCTTTATACCCAATTGACAGCAGCTATGACGTCGGGTGAAGTGCGACATCAGCCGAGGCCAGACCCAGACTTTGGAATCCGGCCGACCGAAGGGCTGCCTGAGGCAGGACAACCCATTTGTTAGGACTGCAGATGCATACCTCTCGGACATCTACATTTATGGTAGGTACAAAACTGTACTTTTTTTTCCTTCTGTTGTAGAATTTGTTATTGGCAGGGGTCCACCAGATTGGCTTCCTTTTTTAATTTTTGTTTTAGAGGAGAGCATCTTGATTCTGTTTGGTATGGCCCTATCTACGCAGTTGTGTAGGTGCCCATACAGTGCCTTAGTGTATGATTCAGCAGCCAAACTCCCATTCCCCATTTCTATGGATGATGTGAAGCTTGCCACTTCTGTCCTTAGAAGCTCAAAGTTAGCTTTGGAGAAGTTTTTCACTGTGGTTTCTTTTTTTGGGGGTGGGGGTGGGATTTGGCTATCAATGGTGATTAACTTGTGGTTGGGTCGAACCAGGGAGGGGTTTATCATTGGAGTATAGCAGCGGTCCCCTAATAACTAGGTCAAGAATGTTATTTCCCCAAGTGGGGGTTGTGTGTTGGTCTAAACAATTGGAGTTGATGAATTCTAGGAAGCGTTGGGCAAAAGAGTTGAAGCAGGAGTAGTTCCAACTAATGGAGGGGTAGTTAAAGTCTCCTAGTAT
Organism: Protopterus annectens; assembly: GCF_019279795.1. Lineage (NCBI taxonomy): Eukaryota > Metazoa > Chordata > Ceratodontiformes > Protopteridae > Protopterus > Protopterus annectens. Next base: position 1,484,652,618 of record NC_056743.1, on the reverse strand, counting down.
AAGGGTATTAGGCTGGACTTTGATGTTTTCCAGTGTCTCCAGGAATGCAGAGTAGCAGTCCTGGGACACTGTAGGGGGATCTGTGGCTTACGACATGGACTGCAGTTTTGTTCAGTGTTAACTGTACCTGAAGTGTTTCTGATGCATTATGTTGGGCAACAAGTCTGGATGTGTGTGCATCTTTTATGTAGATGGATGCACCTCCACCTTTGTGGGTTCAGTCATCACATCCCTCAGGGCTTTGGTTCAGATTAGGGGGCCGAACGTTGTGCTATGCATTGTAACCTGCTAGTGCAGGGATGCTCTCAGGACCCTTGAACCAGGTCTCTGTTACTGCACTGATGTGTATGTTCTCCAGTTTGAAGAGTGACTCGAGCGAGTGCATTTTGAGGTTTAGACTTCTAGCGTTGCGTAGCATAACCCTTAGGATGGGTTTGCTAGCAGATGTTATGGTGGTAAGTTTATCTTCAGGGCATTGCAAAGGCACTGTAGGGGTGGCACGGGCCTTGGCCAGTATCCAGAATCCCAGGGGTGAGAGATGCAGGCCGTCTCAGACAAAGCATCGAGGTCTGTCTGTCATGTCATCCCAAGCAGACAGATACTGGATCCCCTTAGAATGGCACCAGAAACTTAGCCAATTGTTGAAGTCAGCCATTTTCTGCTTGTACAGTGGTATCATTCTTGGTGACACCAGGATACTACTCAAGGCTAGGGTCATACATTCCTGGGCTTATAAGATCAGAGAGCTCCTCCATGTCTCTCTTCATGTAGTCCAAGGAGGTATGTCTTTAGTCATTCATACCAACATGTACAATGAAGGAATCATATTTGTACTTGCTGTGGAGTGACCCGAGTGCATGTGTTGTGTTGAATCCTGGTCACCTGACAGGCAACTGACCGTGGCTTTCTCATTATTTAGCCTGGTGAGTGGGACGTCAGTGTGCCTTACAATTGAATCACCTATGACTAATGTGTTTGGTGCATTGTTCTGGCTTAGGGGCTTAGCTTGAGTGGCACCCTGTTTGTGTGGGCTATGTGTCTTCTGGGTTGTGCTTGGATGAGATGGTTGATTTAAGTACCGAGTTATTTATGCTTAGATTAAGTACTGAAGCTTTTTGTTTCCTTTATGGAAAGTGTAGCGCTGGTAGCTGTGGTTGAGCTTGCAGTAAATGCTACAAGATGTCTGAGGAAGTTCTAGATTTAAATGTCTAATCTTAGTGCTCAGAGATAAAAGTTAAGGTCTAATGGAATATTTGAAGAGCAGACTTTAAGGCACTGGTAATGGTTTACCTTAGGTAAGTGGCGCTGCGCGTTGTGCAAACCTGCTCTAACACTTTTTTTTATACAGAAAGATGAAAGGGATAGAAATAGCCCAAAATGGGCAATAAAACACAAACACACACACATATATATATATATATATATATATATATAGATATATATATATATATATATATATATATATATATATATAGATATATATATGTACACGCACACACATATATATATTTATATATATATATATATATATATATATATATATATATATATATATATATATATATATATATATACACACACACACACACACTTTTTATCAGGCAAGGGAGTGGTTTATTGTGCTGTAAAACAGTGTTATTGGTATACATGTTAAATTCACATCCCTTCCCCATCAGTGTGACATTTGAGCTGGTCCTGCCCTACCTTAGTAGCTGTCATAATATAACTCTTATGTACATTAAATGAAATTAATAATGATGTGGTACCTCTTATTTAACCAATTTATTAAGTAGATTATTAACCCGGGATTTTATCCAAGACACTATGCTACATGGCTGGAAATATATAAACCTTAGACCATTTGGCAATCAAAAAATATATATAAATATATACATACACATTTTGAATGTACAAAATCATTGTAAAAATCTTATTCTGTTTTCATAACCTATTAAAGATCACTTTTGTCCTCCTAGACTTCTTCAGGTCTGTGTACAAGAACCCTAAAAACTATCTACAAAAATATTATTATATAATTAGTATTGTTGCACGGTATATTTTGTGTCCATCAGATGCCATGTTAAATCATTTTTAAGTGTATATTTTGTGTCCATCATACATTTTTTTCTTTTTCTTGTTCTTTTTTCCACTTTATTCAAAATGATGTGATTTAGAACAGCCTTCTGTGTCTGGTATTCCCCCTGCCAAGGGGAAAAGAGGTCTTCCCATGAAATACTCAGGCTCCTCTGATTCTGAAGAGGAGGAGAAACTGAACTACAGTTTATGACTTTCCTCCCCTCTAGGGTATGAAACAATTAGTGAGAACACTTCATTTGTAATTCTGTGCGAGAGGACATGTCATTTGGGGATGATCTATCAGCCTTGAAAGAATACTTCAGTGTGTCAGGCCAAGTAAGCTTTTGACTCGCAGAAGAGATGCTGGAGCCTTCTGGGTCTTGGACCACTTAAGCCAATGGTGATCGCTCAAGTCCAGAAAGCCCTTTTGGGTCTATTTTTTTTTTTTTTCCCCTTTCTTTTTATAGACAGCATCCCGGAAGTCAGATTGACAACCCTTTGTTCCCAAGAGACATGAGGTATTTTGTAGGGCTAGGAATTCATACAAGTTTCTGTGTAAGAGCCCCATTGCAGATGCAGGCAAAGTCCTTAAACTTCCAAGGGAAGTTGAATAGTTCTGGGACAGAATGCACTTCCCAGTTGGCCTTTAGGACTGTCAGTGCTCAGACCTACATTCTGAAGTATCAGGAACATATGATTAAGCAAGTCCACAATATTTCCTAGTAGTGCTTTCAGAAAGCTTGAAGGTGTCTAGCTTAGACAATATGACTAACTTACAGTTTGGTGAACGTGCCAAAAAATGGTGGGTATGTTGCTGCACAGGGAGCATTTAGATCTGCTGCAACAGGGCCTGTTAACAGGAGAAATTGTTGGCCATGGGTGCAGTCTGAGAGTGTTGAAGGCATGGCTTCTTAATGCTGTATCAAGGAAAGGAGTTGCTGTTCGGACCCTGATTTCACAATCTTTTAAAAAAAAGTAGAGAATAACAGGGAAAACTGTGCCGCTAATCAGACCTATTTTGCACACCTATTCACATCACAGCCAAAAGTATCCCACTATGCATCAATCTTTGTTTTGGCAGGGAAAAGGCAAATGGCCCAAAAGTTAGAAAGGCATACAGAAAAGTAGATGACAACAAGAGGACAGAGGGAGGTCTGGGGATCCTTGGAGGTGAAGTCCCACCAAACAGCAGGCGTGACAGTACAGCAGGTTTTCCCAATTCATTCATCCTGAACCCCCACCCCTCTCCCTCATTATCCCAAGATTAGTGACCAACAGGCCTGTTGTCAGAACTGGTTAAGCTTAACTTCAGATCAGTGAGTATTACAGTTTGTCTTCATAGTATACAAGATACACACACCTCCCCCAAACACACACACAAGATTTTCTGTTCCACAAACATCTATTCTAGCCAACCTGGCAGAAATGGTACTGCTAGAAAGTATAGAACCTGTTCCTTTTGGACAAGAGGATAAAGGGTTTTACTGCAGGCTATTGTTTGTTCCAAGAAAAGACAGGTCATGGAGACTCATTTTAAACTTTCCAGGTTTAAAAAGATTCTTAAAAGTTCTGAAAGTTTGACACGACGACTTAGGCAACAGAAAAAAAAGGTTTGTTGCCAAACTTAGCTAGCCTATAACAAGAAAAATAACCAGAGATCCTGCAGCGGTATTAGATATTTGTGAAATTTTATGAAAATTTCTGTAAAGTTGCAAAGTGGGGAAATCAAGAGAAAGCACAAGTGGAAATATTTATGGAAGGCTTAAATATGCCAAGGTTAGAGGTAGAATGAGGCTCAACAATTTACAGATAAGATAGGAAGAGATGAGATAAAATGATGGTGTTTAACCAATCTGCAGGAAAATCTCCTAGAACAGATGGTATTCCAGTGGAAGTCTGGAAGCTAGGAGGGAAGAAAATGATGAAGATCTGGAAGTTTTTTTTTAACAGTATATTAAAAAGATGGGAGGAACCAGCATCCTGTAAAAATAAATAAAAACATAAAAAAATCTGTGGTGGTATTAATACCTAAAAACAGTAAAGACCAATCTGATCTAGTTTGTATAAGCCCATCTCAATTTTAAACCATGATTATAAAGTGTTTGACTATAATAGCTAAAAGAATGGCACAGGTGATGCCAGAATTGATAGATATGGACCAATATGGTTTTGTGGAAGGGAGGCAAACATCTGACATTATTTAGAACAGTGATGATCCAGAGGGAAGCAGAATGCAAGAAAATACTGCTGTTATTGGCGGGTTTTGATGCAGAGAAAGCGTTCGACAGAGTAAGCTGGCATTTTGAGTAGGGCAATGGAAGCATTTGCATTTCCTTATACAATAATACGGTTAAGTAGAAGGATAAACTAGGGATTGGAGGCAAAATTCCAAGGAGGGTTCCTCAAGGATATGTTGTCTGAATAGAGGAAGCAGGCAAGGGTATCCTCTTTCCACTGTGCTTACTAGCGTTATATTTGGAACCATTGGCAGAGAAAACAAGATGCTCAGAAATTTAAGGATATAATTGGTATGGTATTCAGGTAAAGTTGGCTTTATTTGCAGATGATGATATTTTGTACTTGATGAAACCAGAAAAGGACATCTCAGTGTTGTGAAATATTCTGAGACAGTTCCAAGATTTTTCAGGTTATAAAATTCATAATATAAAACAAAGGTTATACCTATGAAATGTGTACCATCAAATGAATTGGTCCAGCAATACCCTTGTTTATGGGGACATAGTAAAATGAAGTATTTAAGAGTATGGATTAAAAAAGATTTGGTTATGTCAGCTAAGCATGCCTGGGAATAAACAGTAGATGATACAAAAACTGAGAAACTGGAAACTATTGCCTATGGATATGGAAAGAAAAACAATAAAAATGTTTTTAATCCTTTTAGTTTTATACGCAGGTCAGGTATATTTTTATTAACCAGCGGAGAAGTTGTGTATAGTAATTTTTAAAGGGTTTAAGGATTTTATTTGGGAGGGGAAGAGGGCAAGAATCAAGTGGAATATATTCTTCCCAGCAGAACAGAGAGGTTTAGGATTACCTGATTTTAAGGGATAATGTGATATTGTCAATCTCGCCTTTATTCTCACTGATGGGTCGGATCTGATCCTTCGGATCCTTCTTAGCCATTCAAAAGCTCGAGGTCATCAGCAAAGCTCATGGGCATTCTTCCGTAGCCATAATGCAACTCCCTAGTTTCCCCAGATCTCATTTACTGCTCTGCGAGGGAGGTTCTCTGGCAAGCGATGGACTGAGTGTTTCTTGATATTTTATAGTATCTTTCCTGTTAAATTTTACCCCTTAACCCTAGATTAGTTTTTCCTACTTAACTGTTTATATATCCTTACCCTGTTCTTTTTCTTAAAGGTATAGAGTTTGTGTGTCAGTCCCCTTTAGTTTCTTTTGTTAGCATCTGAGTTAGAGGACATTTCCCCCTTTACATCTATTTCCTTTTCCCCTTTTGTTTATCGTCCGTTTCAGTTAGAGGACGATTATTCAAAAAAAAAAAAAGTTTTCCGTTTCCTTCCTTAAAATGTTTGGTCAGTTTAAGTTAGAGGACTGTTTTTGAGTGTTTGTGTTTCTCTTCTTTCTTCTTTTATTTAGCTAAGATATCTCAAAAGCAGGAAGGGAAGCCTCTCGGCTTCAAAAAGTGAAAGCAACATGGGAAAAAGATGCCCCTTAGTGATTCACACACTTCGTGTGTATTGCTTGGGACCTCTTCATCTGTAAGAGTCATGCTCCATTTGCCATGGATTTAACCAGAGGGCACTAATGGAGCACAAAAATAAACTCATCCTGAAGGGTTTGTTAAAAACTACATTTTCTGAAGCTGTATCCCTGGAGTCTACTTCGAAATCTGACAAATCGGGAAAAAAAACAAAAACGTGCTTCTTTGATGCCAAAATCTACCTTGGAGCCGAAGCAAAACGCGCCTTTACTGTCTGCTCCAACAGAACCCCCAGAACAGACAACTGAAATTGGATCCAAGATGACTTCTGAGCAATTGGAAACCTCTGCTCTAAAGTCTGCCTTGCCTTCTGAATTCAGGTATTGGAGCTGATCTCCTTCTTTGGAACCGATCCCCTCTCGGCTTCCATCACCCTTTTTGGACAAGATCAAGATCTCCTACCCTTTCTACCCAGTCTACCAGGAGTCTGTCTAATGAAGAAATGGGTAGGGTGGTGCAGAGGCTGCTAAAGACACTGGTCCTGGCCATATTATTATTGGATCTGAATCCAAAGGGATCGAATCAGACAGTCCCCCCCCCCCCCAGCGCCTGCTCCTCCTCTGATCTGACCCTTGGTTTCAGAGCTGGAAGATTCCAACATCCAGCTTGTGTCTGTATCGGATCCGGGACCCAGAGGTTCCTCGGATCCAGTATCTGCCCTAAATGTCTGCCCAGTCAGAGCAGGAAACCTCTGAGAGCTGACACACACTAGTTGGGTCCATGGAGCTGATTTAGATCTCACCGGATCCGACCCTGCCTCTGGGGTCCTCGGCGCAGGTGAGTTCGGCTCTTACCTGTGCTTTGGAGTTTCTATCTTATGCTCCGGAGATTCCTTCGGCCCCAACAACCCTTTTGTCAGACCGGGCTGTTCTTCAGAGCAGAGGCAGTCTGCCTTTGAAGTCATGAGGAGGATTCTGACTACTTCCAAGTCACACAATCCCCATCGGATGTTCCTGCCAGTTCTGCACGGGTATCTTTGGCTTCTCACATACCCGCTCCACAGGAAAGCAGAGACCCCAGGTCTCAGGATGTCCAACAGGGGACTCCCCCCTTTTCTGAAATCTCTGCAGAGCATCAGACTGAGGAGGTCCCTCAGAAGACAACCTGCAAGAGGAAGCATCTTGACACCCCGGAGAAGTTTTATCACATCTGATACCGACCTCAATGAAGCAGAAGGGTCCCTACAGTCACCACTAGAAGATGTCTTCTTTGTAGACATCCTGGAAATTTTAAAGCAGAGAGATGACTGGCAGTCCAGATCCCTTTCAGTCGAGGAGTCTGTTTACCTAAAGGCCTTTGGGTCTCACCCTTCGACCTCTTCGTTGACCCCTTCTTCCAACGATCTTATTGAATTAATCTCTCGGAAGGTGTGGGAGACCCCAAACTCCATAGAACGTACCCCTAGGAGGCCAAATAAACACATTACAGCCCCTAAGGACAAGACATTCTTGATGAAAGTTGTAGCAGTTGCTACCGTGGTTGTGGCAGCAGCCACCAAAAAGGAGCCATCCAAGATTATTTCCTCTAGCCATCCTCCTTTTCGTCAGTGACCTTTGACTTAGTCACTGAACTACCTTACCCACTTCACAAGATTAGAGGGACCTGTTAAAGGAACTGACCGACTCCCACCAAGGAGCTGTAGCTTATGTGGCAAAAATAAGGCAACACTCAACTCTCCACCCTCAATTCAGTCGTGAACTCATCCATGAGGCTCATATCGTATGCAGCAGATGGAACAAGTAGGGTGGCGGGTTCAGGCATCTCTCTCAGGAGGGAGGCCGGGATGCGCCTTTGTGATTTCACGGAGCCTTTTAAGTTTTCCTTCATTAATGTCCTTATTGATAGTGCTTTTCTTTTTCAGCCTAAAGTTAGAGAGATGCTTGCCAGGTGTGAACAGGAAGGCAAAACATTATCTGCCATTGGAGTGAGTGCGTTTTTCCACACCTACTAGACCTTTCCCCAAAGGTCAGAGAGGTATTGAGAAAATGTAGTTCAGAAAGTCCCAAAGATCTTTCCAGGACAGACAAGGTGAAAGTTCCCTAGAGGCAGAGGGGGGAACAATAATGGAAGACGCCATCCTTGCAGCAGGGGAGACCCGCAGAATTAAGGCTCCAGAGAATCTTTCTTTGGTAGACCCTTCCAGTGCTCCTAAAGGGAGTGCCCAATTGCTCGCCTCTGGAGACGGTCAGAGGTCAAGTGTCGCTGCACCATGAAACCTGGAAAAAGGTAAATGACAAATGGATGCAGGACATAATATCCAGAGAATGTCATTCCATTCTCCTTCCCCACTCCTGTAAACAACTCAGTTCCAAACATTTCACCCAGTCAAATGGAACAGCAACATTAGAAATACAAAAGTTGCTAAGAAAAAGTCATACAAGAAGTCCAAACAGACCAGAGAAGATCTGGAACTTACTCAAGATTCTTCTTAATTCCAAAGAAAACAGGGGATTGGAGACTCATTTTAGACCTTCGCAATTTGAACAAATCTTTGGAAAAGATCAAGTTCCAGATGGTAACACTGCAGTTGATACTTCCATTCCAGGAAAAAGACAATTAGACCTTCAGGTTGCATACTACCACATTTGAATGGAAAGGTGATCCAGAAGATACTTGCACTTCCGGCTAGGAGCCAGTCACTTCCAGTTTCAAGCTCTGCCCTTTGGTTTCACTACAGCCCCCAGAGTGTTCACCAAATGCATGGCAGTAATGGTGTCTCACCTGAGATGCTGAGGATTCAGGGTGTTTCCGTATCTTGACGACTGGTTCATAACTGACCCAACCAGGCATCTTCTACTACAAGCCAGTATACATCCCCAGTAACGCGTAATGTCAGTAACGCGACTATTGCGCTTGTACACTGCCTCTCAACTTGCTGACAACCTGGGGATGTTTATTCACGTTATAATTCTGCAACGGGGTATTCATTTAGCTATTCATGCCTACCATGTTTTAGTAAGTGTAGTGGTTTTGTGCAGTTCTTAGGAGCATTTCCCATTGCAGAATTATAACGTGAATAAACATCCCCAGTAACGCGTAATGTTAGTAATGCGAGTGTTGCGCTTGTACACTGCCTCTCAACTTGCTGACAAACTGGGGATGTTTATTCACGTTATAATTCTACAACGGGGTATTCATTTACCTATTCATGCCTACCATGTTTTAGTAAGTGTAGTGGTTTTGTGCAGTTCTTAGGAGCATTTACTTGCTGACAGCTTGTTCGTCGAACATGTCAACGTCGGTAATGTGGCATTTCGGTTATTTCAGTTGTCTGTGATTTCGAGTCGGAGAACTGAATGTCGATGTTACCACTTGTCGATGTATTCATATAGACCTATATACATATATATATATATATATATATATATAATGTGTGTGAGTGTGTGTGTGTACACACACACACACGCATGTACATATATATATATATATATATATATATATATATATATATATATATATATAAACTATATACAGTTTTTTTATTGTATAACTGTTGTAGGCTACACACTAAAGTGTGCTAGCCTGTTTATAGCATTTACAGTGTTTTCTGTGTGTTTTTCTGCTGTTTCCTGAAAAAAACAAAAAAAAAACAAAATTCTCTTTTCCCGCCTTTGCTGAACTAGATTAGTCCAGATTTCAGGTTTTGCTGAATTCCGGACTGTGGTATAGTTTCCTGCGTTGCCCATATCCTTACTTGGATAGGGGGAAGCTTCTCTGTTCGCCAGTGAGAGTGGGGAGCTTTGAGCAGCCTATCTGTCCCTGGAGGAGTGGTCTCAGCCCTGAAACTAGTAGCTTATTGGCCATTTTGGGTCAATTCCTATCTCTTTCAGTTTCCCTGCTTTAAAACCCGCATTTGTGCGGTTTTGCACCAGTATACAACTCCGCACAGCTCCTCGTGGTGTCCTGCAGAGTGATACAGGCAACAGAGAGACCCAAGAGAGACTTTTCCAGTTTTGAGTATTTTTTTCCTCTGTTTTTTTGCTCTGACTGCCTTTTCTCGCCTAAAAAGTGAATTTCTAACTGAGCTGTGCTTTAAAAAGTTTAAATTGCATTTGCCTTCTGCTTTTTACAGATTTTGCACTTGCTTTATATCAATTTAAGCAGTTTTTTTATTGGATAACTGTTGTAGGCTACACACTAAAGTGTGCTGGCCTGTTTATAGCATTTGCAGTGTTTTTTGTGTGTTTTTCTGCTGTTCCTGAAAAAAAAAATTCTCTTTTCCCACCTTTGCTGAACTAGATTAGTCCAGATTTCTGGTTTTGCGGAATTCCGGACTGTGGTATAGTTTCCTGTGTTGCCCATATCCTTACTTGGATAGGAGGAAGCTTCTCTGTTCACCAGTGAGAGTGGGGAGCTTTGAGCAGCCTATCTGTCCCTGGAGGAGTGGTCTCAGCCCTGAAACTAGTAGCTTATTGGCCGCTGTGGGTCAATTCCTATCTCTTTCAGTTTCCCTGCTTTAGAACCCGCATTTGTGCGGTTTTGCACGATTTTGCGCATAGGGCAGCATCGGCAGCGCTGCTTAAACGGGTTTAAACTATTCCCGGCTCCACAAAGTCTGCTCTTCACTTTTTCCCTTAGAACTGTTCTAAATGTCAAAGTAAGCACTCTATTTTCATTCTAAAGCCCTGCAGTTGCTCGTATAAGTAATCTTATAAGTAAGCACTAATAAACTAAAGCACTACACCCTCTTATACTCCCTTTAAGTACTTGGCTCCCTATTGGTCCTTTTTGATCAGTCAAAAAGTAGTTCCTTATACTATTCTGGCATGTCCAAAAGTCAGTTTCGGGTTTACTCTCCAGTCCAGCTGGTGAATCTGGGAATCTTGAGGCAATGTTATAACTGCCTTATGTACACAGACCACCCTCTCCTCCTCCCAGCAAGCTTAAATATATGTGAAAGATGCAACTATATAGCCTAACTGGAGGCTGAGCTCTCTCAACCCAATACTGGCGCAGTCAGTCAGGAGGAGAAGGTAACCACACACACCACAAATCCAGTCTCACATAGACCTATCGCAACAGAAAACCAAACACATAAACACACAAAAACATACTCAGAGGCTCTAAATAAAAATCTTCCCAAGCAGCAGAGACCTCCAAAGCAGACATCCAAGCAACCGCTATGCCACAACAATACCCACGTATCACATAGTTCACAAAGTCAGTGTGCCACACAGTCACAGCCCTTAAGGCTAAACAACACACCTAATACACTTGTAATAGGTGACTCTATTGTCAGACACACTGACGTCCCACTCACCAGGCTGAACAAGGAGAAGGTTACTGTAAGCTGCCTGTCGGGTGCCAGGATCCGCCACATAACACAGGCACTCGGGTCACGCCAAAGCAAGTACAAATATGACTCCGTCATTGTCCATGCTGGTGTGAATGACCTGAGACGTACCTCCTTGAACTACACGAAAAGAGACATAGAGGAGCTCTCTGATCATGTAGCCCAGGCCGGTATGACCCTGACCTTGAGTAGCATCTTACCCTCACCAAGAATGATGCCAAGTATAAAGACAAAATGATCAATTTTAACAATTGGCTAAAGTATTGGTGTCATTCAAAGGGGATCCAGTGTCTGTCAGCCTGGGATGACATGCTCGACAGGCCACGTTGCTTCGCTAGGGACGGCTTGCACCTGTCACCCCTGGGCTTTCGAATAATGGCTAAGGCTCTTGCCACCCCCATAGTGCCTTTTTTAGGCAAGGCTCAAAAGACAAACCCACCTCCATAGACAACACAAAGAAAAATAAACTAAGGGTAATGCTGCTCAATGCCAGAAGTCTAAACCTCAAGATGCACGCACTCGAGGCTCTCCTCAGTATGGAGAATATCGATATCTGTGCAGTAATAGAAACCTGGTTCAAGGCTCCTGAGAGCACCCCAGCACTACCAGGTTATACCTCATACCATGCTTTTCGGCCCCAAAACTCGGACCGAACCACAAAAGGAGGGGGAGTATCTATATTCATCAACGATACCCACACCTCCAGGTTAGTGGCACTGTATGAAGCATCGGAGACCATCCATGTGCAACTAACATAAGGCAGCTGTTTAATCTCAGCCTTACCACAGGATACGTGCCCAAGGAGTGGCGTACGGCAACTGTGGTCCCACTCCACAAAGGTGGCGCCTCTACGGACCCTGGTAATTACCGCCCCATAAGCTTAACAAGTCTAGTCTGCAAAGCTATGGAGAGGATCATAATGGAGCTCATAAACAAAGATATAGGGGACTTGCAGACATTGGACCCGACCCAGTTTGGCTTTGTCAAGGGAAGATCATGCCTTTTGAACTTGGTCGACTTCTTCGAAATAGTCACCAAGGCCATTGATGAGGGAAAGGCAGTCCATACAGCCTACCTTGACCTTGCAAAGGCTTTCGACACAATACCCCACTCTGGTATTGTAGAAAAACTTACCAGCTTAAATGTAATCCCATATGTCACAAGATGGGTTGCAAACTGGCTTAAGGACAGAACCCACAGGGTTAGAGTTGCTGGCGCTGTGTCAAACTCCAAGCCGGTCACAAGTGGTGTCCCACAGGGCTCGGTCCTTGGCCCCCTATTGTTTGGCATCTACTTCTCAGAAGTACAGGCCAACATGGGAGGACTTTGGCTGACAAAGTTTGCAGATGACTGCAAACTGGGCGCCATAGTGGAAAGTGCATCGGACACTGATATCCTTCAGAAGGGACTCACGGAAACAGATAGCTGGTGCCAGAGCCATGGCCTGAAGTTAAACGCCAAAAATGTATAGTCATACCCTTCGGGAAAAACAAGGTAACCCCAAGCTACCATATAGGTGGCAATCCACTAAGCACAGAAGAGGTTATCAGGGACCTGGGGACCCAGGTTGACAGTGGCCTTTCTTTGACACTTACATTGCTAAAGTGGTTAGAAAGACCTTCTACATTGCCCACCTGATCATGAAGGGATTCACATCCAGATCTAGTGAGGTCATTGTTCCCCTGTACTCTTCACTTATCAGACCAATGATCGAGTACAATGCCCCATTCGGGATGTATCTCACCCGACATCTGCAGCAATTGGAGAGACCCCAAAGTTCCTCACCAAAAGGATAAAGGACTCCAAAATCTGTCATATGCTGCCAGATTGAAGAAACTCCAGCTCTATTCAGTCGCATACCGTCTGCTCAGAGGTGACATGTGCCTGACATACAAGGCCATGTCCAACCCGAATTAATGGACATGCTCCACCTCAAAAATCCAAATCCACCAAAACCACTAGAGCAAGCGACTTAAACCTTAGCACGGATATAAATAGGACGTGCTGGAGGGATAGATTTATCACTCAGAGACTCCCTATGCTGTGGAATAAAATCCCGGTCCATGTGAGGCAGAGCACCTCGCTGACTCTGTTCAAGAGAAATCTAGACCTGTGGATGGGAGATCGTAGGTTTACCCCGGGAATCATCTCTGGGTCACTGCTGGACAGAGGCACAACAAACTAATGGGCACAGTATTTTTTCATATAAGGGGTGGCGTAAGCCACAATAATTTGGGCTAGGCTTATAAATGCCTTAGGGCAGATAGCCTAGTATAAACCTATGAACCTATGAACCTATAACAGTGGGCAAAACTGCCTTTCAGTTTGTAGCCTGCTACAGACCACCCTCCCAAACTCAGGAACCCCACACGGCTTTCCTGAGAACACTGGAAATATGAAGGTCTCTCCAAACACCATTATATTGGGTGACGTCAACTACCCAAACATAGACTGGGAGCACTACTCAAGCCCCAAAACCCTCGCCCAACGGTTCCTAGAATTTATAAACTCAAATGCTATGGAACAACTGGTCACCACTCCCACAAGAGGGGAAAACATATTGGACCTGATCATCACCAACATGGGGACTCTGTGTTCCATGCCAGAGGTATACCCCTCATTGGTAAGATCTGACCATAAATTAATCTCACTGGACATCCATATCCCATCCCCACCCCCAGCCAAGGAAACCACAGTGAAGAACTTCTCAAAAGCAAACTTCACACTTCTCAAAACTGAGGTGGAATCCTTCAAAGCCCCTGGGCCAGTGGAAAATAAGGCCCAAACTGCAGAATCCTTTACAAACGCTTTCTATGGACGCTTACAGGAATGCATGGATCATGCTATCCCAAATAAAACCAAGACTCATTCCTCCAAAGGCAGGAGACCTGTCTGGTGGACCCCAGCCATAAATAAGCTATACAACAGAAGGAGGAAGCTACTACATGATAGAGCAAAATCCCAAAAAGGGAAGGCATCTCTGATCAGTACTAGCAAGAAACTACGATCCATCATAAAATCATCTAAGGCCAGCTTCGAAAGAAAAATTACACAAGATGCTAAAGATAATCATAAGGCCTTCTTTAGTTATGTCAGGAACCTGGGTGGCAACTCCTAGATATGCTCGGAGTTAGTTCAAAATTACAAAAAATACACTGAACCCACAGACATTGCCAACATCCTGGCAGACAGGTTCAGTGCAAACTTCTCTCCCCCTTCCCCCCCAAAAGAGCAAATGTCTATCCCAACAGAGTGTAGCCTCCCTGACATCACAGATGCACAGGTGAGAGCTGCTCTCTCCAATGCAAAAAACTCAGCATCAATGGGACCAGACGGTGTCCCGGGCTGCGTCTTACATGAACTCCAAGAAGAACTGAACCCTCACATAAAGTCACTGTTCAATCTCAGCCTTACTACAGGATATGTACCCAAAGAATGGCATACAGCAACAGTGGTCCCACTCCACAAAGGTGGTGCCACAATGGACCCCGGAAACTATCGCCCTATAAGCCTGAATAGCCTGGTATGCAAAGCTATGGAGCGTATCATCATGAAACTCATAAACAAAGACATTGGGAACCTCCAAACACTGGATCCTACCAAATTCGGCTTTAAGGGCAGATCTTGCCTCTTGAACCTGGTCGACGACTTTGAAACAATCACCAAGGCCATAGATGAAGGGAAGGTAGTCCACACAGCCTACCTGGACCTCGCAAAAGCCTTCGACACAATACCCCACTCGGGCATCATAAATAAGCTTACCAGCTTAAATATCAACCCCTGTGTCACAAGATGGGTTGCAAACTGGCTCAGGGATAGAACCCACATGGTCGGAATTGCAGGTGCCATGTCGGACTCTAAACCAGTTACAAGTGGCGTCCCACAAGGCTCAGTCCTGGGACCTCTGTTGTTCGGTATATATTTCTCTGAGGTACAGGCTAACATGGGAGGACTATGGCTGACCAAGTTTGCAGATGACTACAAACTGGGTGCCATAATCGACTCGCCGACTGACACAAGCATCCTACAAAAGGGTCTCACAGAGACGGATAATTGGTGCCAGAGCCATGGCCTAAAGCTAAATGCCAAAAAGTGCATAGTCATCCCCTTTGGGAAAAACAAAGTGCCCACAAATTACCACATAGGTGGTAATCCATTAAGTACGGAAGAAGTAATTAGGGATTTGGGGACCCAAGTAGATAGCAATCTCTCCTTTGACAATCACTTTGCCAAAGTGGTTAGAAAGACCTTCTATATAGCCCACCTTATCACGAAAGGGTTCACATCTAGATCAAGAGAGGTCATTGTGCCCCTCTACTCATCAGGCCCATAATTGAATACAATGCCCCATTTGGGCTGTACCTTACCCGACACCTGCAGCAACTGGAAAGACCCCAAAAGTACCTCAGCAAGAGGATCAAGGGACTCAAACAGATGCCCTGCGCAGTTAGGCTAAAGAAACTCCAGCTCTACTCAGTTGCTTACCGCCTACTCAGAGGCGAACTGTGCCTGACGAATAAAGCCATGTCCAACCCAGAATTAATGGACATGCTCCACCTCAGGAAATCCAAATCCCTTAGAGCTACACGCTCCATGGACTTAAACCTCAGCACAGAAATAAATAGGACATGCTGGAGGGACAGATTCATATCCCAGAGGCTCCCCTCACTCTGGAACAAAATCCCAATCCATGTTAGGCAGAGTCCCTCAATGTCCCTCTTCAAGAGAAATCTTGACGAGTGGATGGGAGATCGTAGGTTTACCCCTGGGATCCCTTCTGTGTCCCTACTAGACAGAGGCACAGTAAACTAACCTCAAAAGTGCTATCTTCTGTGACCTACTATACAGAGGCACAGTCAACTAATCTAAAAGGGTGGCGAAAGCCAAACACACTCTGGCTAGGCTTATAAATGCCCTAGGGCAGATAGCCTAGTATCAACCTATGAACCTATATTGAAGAGAGTACTAGGGGCAAACAAATTCTGAGGAAACTAAGGAATTGCATTATGGTAAGCAAGGATGCCCACAAGCTTTGCTGAAGACCTTGAGCTTTTGAAATGGCCGAGACAAATCCAAAGGATTGGCTCCGACCCATCAGTGAGAATAAAGGTCAAGATGGACAACACACATGGAACGTTATGGTATGTACATAATTTTTTTTTTTTTTTAGAGCTACACAGCTAAGGCTCTTGTATATAACACAAGCAGAAAGCTACATTTCAAAGTGAAAAGGGGTGATGATGAAGTAGAGGAATAATTCAAGAAATAAGGAAAGAATGGGATTTTGGACACAGATCCTTAAGGAGAATAGCAATCATACAGAATATTATATTCATAAAGTAACACAGTATACTAGGAACTAAGCCAGCACATCAATGGAGAAAGGATATTCTGCCAGTAGGGATGACTGCAATAAGGGGTACAAAGAATAGACAAGAGGGGGCTGGAGTTTACTGGAGGAAGATGGCAAATAAACCAAGGTATTGGAAACAAATAGAGAAGGAAAGGTAATAGAATGGGAGGAGGCCAAGAAGAATTCTCGTTTGCAGGCTAGTGATCCCCTTTCATATCAGGGATTGACATCACTATAGACACAGAGAGAGGGATAGGAGAATCCTAAATGAAAGACCTGAACTGGTTGTGGTTTTAGTTGAATCTTGAGCAAAAGCTGCTGTTAAAAAGGGATAATTAGTAGGGCATGTGAAATATTGTGTGATAATTGTAGGAATTGATTAGAAGAGGTCAAACGAGATTGGAAAGCGAGATTAGATATGCAGTTCACGAAGAAACAATGGGAGGACACGTGTTTGGTTCCCAAATATGCAACAAAATCTAGCTTTAGGATTTTTATCGTTTGCATAGATACGTCTATACCCCAAGCAGACGCCAAAGAATTTTCCATAGGTAGATAGCTGATGATGAAAGTGTGACGAGGAAGAAAGAGGTAATTGGGAACATATGTTTTGGGAGTGTAATAAGTTGGCAGACTTTAAAAATTCTCTGCAGAGTACTCTGTCTTGGAATACTGGCCAAGCAAATGAGTGTAACTTAGGAAATTATTTTTGAGCTGGGGTACAGGATCTGAAATTGCTTAGACATAGTAAGGACTTTTCAAGTTTAATTCTAGTAGCTGTCAAAAAAAACAATTACTAGAAAATCAAAATCTAAACCAACTATAACTGAAGTAGTGACTATTGAAACAGAGTTAAAAGAACATTAAGTGGGATCTTTAGAAAAGGGTATGAGTGAATTAAATAGAAAAAAGTAATTTTATGGTAGCAATACTTGTAGAAAAACGTTTTGGAGGAGGAATGAGGTTTAAGAGATGGCAGGAATTGAATAATTTATGTAACGTTGCTTAGATTATATGATACATAACGGTATATGTGATGTATAATGTTTGTAAATATGATCTTGTTAATGTGGTTTGATTACTTTTATATAAATGTAAGATCCAGTGTTGCCTGTTTTTGTCCAATTCAGCTATAGGTTGTTGGATCTGACCTCTGCACCTAATCTAAAGCTCTTCAGTTCTAGGGCTCTGACTCCTCTCCTACCCATAAATTTGAACTCCCCCCTAGGTATCTCAGATTTCATTTGCCACTTGAAGTGTTCGGTCATGCTGCCGAGGACTGTCATCTTGTATCCTTTTGGATGATTTGTAGAAACTTTAACCGTTACTCCTCCATGAACAAAAGAGAAATTCTTCTGT
Source organism: Protopterus annectens (assembly GCF_019279795.1). NCBI lineage: Eukaryota > Metazoa > Chordata > Ceratodontiformes > Protopteridae > Protopterus > Protopterus annectens. Next base: position 1,484,634,795 of record NC_056743.1, on the reverse strand, counting down.
CTAGTTTTATTGTTGTCTTGTAATTAGATTAGGATTGTTAGAAACTGTAAGTCTTAGGTGTGATGTTATAATATAGTGGTAGTGTAGTGTTAGTTTATCTTTTTTAGTATTAGGATAGTTAGAACAGTTATTGTTCAGTGTGCCTTTTTCCATAGGGGTTTGTTGCATTAGAAGTGATATTAATATTGTTAGTGGCAGAAATTTCAGACAGTTTGCTCTGTGTTTGTGTAGTTATGGCTGACTGTCAAGGCTTTAAGGAGTGTACAGTGTGTGGGCACAACCTGCAACCCCAAGACCCACACTCCCTCTGTGTTTAGGTGCCACTCATCTTGACACTTCGTGTCTGGCTTGTTCCTCATTTAGTGCCCACTCCTTGTAGTCTAGAAGGGAGAAACTTATCATAAAGGGACTCTTCCCTCCCCAGACAGGGTCTGCTATCCCTTCTCCTTCCTTTACTGTCTAGTCGCTGTACATGAAGGATAAGAAGACCAAGCAGAAGGCTGGCTGGGGAAAATAGAGTTTGAGAAGATCAAATGTGACAAAGCTACAGAGAAGGCAAAAGAAAAGGAAGGAGAAAAATTGGACTTTGAGAAGTCCCACAAGCAAATCCCATGTCAGACATTAGTTTCTGTATCAGATCCTAAGGTACCAAGACTTTCGGGACAGACTGTCTCTTGGCCCCGTATGTCTCCTGCTCTGTCCAGATTCTCCCTGGATCCAGTAAGTTCCAGGCTGCATTCTCTTATTCTTCAGGAGAAAAGATACTCCAGACCACCATCACTGGAGTTATCACCCAGTCATTACAAATTCTGAGCAAACGGCGTCAACAGAATGATGAGAAAGTTTCTCAGGATGCAGATACAACTCTCTTGGTACCATCTTCTGGGAATGTACCAAGTGCTGGACCATCTTACAAACCCTAGTGTCTTTTCTAGAGCCAGTGTGCCCTTCGGTGCTGGTTGTCTTGGGACCGGTGTGTCCCAGACCTCCTTTACCAGAACCAGTGAGTCAAGTTACTTCTACACATACTTGGTTCCCTTCCTTTTTCAGGTCTGACAGGTTTAGATCCAGAGGAGTCTCTGAGCCAAAGTTTCTCTGGTGTGGCTCTGGGGGAGGGGGGGTTTGACTCTGAAGTTTTCCTAGCTTTCTCATCCCCTTAGTGCTTTACCGCTTGATAGCTTGGAGCCAAAATCCACTTCATAGTCGAGGCCCATCTTTTCCAAGATTTCTTTTCTTTCCAAAGACAGGAGGGTACCGATGGAGCTGAATGCATCCTTGGCTTTCAAACGTGCATTTTCAATGCCAAGGGAAAATGTGCTTTCTTCCAGATCAGCCCCATCCAATCCCTGACTGGAATCAGCTTCTACTTCTCATTCTTCTGTCAGGCAGGGACAGTTAGTTCCACAGGTTTCCTAGGCAACCTGCTATATAATCTCCCAGTCCGATTCTGACCCCTCTGATACTCCCCCTCAAACAGTTCATAGAAAACAGACATGCAAATGGAAGCACTTGGACTCTTCCCCAGAGTCCCATCATTTAAGACTTGGACTTGGATGAAAGCGAAGTATACCCTAGATCCCCTTTTGAGCAGACCCGGATCTAGCACTAGATGACCTAGGCAGCTGCCTAGGGCTTGGAAAGGCTGGGGGTTGGGGGGAGGGCAGGCATGCGATATTTAATCACAAAAAAAGATTTTTTTTTTTTTTAACTTGTCCATTTTAACTTTAAAAAATCCCATTTTTAACTTTGAGAAAAATCTGTTTTATTTTAAAAGTTGAGCAGGTAGTCTGTGTGACATGCATGCATTTCTTGCATACATGTCAGACAGAGCAGACTGTCTCTCAACAAATGTGATTGGGGCATCATGGCACGTGATTCAGATCAGTAACGCAGCACCAGTGTGAGTGGGTGAACAGCTTACAAAGTTAGCGATCATTGCAGTAGGACAGGTTAGTGAAGAAAGCAAGAAGGATTACAGCTAATCCCATTGATAGTTTTTGGTGTGTGTGTGTTACAGACAGCTCAGTGATCATTGCAACTAGGGTAGGACAGGTAAATAAAGTAAGCAGGATTACAGGTTATCTCAGCGATTTTGGTGTATGTGTGTGGTTCATGTCTACATTTTGTTCTGTCAGGTTTTGGCTATTGAAAGCTGTTGAATTTTCAGTAGACAGACATGCAGATGGTTTTACTGCTTTGTGCAAAGGATGCCTACCCCTTTCTGAGTTTGTTTGATAAACATACCTGGCACGAGTCCAGTCCTAATATTTGAAGAAAACACACATGGTGGCATTTTCTAGGAGGAACATTCCGCCAGAGACCAGACTCCTTGCTTACAGGGAAGACTGTATCCCAGTGTAGAAACCAATACCTCTATTTCACAATTTGAAATTTGTATGTCAGTGTACATTTGCGATTTTATGTTTTGAAAAACATCTAAGTATACTGCTAGTCCTTCCAGTGTTGAAGCATATGCTCTGAGGTACATTTAACAGTTACATTTAGGTAAGGGTATCTGAAGGAGCTGTGCAATGTCATATTGGCTTACACAACTATCATCTGGAGTGTTCGTGTATGGGGTAGATAAGAGTAGTGTGTTGAAAGCAATAGCTGTGAGTAATGATTCTGCTGGAAAGCTGGATAATTAATATGAAAAGAAGTAGCAGAAACAAAGCCTAAAACTATGCATTAGAAATGTAAAAGGAAATCTACATAGTCAAATAAAGGTATGTAGGCAACACCCAGAAATACAGATAGATAATGTGTGAGATCAAGTGCATTTACATTGTTACATGTGAAGTCATTTTACAGCTACCATGCAGGGTTTCTTGCTACTTCATGGCATCTCTTTTCCTCTATATTACCAGTAGTCCTTACCAAACTATGCAGAACACATTAGACAGAAACGTATTTTTGTTTGCAAATAGCACATGTATGCATATTTGGGGAGTAGTTTTCTTTGCTTGTCTCTCTCTCTCTCTCACACACACACACACACACACACACACACACACACACACACACACACACACACACACCCAAACCCATGCGACACACGCACATACATACGCACTTACACAAAATATTAATATACTACCCTAAGTTTCCTTTTCTGAACTTCAAATATTTTTACGTTCATGTTATTCATCAGATCTCCATGAAGGGTTTCATGATTATTGATATCGGCTCTTTGCAGGTGGCTTCTGTCAGTGCAACTGGGACTGGTGATCTAACCAGCAGATCTGTCTGATGGATTTTATATAGCTCATGAAAATAATTCATCTCAGAATGATGAGAAATTAATGTGAAAGGCTGGCTCCTGCTCTAAACATAATTACTTAAAAATGTGTAACAATATGCTTACACTAATGCACTGTTTACTTCATTTGTTATTTTTCTAGTTCATGAAATGTTTCTCCTGTTGTAGATGTTTTTGTCCAGCTTAGACTATCCTATTAAAATGCACAAATAAATCAAGCAGTCAAATGAATACGTGAAAAAGTACTGTATGCTGATAGTAGGAATTATGAATTATTTTGGACTACTTGCATCTATTTGTAAGAGAAATATCACATAAGGTGTGCTCTGACGATTGGAGAATCAGTTCACATTGTAAGATACTATTGGTGCTTGGATTTATAAAAGATCCACCAGGCACAGGAAGTTCTACTTCATCAGATTTGATGGCTCATTGGGCATGGAAGGACCCCTGATGTGGTGGATCCCATTCCCAAGAAACCCAGTAGAATTCTGTCATCCCCCACAGACGGGAAACATTGGAACAAAGGTCTTCCAATAGTTGCGATGGGTATAGCGGTAGCCACTAAGGAGGAGTTGTCTGAAGAAAGATCTTTGATCCATCCCTCAATAGGAAGTCTAGGGCTAGCTCAAGTCACCAGATTTCAGAAATACCTGATCAGGAAGATTTTGAAGTTTCTTTGAGGGGTTCTACCTGCAGATGTCCAAAAGACACTGGATTCCAAGCATTCCACCTCCAGTCTACATCCAGTATGGCCATGTGAATGCTTTCAGACCAGCTGATGGTACAGTAAAGGCAGTAGGTACTGGCATTACCATTTGTTGACATGCCTGGATGTACTTGTGTGACTTTGCGGAAAGCTTTGGGACGTCTTTCATCAATTCCCATTTTGATGGGTTCACCCTTTTTGGACCTAAAGTAAAAGAAACACGGATAAGGAGAAAAATGGATGGTAAGACCCTCTCTTTATGGTAGGTATCTATTTTTCCATGCCCCAGAGATCCTACTTCAGGAATCAGTGGGCTGTGAAGATGATGTGGTTTAGGAAATCACAGAACTAATCCCAGAAAACTCCTGGTGATAAACCCCAACATTTTGGCAGAGAAAGGGGTAACAGTAATAGACATTCCCCTAAAGGCAGCAGAGGTGGACAACATAACCAGAGTTTTCTTGGACCATTTACGAAAAGCTCTTTCAGGGCACCCAAAAGGTTGCTCAACTACTGCACTCTGGAGGCAGTTGAGGGGGTGTTTTATCTCTCAACCCACAAATCTGTCACAATACAACCTCAGACTTTGGGGTTCTGAAACTAAATTCCTGAGGTTATTCTGTACCATTTTCTCTCCTGTCAGAAAGAAGAAAGTTCCTGATGTTTCACCTAGTCAGTGGGAGCTTTAAGTAGCAGAAGCTTCCAAACTGCTAGAAAAAGAAGTCATCCAGCCAGTCCCCAAAGACCAGCTAGAATCCATAGTCTAGTCAAAGAAAACAGGGGGGCCTCAGACCCATTCTGGACCTGAGACATTTGTATCGGTATGTCATGCAGACAAAATTCCAGATGGTCACACTTCAGTCCATTTTGCCTCTACTGAGAAAGGATGACTGTATTTGCTATAGAGCCCAAGGATGCATAATATGTGAAGGTGAACTGTTCAAGGAGCTTTTGCAGTTTCCTGCTAGAAGCCAATTATCAATTCAGAGCCCTGCCGTTTGGTCTCACCACAGTCCCCAAGGTGCTCATCAAGGTTATGGCATCAGTGGCAGCACATCTGCGCCTATTGGGGATATCTAAGTTTTCCCATGCCTCAACAGTTGGGTCCTTACTGCTACAAATGACAATTTGTTATTGCACCATTGGAACATTCTGCTCCTAGGATCTAGGCATCACAGTCAGTCTGACCAAAAGCCAGCTTACACCACCCCAACGGGTAGAGTTTATTGTATGCCACCTGAGCACAAGCTTCCAGATTGCCTGGCTTCCAATGTCCAGGGTGATTTCTCTGTGCCTCACAGCAGCTCAAGTTCTTTATCAACCCTGTCCATCAGCAAGGCTGGTGCCTTGCCTAGTGGATCTAATGACCTCTGTGATCCTCATGGTTCCACTGTCCAGATTTTACATGAGGGTCTTTCATTGGACTTTAGCAGTACAGTGGTCCCAAAGGCTTCATCTGCTTCATGTCAAGATAAAACTTACATACATTTGCAGGCAACACGTATCCTGGTGGGTAACATCTCATCCTGTGGTAGATGAGCATGCATTCCTAAAGGACTCCCCTGTCGCAATAGTGACAGTGGACACTTCCCTTCTAAGGAGGGGGGCGTTTTGAAGAGAGGATGTTCTAGGGCACTTGGTCACACACAGAAGTCAAGCTTCACATAAGTATTCTCTCTCCAGAGGTGTGATCCCAGTGCAGACAGTGTTGGTAGTCTAGTATATCAACAAACGGAGAGAAACTTGCTCCAATCCTGTATGCCAAGAAGCCGTGAGAGTCTGGCAATGGGCAGTCTCTTCACCCCACTTTCTAATAGCAGTGTGTATCCTGGGGTAAACCAGTGTTCTGGCAGATAACTTGAACAGATCTGTCTAAATGCCTCATGAGTGGTTCCTCAATCCAACAATGACAACTTTGTTCTTCAGTTGTTGGGGCCAGCCTTGTTGGGACCTGTTCTTGACTTTCTTAAACAAGTGCAACAGTTACTTTCCCCATGTTCCTCTGCAGGGCAATCACCAAGGGATGCTGTAGCCCACAACTGGCCCCGGGCCTCCACTCTGCTTCCCCCCATTACCCTTAATGAACAAGTTCTTACAGAGAGCAAGAATATGCAAGGCCAAAGTGGTCCTCATTGCCACTTTCTGGCCTCATCAAATATGGTTTCCCTTCCTGTGGCCTCTTCTAATTGATCCTCCATGGAAACAGGATCACTATCCAGATCTGTTAACAACCTTGGCCAGACTACCTTCTCTGCACCAGAAAACCATGAAATTAACTACTTGGTTCCTGCAAGTCTAACATTAACCAGATGTGCCAGGTTTCTTAGTCAGTTGTTCAGATTTTATCAGCATCCCAAAATGTACCAGTACAAAAAATATACCACAGCAGACAGAAGAGGTATTTGGGCTGCTTACAAGCTCCCATTCCTTCCATTCTAGAATTTCTGTCAGAATGTTTTCACAGTGGAGCCATCCAGTTACTCAGCTGCCAAAGTACAAATGGCAGCCGTCTCCATGTTCCATATAGGCCAGAACAGCAGCTCTATAGCCTCTTTGAGAATTTCTAAAGCTTTCTTGAAAGGAACAATCTGAAGTTGTTAATCTTCTTCCATTCCTCACTGATGGGTACAGTTTCGAACCGAGTCGGCCAAATACCAAGCTAGCGTACACCGAACTCTTGAGCCATGCTACTACCCACAATGCCCTTCATCCCATATCTCCGATCTCATTTGCTGCATAGCCATATAGCAGCGTTTTCACCGAGCTCTCCAGCTAAGTAGTTTTGACTTGTATAAAGTGTGTATTTCTCCACTAATTTTTCTACTAGTGTCTTTCTAATAGTCTAGCTCTACCCACAGGTATTCCTTTTTTGTACCATTGTTGTTATTTTCTTGTCTCTCCTTACTTTTTACCACCCTCGTGGTAATTCTTCATACCATTGCTGGTAGTCTTGCCTTTCTCTCCCTCTCTCCTTTTGTCTGAGTGAGTGCTAGTATGTCAGAGAAAAAGGGTACTTCAGGTTTTAAACACTGCACGTTGTGCAGTGGTAAATTACCAAACAGCGACTTGCATTTTAAATGCGTTTATTGTTTGGGCGTTTCGCACCTTTATGCGACTCCTCTTTGTGATATTTGTACGAGTTTTTGTCAACGGACGTTGAAAACGGCGCAACAAATTGATTCTAAAAGGATTGCTTTCCTCTCCTTTCTTGGAGGCTATTTCTGCAGAGGTCTCAACCCCTCCAGTCAAGGACAAGAAGCATCCCCGCTCAGACTCCTCTTCACCGGCCGGTGACAGGGGCAAGACCCATCAATCTAAGGCCTGCAGATCTTCCTCTGAGCATCGGCTCGCTGCCACCGATTTCAGTGCCGAGCACAGTTTCTGGGAAGTCTGAATTGTCGGTTCTGGGCTTGGCACAGACTACTGAGCCGCTGATTACTTCGGTTCGGACCAGTCTGGTTCTGGACACCTCGGCACCGGCCTCACCTTTACAGACACCAGCTCCAACTACCTTGGATCTGATTTTGACTACTACCCCAATTGTGACTTTGGCTCCGAGCCCCCTCTCGGTTCCCGACCTTACCGTTTACACAATTCAAATCAGAATCCTCGGCTCCATTGAGTTCCTTACCATGGACCAGGTATTCATCTTCTGTGGATCCGTTTGCAGGACAAGCCTACAGTCCCTTTCTGGACTGGCCTGAATCCCCTTCCGGGATATCGGTTAGGTCTGCCAGGAGCGTTTCCGAAATAGACATTGTTCATCTTGTTGATCAGGTGCTGACTGCAAGAAGAATCTCCAGACCCTGTTCTGCTCCGGGTGTTGGGATTTTTCCTCCTTCGACTTTTTCGTATTCTACTGCTGGGGATCCTTCGGATGTTCATCGTGTTTCACTGTTGCAGTCATTACACTTGGGTTATCCTGCTGGCAGGCTACCCGCAGTCTGCCTGAATTCCAAAGTCTAGGTCTGGCATCGGTTGCTGTCGCCTCTTCCCTGATGTCAGTGCGCTAGGGGTATAAAAGATGCAGCTGACGCCATTTTCTTCAGTCTTTCTTGCCGCGCGGTACCCGAAGCAAAAGCAGTTCGCAAGTGCTGGTCGGCCGACTCCTGAGATTTTCAAAAACGAATTTCAGATCCGAAGTCTTCATTAAAGCTAAGTACCCCATTGGGGAAACTTTTTTCTTGCTCCAGTCCGATGTCAGGAAAAGTTAACAATTGTATTTCTTGTGGGAAGCAAATACCGCATAAGGATTTTCATTCTTACTGTATTCCTTGCCTAGGCCCTAATCACAACGTTGCTAGCTGTCGGTTTTGTGCTAGATTTAACCAATGCACTATTAAGCGTCGGTACGATTTTGCCTTTCATTACTTTGGCCAAAGATTCAATTATATAATGCCGTCAGAACAGCCGACGACCAGAGTTTATAAAAAGCGCAAGGAAAAAGAAAAGGACAGGCAACGAGGTCCAAACCCGATGAGGCTTCCGCTAAGCCAGTCGCCGGTTCTCAGTGAGGTGCTTTCGCAGCCCCTGGCGCCCGCTACCTCAGAGCCACAGGCCGCTGACGACTCCCACGTGGAGCCAGCTAGGCCTCTGGATATTCAAGGTATTGGATACTCGGAAACTATTCCCTCAGGTGGGTCTGGAGCCCGCTGAGCAGGCATCAGCATCTGAGGGTGTTTTCAGACCTACACAGTTATATGTAAAGCCTACTACAGCTTCCAAAGCAAAGACTAAAGCAGTTCTAAAGACAAAGAAACAAGTAGAGCATTCTCCTGGACAGACTACCATGCCTAAAAAACAGATGCTCAAAATGGCCGAAGACCTAATTACCTTGATCAGGGGTTCCCATCCCCCTCCTGACAAGAGGCCTAGGCAAGAGACAGAATATGCATCTTCTGTTCAGGTTTCCATTTCCTCTGTCTCCTGTTCTGAACAGGAATACTCTCTTCCTCCTTATGAGGATTCTGATGCTGAAGTTTCTATCCCTTCTGCCTCACCGCCTGAGGATTATTCTTTTGGGGAAACCATGCATACCATGAGGGAGCACTTCCACTGGGAGAGCCAAGCCTACTCAGAGTCTAAGAAAAGGCGTAGAGATTTTCTTTTACTACCTCAGCACAGACCTTTGGCTATTGCTCCTGTGTTAGACATTGTAGATGATGTATTTTCAGAGTCCGGACTTTCTCCTGACTCTCTACCTCCTGCCCCTGTTAAACCAGACAGATACTACAGGGTTCCAGATTCACATAAATTTCTTTATAAAAACCCTGCTGCTGACCCAGAAACTATTTCTCAGGGTCCCAAAGGGGTTATCCCCTCGGACACAGATTCAAGGGCACTAGACAGATGGGGAAAAAAGGTTTACCCTTCTGCTACTTTGGCTGTGAGGGCTTTAAATTTTCAATTTCATATGCTTAAATATCAGCAATGCTTAATGTCACTGCTAAAACAGAAAATGTCAAATTCTGATTGTGCAGAAAATAAGGAAATGCAGGATTTATTGCATGCAGCTGAACAAGTGGGAAAGCATACATTGCAATGTGGTTTTGATTATCTGGAGGCCTCTTGCAGGGCTGCAGTTACAGGTTCTGTCATTAGGAGGCATGCTTGGTTAAAGGAACAGAATCTGCCTGATCATGTTAAAGCAAAATTATTAGATGCTCCATTACAGCATGATACCTTATTTGGTGTTAAAGCAGATGAGGTGTTGAAGAAAATATAAGACAAAGCGAAATCTATGCAAACAGTAAATGATTTCTTACAGGTACAGCCACCCAGGTTTAGCAGGAACTGGCCTACAAAGAATTGGTCCTTTCCAGTGTCAGACAGGCCACAAAGGAGAGGATACAGACGCCCCAGAGGCAGATCCCAGCCCCAGGGCTCATACAGGCCTAAACAGTGGGGCGCTTCTACCTCCAAAAGCAGAGAAGACAAATCACAGCCATACAGGAAACAGTCCCAATGACTTTCCTCTGCCAGCACCAAGCACTTATCTTTTGGCAGCCCCCTTAGGGGGAAAACTAGCACTTTTTTCTCAAAATTGGCACACGATCACCCAGGACAAATGGGTCTTGAATATAGTGTCCCAGGGCTACAGGTTCCACTTTCACACCCTGCCAAGGGCAAAAGGTATGCCAGACCTGCCACACAATCAGTGGGCAGAGGCACGAAAACAAGTTTCATCCCTCATGGACATGAGGGCCATTCAACAAGTACCACAGCAAGAGCAGGGACAAGGATTTTACTCGAGACTTTTCTTGGTACCCAGAAAAGACAAAGCCTGGAGACCAATACTGGACCTGTCTATTCTAAATAAATTTCTGGACATTCCAAAATTCAAAATGTTGACGGTGCAGCAGCTTCTGCCCATGCTGGGCAAGAAGGCTTGGCTTGTAACTTTGGGCCTAAAAGAGGCATATTCCAATCAGACAGTCTTGCAGAAGATACCTCAGATTCCTAGCTGGCTCATTGCACTACCAATTCTCTGCACTACCCTTTGGCTTATCTACTGCACCCAGGGTCTTCACAAAATGCCTGGCACCAGTAATTGCATTTTGCAGACAGAGAGGAATTCAAATATATCCTTACTTGGACTATTACCTTATTCAAGAAGAGAACAAGGACATTCTACTAAAGCATCTGGCGTTTGTAAAAAGATTACTTATTTGCCTAGGGTACACAGTAAACGAAAAGAAATCAAAACTAGTACCCTCTCAAGAGATAATATTCCTGGGTGCAAGCTTAAATACAACTGCCCAGATAGCTTATCTCATGCCAGACAAACAAAGGCATCTGACTTCTTACTTCAAAATGTTGGCAACAAAGTCCCAGTTATCTGCAAGAAAAATTCTGCAGGCTTTGGGCTTCATGGCATCCTGCATTCTGCTAATTCCATATGCAAGACTGCATATGAGGAAGCTACAGTGGTATCTAAAAAGACTTTGGACTCAACATTGTCACAGCCTGGAAACATTAATTACCCTCATTCCTTGCCTGCAACAGGAGTTTCAATGGTGGGCACAGGCCTGTCACCACAACAAGGGACAGCCATTCACCCTACCCACAGCCAGGCAGTCAATAACAACAGATGCTTCATATTATGCCTGGGGGGCCCACATGGCAGGAAAATATATTCAGGGCACATGGCCCACAAGCCAAAGGCATCTTCATATCATTCAAAAAGAGATGCTAGCTGTTCTGAATGCCCTGACAGCTTTCAAGGATCTACTCCATCCAGGACAACTACTGATAATAATGGACAATACTACAGTCATGTGGTACATAAACAAACAGGGAGGCAGTCATTCCTAGCCCCTCTGCAGACAAGCCATGACTTTGTGGGACACAGCATTGACTTATCAAGTACACCTGCAAGCACAATTCCTGCCAGGAAAGAAAAATACTCTGGCAGCAGAACTAAGCAGACCCCTCACAGATCCCTACGAGTGGAAACTGGATCCACAAGTCTTCAGCATGATAATAAAGAAATGGGGATGCCCAGACATAGATCTGTTTGGCTCCCCTCACAACTGCCAACTACAGAGATTCTGCACAAGGACTTATCACAAGCAAGCATGGAAAGTGGATGCTCTATCATTCAGCTGGAAAACCCTAACAGTATATGCCTTTCCTCCTCTGCCTCTCCTCCCCAAGGTACTCCTAAAGGTCAGACAAGAGAAGCCAAAAATGATCCTGATTGCTTCAGACTGGCCCCGCCAGCACTGGTACCCAATCCTAAAGAGTTTGTCTCAAGGCCCAGTCTGGACATTGCTTCTTAATTCATTTACTGACCCAACGAAACAATCAGATCCTGCACAGCCAACTCAGAACCCTAAATCTGGCAGCATGGCGGATAATGTCTTTTGAGCCAGCCAATACAGCTGAAATAAAGTTTTTATCTTGGAAAACAGCTCTGCTCCTAGCAATAACCTCTGCAAGACGAGTCTCAGAGTTACAGGCACTTATGGCTGTGGAACCTTTTATCATTTTCCATCCAGACAGGGGTTTCTCTGAGGACGAACCCGACATTTATGCCTGAAGTAATGTCCAGTGTGGCCCTTAACCAAACCATTCATTTGCCTACCTTTTATCCAAACCCACAGAATAAGGGTGAGAGACTCCTGCATTCTTTGGACATACACAGACAGCTACGCTTCTACATGGACAGAACTAAAGCTTTCAGAAAGACTGAGCAACTCTTAGTAGCATACGCTGCAGGGATCACAAGGAAAGGCTATCTCAAAGCAGACTATTTCAAAATGGATAGGCCACTGCATTCGTTTCTGCTATTCACAATATGGCAAATCAGTGCCTAAGGGCATTAGGCCTCACTCAACCAGAGCAGCTACTTCAGCAGCCTTCCTCAGAGGAGTACCAACCAAAGACATTTTAGAGGCTGCAACTTGGAGTTAAGTGCACACTTTAACAAGCACTACCACTTACCTCTCTACTCTAAATCCAGAGCAGGCTTTGCCACTGCAGTTCTGCAGGACCTTATAGCCTCTCCTAATCCTATTTAGACCCAGCCACCCAACCTCAGCTTTGGGATTCAACCCAAGTGTAATGACTGCAAAAGTGAAACATGAAGAACATAGTACAGTTGTCTACCTACCATAAATGTAGATGTTCGAGTGTATTCACTGTTGCAGTCCAGGTTACCCACCTACCATCCCCCTTTTCTTTGCTGGGACTTATCTGTACTTCTCTATCTTATACAACCCATGTGATGTATTTGCTTGTAGATGAAGGAAGTGTTTATTTTAGTGCATGCATGCTTATTGGCATAATTTTCAGCCTACCAATTTGGGGGCACCTGACATCTGGGGCAAGAAAAACTGAAGAAAATGGCATCTGCTGCATCTTTTAAACCCCTGGCACACTGACGTCAGGGAAGAGGCGACAGCAACAGACGCCGGACCTAGACTTTGGAATTCAGGCCGACTGCGGGTAGCCTGCCAGCAGGATAACCCAAGTGACTGCAACAGTGAATACACTCGAACATCTACATTTATGGTATGTACACAACTGTACTTTCCAAGGCCCCCTTGCCCGTTGCTTTCAACGGGACCCCTTCCTTCGGCACCGACTACTATAATGCCTGAAGCATCTAAGCCCTGGTGGGTGTCAGTTCCGACAGCATCCCACCTTACTCAGCCCCTTGCTTTGGGGATGGAATACTCTGTTCTGGCCCCGGCACCGGCGGTCCTTTTCAGTTCCTATGTCGGATCTGAGAGTTTTATCCGCACCGAACCCTTCTCAAACTCCAGTCTCGGAGGTGGACCGTTCGGAGCGGGGTGTGACCCCAGTTCCAGTTCAGTCCTCTTCGGTTCCGGGCTCCCATCCCTCTTCGGGTGGGCCCGCTTTCTGGATTATAGAAAGGGCGCTGGCAGCTAGCAATCCCCCTCCTTCAGCTCCGCCTTTGGTTCCCCCCCTAACTCAGCCATCGCCGGCCCTTAGCAGGGGACCACTAATCCAAAGCACCCCCCTTTCCGAGGCCTGTTCGAACATTCCCACCGAAGAGCCCCTCGAAAGAGGGTGTGCAAAAGAAAACACATGGACTCTCCTGAAGAGTCCCTTACTGAGGATCTGGATTACGATGATGGGGAAGGTTCCCCTAGATCACCCCCTGATGATGTTTCCTTTGGGGATATCTTGAAGATTTTGAGTCAGCGGGGTGACTGGAAATCTTCCACCCCTTCCCCGGAGGAATCCGTATTCCTACAAGCTTTTCGCTTTTAGCCCACTACTTCCTGGGTGACCCCTCCTGCAGATGAGTTGGTCAAATTCATCGTGCAGCGAGCGTGGAAGAGTCCGGATTCAGTAGAAGCTATCCCCAGGAGATCAGACAAGGTACTTTCCCCTCCAGAGGATCAACCCCATTGGTCAAAAGGCTTGCCATTAGACGCTGTGGTGCTGGCGGCGGCCACAAAAACGGACCTGGTGGAAGAGAGTCCTGCTGTTCATTCGCCCAACAGGGAGTTACAGGCAGTGGACAGGTTAGGGAAGCGAGTTTTCGCTGCAGCAATCTTTGCCGTGCGTTCGCTGGATTTCCTGGCACACTTTACGAGACTCCAGAGAGACCTTATTTCCAAGCTCTCTGGTAGCCTCGCAGGTCAAGTGTTGGATGGAGCACATGACAAAGTGGCTTCCCAGCTTGCCACCCTTGAAGCGATTTCGAATTCCTCCATGAGGTTGCTCTCCCACGTAACCGAAGGAGCAGCTAGAGCAGCAGGTGCTGGCGTGGTTGTCAAACGTCATGCCTGGATGTGCATTTCTGACCTACCGGATTCCTTCAAGTCTTCCTTTTAGAACGCCCCTATAGAGCCCTCCGTGCTCTTTGGTTCTAAGGTCAAGGATACTTTGGCCAGCTGCGAGCAGGACAGAAAGACCTTGTCTGCTGTGAGCCTGCACTTCTCCAAACCTCAGCGTTCCTTCTCCAGGAGCCAGAGGAGTGGAAAGTTGTGGCACAAGAAGTCGCAAGGTTTCTTACGTGACGCATGTGGCGAGGACTCCTCCAGAGGCGGGGGGGGTCCGATGGTGGAAGACGTCTCTTTAGGGGCAGAGGGGGTTACCGGAATCTGGGCTCCAGAGATTCTTTCTCCGGTAGACCCTATCAGCACTTCTGAAGCATTGCCCGATTGCTTTTCTCTGGAAGCAGTCGGGGCGCGTTTCTCTCTGCACCAAACAGCCTGGTCCTCCATTACCGACAATCTGTGGGTGCAGAGAATTATCACCAGAGGCTATCACATTCTTTTTAAATCCTCTCTAGATTTCCAGGATGCGTATTACCACATCAAAATGGACAAATGCTCCAGGAGACGGCTGGAAGCCAATTATTTTCAATTCAGAGCCCTGCCTTACGGTTTCTTGACAGCCCCCAGAGTTTTTACGAAATGTCTAGCAGTGGTGACTGCTCACTTGAGACTTCACATTTTCCAGGTGTTTCCTTATCTGGACGATTGGCTCCTCTCCTCCCCCACCGAGCGTCTACTGACCTGGGCCCTTTGCTACACTCTGTCTCTGGTGGAGTCTCTGGGTTTTACTATCAATTGGGAAAAATCAAACCTTCACCCTCACAACAACTGGAATTCATAGGGACTGTGTTCAACACTCAGCTCGGCCTAATATCTCTTCCTCATCACAGGCTCTTAAGACTGAGAACACAAGTGCAAGTGATACAGGAAAGTGTCTGCAAGGGAAGCTCTACAGGCTCTGTGTTCCATGGCGGCAGCCATTCCCATTGTTCCATTGGCCAGACTTCATATGCGCCTGTTACAGTGGCTTCTTCAAACTCAATGGATACACAGTCATCATCCATTGAATGCACTAATCCTCATCACCGATCTCTGCAAACAGGATCTCCTCTGGTGGATGAGAATGGACAAAAGTCTTTGGTGTTGCCCCTTTCAACCTCTTCAGCCCAACTCCACGGTGACTACGGACGCTTTCCTGATAGGGTGGGGTGGCCACTTTCAGGGAAAATCTGGTCAAGGCACGTGATCTTCTCTAGAAGTCGACTTACATATCAACGTTATAGAGCTCAGAGCTGTGTTACTGGTGTTACAAGCTTTCCATACTCTTCCTCCTCTCGGACCGATTGCTATCCAGTCCGACAACATGTCTGTGATCTGGTACATCAACAAGCAGGGAGGGACCAGACCTTACCCCCTTTGCTGCAAAGCTGTAAGAATTTGGCAGTGGGAGATAGTTTCCAACAGTTTCCTGATTGCTACACATATCCCGGGGAGTTCCAACGTGATTGCGGACAGGCTGAGCAGATGCATCCTGCTTCCTCACGAGTGGTCTCTCAACCAGAGAGTGGCGGAGGAAATTTTCAGCCGCGGGGGCCGGTCTTGCTGTGATCTGTTTGCCTCCCCCTCCAATATGAAGTGCAGCAGCTACTTTGCCCTCTTTCCTCCGCACAGGGAGTCCCCCGAGAGATGCTCGGACTCACAATTGACCCACGGGTCTCTTGTACGCTTATCCTCTCATCCCCTTGATACCCTTGATCTTAAGAAAAGCTACTCGGTTGAGAAGCAGAATGATTCTCATTGCTCCATTCTAGCCTCGACAGGTTTGGTTCCCCTTCCTTCAGCCACACCTGCTCCGGCTTCCTTGGATCCTGGACTTCCATCAGGATCTCATTTCTCACCCCCAAGGGTTGTCGTCTCCAAATCTGACCACGCTCAAACTGACAGCTTGGTTGCTCCACTTCCATTAGTAGCCAGGTTTGAATCACTCTCTTCTCCGGTACAAAATATTATTTTGGCCTCCCATAAACCTTATACAAGAAAACTTTATAAAGACAAGTGGAAACGCTTTTCCTTGTGGGAGCAAGAGCTGTCTCTGGATTCTGTCTCTGTTCTAGTAGCTACGGTTCTTCAATACCTGACCAATCTTTTCCTTAACGGGGCTTCTGCATCCACGATTCGGGTGCATCTAGCTGCCATCTCCAATTTCCATGATGGTTCAGATGGAATTCCTATCATATCTTCTCGTCTATGTAAGACCTTCTTGAAGGGGATTTTTCATTCTAGACCTCCCATTAGGCAACCTGCAGAATCATGGAATCTGTCTAGGGTGCTTCAAACTTTGGCTCTACCTCCCTTCGAGCTGGCTGCAACGTGTGATGTGAAATTTTCTGGTGGCGGTTACTTCAGCCAGACGTGTATCAGAGCTGTTCCTTATTTGATTTTCCATAAGGACAGAGTATCACTTCGCACCAATCCCACTTTCTTACCCAAGGTGGTTTTGGAAATCTCTATTAATCAGTCCATTGAGTTGCCCGTGTTTTTCCCTAATTATACCAACAAAGGGGAATACTGTCTCCATTCCTTGGATGTCCACAGACAGTTGCGTTTTTATTTGGACAGGACAAAGTCATTTCGTAAGTCAGATCAGCTTTTTGTTGCCTTTGCGGGCTCTAGAATGGGATTGGAAGTGTCTAAGGTTACCTTGTCTAAATGGCTTAGGGATTGCATCGCCTTTGTTTATTCTCTGGAGGAGGAATCAGCTCCTGGCCGCATTAAACCTCATTCCACTAGAGCTGTGGCCGCTTCGGTCGCCTTTCATGCTAGGGCTTCCATGGATGATATTTGTGTAGCCGCCACTTGGGCTAAATTCCATACCTTTATCAAGCATTACAAATTGGATCTGTTCTCCAGGGGAAGAGCTGCCTTTGGCTCTATGGTACATCGGAATGCTCTTCCATGAGGGCCACCCAGATTCTGTAGTAGGTAGGGACTCGGTCCCATCAGTGAGGAATGGAAGAAGATTAACAACTTCAGATAAAGAAGTTATTGTCTTACCATAACGTTCCGTCTGAGTTGTTGATGATCTTCTATTCATCACACCCTCCCACTTTCCCCCGCCAAGGGCTCCTGGCGGATCTTCAGGTCATTTTGGTGTGTTAGGGTTTTTGTGCAGAGATGGCCTCAGCCTTTATTTCTGTTTCTAATATATGTTTCTACTATATGTTTTGCAAACTCGATCTGAGGTATGGGATGAAGGGCATTGTGGGTAGTAGCATGGCTCGAGAGTTTGGTGTATGCTAGCTTGGTATTTGGCCGACTCTGTTCCAAGGGTTCGGAACCGTACCCATCAGTGATAAATGGAAGATGATCAACAAATCAGATGGAACGTTATGGTAAGACATAACTTCTTTTTTCTTCTCCAGCCTCCGATCAGAGACCCATACCTCCTTGGGATGTTATCATCATCATGCTACAAGCATTGACCCAGCCACCATTAGAGACAGCAGCATCAGTAGATTTAAAGTTTCTGTCTTGGAAAACAATTTTTCTGGTGACAGTCATTTAGTCACATGAATTTCAGAGATGTTGGCACTTTTCTCCAAATCACATTATTTATTTGTTTTTTTTTTTTTTCATAAGGACAGGGTTTCCTTAAGTATTGCACCTTTCCTTCCTAAGGTGGCATCCAAAGCTAATCTAAATGAGTCAATAAACCTGACCGTCTTTTTTCCAAGATTTTAAAAAAAGGTGAGTATATGCTACATATACTTGTAGGTTCATATGTATGTATTAGGCTGTCGGCCCTAGGGGGCCTATACAAGCCTAGCCAAAAAGGTACCCTGGCTTTCGCCACCCAAGAAAATTATTTTCCTGTGTCCCTGTCGATCAGAGCCACAGAGGTGATCCCTGGGGTGAATGTCCTATTTTCCCATACAATCATCAAGATTTTTCTTGAGTGCTATTGAGCTTTGTTTGATATAGATAGGTAGTTTGTTCCAGAGTATGGGAAGTCTGTGGGACAGGAATCTATTCCTTCAGCGTGTACTGTTTATGGTGGTGACAAGGTTTAGGTCCCTAGAAGTGTGTAGCTCGGAGGGATTGAGATTTCCTTTAAGTGATTCTTGATGTGCATTATCATCTTTGATTGTATCTACATAGAACTAAACCTTTCAGAAAGTCGTATCAGTTGTTTGTGGCATTGGCTAAGCCCAAATTGAGCAAATCAGTAGCTAAATTACCCTGCCCAGATAATTATCTGAATGCATTTCCTTTGTGTACAATCAAATTACCTTGTCTCTGCAATCTAAACCTGAGGCTTATTCCACAAGAGCAGTGGCCACTTCCAACAGCTTTTGCCAGTAGGTTGCCTATTTGTGATATTTATGTAGCAGCTTCTTGGTTAACAGTTGTTAAATTTGTATCTCATTGTACACTGTATGAACAGTCTAGATCCTGTTCTTTGGCTCTGCCATCTTCAGGATTGTCCTCCTTTGATACTGTCCAGGTCCAGATGCTTGGGAATATGTTACATAGTTGAACTGGATGAAAGTAGACAACATTGTATATGTCAGTTATGTGTTTACCGTAACAGTAGATCCATGATGTCTGATTTTCATCTGGTTCAAGATCCCTCTCACCTACTCCCTGCCAGATTGTCACAAATAGGGCTTTGATGACCAGGTTGACTTTGGTATTCCTTGTTTGTGAGTAGTCATTAGTGCAAGTGTCCTATAACCCTGCCATTCTCTCTATCATGGATTCTGGAACTCATTTTGAAGGGGAGTTAATTTATTAATATATGGTTACATTGATATACTTATTGATATAATATTTCAGGGGCAAACTCGATCTGAGGTACTGAGGTGGAGTTCAGAGAATTATGGATAGGGAAGGAGTCAGAACCCTAAGACCAAAGTGCTTCAGATTCGATGCAGAGTTTGGATCTGACAACCCATAGTTGAATAGGACATTGATCTGTCATTATGGTAAGTACATAACTTTCGTTTTGCCTGTGTCACAAGTGATAATACTTTTTTAAACACCTTTATTGAATTGAAATTTTATGTTCACCCAGTAGTCCTTGTTGCACCTCCTGGGTTTTCTGGCCCTATTTGATGGCATGATGGGTATTTCCTTCATAGGACACAGCAGTACCTGAGGTGGGTTTTTTTTTTGGGGGGGGGGGGGGTCATTGTTGAAAGTTTGTCCTTGCCCTTTGGTTTGGCTACTACATCCAGATTTTTTAGTGTGTTTGGCACCCAGTTGTACTTAACTCCAGAACTGGGGAATCCACATTCCCTACCCCGGATTACTTCTGATCCAGCATAGTATCAGGAGTCTTCGTAGGGCACCTAGAGCACACCCTAGACTGCCTCAGACTAGGTTTCTCTCTGAAAGAACAGAAGATGAACTTGCGCCTAGCCAAAATGGTGTTTTTTGTGTATGTCCTCTTGGGCAACCATCTCCACAGTGGTTTACCTCACACAGGAAAAGGTGGAGTCCCTTTTTGCCTGGTTTCAAGATGTACTAAGGAAATCAGTGGTAACAGCCAGTGAATTTCTGTACATTCTCGGCTGCATGGCATCTGTCATACTTATGTTGATCCTAGCCAGACTGCATACAGAGACGCTTCAGTGAAACAGTGTATGTACTTAGGAACATCTTTGTCACTCCATGGAGCATACTGTTCCATTTCAACCCTGTGTAAAGCTAGAAAGTGTGAGAGCATGCCCTTTGGACTACCTCCTCCAAGCTAGACCTTGGCCTCAGACACTTTCACCCTCAATGCTCAAAGTCTATAGAATCCCAGGGAAATAAAACTGCAAATAAAACACACAAGATGATGGCATTAATTCAGGCCTTCCTAGAATTTAGGGTGTTCCAGAGACCTAGAGCCCTGCATGTTAAAACAGACAATGCCACAGTCATATGGTACATAAGCAAGGGGGGGAGCACACGCTTTTACTACATCTGCAAGGGAGCAGGCTTTGGAATACATTTTGCTCTTGGAAGACAACATACATACCAATTGAGAACTCCACTGCAGGTCACTTCAGCAGTATTTCAGCAAATCCACAGGAGTGGATGCTAAACAGTGCATTCCTGGACCTTATGAGGAGATAGGGGATATACCAGATATAGAGTTTTGTTTTCCCGTGCCAGGCCATTGACAGCATTTTGATGCAGAGCAAGAAACATACATGCTTGAGCAGGTTATGCTTTCTTCCTTGACTGGGATTATTCTGTGTATGCATGCTTTCCCTCCTGTACCACTACTTCCAGGTTAGTTCAATTATTGGAAGAGGAGAGACCAGAAAATATCCTAAATTGCCCCACTATGGCCTAGGCACATGATGTTCATGTAAGATTACTACAGTCGTAACTGCAGCGATCTCTTCCACAGGTAGTCCTACATTATCTCTTCCCCTCCCCCATATGCTGACCTTGCATCCCCCACCCCCAACATATACATGCCATGGTATAAAAAAAAAACATTAAATCTTCTTTTCATTCTTGCCCCTACCCATGCAATGCCCTGACGTAATGCAGGCCAAAGGCCACTGTTGCTATTATGTACATATATTGATAGGTTTTATACTCCGCAAGTTGGAGTGCAGTGGAGAGAAAAATTTTGGAGTGAGTTGGATGAAGTGATGGTGAGTGTACCCAAGGGTGAGACACTGGTGATTGGAGCAGATTTCAATGGGCATGTTGGTGAAGGGAACAGAGGGGATGAGGAAGTGATGGGTAGGTATAGTGTTAAGGAGAGGAATGCAGAAGGTCAGATGGTAGGCTTTGAGAAAAGGATGGACATGGCTGTGGTGAATACGTACTTTAGGAAGAGAGAGGAGCATAGGGTAACGTACAAGAGGTGGAGAAAGATGCACACGGGTGAATTATATCCTATGCAGGAGGGCCAGTCTGAAGGAGATAGACTGTAAAGTGGTGACAGGGGAAAGTGTAGTTAGGCAGCATAGAATGGTGGTCTGTAGGATGATGATGGTGATCAAGAAGAGGAGGAAGCATGTGAGAGCAGTGCCAAGGATCAAATGGTGGAAGTTGAAAAAGAGTGATTGTGAGGTGGAGTTCAGGGAAAAATTGAGACAGGCACTTGGGTGGCAGTGAAGAGTTACCAAATTGCTGGGTAACTACAGCAGAGCTGGTAAGGGAGACAGCCAGAAAGGTGCTTGGCGTGACATCTGGACAGAGGAAGGAAGACAAGGAGACCTGGTGGTGGAATGAGAAAGTACAGGAAGGTATACGGAGAAAGAGGTTGGCGAAGAAGTGGGATTGTCAGAGAGACGAAGAAAGTAGACAGGAGTATAAGGAAATGAGGCACATGGCAAAGAGAGAGGTGGAGAAGGCCAAGGATAAGGCATATGGAAAGTTGTATGAGAGGATGGACACTAAAGAGGGAGAAAAGGACCTGTACCGATTGGCTAGACAGAGGAACTGAGCTGGGAAAGATGTGCAGCAGGTAAGGGTGATAAAGGATATTGAGGAGTGTGTGTTGCAGATGGAAAGAGTACTTTGAGGGGCTGATGAATGAAGAGAATGAGAGAGCGAGAGAAGGTTGAATGATGTGGTGATAGTGATTCAGGACGTGCAACGGATTAGCAAGGAGGAAGTGTGGACAACTATGAAGAGGATGAAGAATGGAAAGGCTGTTGGTCCAGGTGACATACCAGTGGAAGCATGGAGGTGCTTAGGAGAAATGGCAGTGGAATTTTTAAAAAGATTGTTTAACGAAATCTTGGAAAGTGAGAGTATGCCTGAGGAGTGTAGAAAAAGTGTTTTGGTACCGATTTTTAAGAATAAGGGTGATGTGCAGAGCTGTAGTAACTACAGAGGGATTAAACTGATCAGTCACAGCATGAAGTTATGGGAAAGAGTAGTGGAAGCTAGATTAAGAAGGAAGGTGATGATTAGTGATCAGCAGTATGGTTTCATGCTGGGAAAGAGCACTACAGGTGCAAAATTTGCTCTGAGAGTGTTGATGGAGAAGTACAGAGAAGGTCAGGAGGAGTTGCATTGTGTCTTTGTGGACCTAGAGAAAGCATATGACAGGGTGCCTAGAAAGGAGTTTGTGGTATTGTATGAGGAAGTCTGGAGTGGCAGGGAAGTATGTAAGAGTGGTACAAGATATGTACGAAGGTAGTGTGACAGTGGTGAGGTCTGCGGTGGGAGTGACTGATGTGTTTAAGGTGGAGATGGGATTACATCAAGGATCAGTTCTGAGCCCTTTTTTATTTGCAGTGGTGATGGACAGGTTGACAGACGAGATCAGATAGAAGGCCCCATGGACTATGATCTGTGCAGATGATATTATGGTGTGTAGTGAGAATAGGTACCAGGTTGAGGAGACCCTGGAGAGGTGGAAGTATATTCTAGAGAGGAGAGGAATGAGGGTCAGCAGGACTAAGACAGAATGTCTGTGTGAATGAGAGGGAGGATAGAGGAATGGTGAGGATGCAGGGAGTAGAGCTGGCGAAGGTGGATGAGTTTAGGTACTTGGTATCAACAGTTCAGAGTAATGGTGAGTGTGGTGAAGAAGAGAGTACATGCAGGGTGGAGTGGGTGGAGAAGAGTGTCAGGACTGATTTGTGATAGACTGGTACCAGTCAGAGAGAAAGGGAAGGTCTGCAAGAGGGTAGTGAGACCAGCTATGTTATATGGGTTGGGAAGGTAGCATTGACAAAAGTCAGAGCTGGATGTGGCAGAGTTAAAGATGTTAGGGTTTGCCCTGGATATGACGAAGATGGACAGGATTATGAATGAATGTACATTAGAGTCTCAACTCAGGTTGGACTGTTTGGAGAAAAAGTCAGAAAGGCAAGATTGCATTGGTTTGGACATGTGCTGAGGAGGGATGCTGCGTATATTGGGAAAAGGATGCTAAGGATGGAGCTGCCAAGTAAGAGGAAAAGAAGAAGGCCTAAGATAAGGTTTATGGATGGGGTGAGAGGACATGCAGGTGGTTGGTGTGACAGAGCAAGTTGCAGAGGACAGAAAGAAATGGAAACGGATGATCCGCTGTGGTGACCCCTAACGGGAACAGCTGAAAGAAAAAGAAGATTGATAGGCCTTCCAACTTAGTTTCATCTTTTGCAGGGGTTCCTAGATGAGCTGTAAGGGAGGGAACACCAGCTATTTACCCAAAGGCCGGAATACAACAAAGGGGGTGAGTGGAATGACTGGTACTCCACCCCAGTCAAGTGGGAAATCCAGACTTGCAGCAGTGGCTTCACATGG
Source organism: Protopterus annectens (assembly GCF_019279795.1). Classification (NCBI taxonomy): domain Eukaryota; kingdom Metazoa; phylum Chordata; order Ceratodontiformes; family Protopteridae; genus Protopterus; species Protopterus annectens. The sequence goes on along the minus strand of NC_056743.1, from coordinate 1,484,611,319 downwards.
TCATCTGCAGATGACCAAGACTGGATTACTGTTGCAGTAGCTTAAGCTAAATGGGTCTTACCACACTGCTTAGTGGCTAGCTTTTCAAAGCTAAAGGGCACCCCTCCATGTACTATTTCAGGAGTTGGAGTGGAGCGCCATATAAAAGAACAGCGCACAAAAAGCTTATAGCTTTCTTACCAGTGAAAGTGCTTCCTTTGGATGGCCCCATTTAATAGTCAGTCATCTAGTGATTCCTCAAGGCTGGGCCAGTGAGTCCCCCTTTGGGATGAATCTTCCATTAAATTAATTTTCTAAAGAATGTTTGTGATTTTCTGCAAAAATGTTAAGTGCTTTCCTGAGAAATATTTCTTTCAAACTGCCACTTTTGGCAAGGGAAATGTTTAATGTGCATGCTTTTGTGTTTAAAAAAATGTAAACAAGTAAATGTAAAACAAGCTAGAGACCTGCTACAACAAAATCGCCAAATTCGCCACAGGAGCATCCTACCGTACTCACCACTGTCTCACGTGCTGAACTGGGCTGGATTGAACTCCCTCACCTCCTTCAATGGTATCAACACTCACTCGCCCACAAACTTGTAAACCATCCACTAAATGTCCCATCCCTCCAGAATGTACTCCAACCCTATTGCACCACCAGACCACTAAGATCCAGTAACAAAAATCACTTGCAGATCACTAAAGCCAATAACTCTGCTGGTGAAGCACTATTCTCTTGCACTGTAGCCAAATTATGGAACTCCCTCTCACCCACCCACAATTACCTCCATATCATCATGCACCCCCTTCAAAACTTTACTAAAAGCGCACCTAAAAACATGCTGGCTATGCCCTTGCAACTCCCACTCTAATATCACCCACCCCATCCAAACACTACCTTTCTTTCCACTCCACTAACTACCTTGATTATAGCAAGCTCAGATACTCATAAGCCAGTACTTATTATACAGCAGGAACTTCTTCTTGTAACATTTGTTAATGTCTGTTATGTACTTCACAGATCAAGATTCTAGTTGTCTACTGCTGTACTATGTTCTCCATCTGCAAATATGTTGTAAGTAATTGCTATGTAAATTGTTAATCGCTATGTAATCCAGTGTAACTACTGTCTGTTTATTTTAACTATGGAGCTTTTCTCCCCGGGCCTCCGCTGAAAATGGACCTGCGTCCAGTCGGACACTCCTGGTCAACAAATATAAGTAAATAAAATAAATAAATGTAAAATTGTTCTGTATCTTTTTCCTAAGGGGGTAAGGATTTTTACTTGTACAGACTGCGAGTGTTTTTCTTATCCGAACCTTTTTTTTTGACTCCTGTAAGGCTCTGTTGCACTTCTTCAGGGCTTTATCTTTGGCTGAACCTATTGAGCAGTTGCAGGTCTCAGCAGTTCTTTCTTCACTGTCTGCCAGAAGAAGGGTAGTAATCAGAGTGTTTGGTTTCAGGCTAGCACCATTTGTGGCTTGGTTGTTAACTGATGACTCTGTAAGTCTTGGTTCCTCAGACTACTCATCTTTTCCTGTTAAAGCTGATCATATACAACACCAAACATACAGGCACAGAGATTCCTGAATTTTAACACAAACTCCCTGGACCAGATTGTCAGTACACCAACAAAGGGCGCCGCCATACTGGATCTGGTCCTCACTAATATGGGCGAGTGCTGCACACCTGCTAGTCTAATGTCTTCTCTGGTAAGGCCAGACCACAAAATGGTGTCCTTTGAAGTAAAAAAAAAAAGCCTGGAAACCCAGCTAACCCCGGAATATTCAGGAACTACTCAAGGCTATCTTCATATTAAGTGATAACCTGGCAAAATTTCAAGCCCCCATAAACACTGAGAGCACTGCTTCCTATGCAGAAATGTTCACAGAAACCCTATACAAGCATATTAATAGCTACATAAAGACAGTTGTACCCACCAGAAAGAAGTACAGAACTAAATCAGAAAAAACAAACCACCCTGGTGGAATCACATCAATGGGTGGTATAACAGAAGGAATAAAATCATGGTAAAAACTAGGAGGTGCAGCACCCAGCAAGATAAAAGGACTGTCATCAAACTAAACAACTCCAAGCACAAATAGTCTACCAAAGCCAAATTTAATGTAAATTTGGCCTCCCAGGCCAAGGACAACCACAAGGCATTTTTTAGCTGTGTCAGCACCCTGGAAGGCAACATACAGTTGTGTGCACAGCTCATTGTAAATGGAACCACCTATACTTAGTCACAAGATGTAGCAAACCTGCTAGCCGATAAATTCAGTTACAAATTTACCCCTCTCTCCACATCAACCTTTGCTCAGGAAATACCATAAAATATAATCCCCCCCCTGCTGTCACTAGAGAACAGGTCCTTAATGCTCTTTGTAACGCCAGGAACACTGCATCAGTGAGTCCAGACAATATCCCAGGATGTCTTCTAAATAGTATGAAACATGATCACTCAGGCCATCTAGAATTTGTTTAATTGTAGACTCCAAACAGGCTCCATGCCTTATGAATGGAGAACAGCAACAGTCATCCCTCTGCACAAAGGTGGACCATCTACAGACCCTGAAGTCTCACTAGTCTGATATGCAAAGCCATGGAAATAATTATCGTGGACATGATCAGTAATTACATAGGAATTACATAAGAAACCTCCAAAACTGGACCCAAACCAGTTTGGTTTCAGGGACAGGTCATGTCTACTCAACATGGGTGGTGGACTTATTTGAGAACATCACCAGAGGAGTGGATGAGGGCAACATGGTTCACACTATCTACCTTGACTTGGGCAAGGCATTTGGCACAGTCCCCTACTCGGGAATTGCTTACAAAATTGAGGTTAGGTACAAACCCTTGTGTCACCCAGTGGATAGCCAACTGACTCACAGACGGGACCCAGGAAGTTAGAACTGGTGATTCCACCTCTACATAGAGGCCAATCACAAGGGGAGTCCCTCTGGGATTGGTCCTGGGATTGGTCCTGGGACTGCTCCTTTTTGGTATTTACGTCTGTGAAGTCAAGGCCATCAGTGGCCTCTGGCTGAATAAATTTGCAGATTGCAAATTAGCAGCTTTTGTTGAGTCGTCCACTGATGCAAATGTTCTCCAGGAAGGGTTGACACAGACATACAACTGGTGCCAGAGCCATGGACTAAAACTAAATGCCAAGAAATACATAATATCCTTCAGGAAGTCATCCACCCCTTTCATATTGACAACACACCCCCAAGACTTGACTCTGTACTCCTGGACTTGGGGACACGCACACAGACAGTAATCTAGCCTTTGATCATCACATGTCTACAGTAGTGAGGAAATCATTCTATGTTGTGCAACTTATAAACAAAGGTATGGCATCTAGGTCTAGCAAAGTCACTGTTCCATTGTATTCAGCATTCATCAGACCTGTCATTGAATACAGTGCCCCATTTGGTATGTACCTAACCAGGCATATCCAACAAATGGAACATCCACAGAGGTTCCTCACTAAAAAAAAAAAAAAAAAAAAACAAGGTACAAGTAACATGTCCTATGCAGACCACCTCAAGGCCCTGTCCCTGTAGTCTGTCTCCTACAGACTGTTGGAGATTTATGCCTGACAATGCAGCGTCTGTATCAGATGGTTGAATGTTTAATTAAGCGAATAACTAAACGTCGATCACTAATAATCGCACACACAAAACATCAAACGGCAGTTTCCACTCAGGGAAACAATGCCGTTGCCCAACGAAAAAAATAAACACAAATGAAGTGGGGGGCTGTGCCCCCCCACCCTCCCCCCTAACTGAATATACCAACTCCGATATCGCTCCACATTGAAGAAAGGCCAAACTCCGCGTAGCGGCCAAATGACTTGTTTCCCTGAGTGGAAACTGCCGTTCGCGGTTGTGTGTTCGATTATTAGTGACTGACGTTTAGTTATTCGATTAACTAAATGTCCGATCAACTAATATAGACCCCGACATGCAAGCCATTGTCAGACCTCACTCTGCTGGGCCTCCTGCACATCCGCAAAACAGACAGCACCAGAAGTAACCATTCTGAAGACTTAAATCTGGACTGTGATATAAATAGGGCTGGCTGGAGAGAGAGGTATGTATCCAAGAGACTTCTGGAACAGGGTCCCCATCCATGTGAAGCAGTTCCTTCCTAATCCAATTCAGCTTTAACGTGGACAATTGGATGGGGAAGAGCCTGTAAATGTTTCACTTTCCAAGCCCCTGCTTATAAATGTTTCACTTCCCAAGTCCCTCCTTACATTTATCAAGGGTACCTACCAGAACTTGTCAGGAAATTTGGGGTGCATGGCTAAGATCTAAAAAGGCCGTTATGATCATTAGCCTAGGATACACCTATGAGTGAACAGCCACTGAGGACTGGGAGATAGATACATCAATTTTGGTTGTAAGGATGGCCCCCAATGAGTGCTGGAGAATCACTGTTGTTGGTCTCTGGGAAACTGGCTAATGTTTTACCTAATAGCCAGTATAAGGAGCCTGGGTACTAGGAGGTGTTGCCTGCTTTGGGTCAGTCCTGTTCTTGGGAGTCCCCAAGGAAAGGGAAAGAAAAAGTTAAAAAAAAAAAATGCAGGCTGTCTTGTTCCTATTTCATTGGACAGGGAAGGGAACTCATTTCTGCTTTTTCTGCTCCCATTTTATTTACTGGGAAGGTAAGTAAAAGGGTCTTCCTCACTTTCCAGCTCTGATATTCAGCCAGAAGAGCAGGAATTGGAAAGTAAATGTGCTTCAGGATTTTATTTTCGTCCTGAAGAAATTGTTGCTTCAGGTTTCACTTCAGAAGACCTTTCTTTTTGTGAAACGCTATTTAAAAAGAGTTTTTTTCAGTAGGATCAAAATGGAATCCTCCTTGCTAAACAAATGTACGAACACTTGTTGCAGTTCCATATTCTCCATTCATTAACTGTTCCTCCTGTTTGTATTTGCTTTAGAGAATGATTTTCTCACAGCCTGCAGTTTATATAAGTCAACCTCCTCCCCGCAGGACGTTTGATACGTTTTTACACCTCATACTCTCAGATAGTTGATGTTCTTCGTTCCACATTGCTGCAGTCCTAACTATTGGGTAGTCCGCTGTCCAGTCGGCCCGAATACCAAAGTATAAGGCTGACGTCGGTCAGGGCGCATTAGACTGACGTCAGTACGTCAGGGTACTAATGCGCATGACCGACGCCATATCCTCAGTCTTTTTTGCCGCATGGTCCGATGCAGAAGCAGTTTTGCGAGTGCAGGTTGGCGTTCTGAAATTTTCTGAAGTCGGAGTTTCAGACCGAATCGAAGTTGGCTAAGTACCCCGTTGGGGAACATTTTGTTTTTTTCTTGCCTCAGTATTTAACCGGATGTCAGAAAAAGTGAATAACTGTATTTCTTGTGGGAAACAGATACCTCATAGGGATTACCATACCTTGTGTATACCTTGTTTAGGGCCTGAGCACGACGTTGTTGGATGCCGCTCTTGTGCTAGATTTAACAAACGCACTATTAAGAGAAGGTTAGACTGTGCCAGGTTAGTGTTTGGGAAGCGTTGCAATTATAAAATGCCGTCGGATGCTCCGACGCCCGCTTCGTCCAAAAAGCGCAAGGACAAAACAGCAAAGCCTAGGGTTGATGAACCGGCAGTCCCAGACGTCGGTTCTTTAGAAGGCTCAGTGGAGCCAGAGGTTTTGCCAGGGGTTTCTTTGGAGTCTCAGGCAGAGACTTTACTGTTACAGGATGTGCCTTCTCAGGAGGTAGGCCAGGCTGAAGGGGCTTCTCAGGTAACTGTTCTTCCCTCTCTTCCCAAGGTAGTTAGAGCCTCTCCTTCTGTTTCCAAAACTTCTTTGAAAGGTAGGCCAAGTTTAGCTTCAGTGGGGGCTTCTCCTAGCACTTCAGGTTCTGTGCCTAAGAAACATATGCTTAAAATGGCAGAAGATTTGATTACTATGATTAGAGGTTCTATGCCCCTCCTGATAAGAGGCCTAGGGTGGAACCTGAGTTTGAGAGTTTTGAACAGTGTTCAGAGGCTTCTGAGTCTTCTGCGGAAGATTTGCAAGAGTATCCTCCTTATTCTGATTCTGATGTGGATGATTCCACTCCTACAGCTTCTCCTCCTGAGGATTTCTCATTTTCAGAGACTCTGCATTCCATGCGGGAACACTTTAAATGGGAAGGCCAGGATTACTCTGATTCCAGGAAAAGGCTTAGGGAATTCTTGTCTTTACCCCAGCATACGCCCTTAGCTATACCTCCTGTGTTGAATGTGGTGGAAGATGTTTTGCGGAGGCTTCCCTGAATCCTGATTCTTTGCCTCCTGCTCCTGTAAAACCTGTAAGGTAGTATAGGGTGGCTGAAGCTGATAAGTATCTTTTAAGAGTCCTAGGGCAGACCCGAAACTGTTTCTCAGGGACCTAAAGGTGTTAAGGCCTCTGTTGTTAAAAACCCTGTTCCCACTGATAAAGAGGCAAGGGCTTTGGATAGATGGGGAAAGAAAGTATATACTTCTTCCACTTTAGCCATGAGGGCGTTGAATTGTCAATTTCACATGCTAAAATATCAGAATTATCTCCTTTCACAATTGAAATCTAAGGTGGATGCTTTGGCGGAAGGTATTGAGTGTAAAGAGTTGCTGGATTTAGTTCATGTGTCTGAACAAGTGGGTAAGCATTCTTTGCAATGTGGTTTTGATGCTGTACAGGCCTCCTCGAGGGTGGCTGCCACTAGTTCTGTTCTTCGCAGGCATGCCTGGTTGAGGGATCAGAATTTAGCTGAGCATGTTAAGACAAGGATTTTGGATGCTCCTTTACAGTCTGATGTGTTGTTTGGTTCACCTGTGGAAGCAGTTTTAAAGAAAATGGAGGACAAAGCTAAGTCTATGCAAACTGTTAAAGATTTTTTGCAGGTACAGCCACGAAATTTAGTAGAAATTGGCCTACTAAGGGATGGACATATCCTGCTTATGATTCCCAGTCTAGGGGTAGGTCTAGACGTGGTAGGGGCAGAGCTCAAGGTTCTTTTAGGCCTAGAACAGGAGTTCACCTGCTCAGACTTCTGGTGAGGGCAGGGGTCAGTCCTTTCGTAAACAGACCCAATGACCTGCCTTTTCGGCTGCCAGTAGATTCTCGTCCTGGCAGCTCCTCTGGGAGGAAGACTGTCTCTTTTCAAAGAAAATTGGGATTTAATTACTCAAGACGGATGGGTGTTGGATATCATTCACCACGGTTACAGGTTTTATTTCCATACATTGCCCCTTTCAAAGGCATGCCAGACGTTCCTCCTCCACAAAGGAAAGAGGCTCACAAGCAAATTTCTCAGTTACTCCAAATAGGGGCCATTCAGCCAGTCCCTGTATCAGAAAGGGGCCTAGGATTTTATTCTCGCCTGTTCCTAGTACCAAAGAAGGGGAACACGTGGAGACCAATTTTGGATTTATCTATCCTCAACACTTATCTGGACATTCCCAAGTTCAAGATGTTGACGTTACAACAGCTTTTACCTCTGCTGGGCAAAGATCACTGGGTGGTAACTTTAGATCTCAAGGAAGCTTACCTTCATGTGCCTATAAGACTAAGTTGCAGGAAGTATCTGCGTTTTCGAGCTGGAAATTCTCATTATCAGTTCTCTGCATTGCCCTTTGGCTTATCTACTGCCCAGAGTATTCACAAAGGTTCTGGCTCCAGTGATAGCTTACTTCAGGCTACAAGGAATTCAAATCTATCCTTACTTGGACGACTGCCTGATTCTGGCTCAAGAAAAGGAAGACCTTCTACAGCATCTGGAACATGTTATAGCAGTGCTAAGATGCCTAGGGTATTCTGTGAACGAAATAAAGTCCAGTCTAGTACCCTCTCAAGACATGTGCTTTCTGGGTGTGAGACTGAATACAGCAGCCCAGATGGCCTTTTAACCCCGGACAAACAACAGAGTCTATCACTTTACTTCCATCAACTATCTCATCAGTCCGTGCTGACTGCAAGGACAGTCCTTCAAGCATTAGGGTTCATGGCATCTTGTATTCTGGTACTTCCCAATGCCAAACTGCATATGAGGAAGCTACAATGGTATCTCAAAATGTATGGACACAGCACTGCCAGGATTTGGACACTGTCATTCAAATAATACCTTGCCTTCAAAAAGAATTTTTGTGGTGGGCTCAGGAATGTCACCTAAACAAGGGACTCTCTGTGACCCGGCCAGAGGCGAGTCAGATTTTAACGACAGATGCCTCGGACATTGCTTGGGGAGCTCATCTAAATGGAAAGTGGATACAAGACAAGTGGCCTGCCAGACTACAGCATCTACATATCAACATGAAGGAGATGTTAGCAGTCCAGTTTGCATTAATGGCTTTCAAGGAGTTACTTCTTCCAGGGCAGGTGTTGATTCTAACAGACAACACAACTGTCATGTGGTACATCAACAAACAAGGGGAACACATTCTTATCCTCTATGCAGGCAAGCAATGATTTTATGGGAGACTGCGCTCAGCTTGCAACTAACTCTTCAGGCAAGGTTTCTGCCGGGAGCACAGAACTCCTTAACAGATGTGTTAAGCAGACAAATCATGGATCCCCACGAGTGGAAACTGGATCTTCATGTATTTCAGAAATTGACAGTGTCCTGGGGAACTCCAGACATAGATCTGTTCGCTTCTCCACTAAACCACCAGCTGCCACAGTTTTGCACAAAGGGGTTTCATCACACAGCTTGGAAAGTGGATGCTCTGTCTTTCAGTTGGAAAAATCTTCATGTGTATGCCTTTCCACCTCTACCTCTTCTTCCAAAGGTGCTCTTAAAGGTCAGACAAGACAAGCCAAGGATGATTTTAATAGCTCCAGATTGGCCTCGGCAGCACTGGTACCCATTACTGAGGAGTCTGGTAAGGAAGCCTCCATGGCCTTTACCCTTGATTCCACACCTATTGTCTCAGAGGGACGGTCATCTGCTCAATGTCAAGCTTCAATCTCTTCATCTCACAGCCTGGCATATTCTGTTTTGAAAGACAGCAGGTCTCAACTTCCTCAACAAGTTTTAAATGTGATTATGGAAGCTAGAAGACCTAGTACGAGGAAAGTGTACGCAGAAAAATGGAAGAGATTTTTATTTTGGAGTACAGCAAAGAATTTGGAGATTTCTGAGCCTAATTTGAGTGTGGCTCTTCAATATCTTACTGAGTTATTGGACAAAGGTTTGTCCTTCTCTTCCATTAAGATTCATGCTGCAGCAATTTCAGCTCACTATGATTGTGACCCACCATTGTTTTCGCATCCTTTGTTCAAGCAGTTTCTTAGGGGCGAAGAATATAAGACCCCCACGTGAAGCTCCTACTCCTGCTTGGGATCTCAATTTTGTGTTGGAAAAACTTACTCTACAACCTTTTGAGCCTGCAGCTACTGCTGAATTGAAATACTTGTCATGGAAGACTGCTTTTCTGTTGGCTATTACTTCTGCAAGAAGGGTGTCTGAGTTGCAGGCCCTTATGGCAGTAGAGCCCTTTTGATTTTCCATAAGGATAGGGTATCATTACGTACTAATCCTTCTTTTATGCCTAAGGTGGTTTCTAGTGTGGCTTTAAACCAAACTATTCATTTGCCTACTTTTTATGCAGACCCCCAAAATAAAGGGGAAAAGATTTTGCACACTTTAGATGTGCACAGGCAATTGCGTTATTATTTGAGCAGGACTAAGGATTTTAGGCAGTCTCAGCAGTTGTTTGTTTCTTTTGCTTTGAGTTCAGGGCAAGCCTGTGTCAAAACAAACTATTTCTAGGTGGATTGGGTTTTGCATTGCATTTTGTTATTCCCATCATGGCAAGGAGATTCCAGCTGGGATTAGGCCTCATTCCACTAGGGCTACTGCCACTTCAACAGCATTTCTAAGGGGTGGCAACTAAGGATATTTTGGAGGCAGCTACTTGGAGTTCAGTGCATACCTTCTCTAAGCATTATCACCTTCCTCTCTACTCTAAGTCCAGGGCTGGTTTTGCCACAGCTATTTTGCAAGGCATGTTGTCAGCTCCTGCTTCTTTATGATTTGCCAGCCTCCCTTACCTCTGCTTTGGGATTCTACCCAATAGTTAGGACTGCAGCAATGTGGAACGAAGAACATAGTACAGTTTTGTACCTACCATAAATGTAGATGTTCGAGGATCCACATTGCTGCAGTCCAATTTACCCTCCCTCCTTCCCCTCTGTGTTTAGGGGTGGTTGTGTAGGTGAGGTTTTATGCTGATATTTTTGTATATATTGTACGTATTTTTGGTGCAGGTATATTGGGCCTTGTCTTTTTAGGGTCTTCTGACATCTGGGGCAAGAAAAGACTGAGGATATGGCGTCGGTCATGCGCATTAGTACCCTGACGTACTGACGTCAGTCTAATGCGCCCTGACCGACGTCAGCCTTATACTTTGGTATTCGGGCCGACTGGACAGCGGACTACCCAATAGTTAGGACTGCAGCAATGTGGATCCTCGAACATCTACATTTATGGTAGGTACAAAACTGTACTTTTTCTATTCCTAAAGCAGACCCTGCAGGAGTTTCCCTTTACAAAACTGCATCTGATGGACAAATTGCTAGCTTCTGTCTTTGCAGGACATGAAGAATCTACCAGTAACCTTCCCTGTTCAGAGGCAGAAATTTCCTTGAATGTCTCTTTCTCCTTCGCATGTTGTTAAACATACTTTAAAGTGCTTTTATGATGCTACAGATACTGTTTCAAGGGCTGCTGCCTCATGGTCAGACATGAGAAGGTTTACTTGGTTACATTCTCAAACTTTTCTTTAATGTATTAAAACTGCAAGTTCCTCAAGGAGAATAACAGCAGGCATAACGTAGCAGAAAGTATTCTAAGAGCTAAGCTAGCACTAGTATGGAGTAAGGAGATTGTGTAAATACAGATGACTGCAATTAGGAGTACAAAGAATAGTCAGGAAGGGGCTGGAATTTACTGATTCCAGAAAAGGAACAAAGGCATTGGGAGCAAATAACTGGAAATGTAGTAGAGTGAGAAGAGGCCAAGAAGACATTTGGACTGCATCCTACAGTTTGCCTTTCCTATCAGGGATATCAAGAGTACAGGAAAAGAGAGAGGGATGGGGGAATCCGTAAGACCTGCTCTGATAGAGTTTTAGTTGAATCTAGAACAGAAGCAGCTGTTAAAATAGGCATTATTAGTAGGGCATATAAAATATTGGATTATAATATAGGAATCAGTCAGAGGAGGTTAGAAAAGATTGGTAAGAGACATTGGATAAGCAGTTCATAAGACGACAATGGAAAAACGTGTGCGTGGCTTCCAAATGTGCAACCAAGTCTATAAGATTTAAGAGTTTTTGCTTGGAAGTGTTTGTATTGGTATTTTTATACCCCGTGCAAACGTCAAAGAATTTTTCTTTCAGTAGATGGCAAATGTTTGATGTGTGAAGGGAAAGAGAGAGAGAACTGGGAACATATGTCTTTGGAGTGTAATGAGTTGGCAGACTTTAAAAATTCCCTGCAGAGTACTCTTGGCAGAAATATTGGGTGAGCAAATGTGTAACTAAAGATTTTTTTTTTCTTTTTAAGCTGGGATAGAGGATCTAAATTTTGTAGGCATAGTAAGGCTTTAAGTTTAATTCTGGTGGCTGCCAAACAAAGCAGTTACTAGAAAATGAAAGACTCTAAACCAACTGTATTTTGAAGTAGTGAATATCATAAAAGAAGGGTCGGCCACGGTGGTGCAGCAGTTGCAGTTGTTGCCTTACAGCAAGAAGTTCTCCGGTTCAATTCTCTGCTGGAGTTCCTTTTGTGCAGAGTCTCCATGTCCTCTCTGTGGTCAAGTGAGTTTTAAAGACATGGAGGTAGGTGCATGTGTGTATGTGTGCCTTCTGTGAAGGTTGGGCACCAGTTATGACAACTCGACACCATAAAACACCACTGCCAATCAGTCTGCAGGCCGGTGATCTGCTGTGGTGACCCTTAACTGGGAAAAGCCGAAAGACATTGCTTTGAATATTGTAAAAGAACTAGAAGTGGGATCTTTAGAAAAGGGTAGGAGCATACCTCTCAACCGTCCAGATTTTCGCAGAATGTCCAGATTCTTGCCTTTTATTTTTGGTCTGTTCTTCATTAAAAAATAGGTGTTTTCTGGCAAATCACTGAGGATTTGAAGTCACTAAATAACATAAGTTTGCATTTCAAACTGTATATCATTCAGGAAATGCATGCTAACACAGTTATTTTAGGCTTTGTCCAGATTTCTTCTGCTAAGAGTTGAGGGGTATGGGTAGGAGCAAATTACAAAGAAAAAAATGAAAATTATGGGAACAGTACATTCATAATGTTTTGTAAGAAGAGTGAGGTTTAAGGAAAGGCCAGGAATTGATCAGTTTATGTAATGTTGGATTAGTAATTGTATGATGTACAATGTTTGTAACTGTGAACATGGTAACATAGTTTTGTTTTCTTTTATATAAATGTGTGTTTGCCTGTGTATTAAGTAATAATTCAGTTAAGGTGTTTGAAAATAAATTCTTACATATCCTTTTCAAAAAATAAATAAATAAAGGATATATTAAAACTGAAATTCTAAATTCTACCATGGATAAGGAAGTTCTCTTTGGCCCTTATGTAGCTGGGCTGTTTAAGAAGTTTGGCGGGGGGTTTATACAAGGAGGTAACCCAACTCTTCCAGCATTCCTTTTTTAAGGTAAAATGTTCCTTCCGCATTTTAATACGCAGTTCAGGCAGCAAATGCCTCCAAACAAAATTAAAAAAGGAAAGGACAGTCCAACCACTTATTTACCTTTTCTGGTCCCACCTCCCTCCCACCTTGGCAACCTTTCTCCCTTGGTCTTCATCTTTCCTTGTGGCACCACATTCTTGCAAGCAGTTGGATTCTGAAAATTAAAATTGACAGTGGGATCCTCCTCCTTTTCAGGAGACCCCTCCCATTTACCAGTAAACTAGATGTACCTTTTTCCTCCTCTTCTAGAGCAAATGTTGTTTTAGAGAGTTATAGAACCAGTGCCTGCAAACCAGAGGGGCAAAGGATTTTAGTGGCAAAGAGTGAAGAAACTTGACCTGTGCTATACCTCTCCTTTCTCAATCTTTTAAGCTCTCAAAGTTCAGAATATTGTCCCTTCAGACAGTATTACATCTGATTTCTCTACTAGCTTTTACGGTAAAACTAGATGTAAAAGATGCTTACTATCACACACCCATTGGCAAGCACTTGGAATTTTTTTAAAGGTTTTCTGTATCAGGCTGTCATCAAGTTTGTGTCTTACCCTTGGGACTATCTACATCTCCAGTGGTGTTTACAAAATGTATGGCTCCAGTCATTGCTTATTGCCTACTCTAAAGCATTCACATTTTCCATATTTGCAGACTCTTTCCAGATGTTCTTCATGTTTCACTGTTGCAGTCATCACATTTGGGTTATCTGCTTGCAGTAGCCCTCAGTCGGCCTGATTAACAAAGTCTTGGGTCCTGCTTTGGTTGCTGTATCATCTTCCGTGATGTCAGGTCATCAGGGGTATAAAACATGCAGTTGACACCATTACATCAGTCTTTCTTGCCATGTGGTGCCCGAAGCAGAAGCAGTTCGCAAGTGCCGGTCGGCAGACTCCTGAAATTTTCGTTTTCAAGTTTCAGAACCAAAGTCTTCAACTAAAATCTAAGTACCCCGTTGGGGAAACTTTTTCTTGCTCTTAACTGATGTCAGTAAAAGTAAATAACTGCATTACTTGTGGAAAGCAAATACCTCATAAAGATTTTCATTCGTACTGTATTCCTTGCCTAGGCCCTGACCATGACGTACCTCGCTGTCGGTTTTGTGCCTTATTTAAACTGCGAACTATCCATCATCTGTATATTTACACTTCTAAATATTTTGGTGCTCGGTTCAATTATCCTGATATGTCTTCAGTCACCCATCCGACTACTGACATTCCAAAAAAACACAAAGATAAAGACAGAGACAGGCCGCCTAGGTCCAAAGCTGCTGACGATGCTTCTCCTAAGCCAGTCACCAGTTCACCAGTACTCAGTGAGGCACTTTTGCAGCCCCTGATACCTGCTACTTCTGATTTGCAGGCCTCTACTGAGACCCATTCTGAGTTTGGTATGCTGGGAGATGCTTCAACTGTGGAAACTGCAGGTGTCTGTATCTTGGATGGGTCTGGAGCCGCTGTGCTGGCACCGGCTTCTGAGGGTGTATTCAGGCCTACTGACTTGCGTATTAAACCAACGCCATCTTCAAGGCCTAAATTCTTGAATCACGCCTAGAAAACTGATGCCCAGACTGCATGGTCCGGCCTCTATGCCTAAAAAACAAATGATAAGAATGGCTGAAGACCTTATTACTTTAATCAGGGGAAGCCAGCCTTTCCCCTCTAAGAGAGCTAGGACTGAGTTTGTTTATGATATTTCTGACCAGGATTCTGAATTTTCTGATGTTCTTTGTGTTTCTCTGTTGCAGTCGTTACATTTGAGTAATCTGCTGGCAGGTTGCCCTCAGTCGGCCTGATTAACAAAGTCTTGGGTCCTGCGTCGGTTGTTGTCCCTTCCTCCATGACGTCAGGTCGTCAGGGGTATAAAACATGCACCTGATGCCATTTTCATCCATATTTCTTGCCGTGCGGTGCCCGAAGCAGAAGCAGTTCGCAAGTGCCGGTCTGCCGACTCTTGAAATTTTCGTTTGAGTTTCAGAACCGAAGTCTTAAACCTAAAGCTAAGTACCTCATTGGGGAAACTTTTTCTTGCTCCTTACCAATGTCAGTAAAAGTTAATAATTATATTACTTGTTTGAAGCCAATACCTCATAAGGATTTTCATTTATACTGTATTCCTTGCCTGGGCCCTGACCACAACGTGCCTTGCTGTCGGTTTTGTGCTAAATTTAATCAACGCACTATTAAGCGTCGGTATATTTTTCCCTCAAAATATTTTGGCTCAAGATTTAACTATCCAGAAATGTCGTCCGATAGCAATCTGACTACCGGAATATACAAAAAATGCAAAAAAAAGACAGAGACCGTCGAGGTCCAAAACCGACGAAGCTTCTCCTAAGCCAGTCGCCGGTTCACCGGTACTCAGTGAGGTGCTTTTGCAGCCCCTGATGCCCGCTACTTTTGAGTTGCAGGCCTCTACCGAGACCCGTGCGGAGTCTGGTATGCCGCACGATACTTTAAGTATTGAACCCGCGGATGTCTCTATCTTAGATGGGTCCAGAGCCGCTGAGTAGGCACCGGCGTCTGAGGGTGTTTTCAGACCTAAAGATGTGTATATTAAACCAATGCCATCTTCAAATCCTAGGCCAAAATCAACTTCTATGTCTATAAAATGACGCTTGGGCCACGTGCACAGCCCCCTATGCCTAAAAAACAAATGATCAAAATGGCTGAGGGTTTAATTACCTTGATCAGGGGTTTCCATCCCCCTCCTGCCAAGAAGCCTAGGCAAGGCACTGATTATGAATCATCAGATCAGATTTCTATTTCTTCTGATTCCTCTTCTGATCAGGAATTATCTATTCCACCTTATGAGGACTCTGATGCAAAAGATTCCATCCCTTCTGCTTCTCCTCCTGAGGATTTTTCTTTTGGAGAAACTTTGCATACCTTAAGGGAACACTTTCACTGGGAGAGTCAGGATTTCTCAGAATCTATAAAGAGGCTTAGAGATTTCCTCCTTCTTCCTCAGCATAGGCCATTGGCTATACCTTCTGTTATAGACATTGTTGATGATGTTTACTCAGAATCCAGCATGGCTCCTGATTCCCTGCCTCCGGGTCCTAGTAAGCCAGACAGGTATTACAGGGTTCCTGACTCCCACAAATTCCTCTGTAAAAACCCTACTACTGACCCTGAAACCATTTCTCATTGTCCCAAGGGCGTTAAGGCTTCTACTGCTAAAGATCCTACCCCTTCTGATAGAGACTCCAGGGCGCTGGATAGATGGGGTAAGAAGGTTTACACGTCTGCAGCCTTGGCAATCAGGGCTTTAAACTGTCAATTTCATATGCTTAATTATCAGCAGCATGTCATGGGCTTACTTAAACAGAAAATTATGTTGATTTCTGACTGTGTGGAAAATAGAGTCGCAGGATTTATTGCATTCAGCTGAACAAGTTGGAAAGCATACTTTGCAATGTGGTTTTGTTTCCTTGGAGGCCTCTTGCAGGTCCGCTGTAACTGGATCTGTGATAAGAAGGCATGCTTGGCTCAAGGAGCAAAATCTGCCTGATCATGTTAAAGCAAAATTGTTGGATGCTCCTTTACAACAGGACAGTCTATTTGGTAATAAGGCAGAAGTAGTTTTGAAAAAGATGGAAGATAAAACTAAAGCTATGCAAACTGTAAAGGATTTCCTACAAGTGCAGCCACCCAGGTTCAGTAGGCACTGGCCTACTAAGAATTGGTACTTTTCACTACCCACCAGAGCTGCTGAGGTCAAACGCAGACACTCCAAAGGCTCCAGGTTTCAGTCACAATTAACTTGTAGAACAAAACAATGGGGTGCCTCCACCTCCAAATCTGGAAGTAACGAGGCACCTTCCTACGGTAAACAGTCTCAATGACTTTCCTCTGCAATCACCAAGCACTTATCTTTTGGCTGCCCCTTTGGGGGGGAAACTGGCACTTCATGCAAGAAATTCTCAACTAATTACCCAGGACAAGTGGGTTTTAAATATACTATCCCAGGGATACAGATTTCATTTCCACACGTTGCCAATCCCAAACGGATGGCCAGATCTGACTCCAAATCAGTGGGCAGAGGCCCAGAAACAAGTTATGTCCCTCATGAATATGGGGGCTATTCAACCAGTACCAAAAAAGGAAAAGGGACAAGGTTTTTATTCAAGACTTTTCCTGGTACCCAGAAAAGACAAATCATGGCGTCCAATTCTGGACTTATCCAGTCTAAATACATTTCTGGACATTCCAGAATTCAAGATGCTGACTCTACAACAGTTACTGCGTATGCTAGGCAAGGATGCCTGGCTGGTAACTCTAGACTTAAAAGTGGCTTACCTGCATATCCCAATCAGGGAACCTTGCAGAAGATACCTCCGCTTCAAAGCAGGCTATTTGCATTACCTGTTCTCTGCACTGCCCTATGGCTTATCTGCAGCGCACAGGGTCTTCACAAAGTGCCTGGCACCAGTAATTGCATTTTGCAGACAAAGAAACATTCAAATTTATCCTTACCTGGACGATTGTCTAATTCAGGCAGAAAACAAGGAGACACTTCTAAAACATCTGGCATTTGTGAAAAGGCTTCTAACTTGTCTAGGGTACACCATAAACAAAAAGAAATCACAACTAGTACCCTCTCAAATAATTACATTCCTGGGTGCAAGCTTGAATACAACTGCCCAGATGACTTACCTTACGCCAGAAAAACAAATTCAATTAATGACGTACTTCAAACAAGTGGCCACAAAAACCCAGCTATCTGCAAGATAAATTCTGCAGGCCTTGGGGTTCATAGCTTCCTGCATTCTAATAATTCCATGTGCAAGACTGCATATGAGGAAACTTCAATGGTACCTAAAAAGCTTATGGAGTCAATATTGTCACATTCTGGAAACAATGACTCCTGTCATTCCTTGCCTGCAGCAAGAGTTTCTGTGGTGGGCAGAGGCCTGTCACCAAAACAAGGGACTGACCTTCATTCCACCCCCTGCCACCCAAACCCTGACTACAGACTCATCAGGTTATGCTTGGAGGGGGGGGGGCGCATCTGGCAGGGAGATGCATTCGGGGCCAATGGAGCCCAAATCAAATGCACTTACATATCAACCAGAAAGAGATGCTAGCTGTACAGAATGCTCTGACAGCCTTCAAGGACCATCTTCATCCAGGAGAACTACTGATAAAGACAGACAACACCACAGTCATGTGCTACATAAACAAGGACGGGGGTACCCATTCCTACCCCCTTTGCAGACTAGCCATGGCTTTGTGGAACATGGCCTTGACTTATCAAATACATCTACAAGCTCAGTTCCTACCAGGAAAGCAAAATACTCTGACAGACGAACTAAGCAGAAATCTTATGGACCCACACGAATGGAAACTGGATCCGCAAATCTTCAGCATGTTGACATGCAAATGGGGGAGCCCAGACATAGATCTTTTTGCCTCACCCCAAAACTATCAGTTGGACAAATTCTGCACAAGAATTCATCACAAAAAAGCTTGTAAAGTGGATGCTCTGTCCTTCAGCTGGAAAAACCTATCAGTCTATGCCTTCCCCCCTCTGCCACTGCTCTCCAAGGTCTTACTAAATGTCAGACAGGAAAAAACAAAAAATGATTCTGATTGCTCCATACTGGCCTTGCCAACACTGGTACCGCTCCTACGCAATATGTCACACCTTCCTCTGTTGTACCTGCCTCAGACTCCTTATCTACTGTCTCAGCAGAACTATTAAATTCTGCACACTCAGCTCCAAACTCTGAATCTTACAGCATGGCTAATCAACTAATTTCACCAGTTACATCTGTCAGCAAACCTGTGATGGATGTCATTTTGGAGGCTAGAAGGCCTAGTACTACAAAATCTTATGCTGATAAATGGAAAAGATTATGTGCCTGGAACCAGGCACAAGGAATAACCACAGCAATGCCCAATATTCCTCAGATTCTGCAATATTTAACTGAGCTGCTTCACAAGGGCCTATCTTTCTCTTCCGTAAAAATCCATGCCTCTGCCATTTCAGCTCATTACAACACAGAGCCTCCCCTTTTTTCTCATCCCCTGCTAAAGCAGTATCTCAGAGGGGCGAAAAATTTAAGACCTCCCAGGAGAGCACCAACTCCTGCATGGGACCTCAGTTTTGTCTTGGAAAAGCTCACCCTACCTCCTTTTGAGACAGCTGGTACTGCAGACATAAAATTTCTCTCTTGTAAGACCGCTTTTCTTTTAGCAGTCACTTCAGCTAGAAGGATTTCAGAACTACAGGCTCTCATGGCAGTGGAGCCTTTTATTATCTTTTACCCAGACAGAGTGGCACTCAGGACCAATCCATCCTTTATGCCTAAACTGGTATCTAGTGTGGCTCTTAATCAGACCATTCATCTGCCAACTTTTTTCCCAAATCCACAGAACAAGGGTGAGCAGATTCTGTGTTCATTGGATGTACACAGACAACTAAGATTCTACTTAAACAGGACAAAATCTCTAAGAAAATCTGTGCAATTACTGGTGGCATTTGCTGCAGGGGCAGAGGGAAAGGCTATTTCAAAGCAGACTGCTTCAAAATGGATAAGCCATTGCATTTGTTTCTGCTACATGCACCATGGTAAACTTGTTCCCAAGGGGATCAGATCCCATTCCACCAGGGCTGCATCTACTTCTGCAGGCTTTCTCAGAGGGGTTCCTACCAGAGACATTCCTAGAAGCTGCTACCTTGACCTGAGTTCATATGTTCACCAAACATTACCATTTACCTCTCTTCTCTAGATCCAGAGCAGGTTTTGCCACTGCTGTCCTGCAGTGCCTTTTAGCTGCCCCTAATGCTGTATAATTCCATCCTCCCAACCATAGCTTTGGGTTTCTACCCAAATGTAATGACTGCGACAGTGAAATACGAAGAACATAGTACAGTTGTGTACACTTACCATAAATATAGATGTTCAAGTGTATTCACTGTTGCATTCCAGGTTACCCACCCACCAGCCCCCTGTTTTTCTTTTACTATACCTCCTCTTTCTTTTACTATGCTCAAAAGCCTTTTTGGCGTATTTGCTTTTATTTGGAAGTATATTTGTTGTGTTCTAAATTACATGTATATATATTTATATTTTGCTCCCCATTTGGTGGGCACCTGACATCTGGGACAAGAAAAACTGATGAAAATGGCGTCGGCTGCATGTTTTATACACCTGACGACCTGACGTCATGGAAGAAGGGACAGCAACCGACGCAGGACCCAAGACTTTGTTAATCAGGCCGACTGAGGACAACCTGCCAGCAGATTACCCAAATATAATGACTGCAACAGTGAATACACTTGAACATCTACATTTATGGTAAGTATACACAAATGTACTTTTCCTCTGATGACCAGGATTTACCCTTCTCTACCTATGAGGATTCTGATGCTGAGGTCTCTCTTCCCTCTACTTCCACCCCAGGGGATTTCTCTTTTGGTGAAACCTTGCATACTCTCAGGGAGCATTTTTGTTGGAAAAGTCAGGATTTCTCTGATTCTAAAAAGAGGCTTAGGGATTTCTTACTCCTGCCCCAGCACAGGCCTTTAGCCATCCCTCCTGTACTAGACATAGTTGATGATGCAGTTGCAGAATCTAGCTTGGCCCCTGACTCTACCTCCTGCTCCCAGAAGACCTGATAGATATTACAGAGTCCTTGACTCTCACAAGTTCCTTTTTAAGAATCCTACTGCAGATCCTGAGACCATTTCACAGGGGCCCAAGGGCATTAAGGCTACTACTGCCAAAAATCCTACCCCCTCTGATAGAGACTCCAGGGCGCTGGATAGATGAGATAAGAAGGTATACACTTCTGCAACTCTGGCCATTAGGGCCTTAAACTGCCAGTTTCATATGTTAAAAGTATCAGCAGCATATTATTGGATTGCTTAAACAGAAAATTATGTTGATTCCTGATTGTGCTGAAAATAAGGATTTACTGCATTCAGCTGAACAAGTTGGAAAACATACTTTGCAGTGTGGATGTTCTTCGTATTTCACTGTTGCAGTCATTACATTTGGGTAGTCTGCTCGCAGGTTGCCCTCAGTTGGCCTGATTAACAAAGTCTTGGGTCCTGTGTCAGTTGCTGTCCCTTCTTCCATGACGTCAGGTCGTCAGGGGTATAAAACATGCACGCCATTACATCAGTCTTTCTTGCCGTGCAGTGCCCAAAGTAGAAGCAGTTCACAAGTGCCGGTGGGCCGACTCCTGAAATTTTCGTTTGAGTTTCAGAACCGAAGTCTTCAACTTAAAGCCAAGTACCACGTTGGGGAAACTTTTTCTTGCTCCTTACTGATGTCAGTTAAAGTTAATAATTGCATTTCTTGTGGAAAGCAAATACCTCATAAAGATTTTCATTCGTACTGTATTCCTTGCCTAGGCCCTGACCACGACGTACCTTGCTGTCAGTTTTGCGCTTTATTTAATCAGTGCACTGTCAGTCATCGGTATATTTTTGCCTCTAAATATTTCGGTTCTCGGTTTAATTATCCAGAAATGTCATCGGTTAGCCATCCGACTACCAGGATTCTGAATAAACGCAAAGATAAAGACAGAGACAGGCCGCCGAGGTCCAAAACTGCTGACGACGCTTCTCCTAAGCCAGTCGCCAGTTGTTCGGTACTCAGTGAGGTGCTTTCGCTACTTCTGATTCGTAGGCTTCTACTGAGACCCATTTGGAGTCCGGTATGCCACGAGATACTTCAACTATGGAACTGTGGATGTCTCTACCTTGGATGGGTCCAGAGCCGCTGTGCAGGCACCGGCTTCTGAGGGTGTATTCAGGCCTACTGACTTGCATATTAAATCGATGCCTCCTTCATTACTTAGGCCTAAATCTCGATCCATGTCTAAAAAAAATGGCGCTCAGGCCCCTATGCCTAAAAAATAAATGATAAAAATGGTTGAAGATCTTGTAACTCTAATCAGGGGTAGCCAACCCCCCCCCCCCCCCAAAGAGGCCTAGGGCTGAGCTTGATTATGAATCTTCTGATCAGGATTCTGTTTAGTCTGACTCTTCTGATGACCTGGATATGTCCATACCTACTTATGAGGATTCTGATGCAGAGGATTCTATTCCCTCTGCTTTCCCTCCTGAGGATTTTTCTTTTGGGGAAATCTTACATACTTCAAGGGAGCATTTTCACTGGGAAAGCCACACATTTTCTGATTCAAAAAAGAGGCTTAGGGATTTCCTCCTCCTACCTCAGCATAGGCCTTTGGCTATACCTCCTGTACTAGACATTGTTGATGTTTTCTCAGAATCCAGTTTGGCCCCTGATTCCCTGCCCTCCTGCTCCTAGTAAACCTGACAGATACTACAGGGTTCCTAAGTCCCACAAGTTCCTTTTCAAAAAGCTTGTTGCAGATCCAGAGACTATTTCTCAGGGGCCCAAGGGTATTAAGGCTTCTACTGCCAAAAATCCTACCCCTTCTGATAGAGACTCCAGGGTGCTGGATAGATGGGGTAAAAAGGTTTATACTTCAGCAACCTTGGCAATCAGAGCTTTAAATTGCCAATTTCATATGTTAAAATATCAGCAACATATGATTGGACTGCTTAAACAGAAAATTATGTTGATTCCTGGCTGTGTGGAAAATAAAGATTTACAGGACTTAATGCATTCTGCTGAACAAGTTGGAAAACATACTTTGCAATGTGGTTTTGATTCTTTAGAGGCCTCTTGCAGAGCTGCTGTTACTGGGTCTGTGCTTAGAAGGCATGCTTGGCTTAAGGAACAATCTTTGCCTGATCATGTTAAAGCTAAATTGTTGGATGCTCCTTTAAATCAGGACCGCCTATTTGGCAACAAGGCTGAAGAAGTTCTTAAAAAGCTGGAAGATAAAGCTAAATCTATGCAAACTGTTAATGATTTTTACAGGTGCAGCCTCCTAGATTTAGTAGGCACTGGCCTACTAAGATTTGGTGCTTTCCAGTCCCTTCCAGTTCTTCTCAAGCCAAACCCAGACACAGCAAAAAACCCAGGTTTCAGTCCCAGGGGACTCTTAGAACTAAGCAGTGGGGGGGCCTCCACTTCCAAATCTGGGAGTAACAAAATACCCCCTTATGGCAAACAGTCTCAATGACTTCCTTTTAAAATTTCCAAGCACTTATCTTCTGACCGCCCCTTTGGTGGGAAAGATTTGTCTTCATGTAAAGAACTGGGAACTCATAACCCAGGACAAATGGGTTTTAAATATAGTGTCCCAGTGATACAGATTTCATTTCCACACGTTGCCAACACCAAATGGGTGGCCGGACCTGCCCCCAAATCAGTGGGCAGAGGCTCAAAAACAAGTACATTCTCTCTTGAGCATGGGGGCTATTCAACTGGTACCAGAAGAGGAGAAGGGACAAGGTTTCTACTCCAGACATTTCCTGGTACCCAGAAAAGACAAATCATGGCGTCCAATCCTGGACCTGTCTACTCTAAACACCTTACTATAGATTCCAAAATTCAAGATGCTGACTCTTCACCAGTTACTTCCTATGCTAGGCAAAGACGCCTGGTTGGCAACACTAGATTTAAAAGAAGCATACCTGCACATCCCAATCGGGAAATCTTGCAGAAGATACCTACGCATCAAAGCAGGCTACGCGCATTAGCAGATGTTCTTCGTGTTTCACTGTTGCAGTCATTACATTTGGGTAATCTGCTGGCAGGTTGCCCTCAGTCGGCCTGAATTCCAAAGTCTTGGGTCCTGCGTCAGTTGCCGTCTCCTCTTCCATAATGTCAAGGGTATAAAACATGCAGCCGACGCCATTTTCTTTAGTCTTTCTTGCCGCACGGTGCCCGAAGCAGAAGCATTCTGTCGGCCGACTACTGAAATATTCGAGTTTGAGTTTCAGAACCAAAGTCTTCACTAAAGCTAAGTACCCAATTGGGGAAACTTTTTTCTTGCTTTTTACCAATGTCAGAAAAAGTTAGTAATTGTATTACTTGTGGGAAGCAAATACCTCATAAGGATTTCCATTTATACTGTATTCCTTGCCTATGCCCTGATCACAACGTGCCTGGCTGTTGGTTTTGTGCTAGATTTAACCAACGCACTATTAAGCGTCTGTATATTTTTGCATCAAAGTATTTTGGAAACAGATTTACCTACCCAGAAATGTCGTCGGATAGCAATCCGACTACCGGAGTATATAAATGCAAAGAAAAGGACAGAGAAAGGCAGTTGAGATCCAAAACCAACAATGAAGCTTCTCCAAAGCCAGTCGCCGGTTTGCCGGTACTCAGTGTGGCGCTTTTGCAGCCCCTGATACCTGCTACCTTCAAATCGCAGGCCTCTACCTACACCCATGTGGAGTCCGGCATGCCACAAGATACTCAAGGTATTGGACCGACGGATGTATCTCCCTCGGATGGGTCCAGTGCCGCTGAGCAGGCACCGGCTTCTGAGGGTGTACTCAGACCTCAGCATTTGTATATCAAACCGACAACAGCTGCAAAACCAAAGACAAAGGCAACTTCTAAAACTAAAAAACTGACGCATGAGCCAAGTGCACAGGCCTCTATGCCTAAAAAACAGATGATCAAAATGGCTGAAGACCTTATTACCTTGATCAGGGGTACCCATCCCCCTCCTGATAAGAGGCCTAGGCAAGACACTGATTATGAATCTTCAGATCAAGTTTCTATTTCTTCTGATACCTCTTCTGATCAGGAATTATCTATACCTCCCTATGAGGATTCTGATGCTGAGGAATCTATTCCATGTGCATCTCCTCCTGAGGATTATTCATTTGGAGAAACCTTGCGTACTTTGAGGGAGCATTTTCACTGGGAGACTCAAGACTTCTCAGACTCAAAAAAAGAGGCTCAGGGATTTCCTCCTTCTCCCTCAGCACAGGCCTTTAGCCATTCCCTCTGTTTTAGACATTATGGATGATGTGTTTTCGGAGTCAAGCTTGTCCCCTGACTCCTTACCTCCAGCTCCCAGTAAGCCTGACAGATATTACAGGGTCCCTGACTCTCATAAATTTTTATTTAGAAATCCTGCTGCTGATCCTGAAAATATTTCACAGGTTCCAAAGGGAGTTAAGGCCTCAACAGCAAAAAATCCTACTCCCTCTGACAGAGATTCAAGGGCACTGGAAAGATGGGGAAAAAAGATTTATACATCTGCAACCTTGGCAATCAGGGCCTTAAACTGTCAGTTTCATGTGCTTAAGTACCAACAACATGTTATGGGATTGCTGAAACAGAAAATGATGTTGATTTCAGAATGTGCAGAAAATAAAGAATTGCAGGAATTATTGCATTCAGCTGAAAAAGTTGGAAAGCATACTTTGCAATGTGGATTTGATTCCTTAGAGGCCTCCTGCAGGGCCGCAGTTACTGGATCTGTGATTATGAGGCATGCCTGGTTAAAGGAACAAAATTTACCTGAGCATGTTAAAGCTAAATTGCTAGATGCACCTTTACAGCATGATTCTCTGTTTGGTATTAAGGCAGAAGAGGTTTTAAAGAAAATGGAAGACAAAGCTAACTGTATGCAGACTGTTAAAGACTTCTTACAAGTACAGCCACCAAGATTCAGTAGACACTGGCCTACCAAATATTGGTCCTTTCCTGTGTCAGACAGAGATCAAAGGGGCAAATCCAGATGCCCTAAGGGTTCCAGATACCAGGTGCAAAATTCATACAGGTCAAAGCAATGGGGCGCTTCCACCTCCAAATCTGGAGAAGATAAAGCGCAAACCTACAGAAAGCAATCCCAATGACTTTCCTCTGCCTTCACCAAGCACTTATCTTTTGGCAGCACCCATAGGGGGACAATTAGAACTTTTTGCTCAAAACTGGCAGTTAATAACCTAGGACAAGTGGGTACTAAAGATCGTATCACAGGGATACAGATTAAATTTCCACACACTGCCAATGGCAAGTGGTTGGCCAGATCTGCCAAAAAATCAATGGCCAGAGGCACAGAAACAGGTTACGTCCCTCATGGATATGGGGGCCATTCAGACAGTACCAGAACAGGAAAAAGGACAAGGTTTTTACTCTACTGTTCTTGGTACCCAGAAAGGACAAGGCCTGGCGGCCAATACTGGATTTATCGATTTTGAACACATACCTGGACATTCTAAAATTCAAAATGCTGACTTTGCAGCAGCATCTGCCCATGTGGGGCAAGAATGCTTGGCTGGTGACTTTAGGCCTAAAAGAGGCATACCTGCATGTCCCAATAAGACAATCGTGCAGAATATACCTCCGATTCAAGGCTGGCTTAATGCATTACCAATTCTCTGCATTTTCCTTTGGCTTGTCTACTGCGCCCAGGGTCTTTACAGAGTGCCTGGCACCAGTAATTGCATTTTGCAGACAAAGAAGTATACAAATATATCCTTACTTGGACGACTGTCTCATTCAAGTAGGGAACAAGGACACTCTTCTTCGACACCTGATGTTTGTGAAAAGGCTTCTAACATGCCTAGGGTACACAATAAACAAAAAGAAATCACAATTGGCACCCTCTCAAAAGATAACATTCCTGGGTGCAAGCTTGAATACAACTGCCCAGATGGCTTACCTCACGCCAGACAAAGGCAACTGACTACTTACTTCAAACTGATGGCAACAAAAACCCAGTTTTCTGCAAGACAAATTCTGCAGGCTCTGGGCTTCATGGCATCCTGCATACTACTGATTCCATATGCAAGACTGCATATGGGGAAAGTTCAATGGTACCTAAAAAGTTTATGGAGTCAACATTCTCACAGTCTGGAAACAATGATTCCTCTCATTCCCTGCCTGCAGCAGGAGTTTCTGTGGTGGGCAGAGGCATGTCACCAAAACATGGGACGGCCATTCACTCTACCCCCTGCCAGCCAAACCATGACAACAGATGCATCAGATTATGCCTGGGGGGCCCATATGGCAGGAAGGTGCATTCAGGGCATATGGGCACCAAACCAAATGCATCTCATATCAACCGGAAAGAGATGCTAGCTGTTCAAAATGCCGTAACAGCCTTCAAGTACTTACTTCATCCAGAACAACTACTGATAAAGACGGACAACACCACAGTCATGTGGTATATAAACAAGCAAGGGGCACACACTCATACCCCCTCTGTAGATTAGCCATGACACTGTGGAACACAGCTTTAACCTACCAAATACATCTTCAAGCTCAATTCATGCCAGGAAAACAAAACACTCTGGCAGACGATTTAAGCAGAAACTTTATGGGCCCTCATGAGTGGAAACTAAAGCCACAAGTCTTCAGCATGATAACAGAGAAACGAGGGAGCCCAGACATAGATCTATTTGCCTCTCCTCAAAATTATCAATTGAAAAGATTCTGCACAAGGACTTATCACAGACAAGCATGGAAAGTGGACGCCTTGTCCTTCAGTTGGAAAAACCCATCAGTTTACGCCTTTCCTCCTCTGCTTCTTCTCTCCAAGGTCCTTATAAAAGTCAGACAAGAGAAACTAAAGATGATTTTAATTGCCCTGGACTGGCTACGCCAATACTGGTACCCAATCCTAAGGAACTTGTGTCAATACCCAGCTTGGACCTTGCCTCAAAGACCACAACTACTGTCCCAATAAAACAATCGGATCCTGCACAATCAACTACAGACTCTGAACCTGGCAGCATGGCTGATCATGTAGTCATACAAACAACACCTCTCAGTAAAGCTGTGATGGATGTCATTTTGGAAGCCAGAAGGCCTAGTGCTAGAAAATCTTATGCTGACAAATGGAAGAGATTCTGTGCTTGGAATCAAGCACAAGGAACTGATACAGCAGAACCAAATATTCCTCAGATATTGCAATACTTAACTGAGATGCTTGACAAAGGCCTATCTTTCTCATCAGTTAAAATCCCTGCCTCTGCCATTTTGGCTTATTACAATACAGAGCCACCAATCTTTTCTCATCCATTACTAAAGCAGTATCTTAGAGGAGCCAAAAATTTAAGACCTCCTAGAAGATCACCATTGCCTGCACTGGACCTCAATTATGTGTTGGAAAAGCTCACCCTGCCTCCATTTGAACCAGCTGCTACAGCTGATGTAAAGTTCTTATCATGGAAAACAGCTCTGCTTCTAGCAATTACTTCAGCAAGAAGAGTTTCAGAGCTACAGACCCTCATGGCTATAGAGCCTTTCGTCATATTTTACCCAGACAGGGTATCTCTGAGGACAAATCCTACTTTCATGCCTAAGGTGGTTTCCAGTGTGGCTCTTAACCAAACAATTCATCTGCCAACCTTTTATCCAAATTTCAGAACAAGAGGGAGAGAATTCTGCATTCCTTGGACGTACACAGACAACTAAGATTCTACTTAAGCAGGACTAAAGCTCTAAGAAAAACTGAGCAGTTACTAGTGACGTATGCTGCAGGATCAGAGGGCAAGACTATTTCAAAGTGGATAAGCCACTGTATCCGTTTCTGCTACTTACACCATGGTAAACCTGTGCCCAAGGGCATTAGGTCTCATTCCACCAGAGGTGCAGCTACTTCAGCAGCCTTTCTAAGGGGAGTAGCAACCAAAGACATTCTAGAGACTGCTATTTGGAGTTCTAGTCACACTTTTACAAAGCATTATCATTTGCCTCTTTACTCTAAATCCAGAGCAGGCTTTGCCACTGCAGTTCTGCAGGGCCTTATAGCCGCTCCTTATGCTGTTTAGCTCCAGCCCCCCAACCATAGCTTTGGGATTCTACCCAAATGTAATGACTGCAACAGTGAAACACAAAGAACATAGTACAGTTGTGTACACTTACCATAAATGTAGATGTTCGAGTGTATTCACTGTTGCAGTCCAGGTTACCTTCCTGCCATCCCCCTGTCATTCTCCAGTTTATCTTTCCTTCTCTATCTTCTACAACCTATGTGGTGTATTTGCTTGTAGATGAAGGTAAAGTTTATATTGATGCATGTATATATATATATATATATATATATATATATATATAATATTTATGCTACCTTTTTGGGGGCAAGAAAAACTAAAGAAAATGACGTTGGCTGCATGTTTTATACCCCTGACGTCATGGACGAGGAGACAGCAACTGATGCAGGACCCAAGACTTTGGAATTCAGGCTGACTGAAGGCAACCTGCCAGCAGATTACCCAAATGTAATGACTGCAACAGTGACTACACTCGAACATCTACATTTATGGTAAGTGTACACAACTGTACTTTCTCTGCACTGCCCTTTGGCTTGTCTACTGCACCCATGGTATTCACAAAGTGCCTGGCTCCAGTTATTGCATTTTGCAGGCAAAGAAGTATTCAAATATACCCATACCTGGACGATTGTCCAATTCAGGAAGAAAGCCAGGGCATACTTTTGAATCCTCTGGCATTTGTAAAAAGGGTTCTAACTTGCCTGGGGTACACCATAAACAAAAACAAATCACAACTGGTACCCTGTCAACAAATTACAATCCTGGGAGCAAGCTGGAATACAACTTCCCAGATGGCTTACCTCACACCAGAAAAGCAAATTCATTTGATAACCTATTTCAAACAAGTGGCCACAAAAGCCCTGCTATCTGCAAGACAAATACTGCAAGCCTTGGGGTTCATGGCCTCCTGTATTCTTCTAATTCCATATGCAAGACTGCATATGAGGAAACTACAGTGGTATCTAAAAAGTCTATGGAGTCAACATTCTCGCAGCGTAGAAACAATGATTCCTATCATACCTTGTCTACGCCTAGAGTTCCTCTGGTTGGCAGAGGCCTCTCACCAAAACAAGGGACTACCATTCACACCACCCTCTGCCGCCCAAACCCTAACAACAGATGCATCAGACTATGCATGGGGGGTTCACCTGGCAGGGAAGTGCATTCAGGGCAAATGGAACCAAGTCAAATGCACCTGCATATCAATCAAAAAGAAATGTTATCTGTACAGAATGCTCTGACAGCCTTCAAGGACTACATTCTTCCAGGACAACTAATGGTAAAGACGGACAACACCACGGTTGTGTGGTACATAAACAAGCAAGGGGGTACACATTCCTACCCCCTCTGCAGACTAGCCATGGCATTGTGGAACACAGCCTTGAGCTACCAAGTGCACCTTCAAGCTCAATTCCTGCCAGGAAAATTAAATACACTGGCAGACTGACTAAACAGAAACCTCATGGACCCACACAAGTGGAAACTGGAACCAAGGATTTTCAACATGTTGACAAGCGAATGGGGAGCCCAGATATAGACCTGTTTGCCGCCCCCCAGAACTATCAATTGGACAAATTTTGCACAAGGACTCCCCACAAACAAGCTTAGAAAGTGGATGCTCTGTCCTTCAGCTGAAAAAACCTATCCGTTTATGCCTTCCCTTCTCTGCCCTCCAAAGTACTACTAAAGATCAGACAGGACAAACCAAGGACAATTTTGATCACAACAGACTGGTCACACCAACACTGGTACCCCCCTCTTGCACAGTGTGTCACGGTTGGCCCCATGGCACCTGCCTCAGACTCCTTCCTTGTTGTCTCAGCAGGAGAACCAAATTCTGCACCCTCAGCTTCAAACACTGAACCTAGCAGCTTGGCTAATTACCTAATCTCTCCTTTGCCATCCCTCAGTAAACCAGTGATGGATATTTTAGAGGCAAGGAGGCCTAGTACTAGAAAATCTTATGCTGAAAAATGGAAAAGAATTCTGTACCTGGAACCAATCTGAAGGGTTGAGCACAGCAGCACCCAATTTACCTCAGATTTTACAATACTTAACTGAGATGCTTCACAAGGGCCTTTCTTTTTCCTCCATCAAAATTCACGCCACAGCCATTTCAGCTCATTATAAAACAGATCCTCCCCTCTTTTCTCATCCACTACTCAAGCAGTTCCTCAAAGGGGCAAACATTTTAAGACCACCCAGGAAAGCTCCAATCCCAGCCTGGGATCTTAACTTTGTCTTGGAGAAGCTCACTCTTCCTCCTTTCGAGCCAGCTGCTACTGCAGATTTAAAATTTCTTTCTTGGAAAACCACTTTCCTTTTAGCAATCACTTCAGCAAGAAGGGTATCTGAATTACAGGCCCTTATGACAGTGGAGCCTTTCATCTTCTTTCATGCAGACAGGGTGCCCCTCAGAACCAATCCATCCTTCATGCCCAAAGTGGTGTCCAGTGTGGCTCTTAATCAGTCCATTCATTTGCCAACCTTCTTTCTGAATCCACAGAACAAAGGGGAACTGCACTCCTTAGATGTGCACAGACAACTTAGATTCTACTTGGACAGGACTAAACCTCAAAGGAAATCTGAACAACTACTGGTGGCATTTGCTGCAGGGGCAGAGGGGAAGGCTATTTCTAAGCGAACCATTTCTAAATGGATAGGCCATTGCATTCATTTCTGCTATAAGCACCATGGAAAACCTATCCCACAGGGGATCAGACCCCACTCAAACAGGGCTGCATCTACCTCTACAGCCTTTCTCAGAGGCGTCCCTACCAAGGACATCCAAGAAGCTGCTACCTGGAGTTCTGTACATAGTTTCACCAAGCATTATCATTTGCCAATTTTCTCTAAATCCAGAGCTGGTTTTGCCACTGCAGTCTTGCAAGGCCTTCTAGCTGGTCCTAATGCTATGTTAATTTCCCCCTCCCAACCTTAGCTTTGGGAATCTACCCAAATGTGATGACTGCAACAGTGAAACACGAAGGACATAGTACAATTGTGTACACTTACCATAAATGTAGATATTTGAGTGTATTCACTGTTGCAGTCCTGGTCACTCTCCCTCCAGCCCCCTGACTTCTTTTGGCTATACCTCTACTTTCCTTTGTATGCTTAAAAGCTTTTTTGTGTATTTGCTTTTTTGTTGGAGGTATATCCTTATATATTTATATATTTAATTGCTTCCCATTAGGACATCTGACATCTTTGGCAAGAAAAACTGATTTAATGGTGTCGGCTGCATGTTTTATACCCCCTGACGAACTGACATCACGGAAGAAGAGACAGCAACCGACGCAGGACCCAAGACTTTGTTAATCAGGCCGACTGAGGGCTACTGCAAGCAGATAACCCAAATGTGATGACTGCAAGAGTGAATACACTCGAACATCTACATTTATGGTAAATGTACACAACTGTACTTTCTCATCCTGTCTCACAGCATCGTTTTCCTGGAATATCTTTTAGATTTTCCCTGGGAAGAGTGTTTCTTTCTCATAGGTTCATAGGTAGGTAGTAGGCTATCTGCCCGAAGGCATTTATAAGCCTAGCCAGAATGTGTTGGCTTTCGCCACCCTCTTGGATTATTTCCTTGTGCCTCTGTCCAGCAGAGCCACTGAAGTGATCCTCCAGACCGATTAGAAATGTTCCAAAAGTTCTTCCTGAGTTTTTCCTCACAAATCTGATTAGCTGCCAGGAAATTTTTAAGGTACATGGCTTCTGTGTTTCTTACGACTCCCCTGGCCAGAATTCACTTGAGAAAACTCCTGTGATACCTTGGATCAGACTGGACTCAGCATCTTAACCCTCTATTCTTTCAGATCACTGTCTTAGGGGTTGTAAAGAGGGGAGGCTCTTTGGTGGTAGGATTCAAGTTGAGTTTCTGAAGGCATAAAAACTGTTTACTGAAACTACCTTCAGTGAACATTCCAATAAAAGTTTTAGAAGTGCCCTGGATTTATACCAACTGTAATGTCACTCAGCAGCGAAGAAAGCAGTCATCACACTTGGGTTATCCTGCCATCAGGCGGTCCCGCAGTCGGCCCGAGTTTCAAAGTCTTGGTCCGGCGTCAGTTGCTGTCACTTCTTCCCTGACGTCAGTGCGCCAGAGGTATATAAGATGCATCCAACGCCATTTTCTTCAGTCTTTCTTGCCGCACGGTGCCCGAAGCAGAAGCAGTTCGCAAGTGCCGGTCGGCCAACTCCTGAGATTTTCAAATCAAATTTCAGACCGAAGTCTTCATAAAGCTAAGTACTCCGTTGGGGAACCTTTTCTTGCCTCAGTCCGATGTCAGAAAAAGTTAACAATTGCATTTCTTGTGTGAAGCAAATACCTCATAAGGACATTCATTCTTATTGTATTCCTTGCCTAGGCCCAGACCACGACGTCACAGGTTGTCGGTTTTGTGCTAGGTTTAATAAACGAACTATTAAACGTCGGTTTGATTTCACCCGACATTATTTTGGTAGGAAATGTAATTATACCATGCCGTCGGAGCAACCGACGACCGCCATGCATAAAAAAACGCAAAGATAAGGACAGGCAGCCGAAATCCAAACCGGACTCAGAGGCCTCTGCTAGGCCAGTCGCCGGTTCTCCGGTTTTCAGTGAGGCGCCTACGCAGCCCCTGACGACCGCTGATTTAGAACCTCAGGCGACATCCGATTCACAAGCGGAGATTGCTAGCCTCCACAACCTTTACCTTTAGG
Source organism: Protopterus annectens (assembly GCF_019279795.1). NCBI lineage: Eukaryota > Metazoa > Chordata > Ceratodontiformes > Protopteridae > Protopterus > Protopterus annectens. The sequence continues at coordinate 1,484,578,271 of NC_056743.1, read as the reverse complement.
CCCTTCCGACTCCATACCTGAAGGAGATTCTAGTGCAGTTGAAATGCCTTCAGTTGCAGAAGGTGTTTTCAGACCGACTACACTCACTATTAAATCCTATGCAAAACTGAAAACTCCTTTAAAAACAAAGACGACTGTACAGCAGTCTCCTGTACAAGGCCCCATGCCTAAGAAACAGATGCTTAAGATGGCTGAAGACTTAATTACCCTAATCAGGGGTTCCCATCCCCCTCCTGATGAAAGGCCAAGGCAGAAGGAGGATTACGCTTCCTCTGACCAGGTTTCAGTTTCCTCAGATTCTTCTGAGGAACAAGAATATTCCTTTCCCCTTATGAAGATTCTGATGCTGAAGAGTCTATCCCTTCTGCATCTCCCCCAGAAGACTACTCTTTTGGAGAAACCTTGCATACTATGAGGGAACATTTCCACTGGGAAGGCCAGGATTACTCTGATTCTAAGAAAAGGCTCCAAGAATTCCTTTTACTATTCCAGCACAGACCACTTGCTATTCCACCTGTGTTAGACATTGTGGATGATGTTTATTCAGAGTCTAGCCTTAACCCAGATTCACTACCTCCTGCACCAGCCAAACCAGACAGATACTACAGAGTCCCTGACTCTCACAATTTCCTGTATAAAAGCCCTGTTGCTGACCCAGAAACCATTTCCCAGGGTCCCAAAGGGGTTAAGGCCTCTATTGCCAAAAATACTGTGCCCTCTGAAAGGGATTCTAGAGCACTAGATAGATGGGGAAAGAAAGTATATACCTCAGCTACTCTAGCTATGAGGGCCTTAAATTGTCAGTTCCACATGCTGAAATATCAACAATATCTGATGTCTCAATTAAAACAAAAAATGATCGCACATACAGACCAGCCAGATTACAAGGAAATGCAAGATTTGTTGCATTCAGCTGAACAAGTGGGAAAACATACTTTGCAATGTGGATTTGATTCATTGGAAGCTTCTTGTAGAGCAGCAGTGACAGGGACTGTCATACGTAGGCATGCTTGGTTAAAGGAATAAACTCTACCTGATCATGTTAAAGCAAAGTTATTGAATGCACCTTTACAGCAGGATGTTTTATTTGGTGTAAAAGCAGAAGTTGTTTTAAAGAAAATGGAGGATAAGGCAAAATCTATGCAGATGGTCAAGATTTTTTTACAGGTTCAACCCCCTTGTTTCAGCAGAAATTGGCCAACCAAAAACTGGTCCTTTCCAGCTTCTGCCAGACTACAGAGGGGCAGATACAGACAACCAAGAGGCAGAGGCCAGCCCCAAGGCTTTTACCAGCCTCGACAATGGAGTGCCACAACCCATAAAGGTGGAGAAGGCAGGTCTCAAACTACCAGAAGACAAACACAATGACGTACCCCTCAGACTGCCAAGCAAAACCCTCTTGGCAGCTCCCTTGGGGGGAAAACTAGCACTTTTTGCAGACAATTGGCACATCACCACAAAAGACAAATGGGTCCTAAATATTGTATCTCAAGGATACAGATTCCACTTTCACACTTTGCCAAGGATAAAAGGATTGCCAAACTTGCCACTAAATCAATGGGCAGAGGCTCAAAAGCAAATTTCAGCTCTCATGGACATGAGAGCCATTCAACAGGTTCCTACACAGGAGCAAGGACAAGGATTTTACTCAAGACTGTTTCTAGTTCCCCGAAAGGACAAAGCTTGGAGACCCATTCTGGACCTCTCAATTCTAAACACATACCTGGAAGTACCCAAATTCAAGATGCTAACACTACAGCAACTTCTTACCATGCTGGGCAAGAAGGCTTGGCTAGTAACGTTGGACCTCAAGGAGGCATACCTGCATGTCACTATCAGACAAAATTGCAGAAGATACCGCCGATTTATTGCAGGTTCAACCCATTACCAATTCTCTGTACTGCCCTTTGGCTTATCTACTGCACCCAGGGTCTTCACAAAATGCCTGGCACCAGTAATTGCATACTGCAGACAAAGAGGGATTCAAATATATCCATACCTGGACGACTGCCTTATTCAAGCAGAAAGCAAGGACATTCTATTAAAGCATCTGGCGTTTGTCAAGAACCTACTAAGTTGCCTAGGGTACACAGTAAACGAAAAGAAGTCAAAACTAGTGCCCTCACAAGACATATTATTCCTGGGTGCCAGCTTAAATACAATGGCCCAGATGGCTTATCTCACGCCAGACAAGCAAGAACAACTGATTCTATACTTCAAAATGATGGCAACAAAGACCCAACTCCCTGCAAGAAAAATTCTGCAGGCCTTGGGATTCATGGCATCTTGCATACTACTAATACCATTTGCAAAGCTGCATATGAGGAAATTACAATGGTACCTGAAAAGCGTATGGTCTCAACACAGCCACAGCTTGGAAACAATAATTCCACTCATTCCTTGCCTTCAACAGGAGTTTCTATGGTGGGTTCAGGCATGTCACCTCAACAAGGGTCAGCCTTTTACCTTACCCACAGCCAGGCAAACTATAACAACAGATGCATCAGATTATGCCTGGGGAGGACAGATGGCAGGACAGTGTATTCAGGGCAAATGGCCTGCAAACCAAGGGCATCTACATATCAATCAAAAAGAGATGCTAGCTGTACAAAATGCCCTAACAGCTTTCAAGGACCTCCTACATCCAGGACAACCCCTAATAAAGACGGACAACACCACAGTGATGTGGTGCATAAACAAGCAAGGGGGCACACACTCCTACCCCCTATGCAGACAAGCAATGGCCTTGTAGAACACAGCACTGACCTACCAAGTTCAACTACAAGCACAATTCCTGCCACGAAAGAAAAACACACTGGCAGACTATCTAAGCAGAAACATCACAGATCCTCACGAGTGGAAACTAGATCCACAAGTATTTGCAATGATAACTCAAAAATGGGGGAGTCCAGACATAGATCTGTTTGCTTCACAATACTACCAACTACGGAAATTCTGCACAAGGACATATCACACACTAGCTTGGAAAGTGGACGCCCTCTCATTCAGTTGGAAAACATTGACAGTGTATGTCTTTCTTCCATTGCATCTTCTGACAAAGGTACTGCTTGAAAGCCAGATTAGAGAGGCCACAAATGATACTCATTGCTCCAGACTGGCCACGCCAACACTGGTATCCATTACTAAGGAACATGGCTCAAGGTCCACTATGGATTTTCCTACAATTCCTCACCTGCTCACTTAGCAAAACAATCAGATTCTACACAGCCAACTCAAGACTTTAAATCTGGCTGCATGGCAAATTGCCTAAACAACCAGTCAACACTTGTCTCTAAAGCTGTGATGGACGTCATTCTGGAGGCCAGGAGGCCCAGCACCAGGAAAGTCTATTCAGACAAATGGAAAATATTCTGCGCCTGGAACCAGGCTAAAGGCCAAAATCCCCTTGTCCCAAATATTCCTCAAATTCTTCAATATTTAACTGAGATGTTGCACAAAGGACTTTCCTTCTCATCTATTAAGATACACGCCTCAGCTATTTCAGCTCAATACAACACGGATCCTCCTATATTTTCACATCCATTACTAAGACAGTTCCTCAGAGGGGCTAAGAACATAAGACCGCCCCGGAGAGCACCAACACCAACTTGGGATCTCAACTTTATTTTGGAAAAGCTTACACTTCCGCCCTTTGAACCAGCTTTCACAGCTGATCTACAGTTCCTATCATGGAAAACTGCCCTGCTGCTAGCAATAACTTCAGCACGAAGAGTCTCAGAACTACAGGCCCTAATGGCAGTGGAGCCTTTCATAATTTTTCATCAAGACAGAGTCTCTCTATGATCTAAACCTTCCTTTATGCCAAAGGTGGTATCCAGTGTGGCCCTAAACCAAACCATTCATTTGCCCACCTTTTATCCAAACCCCCAGAACAAAGGGGAAAAGCTCCTACACTCTTTGGGCATTCACAGGCAATTACGTTACTACTTGGATAAAACTAAGGCTTTCAGAAAATCTGACCAGCTGTTTGTATCCTATGCTGCAGGATCTCAAGGAAAAGCTATCTCAAAACAGACCATTTCAAAATGGATAGGACATTGTATCCGTTTCTGCTACACACACCATGGGAAATCTGTACCTGGTAACATCAGGCCCCATTCCACCAGGGCTACAGCAACATCAACAGCCTTCCTCAGAGGGGTACCAACCAAGGATATTTTGGAGGCTGCAACTTGGAGTTCAGTGCACACCTTCACCAAGCACTATCACTTACCACTATACTCTAAAACCAGAGCTGGCTTTGCCACTGCAGTTCTGCAGGGCCTGCTAGCCTCTCCAAACCCTGTTTAGTTCCACCACCCATCCTTAGCTTTGGGATTCAACCCAAGTGTGATGACTGCAGCAGTGTAACACGATGAACATAGTACAGTTTTGTACCTACCATAAATGTAGATGTTCGAGTGTTCACACTGCTACAGTCCAGGTTACCCTCCCTCCATGCCCTCTGAACTAGCTGGACTTACCTATACCTTTCTATCCTATACAACCTCTGTGGTGTATTTGCTTGTGAGGGTAATGTTTTATTTTTATATGTATATTTTTATATAACAATATGTTTTGCCTACCTTTTGGGGGCACCTGACATCTGGGGCAAGAAAAACTGAAGAAAATGGCGTCGGATGCATTTTCTATACCCCTGGCGCACTGACGTCACGGAAGAAGCAACAGCAACTGACGCTGGACCAAGACTTTGGAATTTGGGCCGACTGCGGGACCGCCTGACGGCAGGATAACCCAAGTGTGATGACTGCAGAAGTGTGAACACTCGAACATCTACATTTATGGTAGGTACAAAACTGTACTTTTCTTTGAATAGTAAGTAATGTCTTTCGGCTTTTCCCGGTTAGGGGTCGCCACAGCGGAACTCTGGTCTGCTAATGATTGGCAGTGGATTTATACGGTGCCAAGTTGCCAGCTCGACGCCCAACCTTCAAAGAAGACACACCCATTCACGCATGCACCTACCTGCATGTCATTAAACGTCACTCGACCACAGGGAGGAAATGCAAACTCCACACGGAAGGTGCTCTAGCCGAGAGTCGAACAGAAGAACCTCTTGCTCTGAGGCGACAACGTTAACCGCTGCACCACCGTGGCCTTTAAATGAAGTTTCTGTGAATATATTTTGATAATTTTACTTTCAGCAAAACTACTGTTGGTGACCTGACATGTTCCCAATGAATACTACGGTTCTCCCATTCTCCATTCTGCTTCCTGTTCAGTCTGTCACAATCACTGCTTCGGACCTAGATTGATGAACATTTTCAAAAAAAGTGAAAGTGCAAGGCATGTGGAACAAACAAGACAGACAAAAGCAAGTAAATGTTAGAGATGCTGGCAGTCATAAATGCTTTGAAAGACCTAAATCGTCTCTGGTTTCCTGGACATCTAAGTTTTTATAGACAACACTGCAGTGACGTGGAATGTAAACTTGGGGGTACCATAGATTACCCCTTTGTAGACTTACTGTTACAATGTAGCTGCAAACAATTCATCTCATTTTGACTCTTTAGGCTTCATACACACCATCAGTGCAAAATACTGTGGCAGAGAAGCTAACCAGGTCAGAGTCCCATTAATGGAAACTTCAAACTGAGGTGTTCCAAGAACTGATTCAGGTGTGTGGAACTCCTGAAATAGATCTCTTTGCCTCCTGTCAGAACAAACAACTAAAGAAATTCTGCTCCAGGATTCCTTGCAAACAAACCTGGAAGATAGATACTTTTTCATTCCCATGGATGAGAATGTTGTTCTGTGCTTTTCCACCATTTCCACTGATACCCAGGATCCTTCTAAAGATCCAGAAGGATTCTCCCAGGATTGCGGTAATGGCCTCTTTGGTCCAGGCAACAGTGAATCTGTTGTCTCCTTCATTCACCCTCACAACAGGCCTGACCCTTAGATCCGGCTCGGCCACTTCCACAGACTTGGATCTGACTCTCAGCACCTGCCTCATATCCACAATACCCTGCATCCACCCAACTACCTCAGATCTTGTTTGCCAATCAGCGAGTTCAGATGTGGATTTCCTCTCTCAAGCTATTAGCTAGTTTTGAAGTAATTTGCAAATGCCTTTAGCCTTTTTCTTTTCCTCCCTATCTTCGTGTGTGTGTGTGTGTGTGTGTGTGTGTGTGTGTGTGTGTGTGTGTATATCTCTGGATGGCTCTTGCCTGCCATCTTTCCACAAAAAAAAAAAAAAAAAAAGTTATTACTTAATTTACGCTTTCAGGTTTAAGTTTTAGAGTTAAAGGTAGAGTTTTAAAGTAAAGCCTTGTTGTGTGGTTCTCAACTGTCAATTTTTTTTGGCTGGTTTGTCTTGGCTGTGTCGGGCAAACCATTTCCAAGCTTTAAACACTGCAGTTCTTGTGGGCATAAAATCCCCAACCAGGATGCCCTCAAGGAGTGCGTGTACTGCCTGGTAGCCAATCATCTAACTGCTGAGTGTTCCATCTGTGCAGCTTTTAACCCTCTGGCTTTAGCCGACAGATGAAACAAACTTCTTTTAAGGAGCCTTCTTCCTTCTGAGGCTCAGACCCCTTCCCAGGCTTCTACCTCCTTGGCTTCCACTAAGGAGTCCAAAAAGAGGTCCTTCCTGTTTCCCTAAGGGACGCTCTGGATTCTAAAAAACGTAAGAAATCATCGGATTCCTTAGATCCACTGGAATTGGCTCCCTTCTCAGATCTTGATGTTCCCTTGGATCAAGAGGAGATCATCACCATTCTCCAACTCTGTCGTTGGCTCCAACTGCGGATCCTACTACTGCGGATTTGAGGGCTTCAACAAAGTCCCTGGCTCTCTCCTCCAGGTCTAAATACTTTGGGCCGCCTTCATCAGCTTCATCCAGGTCTTCCAGAAGCTTGTCCGAGGTGGACGTGGACAGATGGTTGAGAAGGTTTCTTAAGGCCTAGATTCATCTGGGGGTGGTCTCGGCTCCATCCCCTGTCGGATCTGTCAACCCATCAGAACAACTTCTCTGATCTGGCTTCTTAGCCTATGGATGTGGGACTGCCATGCAAGTTGGTCTCTGCACAGAGGAAGTTCCTTCCTCGACGCAGAGAATGCCCTTGACAAGCCCCGCTCTGACCCTTTCAGAGCAGAGTAAGTCTCGGAGCCATGGCATCAGTGCTAGGTCTGGGGGATTGAGATCAGCTCCTCCTTTCTCAGAGCCTTCCTTGCCATTTGGTGCTTCGGCACTAGATTGCTTGTGTCCAATCCCTTCTGGGGGCCATGGATCTGGTATAAGTCCGTCCTGTTTTTCCTCAATAGTCTCGGCTTTGGGAGAATTGTATAGGGATTTGCTGGGTCCTTCGGCCTTTCATGTAGTGGAGAGGCTTTTCTCTTGGGTTGGAGATTTGACCTTCCAGGTTCCTCAGTCCACCTTTGTACATCCATCGGATCCAGATTTGACCTTACAGGATGTTCATCGTACATACAGCTGCAGTCATAACAGATGGGGTTCTCCTGCCGTCAGGCGGGTCCTCGGTCGGCCGAATTCCAAAGTCTAGGTCCGGCGTCAGTTGTCATCGCTTCTTCCCTGACGTCAGTGTGACAGGGGTATAAAAGAACCAGCCGATGCCATTTTCTTCAGTCTTTCTTGCCGCGCGGTGCCCGAAGCAGAAGCAGTTCGCAAGTGCCGGTCGGCCAGCTCCTGAAATTACGAAAATTTTGCAACCGAAGTCTTCTTGAAAGCTAAGTACCCCGTTGGGGAAACTTTTCTTGCGTCCGACCGATGTCAGACAAAGTTAATAATTGTATTTCATGTGGGAAGCAAATACCGCATAAGGATTTCCATTCCCTCTGTATTCCTTGTTTAGGTCCAGACCACGACGTCTCGGTCTGTCGCTTTTGTGCTACATTCAACAAGCGCACCATTAAGCGTCGGGCGGAGTTCGCCCAGCATTATTTTGGCAAAACATTTAACTATATTATGTCGTCGGATACTCTGACTCCAGTTTTGTCTAAAAAACGCAAGGATAAGGACCGACACACGAGGTCCGCGGCCTCTACCGACACCACGCCAAAGCCGACTACACGTGGTCCGGTTCTCAGCGAGGCGCCTACGCAGCCCCTGATTACCAACAACACTTCATTGGTGGTGTTTCCTGTGCCCGAGGTCGCAGGCTCCTCGGCCCACACCCCGACTACAGATACTGAAGCCACTCTTGGAGGTGAATCTCAAACTGTGGACAGGTCTACCTCCTCTCAAGGTGTCTTCAGACCTTCCTCTTCTTTTTCCATCAAGGCTTTCACTAAGTCTAACGCAGCCATGCATTCTAAGAGGCAAGCTACACAGGGCCCATCTCCAAGCCCCATGCCTAAAAAACAGATGCTTAAAATGGCTGAGGATTTAATTACTCTTATCAGGGGTTCTCAACCCCCCCGGACAAAAGGCCCAGAGTGGAGGAAGAATCCCCCTCCTCTGATCAGGGCTCCATTATATCAGAGCACTCCGATGAACAGGAGGAACATTCTTACTCCCCTTTTGAAGACTCCGATGCAGGGGAGTCCATTCCATCTGTATCCCCCCCCCCAGAGGATTACTCATTTGGGGAAACTTTGCATACCTTAAGGGAACACTTCCTCTGGGAAGGCCAAGATTATTCAGATTCCAAGAAAAGGCTTAGGGAATTTCTCTTGCTACCTCAGCACAGGCCTCTGGCTATACCTCCTGTCTTGGACATACTAGATGATGTGTACGGAGGCCTGCCTTAACCCGGATTCTCTACCTGCAGCCCCAGTCAAGCCTGGCAGGTACTACAGGGTCCCTGACTCACACCAATTTCTATACAAAAGCCATGCTGCTGACCCACAAACCATCTCACAGGGCCCCAAGGGAATTAAGTCCTCCTCTGCTAAAAATCCATTACCTTCCGAGAGAGATTCCAGATCCTTAGAAAGGTGGGGGAAAAGGTATATACCTCGGCCACCTTAACCATGAGGGCATTAAACTGTCAGTTCCATGTGCTAAAGTACCAACAGTTTTTGTTATCACAATTGAGAAGTAAAATGTCACAACCTGAACAACCAGACTTGAAGGAGTTGCAGGATTTGATGCACAGTGCAGAACAAGTGGGTAAACATAATTTACAATGTGGTTTTGATGCTCTAGAGGCCTCATGTAGAGCTGCGGTTACAGGATCAGTCATACGTAGACATGCCTGGCTCAAGGAACAAACCTTACCAGATCATGTCAAAGCTAAATTACTAGATGCCCCTCTACAAATGGATGTATTATTTGGTGCTAATGCTGAGGAGGTATTAAGGAAAATGGAGGAAAAGGCTAAATCAATGCAAACAGTGAAAGATTTTCTATAGGTACAACCCCCACGTTTCAGTAGAAATTGGCCTTCCAAAAATTGGTCCTTTCCAGCCACGGACAGACCCCCAAAGAGGTAGATACAGGTGCCCGAGGGGCAGAGGGCAATCCCAAGGATCGTTTAGAGGCAGACAATGGCAAGCTCCAACACAAAGACGTGGTGAGGATAACTCGCAACCATTCAGAAAGCAAGCCCAATGACTTTCCCCTTTGCATGCCAAGCAAGACTCAAATGGCAGCACCCTTAGGCGGAAAACTGGCATTATTTTCAAAAAATTGGCATACTGTCACAAAAGACAAATGGATCCTGGACATTATAAACAGAGGCTACAGATTCCATTTTCACACCCTTCCAAAAATGAGGGGCATGCCAAACCTGCCACACAATCAAAGGGTAGAGGCACAAAGACAAATTTCTGATCTCTTAGACATGAAAGCTATTCAAGAGGTACCTACACGCGAACAAGGTCAAGGTTTTTATTCCAGACTATTCCTGGTACCAAGGAAGGGAAAAGATTGGAGACCTATTTTGGACTTATCCATCCTAAACACATTTCTACTCGTACCAAAATTCAAGATGCTCACTCTACAGCAGCTTCTTCCCATTCTGGGCAAGGAGTCTTGGCTGGTAACATTGGACCTCAAGGAGGCACACCTGCATGTCCCAATCAGACAAAATTGCAGAAGATACCTCAGATTTCTTGCAGGTTCAACCCATTATCAATTCTCTGCATTGCCCTTTGGCTTATCTACTGCGCCCAGAGTATTCACGAAATGCCTGGCATCAGTAATTGCCTACTGCAGACTTCAAGGGATACAAATATACCCCCTATTTGGACGACTGCCTGATCCAAGCGGACAGCAAGCACATTCTTCTGAAACATCTGGCTTATGTAATAATGTTATTGAATTCTCTGGGATACACAGTCAACAAAAAGAAATCAAGGCTAATACCCTCTCGGAAAATAATTTTCCTGGGTGCCAACTTGGACACAAACACCCAGATGGCCTACCTCACGCCAGAGAAGCAGGGACAACTAACACTAGCAAATTGCACCAGGCTGACTGCAAGGAAAATCCTGCAGGCTCTGGGATTCATGGCATCTTGCATCTTACTAATCCCATGTGCAAAGCTGCATATGAGGAAACTTCAATGGTACCTGAAAAACCTATGGTCTCAACACAGCCACAGTTTGGAAACAATAATACCACTAATTCCATGTCTTCAAAAGGAATTTATATGTTGGGCTCAAGCATGCCAAACAAACACAGGTCTCCCATTCAACAAGCCTCAAGCAAATCAAGTCATCACAACAGACGCCTCGGACTACGCCTGGGGGGCGCACATGACAGATCGGTGCATTCAGGGCAAATGGTCCCAAAAAGAAAAGCACCTTCACATCAATCAAAAGGAGATGCTAGCAGTAATAAATGCTATTATAGCTTTCAAAGACCTTCTTCAACCAGGTCAACTATTGATAAGAACGGACAACACCACTGTAATGTGGTACATAAACAGGGAGGAACCCATTCTTACCCCCTATGCAGACTGGCCATGTCACTTTGGAACATGGCCCTGGACTTACAAATCGAACTACAAGCACAGTACTTGCCAGGCAAGGAAAACACGCTGACAGACAACCTAAGCAGAAATTTGACAGATCCACACGAATGGAAGTTGCATCCTCATGTTTTTACAGAGATAATTCAAGCATGGGGAAGGCCAGACATAGATCTCTTTGCCTCCCACAAAAATCACCAATTGACAAAATTCTGCTCAAGGATTTTTCATCCAAAGGCCTGGAGAGTGGACGCTCTCTCTTTCAGTTGGACATCAATGACAGTTTATGCCTTCCCACCTCTTCCTCTGCTGCCCAAAGTTCTATTAAAAACCAGAGCAGACAGACCAAAGATGATTCTCATTGCTCCAGACTGGCCAAGACAACACTGGTAGCCACTCCTGAGGAGCCTGACGCATTCCCCACCATGGACCCTGCCTCTAATGCCTCTTCTTCTGACTCAGCACAGCTTCAAAACTCTTCAGAGTCAGCTAAAAACACTCAATCTAGCCGCATAGAAGATTCCTTAGCATCACAACAGACCCTACTCTCCAAGGAGGTGCAGGATGTCATTTTGGAGGCCAGAAGGCCGTCTACTAGAAAAGCTTACTCAGCAAAATGGAAACTGTTTTGTGTCTGGAATGAGAAAAAGGGACAGAATCCTGGAAAACTGAACTTACCTCAAATATTACAGTATCTAGCTGAGCTGCTGAGCAGTGGACTTTCATTCTCCTCCATCAAAATCCATGCCTCAGCCATTTCTGCAGAATACAACACTGATCCACCCTTATTCTCTTACCCCCTCTTAAGACAGTTCCTCAGAGGGGCTAAGAATCTAAAACCCCCAAGGAAACGACCAATAACTGCTTGGGATCTTAATTTCATTCTAGAAAAACTGACCTTGCCCCCTTTTGAGCCAGCTGCCTCATCAGATTTGCAACATTTGTCCTGGAAAACAGCTTTCATTCTGGCTATTACCTCAGCTCGTAGGGTATCGGAACTACAAGCTCTCATGGCTGTGCAGCCTTTTATCATCTTCCATCAGGACAGAGTTTCCTTACGAACCAACCCGTCCTTTATGCCAAAAGTGGTATCCAGGGTAGCTTTGAATCAGGCTATACACTTACCTACCTTTTATCTTAATCCTCAAAACAAAGGGGAGAGATTACTACATTCCTTGGACATCCACAGACAACTGCGTTATTATTTGGACAGAACAAAGCCTTTCAGAAAATCAGAACAGCTCTTTGTGTCCTATGCTATAGGAGCTCAAGGAAAGCCAATTTCCAAACAGACAATCTCAAAATGGATAGCCCACTGCATACGCTTTTGCTGTTCTTTTCATGGCAAAACTGTACCTACAGGCATCAGATCTCACTCCACAAGGGCCACGGCTACCTCTGCAGCTTTTCTCAGAGGAGTTCCTACCAAAGATATTTTGGAAGCAGCCACTTGGAGTTCTGTGCATACCTTCTCCAAGCACTACCACCTTCCACTATACTCCATATCTAGAGCGGGCTTTGCCACTGCAGTCTTGCAGGGCATTCTGGCTCCTCCTAGTTCCACCTAGTGCCTACCACCCCTTTCTTAGCCTTGGGATTCTACCCATCTGTTATGACTGCAGCTGTATGCACGATGAACATAGTACAGTTTTGTACCTACCATAAATGTATATGTTCGAGTGCTAATACAGCTGCAGTCCAGGTTTCCCTCCCTCCTTCCCCTCTTGGGACAGGCCTATTGGCTAACATCTCCTCATGCAACCTGATTGGGGTATTCATTCTTGATGTATTTGCTTACACTACTGTATTTTGATTATATGGCATTGCTTTATTACACAAATTTATGTATTGCCTTCCTTCTGGGGGCACCTGACATCTGGGGCAAGAAAAACTGAAGAAAATGGCGTCGGCTGGTTCTTTTATACCCCTGTCGCACTGACGTCAGGGAAGAAGCGATGACAACCGACGCCGGACCTAGACTTTGGAATTCGGCCGACCGAGGACCCGCCCGACGGCAGGAGAACCCCATCTGTTATGACTGCAGCTGTACTAGCACTCGAACATCTACATTTATGGTAGGTACAAAACTGTACTTTCCTCAGTCCACCCATGTACCTCCATCGGATCCAGGCCTTACACCCTCACATCCTGCCATGAGTCTTCCTTAGCAGCCTTGAAGGTATCCCTACTGAGGAGGGATCCCCTTCTTCCAATACTTCTCCAGAATACCCAACTGCAGAAGTCCCTCGGAAGAGCATGTGTAAAAGGAGGTACGTGGACCCCCCCCCCGGGAGTCCTTATCCAAGGATACTGACTTTGATGAGGGGGAAGAGTCCCCTTGATCCCCACCTGCCGATGTGTCCTTAAGAGACGCATTGAAGATCCTAAAGCCCAGGGGTAGGTGGTTTACCCAGACCCTTCCTCTGAGGACTCTGTTCTCTTGGAGGTGTTCAGGACGGACCCATCTACAGCCTCCCCCCCCCCCCCGTCAGATCCCCTGTGGACTTAATATCTTGCCATGCATGGAAGGAACTGGACACCACTGAGCCTTTTCCCAAATGGCCCGATAGGTTTTTAGTGACCCCCTTCAGACAGGAAACATTGGCAAAAGTGTCCTGTGGCCGATGCTATAGTAGTGGCAGCAGCCAGCACGAAAGAGCTGGCAGAGGAAACTGCCAGAGTCCGGAAGCTGATTTACCCCTTGGCAGCCTTTGCACTGAGGTAGCTAAATTACCTAGCTCATTACACTCGTCTGTAGAGGTATCTGATTAAGTAACTGTCAGCTTTCCTCTGAGTCCATGTCTGCAGAGGAATTTAAGAAAGTTTATCCCAAGTTGTCCACTCTTTTATCTATCAATAAGGTTAATCTTCCATACCACAGAGGGCACCAGCGAGCAACCGGTTCAGGCCTTTCCCTGAGGAGGCATGCCTGGATGAGGCTTTGTGATTTTGCAGAGCCCTTTAAGGCATCATTTGTCAGTGCCCCTTATGATGGCTCCTCTCTTTTTTGGGCCATTGATTAGAGACACTCTTACCCGCAGCAAAAGGGACGGGAAGTCCCTTTCTGCTGTTGGAATCAAGTTTTCTAATCCCCCAGAGGTCCTTCTCCAGGAACCAGTGTGGGAGTAAGATGATGTGGTTTCTGTAAGTCCCAAGGGGCTTTCCAAGACCCGTGTGGAAAACCCTCCTCTAGAGGCAGAGAAGGAGGGTTAAATGGCAGACGCCTCCCATAGAGGCAGAGGGGGTGCACAGAACCAGTGCTTTTGGGAACCCCCTTCCGATAAGCCCTGCCATCACTCCTGAAGCGCTGCCAGACTGTCTGATTCTGGAGGCAGTCAGCATAGTCAATTAGCTTTACACCCGAAGCTTGGACCCAACTGACCCAAAACATTTGGGTGCCAAGCATGATATCCAGAGGCTATTATATTCTTTTTTCCTTTCTGCCTTTGCAATCCAAAACCCTTCCTGAAGTGCCACCCTGACAAAGGAAGCAGGTAGCACAGGAAATTCAACTGTTGCAAAAGAGAGTCATCCAGGAGGTCCCAGCTGAATAAAGAGGATTCGGAGTTTACTCCTGGAAAAGACAGGAGACCCAAGACCCATTTTGCGTCTCAGCAAGCTAAACAAATGTCAAGAAGGCAAGGTTCCAAATGGTTACGGTTCAGTCCATTCTGCCTTTGTTGCACGAGGATGACTGGATGTACTCAATAGATCTCAAGTACACGTACTATCATAAAAAAATAGACTCTGCAGGAGATATCCGCCCTTCCGGCTGGGAGCCAATCACTACCAGTTCAGAGCACTGCCCTTTGGTCTCACCACAGCCCCCCCTGGGTATTCACCAAATGCATGGCAGTGGTATTAGCTCACCTGAAGCTCGAAGGATTCAAGCTGTTTCCATATTTGGATGATTGGCTCCTAACCACACGCCCAAAGCATTTGACTAATCCAAGTTAGGGACAACTTATTCCAGTTAGCTCCCACACTGGGCATTGCTATAAACATGAACGAGTCCAACCTCTGTCCGGTATAGAATTTGGAGTTCATAGGCGTGCAACTCAACACAACGGATCAGATAGTTTCTCTCCCCCCACATCGAGTGATCATTCTTTGGAATCATGTACAACAGCTCCTTGTACTACAAGTGCCAACAACTCAAATGATCCTGCAGGTTCTGGGGTCTGTGTCCATATCCATCCTGTTAGTTCCCCTAACAAGGTTTTTCATGCGGGTGCTACACTGGTCTCTAGCCAGTCAGTGGTCCATCCTGTCTTATTGTGTCAAGCTGACTCCCATCTGCAGGCGGCATCTCAATTGGTTGATCCAGTCGAATAATGGTATCCTTGGCAGACCATTTTTGAACAATCTTCCATTAGCCACCGTGACCACGGATGCTTCCCAGTTCATGGGGGGGGGGGGCATTACAGTGGGAAGATGGTCCAAGGCACGTGGTTGCCCCACGATACCAAGTTGCGTATCAACGTCCTAGAGATGAGAATGGTCTTAATGTTGCAAGTCTTTCAGGACATCCTTTCTCTGGGAACTATTGAAGTACACTCTGTCAGTTGTCCGGTACATCAACAAGCAGGGAGGAATCCATTCTTACCCCCTATGTAAGAGAGCCCATGAGAGTGTGGGAATGGGCGATCTCTTCAGACCGTCTTCTAGTTGCAGCGCACATTCTTGGGAAAACCAACGATTTGACAGACAGACTCAGCAGGTCTCTTCTGATCCCGCACAAGTGATCCCTCAGTCAGGAGCAAGTATGATCTTCAGCAGTTGGGGGTTGACCTTGCTGCAACCTCTTTGCTTTCCCCCTCAACAACAAGTGCAAGATTTTGCTCTGATCCCCCCTCCAGGGGGAGGCCCTGAGGCATGCTCTAGTCCACAATTGGCCCCGGGTCGCCAGTATGCTTATCCTCCTCTTCCACTCATCCCCAAGTTTCTTAGAAGGCATACAGATCAAAGAGCTCAGTCATCCTCATTGCCCCTTTCTGGCCTCTCCAAGTGTGGTTCCCCTTTCTTTGGTCTCATCTGAAGTATCCTCCTTGGATACTGGACCCCACTCCGCATCTTCTTTCTCACCCATTGGGGAACCAACACCCCAGCCTTCGAACCCAAAAATTGACCGTATGGTTTCTTCACTTCCAACCTTAGACAGTCCAGGCTTCAGTCCCCAGTTCAGAAAATTCTTTTGGCTTCACAAAAGGCTTCCACTAAGAAAGTCTACAACAGCAAGTGGAAGAGATTTGTTGTTTGGGCTATGAACAGGAATACTGACCCTCAGAACCCATGTCAGATGTGTTACTATTTCTCACTTTTAAATTACAGCAAGTGAGGCTCATTCATTGTTAACAATCCAATAGTGTAAATCCTTCATGAAGTGTATCTTCTTACTAAGGCCACCATTAGGGATCCTTCTCCCCCTTGAGACCTTACTTTGGTACTACAGGCTTTGACATGGTGCTCTTTTGAACCTGCGGCTACTTGACACATGAAATTTCTGTCCTGGAAAACAGCTGTCTTGGTGGCTGTTACTTCCGCTAAGAGGATTTCTGAGCTTCAGGCTCCCCCTTATATCTTAAAGAAACAACCAGTAACCCAGTAGAATCCAGAAGTATTTTACTCACTCTCTTCACTCTCTGACATCTTGGCTAGAATGCCTTCAAAGGAGAAAACACACCCAAAAAAACACTCTCTATAAATAGCACAATCAATTATTCAATAAAAATTCAATTAAAGAAAATCACAAGCATAATTAAAGGAGAACTCTCCAATTAAGTTCAGAATTCATACCATTAGGTATGAGAGTATCAAATTTAAGAATATAGATGGCTTCTTTATATAAAAGTTTATCCTTAAAATGTGTCAGCAAATTCACAATTATTGCCATCCACTTTTTCTAAAATGGTGCCTTGTAAACGCGCAGATGAACCCTGATGTGCTTGATGAAAATGAACTGCCACAGAACTAGTTTCTTTAAAGTTTTCTATATCTCTTGTATGCTCAAGAAGTCTTACTTTGAACGCTCTCTGAGACTGACCAGTATAAAATGTGTTACATGGGCATTTAAGGGCATAGATTATACCATTGGTATCACATTTGAAAAACTTTTCACTGCAAATCTATGTCCACCAATATTCCCAAGACTATTCACAATATGTTTACGACCCTTACATCTATTACAGACATAGGTGCCAAAGTTAAATATCAAGTTATATACATTAACATTAGATGTTAAGTTGTCAATCTCGCCTTCATTCTTGCTAGATGGGTTCGGAGCTGATCCCCAGCTCCGACTCGGCCTATACCAAAGCTCGAGAGCTATTTACCGGCTCGAGGCCCTCCCTATATCCCACAATGCTAGGCGTCCAATATCCAGATCTTGTTTGCCGCTTCAGCTGCGAGGTTGCGTGTTTACCGGCTCCAGGTCGTATAAAACTTTTTTACTAAGTTTATTTAGATATAAATAGCCAAATTCTTGTTAGTTACATTTCTTTTAGTAAAAATATAGTCCAAAAGTGAGGAGTGCACCAGGCTGCAAATAAATCTCACCAAATCTTCCACAGACTGTCCTTTATTAAGACAAACAGGTATAAAAATAGACAGGTAAGCGCTTTCGCGTTGGTGTAACGCTTCTTCAGACCTGCAGCCTGGTGCACTCCTCACTTTTGGACTATATTTTGATATTTTTTCATTTTGAGGGTGCTTTGCTTGTCAGGTAACTTTGTTTTTACCTACATTTCTTTTAGTGTCCACTTTCTGATTCCTTGAGAAATCCCTTTTAGAAACTCTTTGCTAGTAGTTTTCAGAATCCCCCCTCCCCCACCCTTTAGGGTAGACTTAGTTTTTCTTATATATATTTATATTTCTACTAGATTTATTAGCTGTATTTTTTATAGCAATATTATTACTTTTATTACTACTATATTATTGTAGTGTTAGTTCTAGTGCGTGTGTGTGTGTTTGTAGTGTGTTAGGCACTAGTTACTTAGTTCCTTGGTACCCAGTTTTAGTGCCATTATGTCTAAGGATACTAAGGTATCAGGTTTCAAGAAATGTGTCTCGTGCTGTCAGAAGATGTCTCTGACAGACGGTCACACTTCTTGTGTGTATTGTTTGGGCCCCCTACACCTGCGGGACTCTTGTTCGGTCTGTCATGCCTTCAGTCAGAGAGTCTTGCAGGAGCATAGGAACAAACTTATTTTGAGGGGCTTAAGCCTGAAGGGTCCCCGACTAAGCCTTCGTCAGGTAAACCCTCCAAGTCCGCCAAACCGTCGGCTCCCTGTTCGGAGCCGTCGCCAAGCGGAGCTGCTGCCTTCTCGTCTGTTCCGGCTGGAACCGACACTTTGAGGTCTCAGTCGGCTCTTGTTGTAGTGTCGGAGCCTTTTCTGAGCTGAAAACACTCGAGATCTCCCTCTTTGGAGTCTGTTAGCTTGGCTCCGAGATCTCCTTTACTACAGTCTGAGCGGAGCCATAGGTCACATTCCTGTCTGTCTTCCAGGCTTTTCTGATCACAACCTCGAGAGGGTGGTCAGTAGACTCCTAAAGTCGCAGGCACTTGCCCAAATGTTATCTAGCCCTTCTCAACAGACTGCAGCTATCCCTTGCATCTTCAACAATTCCTCCTGCAACTCTTCCATTATATTTGGAGCCAGAGCTCGTTGGGGCTCGAATCGGTACGTTGGAGCCAATACCTCACCTTTCGGCTCCTTCGTCGGCTCCATCTCTTCATTGGTTCCATCCCTGGAGGGATCCGGGCGCCAAGACTCCCTCGTCGGCTCCGAGGGGGCGAGTGGCATCGGACCCTTGTTCGATCCCGTTCTCCCTCTTTGTGCCTCGGCGCAGGTGAGCTCGGCCCCGACATCGGCCTCGGAGCCGTCACTGTCTGTGCCGGGAGGGGTTCTCATCTCTTCGGAGCGGGGACCTTCCTCTCTGCCCGATAGGGGCGCCTTCGAGGTCATGAGGAGCGTACTGACTCCTGGGTCGGACCCACGATCGGCTCCTTCGGCTCCTCCCCCCATGGTGCCTACATCGGTCTCTGTTCACCCTCCTGACCCTAAGCGTGGGGAACAGACGCTCCAGGTAGCCCCATTGGGTGTGTATTCCTCTTCCGAGGCCTCCTCTGATCATTCAGAGGAGCCCCCTCGGAAGAGAAAATGTAAGAGGAAACATGTTGACTCCCCCAAGTCAGTCATCTCAGACACCGATTTGGGGGATTCGGAAGGGTCCCTAAGGTCCCCCTCTGAGGATGTCTCCTTTTCAGACATCCGTGAGATCCTTAGGCAGAGGGGGAACTGGACTGCCCTTAACCCCTCCGAGGACGAGTCTGTGTACCTGGACGCGTTTGGTTCTCACCCTCCACGTCCTGGGTGTCTCCGCCTTTTGACCCACTCATGGAAGTGGTGGCTCGGAAGGCATGGACGGCCCCGGACACAGTGGAACCAACTCCCTGTAGGCCCACAAAGTTTATTACAGCCCCGTCCGACAGTTTCTTACGAAGGGTGTCCCTGTTGATGCCATGGTGGTTGCAGCAGCCACTAAGAAGGAGTTGGCTGATCCTTCTGTCCCTGTCCATCCACCTAATAAAGAGTATAGGACAATGGACAGGTACGGGAAGCGGATGTTTTCTTCAGCGACTTTTTCCATGCGGTCTCTGAACTACTTGTAACATTTCACCAGCCTTCAATGGGATATCCTTAAGGAATTGGGTGATACACTTCAGGATCCATCTGCTCCGGGTTGTCAGGAAAAGATCAACTCCCAGCTGGTAACCCTTAACTCCATTGTTAACTCCTCCATGCGGCTCATTTCTTATGCAGCCGATGGGGCGAGTAGGGCCGCAGGCACAGATGTAGCCTTGAGACGACATGCCTGGATGCGGTTGTGCAACTTTGCTGCCCCCTTTAAGGCGTCCTTCACCAACACCCCCTTCGATGGTTCAGCTTTGTTCGGACCACAGGTGAAGGATACACTTACCAGGTGTGAGCAGGAAGGCAAGACTCTCTCTGCCATGGGAGTCTTTTTTCCACTCCATCTAGACCATACCCGAAAGGTCAGAAGGGTGGAAATATGTGGTTTCGCAAACCCCAGGGAGTCATGCCTGATGCACGTGGTGAGTTTCCCTCCAGGGGCAGAGGAGGGAACAATAATAGACACCCGAGGGGCAGAGGGGGTCCGCAGAATCAGGGTAGCAGGGAATCTTTCTCTGACAAACCCTTCCAGCACCCCTGAGGGGCTGCCTGACTGTCCACCTTCGGAGGCAGTCGGGGGAAGGTTGTCACTGTACCCAGAAGCCTGGCAACTCCTCACACAAGACAAATGGGTACAGTCTATCATATCCGAGGGCTACAAAATTCCCTTCGTCCACACCCCTATAGAAAGAAACAGATCCCTTCCAGATGTCCCGCGCTAGGGGATCAAGCAGTCCTAGAAATTTCAAAGCTGCTAAAAAGGAGGGCCATCCAGCCAGTCCCAGCAGACCAGCAAGGATCCGGAATTTACTCCAAGTTCTTTTTGGTACCGAAAAAAACAGGGGACTGGAGACCCATTCAGGATCTCAGCAGACTGAACAGGTCTATACAAAGAACAAAGTTCCGGATGGTCACGCTTCAGTCCATTCTACCCTTTTTGGGTCAGGACAATTGGATGTGCTCTATAGACATTCAGGATGCCTACTACCATATCAAAATGAACAGGCGCTCCAGAAGGTTTCTCCGCTTCTGGCTGGGAGCCAGTCACTATCAGTTCAGAGCCCTGCCCTTTGGTCTCACCACAGCCCCCAGGGTGTTCACCAAATGCATGGCAGTGGCTACGGCTCACCTGAGGTGACGGGGATTCCAGGTGTTTCCATATCTCGACGACTGGCTCCTTACTGCTTCCACCAGGCATCAACTTCTGCGAGCCAGGGACTATACCATTCAGACTTGCTCTGAGCTAGGTATATCAATAAATTTTGAAAAGTCTGCATTGTCGCCTTGTCAATCTATAACATTTATATGCGCAGAAATAAACACCAAAGATCTGTCTGCAAAACTTCCTCCAGACAGAGTATCAGACATTCGCCGACATGTGCAAGACGATTCAGGCCAGATTTGTACTAAAAACATTGGGTCTTATGGCGGCAGCAATCATTCTAGTCCCCCTGGCTCGTTTCCACATGCGGATCCTTCCGTGGATGCTTTTTACCCAATGGTCCTTTCAACAGCTCCCAGTGTCCCACAGGATTATGATCACTCAAACATGCAAAGACCACCTGGCTTGGTGGATTGTCTCCCCTGCAATTCTCCAGGGCAGACTGTTTGTTCTACCTTCTCCTGTTGCCACGGTGACCACGGATGCCTCCCTGATTGGGTGGGGGGGAGGGGCATTTTCAGGGAAGGACTGTCCAGTGCACTTGACAACCCCTAGAATACCACCTGCATATAAACGTCTTGGAGATGAGAGCGGTACTTTTAGCGTTGCAAGCTCTTCAGAACTCTCTACCTATCGGGACTATTGCAATTCAAACAGACAATATGTCTGTAGTGTGGTACATCAACAAGCAGGGCGAAACCAGATCCTATCCCTTATGTCAAGAAGCACTCAGACTCTGGCAGTGGGCGATCTCTTCCCATCAGTTTCTGATAGCAACGCACATCCCTGGGAAGTCCAACGTCATAGCAGACAGGCTGAGCAGAGCCATTCTCATGCCAAACAAGTGGTCTCTCAATCAGTCAGTAGCGGACAAGATTATCCGCAAATGGGGGTCAACCTTGTTGCGACCTTTTCGCTACCCCTCTCAACAGCAAGTGCGAGGACTTCTTCACTCTACTCCCCCTCCCCGGCCATTCCCCCAGAGACGCTCTAGTTCACGATTGGCCCCGGGGTCTTCTGCATGCATTCCCTCCCTTTCCCTTAATTCCCAAACTGATTCAGAAAGCGACCGCTTTGGGTTCCAGGATGATTCTCATTGCCCCTTTCTGGCCTCGACAAATTTGGTTCCTGTTCCTGCATCGTCATCTATTGGAGCAGCCCTGGAGTCTGGACCCAGTGCCGGACCTGTTGGCCCATCAGTCGGGTGGGCTGCACCAATCCCTTCAGTCTCTCAACCTCACAGCTTGGTTGATCCACTTCCAACCTTAGCCAGGCTTCCACAGATTTCTCAGCCAGTACGTGAAGTCATCCTTTCTTCGCATAAATCTACTACCAGAAAAACCTATGCTAGTAAATGGAAATGTTTCTCCTGCTGGGCAGAGACCAGGAATATAGATTCATAGATTCGTACTAAGCTAACTGTCCTTGCAAGCCATTTTAAGCCTAGCCAGTTATCCCTTGTGAGACTCAAACCCTGCAACTTGTGCTTGTAAGGCAAACACCTTAACCATTAGGCCACCCTCCCACCATCTTCGCCAGATCCTTTTACAGCCCATGTCCACACTGTTCTGGATTTTTTGGCAGAACTTTTTCGAGCAGGTTCCTTGTCTGCCACCATTAGGGTCCGATTGGCTGCTATCGCTAATTTCCACGCTGGCCTGTCAGAATCCAGCATCATGTCCCACAAACTTTGTAAGGCCTTTCTTAAAGGCTCCGTGGGATTTAACCTGATATTAACTTCCTTGATTCTCCCTCCCTTTGAACCTGTGGCTTCCTGTTCTTTAAAATTACTCTCCTGGAAGACTCTGTTCCTAGTAGCGACTCTGTTCCTAGTAGCTATCACCTCAGCTAGAAGAGTGTCGGAACTTCAAGCCCTCTGCATTCGTCCTCCCTATCTTGTTTTTCACAAGGATAGAGTCTCTCTTAGAATGAACCCTTCCTTTTTACCCAAGGTACCTTCTGAGACAAACCTGAATCAGGCTATTGAGCTTCCTGTCTTTTATCCTAACTACTCAAACAGAGCTGAACAAAAGCTGCACTTTTTGGATGTTCACAGGCAATTACGTTTTTATTTGGATAGGACAAAACAATTTAGGAAGTCAGACCAGCCCTTCCGGTCTTATGCTGAGGGCAAGCAGGGCTTGCCAGTTTCTAAAGTATCTTTATCCAGATGGCTGGCTTCAATCATATCCTTTATTTACCAATTAAGACAAAAAGAACTCCCCGTAAAACCAAAAGCTCATTCCACCAGAGCATTAGCCACGTCGGTAGCTTTTCAAGCAAGGCTCCCAATGGAATCTATTTGTGCCGCAGCCACGTGGGCCACTCCTCATACCTTTATTTCTCATTACAAGTTGGATATGGCCTCCAGGAATCGGGCTGAGTTTGGTTTCACTGAGCTCAAAAGACTGTTCCGATGAGCCACCCAGGACTAAGGTGCTAGGGACGCTGTCCCATCCAGCAAGAATGAAGGCGAGATTGACAACTTAACATTAAGAAGTTATGTACCTACCATAATGTTCCATGTTAGTTGTCTTCTTCTCGCCTTCTTTCTTGCGTCCCACCCGCCATCCCCCTAGCCTGGACAGACTGAGAAGAATTCTTCTGAGGCCGTATCCCTCTACTGGACTATTCCTAGGTTATGTCCCCATCTGTTACCACTGTAGTTAGTCCTTATAGTTGGCACCGCTGTCTCCATGTTGTTAGCTACCAAACGAGATCTCGGTATTGGATGCCTAGCATTGTGGGATATAGGGAGGGCCTCGAGCCGGTAAATAGCTCTTGAGCTTTGGTATAGGCTGAGTCAGAGCTGAGGATCGGCTCCGAACCCATCCAGCAAGAAAGAAGGCGAGAAGAAGACAACTAACATGGAACATTATGGTAGGTACATAACTTCTTATTATAATAAATTTACCTTTCACTAGAAGGTTCCATAAAGATAGTGACTTTACTTACCAACCGATCCTTTATGCCAAAGGTAGCTACAGAAAAGCAGTATCAATCAGTCCATTCAGCTCACAGTATTTTTTCCCAGTTTTTCTAACAAAGGAGTGCGTGTCCTCCACCTCTGAGATGTTCATAGGTAGCTCCATTTTTACCTGCACAGAACCAAACAGCACAAAGTCTGATCAGCTTCTTATAGCTTTTTCTCAGACTAGACATGGTCAAGCGGCATCAAAAATTACCTTAATAAAATGGATTTCAGATTGCATCTCCTTCATTTATTCTTCCAGAGGATTACAGTTACCTAAACCTCTTAAGGCGCACTCTACCAGAGCAATGGCTACTTTCTCAGTTTTTTTTTTATGTCAAAGTCTTTTGATGAAATTTGTACAGCAGCCACTTGGTCTAATAATCGCACATTTGTGTTTCACTACAAGTTGGGTGTTATTTCCAGGAGCAGGGCTTCATTTGGCTCGATGGTGTTCTGGCATGTACTTCCATGACAGCCACCCAAGGTTCTCGTATCTGGGGACTCTGTCCCTGTCGTGAGGGTGAATGAAGGAGACATCATCAGATTAAAAAGATGCGTCTTACCATAACTTGGCATCTGTGTTGTTTTCCTTCATTCATCCTCACTTTCCCATCCATCCCCCTGCCCTTTCTGCTTGAGGAACCTGGATGACTTCAGGACTCATGTCCTATGTCTGAGCCTCTTCTGCTGTTTTTTGATGTTTGAATGTGGCATGTCTGGCTTTGGCAAACTAAATCTGAGGTCATTGGGTGTATGCAGGGTACTGTGGATATGAGGGAGGAGCTTGAGAATTGGATCCAAGTCTGTAGAAGTGGCCGAACCGGATCCAAGGGTCGATTCCAAGACTCTTGTGAGAATGAATGAATGAAGGAAGACAGCACAGATGCCAAGTTATGGTAAAACATAACTTTTTATTCTCCATTCTCCTGAAACTAGTCAGGGACAGTTACCATAGTCTTCCCCTCAAACTGGACTTGTTCACATGAGATGGTTTGTTTGATATACCCTCACCTGAAAATGTTTCAGTTGACTTCCTAGATGTTTGATTTAGGTACCTTTCTTCTGAGGACATGTAGCAGGCACTGAAGGAGGCAAAAAAAAACCTACTAGGAAACCATATATGTCTAAGTGCAAAAGATGTTCTAGTGAACGCCATTCAAAGACCTGCCAGGGCTGTCAAGACTCAGCTTTCTCTGGTTATTGATGTATTTGTGAGTTACTGTCCTCTGGCCTTTCTCTTCTGTCAAAGTTCATTTGTCATACATCTGTGCTTGTGTAGTCCTGGCTCTTCCTCTTTCTTATCGTCAGGTCAAGTAGTTTTTGAAAAGGGTTTTGCATATCGGGTTCATATTACCTTATCGAAACTTTAAAAGTTCGAATGCTATATGGTCGAACCCATATGTTCGAACTTTTAAAATTTTGAAAATGACAAAAGAAAAAATAGAAAAAAAAAACTACCCAATGGTTGTAAGCAGGGGGGCAAGCTCCCCAGCACCCCCCACATCCCCTGCTCTTTAAATATACCAACTGCAAGACCGCACTACAGTGCAGTAAAGGGAAATCTTCCCTTTCCGCACTGAATCGAGATCTCCGTTAACATGTTCAAACGTTTAAAAGTTCGAACATATGGGTTCGACCATATAGCATTCGAACTTTTAAAAGTTTGACAATGTAATAGGGAACCTGCATATCTGTCCACCTAGAAAACAGGTGGCTCCTCCCTTGGATCTTAATTTTGTTCTTGTTCTTTTGGAATCAGTTCACCTAGCTGATTTGAGGTTCTTGACCTTGACTAGGAAAGTATCCGAGTTGTAATTTCTTGTGATGAGTCAGCCCTACCCTCCTTTTCCACAAGAACAAGGTTTCTTTCAGAAAGAATCCCTGTTTTATGCATTGTGTTCTCAGAGTTTATCTTCCACCAGTCTGTTAAATTTCTTATCTTTTTTTCCTCATCCTAAATAAAAGGGGAGAAAAGTCATACTCTAGCTGTCTACTAGCAGCACAGATGCTACCTAAACAACATTCAGTTCTTTGATAAAGCTGATCAGCTGTCTATCCCCTTTGATGGTAAGTGGAAAGGACAACCAGTGTCAAAACAGACCATTTTCCTAGATGGTTGTCACGTGCTGTTTTTGTTTTCACCGTAATAAGCCACTTCCAGGCAGGGTTAGGGCTCACTCCATTAGTACTTCGGCTTCTTTGGTGGCTTTCTGGAAAGGGATTGATTTGAAGTATTCTTGAGGCAACGACTTGATCCTCTGTACATTTACAAAGCACTGCAAACAGGATTTCTTTTCCACATTCAGAACAGAGTTTACTAGGACCATTCTCCAGGGGTTCCTGGATTCTTAATTTTTCCTCCTCCTTAGTTACCTCTTTTAAGCAGTGGTAGTCTGTCCATGTAGCTTAGACTACTGTGTCAGTGATCCTACCATAACATTAGATGTTCTAGTAGACCACTGTTGCTGTAGCTGTCCTCTCCCCTCCAGATCCCTGATGTAATGTTGTCCCTATCTCTCCTTCCTTCTTGGTGGTTGGGTTCAGAGTCGATTCTCTGCTCTGACTCGGCCGCATTCTAAAGCTCGAGAGCTTCCACTGGCTCGAGGCTAGACCTGATCTCAACATGCCTAGTGAGAGTTACCCAGGTCTCGTTTGCCGCTTGACGCTTCGGGATTGCTGGCAACTGGCTCAGGCTAAGTTGTACTGTTTTTTTCTGCTTATTCTTTCTCTCTCGAGGGATCTGGGGGCCGACACTCCCTCATCTGCTCTGGTTGGGGGGAGAGCGAGATCGGACCCTTGTCCGATCCTACTCTCCCACTCGGAGCTTCAGCGCAGTTGAGTTTGGCACTTACATCGGACTCTGAGCCATCACCCTTGGTTTGGAGGAGATTTCTTGGTTCTTCAGAGCCGGAGACTCTATCAGGCCGGGATCATGGTGGCTTCAAGGTGATTAGGAGTGTGCTGTCCTCTCAGACCGCTCCACCCTTTGGTCCAGTTGCTCTTTCCCCTTCCAGGCCTGTGTCCACCTCCGAACCACCCCTCCTCCCCAAGTGTAGGGAACCAATGCCCCAGGATGCCCCTTCGGGTGACCCCCCCCCTTTCCAAAATCTTTCCAGAGCACCCCTCGGAGGAGGTCCCTCGGAAGAGGACTTGTAAGAAGAGGAAGCATTTGGAATCCCCTGAGTTTCTGACATCGGAAGCAGACTTGGAGGACTCAGAAGGGTCCCCACAGTCCTCCTCTGAGGATGTCTAATTTTCAGACATCCTGGAAATCCTCAAGTAGATGGGTGACTGGAAATCCCTTTCCCCTTCTGAAGATAAGTCCAGGTACCTGGATGCATTCGTTTCCCGACCCACCACCTCTTTGGTGTTTCCACCCTTTGACCTGCTGCTAGGTATAGTAAGTTCAAAGGCGTGGAGCTCCCCAGAATCTATGGAACCAGTTCTGCGGAGGCCCAATATGTTTATCACTGTACCAGAAGACAAACCTTTCCTGACTAAGGGTGTGCTACCTTTCCTGACTAAGGGCGTGCTAGTTGATAACTATGGTGGTTGCGGCAGCCACAAAGAAGGAATTGGCAGAAACTATTTCTTCTGTCCATCTGCGGAACAAGGAGTCCTGTACTATGGACAATTACGGGAAGCATATGTGTTCCTCAGCGGCCTTTATCTTTAGGTCACTGAATTATTTGTCCCATTTTACTTGTCTCCAGAGGGCTCTCCTGAAAGAGCTAGGAGATACACTACAGGATCCTACAGCTGCGGGAGCATCAGACAGGGCTGCTTCCCAGCTTGTGACCTTATTTTCTGTAGTTAACTCCTCCATGAGGCTTATTTCCTATGCAACCGATGAAGCGAGCAGGGCAGCAGGCACAGGAATCGCCTTATGGAGACATTCCTGGATGCGCCTTTGTCAGTTGGCGGAGCCTTTCAAGTTCTCCTTTACCAATGCCCCATTTGATGGCTCATCATTGTTCAGGCCCAAGGTAAAAGAGACTCAGGTGCGTGCAAGACAGCAAAAAATTCTCTGCCATGGGAATACGTTTCTCCACTCCTACTAGACCTTATCCCAAAGGTCAAAAAGGCAGGAAAATGTGGTTCCGGAAATCCTAGGGAGCTCCGCCTGATGCAGAGGGGGAAACAATGGGAGACGCCGCCGTTGTGACAGAGGGGGGGTCCGAAGAGTCAGGGCGACAGAGATACATTCTCTTGTAGGCCCCTCCAGCGCTCCTGAAAGGAGGCCTGCCTGTCCACCTCTCGAGGCAGTCGGGGGAAGATTGTCACTATATCCAGAAGCCTGGCAAAGTATCACAAAAGGCACATGGGTACAGTCGGTAATATCCAGGGATACAGTATTCCTTTCTCAATGCCACCGCTTCCCAGAACAGAAAAAATCCATGCCAGATGTGCCACCCAATCTAAGAGAACAAGCAACCCTAGAAGTTCAAAGTTTGCTAGAAAATGAGTCATCCAAGAAGTCCCCGCAGACAAAATCAACCAACCAACTTTTTAAGTCCAAAGAAAACGGGACTGGAGGCCCATTTTGGATCTCAGAAGACTCAACAAGTCTGTCAAGAAGACAAAGTTCCGGATGGTAGCACTTCAGTCCATACTTCCTTTTCTGGGAGAAGACAATTGGATGTGTTCCACGATGCATACTACCATATCAAGATGGACAGGTGATCCAGGAGATGTCTGTGCTTCTGGCTGGAGGCATCACTGTAAACTACGAAAAATCTGCCTTGTTGCCCTGTCAATATATTACATTTATAGGGGCAGATTTAGATACAAAAGACATGATAGCAAATTTGCCTCAGGAGAGGGTATCAACCACTCGACATCAGGTTTCAGTCTTAATCGGGAGAAAAAAGATTCAGGCAAGATTTGTTCTCAAAGTCCTGGGCTCAATGGCAGCAGCAATAACACTAGTTCTGTTGGAGCGCTTCCACGTGAGGATATTGCAGTGGTTCCTATTTGCTCAGTGGTCCATGCAAGATCTACCCAAGTCACACACAATTCTCATCACAGAGACCTGTAAGAAGGATCTAAAATGGTGGCTTCAGTCTACGTAGGTGATAGGCAGGCCGTTCATCCTTCCCCAACCAAGTAGCCACAGTGACCACGGACGCTTCTCAGATGGGGGGGTGGGCATTATCTGGGACAAATTGTTCAAGGAACTTGGCAACAACACGAGTACTACTTGCACATCAATGTCGCTTCTGGCATTGCAAGCACTCCAGGGCTCTGTACCTACGGGGACGATCACAATTCAAACAGACATGTCAGTAGTATGCTGCATCAACAAGCAAGGCAGAACCAGATCTTACCCCTTGTGTCGAGAGGCTCTAAAGAGTATGGCAGTGGGCAATGTCTTCTCAACGCTTTCTGATTGCGACTCACATTCCAGGGAAATCCAATGTGATAGCAGACAAGCTCAGCAGGACTATCCTGATGCCTCACGTGTGGTCTCTGAAGCAGGAAATTGCGAAACAAAGTTTTTCGCAAGTGGGGCCAGCCTCGCTACAACCTTTTTTTCACCTCCATCAATATTAAATGCAGTAGCTATTTTGCCCTAGTCCCCCCACCAGAACAGTCACCCAGGGATGCACTTGTTCACAATTGACCCCTGGGACTTCTTTATGCCTTTCCCCCATTCCTCTAATGCCCAAGGTTCTTCAGAAAGCAAAATTGTTGGGTTGCAAACTAATCCTCATTGCCCCTTACTGGCCACGTCAGATATGGTTCCCCTTCTTATGGCCCCATCTTCAGGAGGAGCCTTGGATCCTGGATTCAGTTCAGATCTCCTGGTGCATCAGTCAGGTACGCTCCATCCTTCCATACAGACCCTGAAGCTGACAGCTTGATTTCTCCACTTCCCCTCTTATCCAGGCTTCCTGACATTTACCCAGCAGTACAACATATTTTGATTTCCTCTCATAAATCCTCAGTGAGAAAACGTTATGCTAGCAAATGGAAGAGGTTCTCTTGTTGGACAGCCATAAATAGTATTGACCCTTTTACTGCACCTATTTCAAAGATCCTCGAATTTCTCGCTGAAACCTTTAACCAAGGAGCAGCGGCAGCAACTATCTGAATTCAGCTGGCTGCTATTTCCAATTTTCATGTGGGAGAAATGGGTTCCAGCATTATATCCCACAGGTTATGCAAAGCTTTCCTAAAAGGTGCTATCATCTTGAGACCCCCAATAAGAGAACCACTTTCTCCTTAGGATCTAAACTTAGTCCTAGCTGCCTTTATTCTTCCTCTTTTCGAACCGGCTACTACGTGTTCTCTGAAATTATTGACTTTGAAAACTATTTTCTTAACTGCCATTGCCTCAGCTAGGAGGGTATCAGAATTACAAGCTCTATCCATTCATCCCCCTACTTAATATTTCACAAAGATAGTTTCTCTCAGAACCAACCCCTCCTTCCTACCAAAAGTTTGCTTAGAGTTCAATCTGAATCAGTCAATAGAACTGTCTGTATTCTTCCCTAATCATGGCAACAAGGCACAATATACACTCCACCAACTGGATGTTCATAGACAGTTATGCTTTTACTTAGCAAAGACAAAAGAATTCAGAAAATCCAACCAATTTGTATCCTTTTCAGAAAACAGAAAGGGAGGTTCAGTGTCAAAAGTAACTTTATCAAAATGGATTTCAGACACCATCACTTATTTCTGTAATTCACAGAGCAAGCAGCTGCCAGGAAAAATTCGAGGACAATCAGCTAGGGCTTTGTCTACTTCTACTGCCTTTCAGGCCAGACTGCTTTTAGACTCAGATTGGTTGGCAGCTACTTAGGTTAATCCCCATACCTTCATCACTCATTACAAGGTAGATGTGGCCTCCCAGAACAGGGCATCCTTTGGTTCCATGGTCCTGAAGAGTCTATTCTATTGAGCCACCCAAGAAGGAGGTGTTGGGGACGCGGTCCCAACCAGCAGGAATGAAGGCGAGATAGGGACAACATAACATAAAGAAGTTATGTATTCACCATAATGTTCCATGTTTGTTCTTGATCTCGTCTTCCTTCTCGCATCCCACCCTCTTTCTTCTTCCTGGAAGATCGAGAGGAATTATCCATCATTTGGCTACATAGGCTGCGATTCCCTTCCTACCTTATGAGTTGGATAAACTTGGAGTCCTTTTACTACTATCTTGGTGGGATATATATATCTATATATATATATCTATATCTATATATTTATATATCTATATATATATATATATATATATATATATATATAGATATAGATATAGATATATTTATATATATATATCTATATACGTGTCTATCTATATTTGCATATATATGTGTCTATCTATATTTGCATATTATAGTCTAGTGTTAGGGGTTATCACAAACAAGATCCGGGTAACTCTCGCTAGGCATGTTGGGATAGGATCTAGCCTCGAGCCAGTGGAAGCTCTCGAGCTTTAGAATGTGGCCAAGTTGGAGCCGGGGATCGGCTCTGAACCCAACCAGCAAGAAGGAAGGCGAGATCAAGGGCAACAAACATGGAACGTTACGGTGAGTACATAACTTCTTTTTTTGCTGGTTGTTTGTGTTGGGGGATGTGTTTACATTGTTCTTTAAAGTTTCCTAGCATATTTCCTTTCAGGATGGTTACCTCCTTTTATGGGCAAGAAAGCTCTTAGCTTTTTGCTGTCATTTTATAGGGAGCTGCTCTCTAGCTCATGACCGCATGTATGGAGTGTGCCCTTTAGCTTTAAAAAGGTGTCTGGTAGCAGAGGTGTAGGACCCATATAGTTTCGGCAACTCTGAGTGATCTGTTAGAACATATACTGTTACCATAACAGTATAACTCTATTTTTATGGTAAGCGAATGATGCAACTGTACTGTGATCTTTGTGTGTCACTGCTGCTGTCTTAACTCAGGGATAACTTCCAGCACTTAACCTTCTTATCCTGTGGGTGGTTGGTTCCCCCAGTAGACAAAGATAACACAACCGACAAGATTCCTGCTACAAATCTTCCCTTAGCTCTGGAAGTGTTCAGCCTGTAGTGTTTGGAGGAGAAATGGACTTGACCAAATGGCTACTGCCAGGATGGAGGGCTGCAGTTGTAGCTGTGCCTCTGGTAAAATCTGACGTTACCTTTCTTTGTGGTTACTTGTCCTGGAACTTGTGACAATAAATAATACAGTGCGAAATCCACTTAGAGATTGTTTGCTTGAAAGTAGGCAGCACTTTCTGTAAAGCAAAGGCCACAAAAAGTTGATCTAATTGTCTGTAGTTTGATTTTGTCTGTAGTACCTTAATTGTCTGTG
Organism: Protopterus annectens; assembly: GCF_019279795.1. Taxonomy (NCBI): domain Eukaryota; kingdom Metazoa; phylum Chordata; order Ceratodontiformes; family Protopteridae; genus Protopterus; species Protopterus annectens. Next base: position 1,484,546,246 of record NC_056743.1, on the reverse strand, counting down.
CACATCCACTGAATGGCATATCCTTTTCCCTTCGTTCTGTGGCCTAGCAAAGAACACAATGCAGTGACAATTCTCAAACATCTACTATTGCTTCTAGAGAGTTAAGTCCAAGTAGAGAACTCACTGTTTGGACCATATCCATTTACACACTGCACTGTATCAAAATTGAAGAAATGTTTGCAGAACTTAAGACATTTCATCACAGATGGAAAAATACATTTGCTTTCAAGAATCTGTATTTGAAAATACCATAGTATTATCAGCAGATTAGTGTCTCAGTTGCATACCCACAGAATTGTCTTGCTGCATGGAAATTAAAAAGCTGGGTAATTTAGATGTAAATTCAGTTTATTTTATTCACTGCAAGTAGTTTAGCTGAGAACCCTGAAAAGGAATATAGTTTACTGTATTCCTGCATGTCATTAGGGAAGAAGCCTTAAAGGTATTTAAGCCTTGTAGTTTTCTTGAGGAGAAAAGGAAATGAGCAGTACTTACAGTTCAAAGTCGGGAATGGTTGCCAGTCTAAAAAGCCCCCCCCACCCCCCCACCCCCCCACTAGAGCACATATCTTTCACAGGCTAGATGGTTAAATTACTGAGATGGCAATTATAGCTAGTGAAAGAATTTGGTGACTTGTATGATTCCCTAACGGTATTAGTCAAATAAGATATTAAGTAAGGGTCGAGCTTTTAAGAAAAAACAACCTGACCTTATCAAAACCTCTTCATGTGCACAGAGCAAGTGAAATTATTAGCGTACAGGTTGAGGAGAGAGATGAGTAGGATAAATTTAAGTGCAGTTTTAAGCAAAAAAGAAAGAAGAAAAGTAAGTGTGGGTGTGTTGCAGCTGTAATGGAAGTGAGAGAACCATCTGCAATTACAGAACGATCTTGCAGTTTTTATTGACGTCTAGTATATTTTGCGTTGTGGTTGAGAGTTGTCTTTGTCCTGATCAAGCTTTCTAATTTTACTGCCAAGATGGCAGCCTTCTGTTTTGTATACTGTGATTTATTTTCTTGACACTGCATTTTACTTGTATTCTGCTTTTAATTGTATATTTAAACTAGGAGAGAGACCACAACTGTGTCTCTTGAGTCGCACAGAAATTTTTTTCTCCGCCCTCCCACCTTGGTGCTGTTGTTTTTAAATGTAACTCTCTTTCTAGTTGCCTGCCCTTATATTAACTTGATCACATACCTCCTTCCCTGTCCTGTTTCATTGGCTATTGTGAGTAAGCACAAAATTATCATTTTGTGAACTCATTCCCATTCAACTACTTACATTTATTGGCCATCCCACTGTATTCCATTGAACTAGTGTACAAAGTGCCCACCCCCTTCCAATTTATCTTGCTGTTTTAAAATGAGTGGCTTTCCCCTTAGAGCGCTAAAGCTTAAGTTACCCCCTCTTTCATATCTAACTGCTTAGTGCACACTGCAGCTTTTAGAATATTAACCCATTTTTCCATCTTACCTTTAAAATCTGCAACATCTACTCAAAGCCCAATTATTGGAGAACACAGATTCTGCCTCTCATTTGTCATCTTGGGATTAGTGCTTCTGTTTTGCTCCTGGTGAGAGAAGGAGCATAGAGACATTATTTCCTGGAGATTTCTGATCACTGGAAAGCCTATTAACTGCTTCATAGGTGTCTCTTGGAATCTGTGCTTACATTTTGCTCCTGGTGAGATAAGGAGCGCAGAGTACATTAATTCCTGACTGTTTGTGTTTGACCTTCCTGATTGGTCTGGTTGCTATTCAAGACATCTACCAAGAAAAAGGCTACAACTATCCTACGGACCCTTGCATCATCTGGGACAAGACTGTGAATCATCAAACAGCCTGTAGCCTGCTTCTCATCTTGAGATTGGTGCTGCTGTTTTGCTTCTGATGAGAGAAGAAGCAAAGGAGCATTGTGTCCCAGCAGTGTGAAGCTGTGGTGGGACCAGCACTACTAGTAGCCAGGCAGTAGCCATTCAGGTGACTCCCCGTTCTTGACAAGCACATTCTTTCTTTTCAATGAGTACTGCTTGATTTGCTTCTAACTTCAGAATATCTGCCTAAATACTTCATCAATAAGTCAAGGTCTATCTACTAGTTTCCCGTCAAGTGTTTGGCAGTGCCCTGTGTAGACGCAGACATCTTGAGTTGGCATCTTTCCTGTAAGAGCACCATTGAAATTTCACCAATACCTAGTTACACACAGGACATCTAGTTTGCAGTGACAAGCACTGCCCCCAGAGTTGCAAGCTTGGATACTCCTGACATTCCTTTATATTCTCACTCTGTGTAATCAATATAAAAGGGTCTGTTGGCATAGATATGAAGTTTCCCACTATCTCCGTTACCAGTTTGGTGGATATGAGCATCCTGAGGCAATGTAGAAATTGACTCATGTTTACTGACAGCCAGTTAATTCTCAAACCAATTGATATGGTATGTGAGGGATGTATTTACACAGTGTCAGCGAAGGCAAAACTCTCACATAAAAGCACTCCTAATGTCAATAAGGTTGTTAGTAGTACACACGCTGGATCCATCATACACAATTCAAGGCAAACGCATAAACCCACATATGCTATGGCACCTAAATGTAACCTTCCTAAACCCCAAAGACCTCCTAGACGAAGTACACGTAGCAAACACCCTCAGCAGCCCCATATGCATTCTTTCAAAACAAAACCTACATCAACACATGCAGACACATCTCATGGAGCTCCTACTTCTAAGCCCATAAGGCAAGCCGTCATGCAATCCAACATTTTGGTCATTGGGAACGTCATTGTGAAACACTGATGTCCCTCTCACCAAGCTGAGTAAGGAGAAAGCCGCTGCCAGTGGCTTATCTGGGGGCAGGATCCGCCACATTGCGCAAGCACTCAGGTCATTGGACCACAAGTACCAGTATGACTCAGTCATATCCTCTGTGGATGTAAATGACCTGAGGTGTACCTCCCTAGAATACATGAATCGAGACATCATGGAGCTCTCTGAATGTGTGTCCCATGTTGGTATGAGCGTAGCATTGACCAGCATTTTACCTTCTCCAAGGATGGTGCCACAGTATGAACGAAAGATGACTGACTTTAATAACTGGCTTAGTTTCTGGTGTCATTCTAAGGGGGATACAGTATTTGTTAGCATGGAAGGAGATGGGCAGTAGATTCACGCTGCTTTGCCAGGGATGGTCTGCACCTCTCCCCCTAGGCTTTTGAATATTAGCTAAAACATTGTCCTTCCCCATAGTGCCTTTTTAGGCATTGCCAAACTGAAAGCGCTTCCGACATAGCAAATCAAAACCAGAAAATCTAAAGGTGTAACTGCTTAGTGTTAAGTGTCTCAACAAAACACTCCACTCCTTAGAAACTCTCTTCACCCTAGAGAATGCTGACATCTGTGCGGTCACTGAAACATAGTTTAAAGCCAGAGAGAGAACACCGACCTTGCAAGGTTATAATTCCTTCCACACGTTTAGACTAGCACAGATGCGGACTAAAGGTGGAGGTATTTGATTTACAATAAAAATAAATATAGCTCAAGGCTGGTGAAACAGGACAATGCACTTGAGCTTCTTCACATTCAAATTACCATAGGCAAAATCCAGTACCACTTCCTTGCAAAGCTCTAGGTCTCCCTTGAGGTGCCAAGAAATCCACAGCATGCATTTAAACTTATTGGAAACACTCATCTTCTAACCCAGTGCCATATTCATGGGCGACTTTAATTACCTCACTATTAACTGGGTATTACATATGACATCAAATGTATAAGCACAGAGATTCCTGGATTTTGTAAACACAAACTCCCTGGACCAGATTGTCAGTACACCAATCAGGGGAGCAACGATACTGGAACTGGTTCTCACTGATTGGGAGAGTGCTGCACCACACCCCCTAGTGTATTGTCTTCTCTGGTAAGGTCAGACCACAGAATGGTCTTTTTTTTTTTTAAACACCTTTATTGAATTATCACTTGTGACATAAAACATTTACATTTATATAAAAGTAATCAAAATGTATTAAGTTCACGTTTATAATCATCATACTTCACATGTATTGCTGTATATCATATAACCTAAGCAACATTACATAAATTATTCAATTCCTGCCCCTTTTCTTAAACAAGAAACAGCTTTGCCTATGGAGTAAATGATGGTTTAATAATCATGTTTTTGTAAATGAAAACAAACCACACTGATACAATTCTAGTTGCAAGCGTTTTGTATTACAAACCATACTGACACGCTTCCAGTTGCAAACATACATCACTTATGATCTACCCAATCATTTTCAGTCAAACATTACATAGCTCATGTACGTCCTACCTTCTTTTAAACATCATTCCTCCTCTGTTTGTAGTGTTCCCACAGTTCCCATTTTTTCTATGTAGTTTGCTCCTACCCTTTTCTAAAGGTCTCAATTCCAATTGTTTTAGCCCTGTTAATATATTCAGTACTTCTAGTATAGTTGGCTTAGATTTTGATTTCTATTTTCTAGTAATTGCTTTTTTTGGCAGCCACCATAACTTGATACAGCAAGGCCTTTACCATGTCTAGGCAATTATAATTCTGTATCTTAGCTCAGAAAAATCATCTGCCTCATCACATCAATCTGCCCACCCAGCATCTCCAACAGTGTGTCCCACAGGGAATCCTTACTGCCAACTCACCTCACTTCCAGAAAATATGTTCCCAATTAACTCTGTCTCTTCCCAGTCACACCCACCACCATTTGCAGTCTACCTGCAGAAACATTCTCTGGAGTCGTCTTTGGGTATAAAAATATCTAGGTAGACATTTCCAAGTTAAAATCTTAAGTCTTCCAGATTCTGTTGCATATTTGGGAGACATCTACATGTCCTCCCATTGTTTCTTTGTGAATTGCTTATTCATTCTCCCTTCCAATCCTTTCTAACCTCCTTTGATTGATTTTTATAATTACCATGCAATATTTTATTTTTTACTAATTGTTCCTTTTTTAATGGCAGCTTATGTTCTATATTCTACTAAAAACTCTTCCAGTGCTGGTCTTTCTTTTAGGACCCCCCCCCCCATTTCTTTGTCGAATTGCAGTCATCCCTGTCAGCAGAATCTCCTTTCTCTATTCCTATGTTGGTTTAATTCATAGAGTATTTTCTGCTACTTTAAAGATAATATTCTGTATAATTATTTTTCTCCTTAAAGGCCTGCATCCAGAATCACAGATTCTTTGTTTCTTGAGCTTCCCATGTTTCATCTTCATTCCTTTCCACTTTGAGTTATACTTGTCTGCTTGTGCTATGTATAGGAGCCTTAACTGTGTAGCTCTGAAATACCCCATTCAAATCAGCTAATCCCAATCTGCCCTGTTCTGCTGGAAGAATCAGCTTATCCCACTTGACTTTTGCCATCTTCCCCTCCCAGATAAAGTCCTTCAGCTCATTATTAATTGCTATCCCACCCTCTCCTCTGGTTGATAAAAAAATATGCCTGACTTGTGAATAAGACTGGTGTCTTTCGGCTTTTCCCAGTTAGGGGTTGGCACAGCGGAACTCCAGTCCGCTAATGATTGGCAGTGGATTTTTACAATGCCGAGTTGCCAGCCCGACGCCCAACCTTCAAAGAAGGCACGCCCATTCACGCACACACTTCTCTGCATGTCTTTAGATGTCACTCGACCACGGGGAGAACATGCAGACACCACACAGAAGGCACTCCAGCCGAGAATCGAATGTGGGACTAAAACAGTTTTAACTGCTTGTTCATAGGTTCATAGCTTAGTTCATAGCTTAGTACTAGGCTAACTGCCCTTTTGGGCCATTTGAAGCCTAGCCAGTTACCCCATGAGAGAATCAAACCCTGCACCTTGTGCCTTTAAGGTAAACACCTTAACCATTATGTCATCCTCCCACCCATCTGTATCTTGCTGTCCATATCCATATAACAAGGGTTCCATTTTCTCAATTTTTGTGTTATCTTTTTAGTCTCTTCCCCCATATCCTTAGCTGCCACACCAGAATAATTTTTAATCTACACTCCTAAATACTTAATGTTATCATGTCCCCATAAATAAGGATATTGCTAAACCAATTCATATGTGGGTACATCATTTACCACCGTTGCCTTCATTTTAGTTTCATTAATTTTATATCTCGAAAAGATTTGAAACTGTCTCAAAATGTTCCACAACACTGTAATGTTTCTTTATGGTTTTGTCAGGTATAAAATATCTGCAAATAGAGCCAGCTTTTCTTGATTACCATACCAATTATATCCATGAATTTCTCTGAGTCCCTTATTTTCTTTGCCAGTGGTTCTAAATATTATGCAAATAACAAAAGAGAACGAGGACACCCCTGCCTGCTTACTCTGCCCAAGCAGAAATTATCAGAAAGGACCCCACCCACCTTAATTTTCGCCTCTGATCCCTCATATGCCCTCCTAATCAACCTTGTAATTTTTTCAGAAAATGCAAATGCCTCCATTGCCGTGCTTACAAAGTCACAGCGTTCTCTGTCAGATGCTTTCTTTGCATCAAGACCCACCAACAACAGTGGTATTTTCCTGCATTCTGCTTCCCTCTGGGTCATCAGTGTTCTGTTAATGTTGTCAAATGTTCGCCTCCCCTCCAGAAAACCACATTGGTCCATATCTGTCAGTTTTGGCATTCATTTTGCAATTCTTTGAGCCATTACAGATATGAAAACTTTATAATCATGTTTTAGTATTGAAATGGGCTTGTATGAAGCTGAATCTGATGGATCTTTATCCTCTTTAGATGTTGCAGCTACCACTGCTTTCTTGTAGGATGTTGGTACTTCTCTCAAAATACTGTTACATAAAACCTTCCAGATCTTTATCAGTTTAAACTTCCACAGGAATACCATCTTTTCTTGGGGACTTTTCTTGTAGATTGGTTATACATCACAGTTTTTCTCTCATCTTTTCCTATTCTAACCATTAGTAATTAAGCCTCATCTACCTCTAAGCTTGGCATATTTCTTACATAAATATTTCCATTTGTATTTTTTTTTTGTTTCTATAATTCTCTGCTTTATACATACTTTCATAGAATTTCCAAAATATTTTTAATACCTCTACAGAATCTCTTATTGCCTTCCTTGTTTATAGGCTCCATAAGCTTAACAGCAGCCTTTTCTACTTTATGTTGTTTTTGTACTAAAAGTGTTTGTGCTATAATGTTATCAAAAAAACAGTTGCTTAACAGCAGTATTGCTAAACTCTTGTACATTTTCGAGGTAACCCCTTATTTTTTGCTTAGCATTCTGCAGTTGATCCTCCTCTTGTTCTTTGAGATTCCCCCTAGTCTACAATATTTTAACATTGTCAGTCCCTCTAAATAATTCTTGTTACTTCTTAACATTAGCTCCCTTTCTTTTGTTCCCACCCTATTTTTAAACTCTACCTTGATTTTATCAAACTCCCTAGCCATACTTTCAGAAGTAATATTTCCTCTCGAACAGCTCCTGAATAATCTCCAGTACCCATTCCTTAAATTCCCCTCTTCAACAGGTTGGTGGAAAAGCGCCAATGTCTCATTTTTATTTCATTACCCTGTGTTTTTATTTTAGTAGTTATTGGCACATGATCTGAAATAGTTAATGGGTACTTATTAAGACCTTCAGTTAAATGCACATGTTCCTGTGAAATTTAAGTTCTGTCTAGACTATCCAGTTTTTGTATATTGGAAAATATGTAAATTCATTCCAAACTCCTGTCACTGAATTCACACCTTCCATGCCAAACATTTTCATACATTTCTCTCAAAATCTTCCCTCCTTTATTATACTCCCTTCTGGGTCCCCCAGACACATCTTTACTGCTGCAAATCAAATTCCATTCCCCACCTATAAGTGATATTCCTTGCTTAAAACTGATTATTTCTCCCAGAAGTTTCTTATGCTCCATTATAGCAGTTGTAGGTAGAATATAAGTATATGACAGTGTAACCCTCATCCCTTGTCAGAAGGCCCTGAGCACTACAAATCTGCTATTATCTTTTTTATCCTCTTCTGTCATTATTGGAGCTCCTCTTCGTTTCCTTTGTCCCAGATATTCTGATGAGCAACCATCCTAAAAACCTTTCTTTATCAAATTTGCATGTTCATTTTCTTCCAAGTGTGTCTCTTGTATTTGCAGTCTGCATTTTTTAATATAGTTCAGTATTTTCCTTTTGTATTTATCTGTGAGACCATTGACATTTAAAGCCATTACAGAAAGCATCGTTTTTCCGCGGTGGTGCAGTGGTAGCATTGTTGCCTCACAGCAAGAGGTTCTCCCATTCGATTCTTGCCTGGAGTGCAGGGAGTGCCTTTTGTGTGGAGTCTGCATGTCCTTCCTGCGGTTGGGTGGGCATTGGAAAGACGTGTAAATGGGCTTGCCTTCGTTGAAGGTTGAACGTCGAGCTGGCACCTCGGCGTTCGTGAAAATCTACTGCCAATCATTAGCGGACTGGAGTTCCGGTGTGGCGACCCCTCACCGGGAAAAGCCGAAAGACAACAACAACAGAAAGCTTCATTGTATTAAAAAGATGTTCTTCATGTTTCACTGTTGCAGTCATTACATTTGGGTAATCCTGCTGGCAGGTTGCCCTCAGCCGGCCTGAATTCCAAAGTCCTGGGTCCCGCGTCGACTGCTGTCGCCCCTTCCCTGACGTCAGGTCGTCAGGGGTATAAAAGAAGCAGCCAACACCATTTTTTCCAGTCTTTCTTGCTGCATGGTGCCCCAAGCAGAAGCAGGTCACAAGTGCCAGTCGGCCGACTCCTGAGATTTTCGTATTTGAGTTTCAGATCCGAAGTCTTTAATAAAGCTAAGTACCCCATTGGGAAAACTTTTTTTCTTGCTCCAGACTGATGTCAGAAAAAGTTAATAATTGTATTTCTTGTGGGAAGCAAATACCTCGTAAGGATTTTCATTCTTACTGTATTCTTTGCCTAGGCCCTGATCACAACGTTTCTGGTTGTCGGTTTTGTGCTAGATTCAACCAACGCACTATTAAGCGGCAGTATGATTTTGCTTTAAACTTTTTTGGACGTCAATTTAATTATCCTGAAATGTCATCGGATAGCCATCCGACTGCCGGAGTTTACAAAAAACACAAAGAAAAGCATAGAGAAAAACAACCGAAGCCCAAAACCGACGACGAAGCTTCTCCTAAGCCAGTCACCGGTTCTCAGTGAGGCGCTTTCACAGCCCCTGACGCCTGCTACTTTAGAGTCGCAGGCCGCTTCCGACTCCCACATGGAGTTGGCCATGCCGCTGGTTACTCAAGGTATTGGAGCCTCGGACGCTAATCCCTCAGATGGGTCCGGAGCCGCTGAGCAGGTACCGGCTTCTGAGGAAACTTCTTTACATTAAAACAACTTCAGCTTTAAAGGCAAAGACTAAAGCACCTTCTAAAGCAAGTAAACAAACAGAGCCACGTGGACAGTCCTCTATGCTCAAAAAACAGATGCACAAAATGGCCAAAGACTTGATTACCTTGATCAGGGGTTCACATCCCCCTCCTAATAAGAGGCCTAGGCAAGACACTGACTATGAATCTTCAGATCAGGTTTCTATTTCTTCTGATTCCTCTTCTGATCAGGAATATTCTCTTCCCCCCCACATGAGGATTCTGATGCTGAAGAATCTATACCTTCAGCATCTCCTCCTGAGGACTATTCCTTTGGGGAAACCTTGCACACCATGAAGGGAGCAATTCCACTGGGAGAGCCAAGATTTTTCAGAATCTAAATAGGCTCATGGATTTTCTTTTACTACCTCAGCACAGGCCTCTAGCCAATTCCACCTGTGTTAGACATTGTAGATGATGTGTTTTCGGAGACTAGTCTGACCCCCAACTCCTAACCCCCAGCTCCTGTTAAGCCTGACAGATATTACAGGGTTCCTGACACGCAAATTTCTTTTTAAAAACCCTGCTGCTGACCCAGAAACTATTTCACAAGGTCCAAAGGGAGTTGAGGCTTCCACTGCAAAAAACCCAACCCCCTCTGACAGAGATTCAAGGGCACTGGATAGATGGGGAAAAAAAGGTTTACACCTCTGCAACTTTGGCTATAAGGGCCTTAAACTGTCAATTTCATATGCTTAAGCATCAGCAACATGTCATGGGATTGCTTAAACAGAAAATGTTAAATTCTGAATGTGCAGAAAACAAGGAAATGCAAGATTTATTGTATGCAGCAGAACAAGTTGGAAAACATACTTTGCAATGTGGTTTTGATTCTTTGGAGGCCTCCTGCAGGGCTGCAGTTACGGGTTCTGTAATTAGGAGGCATGCTTGGTTAAAGGAACAAAATCTGCCTGATCATGTTAAAAGTTAAATTACTAGATGCACCTTTAAAGCATGATACTTAGTTTGGTGTTAAGGCAGAAGAGGTGTTAAAGAAAATGGAGGACAAAGCTAAATCTATGCAAATTGTCAAGATTTTTTACAAGTACAGCCACCTAGGTTTAGTAGACACTGGCGTACAAAAAATTGGTCCTTTCCTGTGTCTGACAGACCTCAAAGGGGCAGACCCAGATGCCCTAGGGGCAAATCCCAGCTGCAAGTTCCTTATAGGCCCAAGCAATGGAGTGCTTCTACCTCCAAAGCTGGAGAAGATAGATCACAAACATACAGAAAACAATCCCAATGACTTCACCCTGCCTGCACCAAGCACTTATCTTCTGGCAGCACCCTTAGGGGGAAAATTAGCACTTTTTGTTCAAAATTGGCACATCATAACCCAGGACAAGTGGGTTCTAAACAGTGTCACAAGGCTACAAGTTCCATTTCCATACTCTACTAAAGGCAAACGGCTGGCCAGATCTGCCAAAAATTCAATGGGCAGAGGCACAAAAACAAGTCTTATCCCTCATGGACATGGGGGGCATTCAACAAGTACCAGAGCAAGAGCAGGGACAAGGATTTTACTCAAGACTGTTCTTGGTACCCAGAAAGGACAAGGCCTATTTTGAACACTTTTCTGGATATTCCAAAATTCAAAATGTTGACTTTGCAGCAGCTTCTGCCCATGCTGGGGCAAGAATGCTTGGCTTGTGACTTTAGACCTAAAAGAGGCATACCTGCATGTTCCAATCAGACAATCATGCAGAAGATACCCAAGATTCAAGGCTGGTTCAATACACTACCAATTCTCTGCACTGCCCTTTGGCTTATCTACTGCGCCCAGGGTCTTTACAAAGTGCCTGGCACCAGTAATTGCATTCTGCAGACAAAGAGGAATACAAATATATCCTTACTTGGACGACTGTCTCATTCAAGCAGAGAACAAGGACATTCTTCTTCAACATCTGCCGTTTTTCAAAAGACTTCTAACTTGCCTAGGGTACACAGTCAACAAAAAGAAATCAAAACTAGTACCTTCACAAGAGATAACATTCCTGGGTGCAAGCTTGAATACAACTGCCCAGATGGCTTATCTTACGCCAGACAAACAAAGGCAACTGACTATTTCAAAATGTTGGCAACAAAGGCCCAGTTATCTGCAAGAAAAATTCTGCAGGCTTTGGGCTTCATGGCATCCTGCATCCTACTAATTCCATATGCAAGACTGCATATGAGGAAACTTCAGTGGTACCTAAAAAGTGTTTGGACTCAACATTGCCACAGCCTGGAAACAGTCATTACTCTCATTCCCTGCCAACAACAGGAATTTCGATGGTGGGCAAAGGCTTGTAACCAGAACAAGGGACAGCCATTCATATTACCTCCAGCCAGGCAGACACTAACAACAGATGCGTCAGACTATGCCTGGGGAGCCCACATGGCAGGAAGATGCATTCAGGGCACATGGTCTTCAAACCAAATACATCTACATATCAATCAAAAAGAGATGTTAGCTGTTCAAAATGCCCTGACAGCCTTCAAGGACCTACTTCATCCGGGACAACTACTGATAAAGACAGACAACACCATGGTCATGTGGTATATAAACAAGCAGGGGGGCACACATTCTTACCCCCTTTGCGGACTAGCCATGACCTTGTGGGACACAGCTTTGACTTACCAAGTAAATCTGTAGGCACAGTTCCTGCCAGGAAAGGAAAATACTCTGGCAGACGAACTAAGCCGAAACCTCATGGATCCCCATGAGTGGAAGCTGGATCCACAAGTCTTCAGCATGATAACAAGGAAATGGGGATGTCCGAACATAGATCTATTTGCCTCCCCTCTCAATTACCAACTAGAAAGATTCTGCACAAGGACTTACCACAGACAAGCATGGAAAGTGGACGCCCCATCTTTCAGTTGGAAAAACCCATCAGTATATGCCTTTCCTCCACTGCCTCTCCTCCCCAAGGTGCTCCTAAAGGTCAGGCAGGAGAAGCCAAAGATGATACTGATTGCTCCAGACTGGCCACGCCAGTACTGGTATCCAGTACTAAGAAACTTTCTCTATACCCAGCTTGGACCTTACCTCAAATACCTCGACTACTGTCACAGCAAAACAATCAGATCATGCACAGCCAACTCAGGACATTAAACTTGGCAGCATGGCAGATAATGTAGTCATACAAAAAACACCTCTCAGTAAAGCTGTGATGGATGTCATTCTGGAAGCCAGAAGGCCTAATACTAGAAAGTCTTATGCTGGAAAATGGAAGAGATTCTGTGCCTGGAACCAGGCACAAGGAACTGCTACAGCGGTACCAAATATTCCTCAGATTTTACAATACTTAACTGAGATGCTGGACAAAGGCCTATCTTTTTCATCAATTAAAATTCATGCCTCGGCCATTTCGGCTCATTCCAATACAGAGCCATCACTTTTTTCTCACCCTTTATTAAGGCAGTACCTCAGAGGAGCCAACAGTTTAAGGCCCCCAAGGAGACTACCAATACCTGCATGGGACCTCAACTATATCTTGGAAAAGCTCACTCTGCCTCCTTTTGAGCCAGCCCGCTACTGCTGATATGAAGTTTTTATCTTGGAAAACAGCTCTGCTCTTAGCAATTACTTCTGCAAGACGAGTTTCAGAGCTACAGGCACTCATGGCCGTGGAACCTTTCATCATTTTTCATCCAGAGACAGGGTCTCCCTGAGGACAACCCCAACATTTATGCCTAAAGTAGTGTCCAGTGTGGCTCTTAACCAAGCCATCCATCTGCCAACCTTTTACCCAAATCCACAGAATAAGGGGGAGAGAATTCTGCATTCTTTGGACGTACACAAACAGCTTAGATTCTACTTGGACAGAACCAAAACTTTCAGGAAGAGAGAACAATTACTAATGGCATATGCTGCAGGATCACAAGGAAAGCCCATCTCAAAGCAGACTATTTCTAAGTGGTTAGGCCACTGCATTCGTTTCGGCTAGTTACACCATGGCAAGCCAGTGCCTAAGGGCATTAGGCCTTATTCCACCAGAGCTGCAGCCACCTTAGCAGCCTTTCTCAGGGGAGTACCAACCACAGGCATTTTAGAGGCGGCTACTTGGAGTTCAGTGCACACCTTTACAAAGCATTATCATCTGCCACACTCCTCTAAATCCAGGGCAGGCTTTGCCACTGCAGTTCTGCAGGGCCTCATAGCTGCTCTAACTGCTGTCTAGTTGCAGCCTCCCAACCATAGCTTTGGGACTCTACCGAAATGTAATGACTGCAACAGTGAAACACTAAGAACATAGTACAGTTGTGTACACTTGCCATAAATGTAGATGTTCCAGTGTATTCACTGTTGCAGTCCAGGTTACCCACCCACCTTCCTCCTTTTTTCCTTTGGACCTTATCTTTTCTTCTCTGATCTGTACTACCTATGTGATGTATTTGTTTGTAGATGAAGGTAAAATTTATATTGGTGTATTTCTGAATATATATATATATATATATATAAAGTTTGGTTACCCTTTTTGGGGGCACCTGACATCTGGGGCAAGAAAAACTGAAGAAAATGGCGTTGGCTGCTTCTTTTATACCCCTGATGACCTGACGTCAGGGAAGGGGTGACAGCAGTCGATGCGGGACCTGGGACTTTGGAATTCAGGCCAGCTGAGGGCAACCTGCCAGCAGGATTACCCAAATGTAATGACTGCAACAGTGAATACACTCTAACATCTATATTTATGGTAAGTGTACACAACTGTACTTTATTATTCCCACCTTTTTTGTTAAATGTTTAGTTCCAGTTTGTGTTACGTGCATACAGTGTTTGGCAGGTTGAACTTTTATATAGTTGATCTGATGTTGTCCATCTTCATTCATTCATGACAGTTGGGTCCCAGTTCCGTCCTTGAAACCGACTCAGCCGTTGTAACAAACTCGCGCCAGCCAGAAACTCTCGAGCTAAGGTTACCCATAGTGCCACTCTTCCCTTCCCTTCAGATCTCGTTTGCCTCGTGGAGTTTAAAGATGCGTCAGGCCATGCTCTAAGCTAAGTGTTTTATATTTCTATACATTTTTCAATATTTTTTCTCCTTTACAGCTCCCCTCTTCATATTTCTTGATCGATTTATTGTATATTACTAAATTAGTATGTGAGTGCTGTTTTATCTATCATTTTTACCTGTTTGGAATTTCTTCCTTACGAGCATCTTCTGCGTGGAGACATGCGTGAGTGGGCGTACCTTCGTTGAAGGTTGTGCATCAGGCCTGGCAAGCTGGTACGTAAAAATCAACTGCCAATCATTAGCGGACTGCAGTTCCGCTGTGGCGACCCCTAACCGGGAAAAGCCGAAAGACCCAAACCAAACCATAGTTGGTATAGGCCCCTCCCCTCCCTCTTACCTCTGGTAACTCTCAAGTACCATTGTTGGTATTCTTTCCACTTTTTTCTCTTTACCCTTCTGGGTATTTCTTGTGCTACCACTGCTAGTACACCCAAAAAAAAAAAATCTTTCACTTGCTCTGTTTTTCCCATTGTGTGTGTGTGTGTGTGTGTGTGTGTGTGTGTGTGTGTGCCTGTGAGATCAAGTGAACGGCTGTTCATTGTGATTTATCTGATGATGGCTGACTAAAAAAGGTACCACAGGATTTAAACAATGTGACAAATGTTCCTTCCAGCTTCTCTTGTATAGCTGAAAATCTCAGGTTTTCCCTAAATGTCCTGTCCTGTCTAATTCTATTATTATTTTTTTAAAGATCTCTTCCTGAGCAGTTTCTTATTCAGCCAGCCTTTTTTTTTTCATTTCAGCCTCTGATTTCTACATCTTTATCACCTCATCTGAAAATCTGTTTAAAGCTGCTTCCATTTTTTCCAGACTTTTGTTAGTGTTGTAATACTCTGTTTTGTTTATTTTAACCAGGTCTGTTTGCAGTTGTCTTGTATCTTCCTGTAGGTAACTGGAAGTCATATCTGGCGGTTGCATTGCTTTTGACGGAACAGCTGCAGAACATTCTGCAGTTGTTTCTTCCTCACTTTTTATAGCTTATTTTTTCAAGGTGCTGTGTATTTCTTTTTTCCTGACATCTAGGTAGTGCACTTAACTTGCCAGCCATTTACTGAAATTTACCCATAAACACACAAGTTTACTGGTCTCCTCTGTTGAGTTTCTGTTTTCACACTGGGAGAGCTCGAATTAAGCTGTTATTCAATGTGCAACCATCTTGGAAGTCCACAAAATGGTCGTCTTTGAAGTAAAAATAAAACCTGAAACACCGGCTAACCCTGGAATACTGAAGAACTGCTGTAATATTAAGTGATATCCTGGCAAAATTTCAATCCCTCATAAAACCTGAGAACACTGCTGCCTACATGGAACTGTTCACAGAAACCCCATACAAGCAAGTTAATAGCTGCATAGATGCAGCTGCATCCGCCAGGAAGAAGTACATAACTAACTCAAAAAAAAACAAGCCACGCTGGTGGAATCACCATATCAATAGGCTGTAGAACAGAAGGAAGAAACTCATGGCAAAAATTAGGAGGTGCAGTATCCAGAAGGATAAACGTACTCTCATCAGACTAAGCAAACAACTCCCTCGGACAATGTTTACCAAAGCTAAATTTGAGTTAAATTTGGCCTCTCAGGCCAAGGACAACCAAGAGGCATTCTTTAGCTGTGTCCACAACCTCAAAGCAGTACACAGTTGTGTGTGGGGCTCATTGTTAATTGAGCCATGTGTAGTGGGCCAGAAGATGTAGCAAACTTGCTGGACAACAGATTTGTTCCAACTTGCCAGTCTCTCGACTGTCAACCTGCCCTTAGGAAATAACATCAAATACAACTCCCCCTGCTATCACTAGGGAACAGATCCTTAATGTTCTGTCTAAGGCCTAGAACATTACATCAGTGTTGCCCAGACAGTGACCCAGAATGCCTTCTGTATAGCTTGAAACATGACCTAACAGGCCGTCTGGAATTGCTGTTTAACTGTATCCTGGAATTGCTGTTTAACTGTATCCTCCAAATGCACGTCGTGCCTCTTGAATGGAGAACAACAACAGTCATCCTACTGCAGAAAGGTGGGCATCTACAGACCCATAAATCTCACTAGTTTCTTGTGAAAAGCCATGGAAAGAATTATCATGGAAATTATTAATAATGACGTAGGAAACCTCCAGACACACTATCCAACCCAGTTTGGTTTCATCAAGGTCAGGTCATGCCTACTCAACCTGGTGGACTTTGAAAAGGTCACTAAAGCAATGGATGAGAGTATAATGGTTCACAGTACCTGCCTTGACCTGGTCAAGGCATTTGATAAAATACCCCATTTGGGCATTGTTAAATTGAAGAGGTTAGGTACAAACTTTGTCACCCGGTGGATATCCAGCTGGCTCACAGACAGGATCCAGGAAGTTAGAAATGGGGCGTCTACCTCTACAAGGAGACCAGTCACAAGCTGAGTCCCTCAGGGATCAGTCCTGGGACCACTTCTTTTTGGCATTTACTTCTCTGAAGTCAAGACCATCGTCGGTGGCCTTTGGCTGACTAAATTTGCAGATGATTGCATATTAAAACTGTCATTCAATCCATCAACAGCACAAATGTTCTCCAGGAAGGGCTGATACCGACAGACAACTGATGTCAGAGCCATGGAGTAAACCTCAGTGCCAAGAAATACATAGTATCCTACGTGAAGTCATCCAGCCCTGGTAACTGTCATATTGACAACATACCCCTAAGAGATGACCCAGTAGTCAGCAGAGACTTGGGAGAGAGAGAGAAACACACACACACACACACACACACACACACACACACACACACACACACACAGAGTAATCTAGTCTTTGACCATCATGGGTCTGCAGTAATGAGGAAATCATTCTATGTTGTGCAACTTATAAACAAAGGTATGGCATTTAGGTCCATGGAAGTGATTGTTCAGCTGTATTTGGCATTCATCAGACCTGTCATTGACAACAGTGCCCCCCTTTGGTATGTACTTAATCAGGCATATCCAGCAACTGGAACATCCACAGAGATTCCTCACTAAAAAAGTACAGGGTAACGTGTCCTATGCAAACCACCTCAAGGCCCCATCCCTGTATTCTGTCCTGCTGTATGATGTTGAGGGGAGAGCTATGTCTGGCATACAAGGCTAGACCCCACTCTGATGGACTTCCTGCATATCTGCAAAACAAACAGCACCAGAATTACCTATTCTAAAGACTTGTACCTTGCCTGTGATATAAAAAGGGCCTGCTGGAAAGGTAGGTATGTATCCCAGATATGACTACTTCTCTGGAACAGCCTCACCCTCCATGTGAGAGAATCCTCCCTAACCCAGTTTGAGTGAAACTTTGACAATTGGATGGGGTGCAGGAATTCCATCTCTGGTATGGCACCTATTTCTGTAGCCCCTGCCTACACTTGTTAACGGTACCAGAACTTATCAGAGATTTAGGATGTATAGCTGTTAAAAAGGTGCTTAAGGTCATTGGCCTAGTAAACAATTATGAACCTGTTAACTGCCATGCAGAATACGTCTTTAGTCTGCACACAAATTTCACCGCTCAGAGTTTATAGTTGTACACATCTTCAGAACTCTTATATTTACTGTATTGTGCTTATAATGAATCATAGTACTTTGATACAACTGCATGTTAACTGTGTGTGCACGCGCGTGTGGACATGTATCTTTGCAAACTTTGAATCTCTGTAAAGAACCAATGTTAAGTTGTCAATCTCGCCTTCATTCTTGCTTGATGGGTTCGGAGCCGATCCTCGGCTCCGACTCGGCACTTGCTTTAGCTCGAGAACTCCTTTTACCAGCTCGAGGCAGCCCCATATCCCATGATGCAAGGCAGTAAGTACCCAGATCTCGTTTGCCGCTTCGCTTGGGAGGTCTTCTTTTTACCAGCTCCTGGTAAGTTGTTTCACTTTGTGATTTTCAAGCCCCTTTTTAGTCAAAACTAATTTTTATATAGTTTAAATTTAATTTCTATCCCTTCCTGACAGAAATACCCTGTCTTTTTGAATTTGTTCTTAGTTATCCCTATCCCATCCCCCCCTGTTAGGGTGTGTGTGTTGGTGTTTTTTATAGAATACCTTTTTGGTATTTTGTGTAATTTAATTTTATTTTGACTGGTGTGTGTGTGTTTTGTGTGTCAGCACCATGTCAAAGGAGAGGGTTTCAGGTTTTAAGAAGTGTGACTCGTGCTGTCAGAAAATGTCTCTGACAGACGGTCACACTTCTTGCCTGTATTGTCTGGGCCCTCTTCACCTGCAGGACTCCTGTGCTATTTGTCACTCCTTCAGCCAGAGAGTCCTGCAGGAGAGACATAACAAACTGGTTCTTAGGGGCCTTCTTAAGCCGGAGGGCTCTCCGGCTAAGTCGGCTCCACCGAAACCAGCAAGAGTTTCCAAGGCCCAGGCTTCTGTTCCTAAGCCTGCGGCCTCGGCTCCGACTCGTACAGAGTCGAGATCAGCTCCGGCTGGAGCCGATTCTGGCTTGACTAAGCCTTCGGCACCGATGGCCATCGGTGCCGAAACTGTATTGTCCACTTCGATGTCGGCTCCGATCGGCTCCGACACCCATGTGGCACAGGCATCGGTGTCGGCTCCGATCGGCTCCGACACCGTTACTTTGGTGGCTGTATCGGCTCCGGCTGGAGCCGATACATCGAGGCGTTCTGTCGGCTCCGAGAAATCGGCTCCGACAGGATCCGTAGTGTCGGCTCCGATGGCTCATTCCAGGAAGAGGTCGAGGTCTCCTTCCTTGGAGCCGATACTTGCGGCCCCGGCTTCACCTCTTCTGTCGGAACGCAGCCATCGGAGCCGATCTTCAAGGTCATCCAGGTTGTCTGACCATGACCTAGAGAGAGTGGTCAGCAGATTGCTCAAGTCACAGGTACTGGCCCAAATGCTTCACAGTCCATCTCAGCAGACGACTGTTGGTCCACACCCGTTACAGTTCCTCCTTCAACTCTACCCCAGAGCTTGGAGTTGGAGTCTTCGGCATAGTTACTGCTACGGCTGGAGGACAGATACCCCTTCTGTTCCTTCAGCCTCTACTCTTATCTCCTCTTCCTTAGAGGGATTCGGTGGTCGGGCTTCCATGGTCTCCTCCGAGGGGTGAGTGGCATCGGACCCTTGTCGAACCCGCTCTTCCCCTTGGAGCCTCGGCCTTGGTGAGCTCGGCTCCGACATCTGCCTCGGATGCTTCCCTTCGGTGGTCCCTGGAGTTCCTAGCTCTTCGGAGCGGGTTCTCTCGGACCTGCCTGGGAGGGGAGCATTCGAGGTGATGAAGAGTGTACTGGCCACTGGTATCAGTCAGCAGTCTCTTCCCGTAGCTCCTCCCTCTATTGTACCTGTTGACATCTCTGCCACTTCTCTTGCTACAGGACCCAGAGATCCTCCGCCTCAGGTTTCCCCATTGGGAATTTCCCCCTCTTCCGAGGATTCTCCTGATGTTTCGGGAGATCCTCCTAGGAAGAGGACTTGTAAGAGGAAGCATGTAGACTCCCCGAGTCTGTCACGCCGGATACTGACTTTGATGAGTCAGAGGGATCCCCTAGATTCCCCTCTGAGGATGTCTCCTTTTCAGACATCCTAGAACTTCTGAAACAGAGGGGAAACTGGCCTACCAACAATCCCTCTGAGGATGAGTCAGTATACTTAGAGGCGTTTGGATCTCGGCCCTCCACCTCCTGGGTGTCTCCGCCTTTCGACCCCCTTATGCAGGTGATTGCACGAAAGGCGTGGACAGCTCCTGACTCTGTAGAGCCAGTCCCTAGGAGGCCTTCTAAATTTATCACTGCCCCTAGTGACAAACAATTCCTTACCAAGGGTGTCCCCGCTGATGCCATGGTGGTGGCTGCGCCACCAAAAGGAACTTGCAGATCCTTCCGTGCCCGTCCATCCTCCTAATAAGGACTCTAGGACCATGGATAGGTACGGCAAGCGGATGTTTTCCTCAGCGACCTTTGCTATGCTCGCTGAATTATCTTTGTCACTTCACCAGACTCCGAGAGATATCCTGAAGGAGCTGGGAGAAGTAGTTCAGGATCCTACAGCTGCAGGGGCTCAAGAAAAGATTGCTTCGCAGCTAGGAACCCTCAATTCCATTGCTAACTCCTCCATGCGGCTAATATCTTATGCTGTGGATGGAGCGAGTAGAGCCGCAGGCACAGGTGTGGCTCTTAGACGCCAAGCCTGGATGCGGCTATGTGATTTTTGGATCCTTTAAGGCCCTTCACAAATTCTCCCTTTGATGGGTCAGCTTTGTTTGGCCCTCAGGTGAAGGAGACCTTGACCAGGTGTGAGCAGGACGGCAAGACTCTTTCTGCTGTTGGAGTCCGTTTTCCACCCCTTCTAGGCCTTATCCCAAAGGACAGAAGGGTGGTAAGATGTGGTTCCGTAAATCCCAAGGAGTCACGCCGGATTCACGTGGTCAGTTTACCCCTAGAGGCAGAGGGGTAACAACAACAGACGCCGCTCTAGAGGCAGAGGGGGTCCGAAAAACCAGGGAAACTGGGAGCCTCTCTCTGATAAGCCCTTTCAGCATCCCTGAGGTGTTGCCCGGCTGTCCCTCCTTGGAGGCAGTCGGGAAGATTATCACTGTACCCAGAAGCCTGGCATTCCCTCACTCAAGACAGATGGGTACAGTCGATCATATCCAAGGGTTACATTATTCCTTTCGAGGAAAGTCCCTTCCCCTCAAGTTCCCTTCCAGACGTACCACCCGGTCTAAGGGACATTGCAGAGTTAGAAATCGCAAAACTACTGCAAAAAAGAGCCATTCAGCCAGTTACAATAGACCATTCAGAGCCCGGAATCTACTCAAGGTTCTTTTTGGTCCCCAAAAAGACGGGAGACTGGAGACCAATATTGGATCTCAGCAGACTCAACAAGTCTGTCAGGAAGACAAGATTCGAATGGTCACTCTTCAGTCAATTCTGCCCTTCTTACAGAAGGACAACTGGATGTGCTCAATAGATCTTCAGGATGCGTACTATCACATCAAAATTCACAGACGCCCAGGAGATTTCTCCGCTTTCAGCTGGGGTCCAGTCATTTCCAGTTCAGAGCCCTGCCCTTTGGTCTCACTACAGCCCCAGAGTGTTCACCAAATGCATGGCAGTGGTCACGGCTCACCTGAGACGTCAAGGATTCCAGGTGTTTCCGTATCTCGACGACTGGCTCCTATCAGCCACCACCAGGCATCAGCTTATACAAGCCAGGGATTACACAATAGACCTTTGTTCTCATTTGGGCATCTCAGTCAACTTGAAAAGTCATCCTTATCGCCCTGCCAGTCTATTACCTTCATAGGCGCAAACTTAAACACTGTTCGGATGTCAGCTACCCTTACAGAACAAAGAGTTTCAGACATTCAGACTCATGTCAGGATCATTCTGGCCAGCAAGAAAGTACAGGCCAGAATGGTTCTAAAAGTATTAGGTCTCATGGCTGCGGCCATTACTCTTCTTCCCCTGGCTCGATTCTACATGCGCCTCCTTCAGTGGATGCTGTTCACACAGTGGTCATACCAGCAACTCCCAATGCGTCACCAGATTCTGGTGACACAAACATGCAAAGAACATCTTGCTTGGTGGATCACATCGTCTCAGGTTCATCAAGGCAGATGCTTTGTACCTCTGTCCCCGATAGCCACTGTCACCACGGATGCCTCCCTGATCGGGTGGGGGGGTCATTATCAGGGCAGGATGGTTCATGGGACGTGGCAACCGTTCGAGTACCATCTGCACATAAATGTCCTGGAGATGAGAGCAGTGCTTTTAACGTTGCAAGCCCTCAACGACTTTCTTCCCGTAGGGACAATTGCAGTCCACACAGACAACATGTCTGTAGTTTGGTATATCAACAAACAGGGCGGAACCAAGTCCTACCCCTTGTGTCGAGAAGCGCTCAGACTATGGCAATGGGCGATCTCCTCTCATCGGTTTCTGGTAGCAACGCATATCCCTGGGAAAACCAACATTATAGCGGACAGATTGAGCAGAGCTATTCTCATGCCTCACGAGTGGTCTCTCAAGCAATCCATAGCGGAAGAGATTTTTCTGGAATGGGGTCGTCCATGTTGCGATCATTTTGCTACTCCCCAAAACAGCAAATGTCCAGACTTCTTCAGCCTCTTCCTCTATCAGGCCATCCCCCAGAGACGCTCTGACCCAGGATTGGCCCCAGGGACTTCTTTATGCCTTCCCCATTTCCTCTGATCCCTCAGGTGATCCAGAAAGCTACCGCTTTGAGAGCCAAATTGATTCTCATTGCCCCTTACTGGCCTCGACAAGTTTGGTTCCCGTTCCTCCATCATCACCTTTTGGTGCAGCCGTGGCATCTGGACCCAGTGCCAGATCTACTGATTCACCAATCCGGTCAGCTGCACCGGTCAATCCCTTCTCTCAACCTCACAGCATGGTTGCTCCACTTCCTTTCCTAGCCAGGCTTCCTTTGATCTCTAACCCAGTTAGAGATATCATAGTAGCTTCACTAAAATCCTCTACCAGGAGGATTTACACAAGCAAATGGAAACGTTTCTCTTATTGGGCTAAGGCCCAAAATATTGATCCTTTTACTGCCCCTGTTCAGGCAGTTCTGGACTTCTTAGCAGAGATTTTTCATGCAGGCTCCTCTTCTTCCACAGTCAGAGTTCAGTTGGCTGCTATTTCTAATTTTCATGTTGGGATAGCAGATCATAATATTATGTCCCATAGGCTCTGCAGGGCCTTCTTGAAAGGAATTTTCCTACTAAAGCCTCCAATCAGGAATCCTCCTCCTCAGTGGGATCTAAATTTAGTGCTGACATCCTTGATTCTTCCCCTTCGAGCCAGCTGTTTCTTGTTCCCTGAAATATCTTTCTTGGAAAACTTTATTCCTAGTGGCTATTACATCTGCCAGGAGGGTGTCTGAACTTCATGCTCTTCGGTTCGACCCCCCTATTTGGTTTTTCACAAAGACAGAGTATCTTTGAGAACTAATCCATCATTTTTACCTAAGGTCGCTTCAAAAAACAATCTGAATCAATCCATTGATCTCCTGTATTTTTCCTAACTATTCAGATAGAGCTGAACAAAAGCTACATTATCTTGACGTCCACCGTCAGCTTAGATATTATTTGGACAGAACAAAAAAATTTAGGAAATCTGATCAACTTTTTGTTTCCTATGCGGATAATAAAAAAGGCCTTCCTGTTTCTAAAGTGACTTTGTCCAGATGGCTTTCTTCGGTCATCACTGAAATTTATACGATCAGGGGAAAACAGCTGTGCTCAAAACCTAAAGCACATTCAACTAGGAGTTTAGCTACTTCTACAGCTTTTCAAGCTAGACTGCCTTTGGACACTATTTGTGCAGCGCCACTTGGGCCACTCCTCACACTTTTGTTTCCCATTACAAATTGGACTTGGCCTCCAGGGACAGAGCCAGTTTTGGCTCTACAGTCCTCAAGAGTTTGTTCCATTGAGCCACCCAGGATAGAGGTGCTAGGACGCTGTCCCATCAAGCAAGAATGAAGGCGAGATTGACAACTTAACATTAAGAAGTTATGTACCTACCATAACGTTCCATGTTAGTTGTCTTCTCTCGCCTTCTTTCTTGCGACCCTCCCTCCTTCCCCCTGGCCTGGACAGACCTTGTATAAGAAACTATTATGCTAAAGACCATTCAAACCAGGTCCTTTTTTCCATCTGTAAGTTTCTTCTTCCTTTGGGAAGTATTTTATGCTTGGTGTTATTGCCCTTTGTCAACAAACGAGATCTGGGTACTTACTGCCTTGCATCATGGGATATGGGGCTGCCTCGAGCTGGTAAAAGGAGTTCTCGAGCTAAAGCAGTGCAGTCGGAGCCGAGGATCGGCTCCGAACCCATCAAGCAAGAAAGAAGGCGAGAGAAGACAACTAACATGGAACGTTATGGTAGGTACATAACTTCTTATTTGCCTCCATGTCTCAGATTGTGGCTGTAAATATACTTTCAGTTAACTTGCATGGTTAAGAAATGTTATAAATTAAGTCTACAGATCCTTTGGTAGAAAAGGACATTTTGCTGATATGTGTGAAAATGAAGATAATGTGTTTAGAAAGATTTGTGTGCTGTTCATTAATATGAAAATAAGCATTGCTAGCAAACTGCTGTGGCTGACACTGGAACAATGTAAAGGGGCAATGTAATGAAGTCTAAAAATGCTTCTGTGGCATCTGATAAGTCAAGACAAGAATGCTAAGTCAGAGTTTGAAATTGGTGAGAAGTAATGGGCAAATGATTGAGTAATTTACATACCAGCGCAGTATTTTGTCTGAGGATGCATTTAAAATATTGGCTGTATTAATTACCGGACAGAGCTCTGTGTACATTAATGTATTATGACCATCTGGTAGCATTAAGTAAAAAAACTATTGATGGGTATGTACAGGCATTAAAAGGACAAAATCTTTTTCCTAAGCTTTGTTCTTCAAAAAATAAAAAAGTTAATTTTTGTAACGTGTGTCACTTAGCTTGTAGGGATGGTTAAATTTAGCCAATGTGCAGAAGCAATCAAACATAAGATGTGAAGTTGTTCAATCTCGCCGTTTGTTCTTTACACGTGGGTTCGGAGCCGATCCATCGGCTCCGAGTTGGCCGCTTTCCAAGCTCAGGATCTTTGAGTTAGCTTGAGGCACAGTCCCTATCCCATGATGCTCTCCTACCAATCCCAGATCTAGTTTGCAGCTGCAACAGATCGCACGATCTTCGGAGGAAGCTTGGGCCAGTAACCTTCTTTTTTATCTTAAAAGAATTCAAAATTACTTATTAGACTATCAGGGATCTGATATTTGTGAGACTTCTCATATTTCTTGTAATTGTTGTTCAGTGAGTTCACTGGAAATTATATTTTTATCTTTTAATTCAGAGAGGTTGCTCCTAGGCCTTTAGCCTTTCTTGAGTTGCATTTACTTGGCAGGGCTCTGTCAAATTTAATTCCCTATCCCCTTATTTTTCATAGAATTATTGTATTTGAAAGTTTTTGTGTCACCTCGAAGGGGTCGCTTTATTCTCGTAGTTATTGCAGTTCAGGGATTTGAACTTTCTAAGGAGTTCTATGGTTTTGACTTTTTTGATAGTGTTATCAGGGATCTGATATTTGTGTGTAATTTCTGTTTATAATGTCTGAGAAACAAAAGTCTGGATTTAAAAAGTGTGACTGTGGACAGAAGATGTCCATCACCGATAACCGCGTTTCTTGTGTGTACTGCTTGGGTCCACTACATTTGCAAGATGATTGCTCTATTTGACATTCCTTCAGTGGCAGGGTTTTATTAGAGAGGCGAAGGAAATTGGTCGATAGATGGCTGTTGAAGCCAGATTTTCAAGAAGCATTAGACAAGACTGACCAGACCTCCAAGTCCTCGAAGGGTTCGAAGTCTTCTAAGGTGTCATCGGAGCACATGTCTTCTGTTCTGAGCAACTCTGGGAAGACTTGGTCGCTGGCTCCGCAGCCTTCAGAGCCATGCACCAAAATCTTACTTTGGAGCCAAGTCATTGTGTTGGAGCCGGTGTCGGAAGTTCTAAAGTCCCTGATCCTTAAGTCGGTGGCTTCTTCAGCTCCTTCGACCCATTCTTCCGGTACCCTTTCCGACATCGATGTAGACCGTGTGGTGCAGAGACTTTTGGTGAACCAGGCCCTGGCCAAATTACTTTCAGCTTCGATCCACTTGGCTTTGAAGCCTACAACCCCCCCCCCCCATGATTTCTGCTCCTCCTCCGAGGCCAGTTGAGCCCTTGTAGCCGGAAAGAGAGGATCTGATAGTGGTGGAACCCTCTGAGCAGAGGCCTGTTCCAGTGCCCTCGGCCCCGTTGACCTTGACGTCTTCGGTTCCGATCGAAGAGTCTCGGAGCCAACACACTCTCTCTGGTTCCAGGGGAGAGAGTTGAACCGACACTTTGGTTCAGACTCTCCCTCTCATGGCTTCGACGCAGATGAGCTCGTTTCTGTCCTCTGGTTCGGAGCTTGTGGTCTCAGCCCCTGGGAGGTTGCCGTCGTCTTTGGAACTGGCGGACTCCTTGGGTCAGAAAACCGGTGCCTTCGATGCCTTGAGGAGGGTCATGTCTGCTAAGATGCTTACCTCTTCGGATCTTTCCTCCCCTAAAGGGCCGTGTTCTGTCCCTACACCACAGGTCCCCACCAAGCTTCAAGACCCAGAGCCTCAGTTAACCCCATTGGGTGACCCCTGCTTGACTGAGACTTCAGACGCCCCCACTGACGAAGTCCCCAGAAAAAGACTGTGCAAGAGGAGGCATTTAGATTCCCCTCAGGAATCCTTAACATCAGACACCGACTGAGAGGAATCAGAAGGGTCCCCACGGTCCTCCTCTGAGGGTGTTTCATTTGTAGACATCCTGGAAATATTAAGGCAGAGGGGTGACTGGCAGTCCCTTACCCATACTGAGGATGAGTCGGTGCTCCTGAAGGCCTTTGGGTCTCAACCTTCCACCTCCTGGGTTACTCCGCCCTTTGACGAATTAATGGACTTGGTCGCTCAAAGGGCGTGGGAGTCTCCTGATTCCATGGAACCGGTCCCTCGGAGGCCCAACAAATTTATCACCTCCCCTCGACAGGTCTTTTCTTACTAAAGGAGACCCGTTGATGCCATGGTGGTGGCGGCGGCCACCAAGGAAGAGATGTCAGAAACCTCCTCTTCTGTTCATCTTCCTAATAAAGACTCTAGGACTATGGACAGATAGGGGAAACGCATCTTTAGTTCTGTGACATTTGCAATGAGATCGCTCAGCTATTTTGACCCACTTTACCCGTCTTCAACAAGATCTCCTCAAAGAGCTTGGAGATACTCTACAGGGCAGAACAGATGATGTTTCGGAGAAAGTAACGGCACAGCTTAACACCCTTAGTTCTATTGTGAACTTGTCCATGCGGCTTATTTCTTATGCAGCCGATGGATCAAGCCGGGCAGCAGGTTCAGCGATAGCTCTGCTGAGACCATCCTGGATGCGCTTATGCTCCTTTGCGGAAGCCTTCAAGTCTTCCTTTGTTAATACCCCATTTGATTGCTCTTCCTTGTTTGGGCCTAAAGTCAAGGAGACACTCACTGGGTGTGAGCAGGAAGGAAAGACTCTATCTGCCGTAGGTGTCCGTTTTTCCACCCCCACTAGACCATACCCCAAAGGGCAGAAAGGTGGAAAAATGTGGTTCCAAAAGTCCCAAGGAGCTTTCCAGAACACACGTAGTGAACCTCCATCCAGGGGCAGAGGAGGGGGGTGTAATGATAGACGCCGCCCAGGTGGCAGAGGGGGTCTGCAGAACCAGCGTGACAGGGAGCAGTTCCTTGGCAAGCCCTATCAGCGCTCCTGAGAGGAGACCTGACCGTCCTGCTCTGGAGGCAGTTGGGGGTCGCTTAGCTTTATATCCAGAAGCCTGGCTAGGAATTTCATCAGATTCTTGGGTAAAATGCATAATTACCAGAGGTTACATCATTCCCTTTTCAGAATCCCCTTCCATTCATACAAGAATCCCAGACGTTCCACTCAGACTGTGGAATCTAGCAACCATAGAAATTCAAAGGCTGCTAGAAAAAAGTCATCCAGCCATTCTCGGCGGAC
The DNA here is from genome assembly GCF_019279795.1 of Protopterus annectens. Lineage (NCBI taxonomy): Eukaryota > Metazoa > Chordata > Ceratodontiformes > Protopteridae > Protopterus > Protopterus annectens. The sequence goes on along the minus strand of NC_056743.1, from coordinate 1,484,518,301 downwards.
CAGATAGGATCCGGAAATAACTCCAGGTTCTTTTTAGTTCCAAATAAAACAGGGGACTGGAGGCCATCTTAGACCTCAGTAAACTAAATACCTTTGTCAAAAAGGAAAAGTTCCTGATGGTCACTCCTCCGTCAATACTTCGTTTCTCGAAACAGGCGATTGGATGTGCTCTATAGATCTCAAGGATGCGTACTACCACATCAAAATGGCCAGGCCATCCAGAGATCACTTGCGTTTCCGGCTGGGGGCCAGTCAATACCAATTCCGAGCTCTGCCCTTGGTCTCACCACAGCCTCCAGAGTATTCACAAAATGTATGGCAGTGGTCACGGCTCACCTGAGACGTTTAGGATTCCGGGTGTTTCCATGTCTTGATGACTGGCTCCTTACCGCCACCACCAGGCATCAACTAATTTGCGCCAGAGGTTACACTATCAACCTGTTCCAGGTTGGGCATAACCTTAAATTTAAAAAAATCTGCTTTATTGCCATCGCAGCATATTTCCTTTATAGGAGCAGATCTAGACACCACCATGGAAAGAGTAATATCTTTGCGAAGTTAAGTGTCCCATTTGTTAATGGAAAGGAGAGTTCCTGCATTCCAGGTTCTGAAGCTGTTGGGCACCATGGCTGCCACACACATAGTGGTACCTCTGGGACGAATGCACATGAGGATACTCCAATGGCTACTATTCACACAGTGGTCTTATCAACAGCTTCCAATATCACACAAGATTCTTTTAACAAATGCTTGCAAAAAGGACCTTCTTTGGTGGTTGTACAGCCACCAAGTTACTGTAGGTCGCCCATTTGTACTTTCCCTTCCCACAGCCACAGTGACCATGGATGCTTCCCTGATAGGGGGGGGGGCTGTTTCAGGGAAGAACTGTCCAGGGTACTTGGTCAGACATGGAATCTCATTTGCACATCACTGTCCTAGAGTTGAGAGCGGTGTTTCTAGCATTGCAACACTTTCACGACTCTCTACCTCGAGAGACAATTGCAATACAGACAGACAACTTGTCGGTAGTCTGGTACATCAGCAAGCAAGGGGGAACCAAGTCTTACCCCTTATGCCGAAAGGCCCTGAGACTTTGGCAGTGGGCTGTATCCACCGAGCACTTTCTGATAGCGATGCACATACCCAGGTCATCCAACGTGATAGCGGACAAACTGAGCAGAGCCATTCTGTTGCCTCACAAGTGGTCCCTCAAAGAACGAGTGGCGGAAAGGATATTCCGCAGATGGGGCCAGCCTTGCTGCAACCTTTTTGCATCCCCGATAAATGCCAAATGCAGAAGCCACTTTGCACTGTACCCCCCACCGGAGGACAGCCCAAGGGACTCACTTGTACACGATTGGCCCTCTGGTCTCCTATATGCCTTCCCTCCAATCCCCAGATTCTTACAGAAAGCCAAAAGCCTGGGAAGGACTGTTATTCTAATAGCCCCGTTTTGGCCTTGGCAGATATGGTTCCCCTTCCTACAGCAATACCAAGTGGAAGAACCTTGGGTTCTGGACCCAGTGCCAGACCTTCTGACTCATTCGTCGGGAATTCTTCATCCCTCTCTTGTCTCCCTCAAACTGATGGCTTGGCTGCTCCACTTCCCAACCTAGCCAGTTCACATGATTTGTCTCCAGCGGTTCAACATATTTTAGTTTCCTCTCTCAAAGTCTCCACCAGGAAACTTTATAATAGCAAATGGAGGCGATTTGCTCATTGGGCTTCTCAGCATGGTATTGATCCCTATGTTGCCCCTATTCATAGTATTCTGGAATTCTTGACTTCGCTCTTTCACGATGGTGCTGCAGCTTCTACAATAAGGGTTCAATTAGCTGCCATATCTAACTTCCATATGGGATGCAGTGGCTCAAACATTATGTCCCACAGATTATGTAAAGCCTTTTGGAAAGGGATTTGTCACCTTAGGCCACCTAACAGACATCCTGTTACTCCCTGGAATCTGAATTTGGTGCTATCTCAACTCATTCTTCCACCTTTTGAACCTGCATCATCTTGTCCTTTGAAGTTCCTTTCTTTGAAGACAATTTTCCTAGTGGCTATTACTTCAGCTCGTAGAGTTTCTTAACTACAAGCACTTTCCATCAGGCCCCCATATCTAGTCTTTCACCCCGACAGTGCGTCTTTAAGAACAAATCCAACCTTTCTTCCTAAGGTCTGCTCCGAGGCAAATTTGAACCAGTCTATTGACCTTCCTACTTTTTTCAGACATCATGCTAATAGAATGGAGTACATGTTACATAAGCTTGATGTTCACAGACAATTGAGGTTTTACTTGGACAGAACAAAAGAATTTAGGAAATCTGATCAACTATTTGTTTCCTATGCAGACAATAAGAAAGGTTTGTCGGTATCCAAAGTTACATTGTCCAAATGGATTGCTGATTGTATAAAATTTGTATATTCTTCAGCTAAACAACCTTTAGAACGTGAGGTGAAAGCTCATTCTACCAGGGCTGTTTCTACATCTTTAGCCCACACAGCCCATCTACCTTTGGATACCATTTGTGCAGTTGCTACTTGGTCCAAACCTCATACGTTTATCACTCATTACAAAGTGGACAGGGCCTCCAGGTTTGGTTCCTTTGGTTCCACTGTTCTCAGGAATATACCGTGAGCCGCCCAGATTAGGATGCTTGGGATGCTATACCCATGTGTAAAGAACAAACGGTGAGATTGAACAACTTCACATAAAGAAGTTATGTTCTTACCATAACGTTCCATGTGAGTTGTTCATCTCGCCTTTGTTCTTACACTCCCTCCCACCTTCCCCCCCTCCAGGTTATGGAAGAACAGGTATGAGTGGTGGTCTGGTTGGTCTTGCTAGTGTCGTCCTTTCCAACCAGATTATTGTTTAGCTATTGTAAATAGTTATGTACTATGTACATTGTTTATAATTGGTTGCTTAGTGGGTTTTTTTCTTGCTGGTTCAGCAAACTAGATCTGGGGTTGGTAGGAGAGCATCATGGGATAGGGACTGTGCCTCGAGCTAACTCAAAGATCTTGAGCTGGGAAAGCAGCCAACTCGGAGCTGATGGATCGGCTCCAAACCCACGTGTAAAGAACAAAGGTGAGATGAACAACTCACATGGAACGTTATGGTAAGAACATAACTTCTTTTTTCATATTAAGGGCAGAACTATTAGTGGTTTTGTAACTGATTCATTTGCCTAACAAATTCAAATTTAAATGTTTTTTTCTTTTTATATGTAATTGACTAATTCTGTTTGTAAATCCCTTTTTAGCTATTTATTTCAGGTAATTTTGTGCGGTCTCCCCCAATGTACCCATCAGTTATCATCCCTTCTCCATGTTAAGTCTTACAAAATTTAGTTTATTGAAAAAATAAAATCAGTTCTTATTTTAATATTGTATTAGTAAGCCTTTTGATTTGATGGTGAAAGTTGTATTGAAACAGTTTTCATTATTCTTTGACTGCTTTCAGGACTTGAAAATCAAAAACATGGGCTCCTGGGCAAGTCTTGTTCAGAAACACACTGCAACTCCATCCTCTACTGTAAAGTCGTCGAGTGACAGTTTTGAGCAGTTTAAACGTGCAGCTCGAGAAAAAGAAGAACGAGAAAAGGCCTTAAAAGCGCAAGCAGAGCTGGCAGAAAAGGAACGAGTTAGAAGGGAGCAAGAAAGAAGGTAGGAAGTGGTTGTAATACACCAATTGTGATTAAATTGAATTGCGCATGTTGCGTTACAGAAATGTCAGTTTTTGGGGGGGGGGTTGTTTTTAAAAGAAAAAGGTGGAAAACTGTATGTTACGTGGTGATAGAGTTTGCATTTTGCTTGCAGGTGCTCGAGAACCACTTGGGTCTATCATCATCATGTTGCATGAACATTCATTTAAGAGTTGAACAGCGTGTTTAAGATCTTTTGCAGTCCCTCAAGCTTGCACACATTCTAGGTTAATGGCTAACATGAGTGTTTTCATTTTCTGTCAGTAGTTTCTGGGTTGGTTGGTGAGTTATTCTGTAAACTTTGTATTATTTTATTAGGCAGTGATTGTCAAGCTTACCTCTGTTCTTTATTAACGAGTGCTGAAAGCAGGTACTAAAGAGAGGTTTCTGACTGGTGGGGGATTGTATGTGTTCTGTTTTTTAGCCTAGTACACACTGACTGTCCTAACTCAAATTCAGTCATTCAGCTGAGAGGTGCTGTTAGAGAGCATTGGGATTCTTGATTTTACCCATGAACTACAAAAATGATTTCATAGGAAAGAGGCTGTTCACTTCATATCCTTTTGTGTAAATGCATGACCATCACTACAGAGCACCTTTTTATAGTGTTTTGGGTGATGAGTAAAGAGTTATGTGGGTTTAATTTTTAGAAGTTCTCTTTGTAGTAAGTCTTGAGGCGAGAATATTCAGTCCAATTCTCCCTCCCTCCATTTCTGACAACTTGAGTACATTGGTCTTTGGCCGATAACTCGTGTACACTGTTGCTTAGAATTAGTAGTTTAACAGATTAGCACCATGATTAGTTCCTCTTGCTAGTCATCTTATATTTCTGCAAATTACTTGTGCAAGCTGTAGTAGATTGTGTGCTTTCCACCCCTCGAACTCTAGCCCCCAAACTTCCTTGCCTGACTTAATCAGATCTACTGCTCTGTGTGTATGTAGCATGAGAATTGCTTAATTAAAAAAAAGAAAGAGGATAATCTCCAGTTTTTACTTCAGGTAAAGTATTTGGTATCCCTGCAGTCCCGTCATTGCTGACTAAAGTTGGTGATGTTGGTCTCATCATTAGATTCAAATGACTTCTTTATTTTTTTTGTATACTTCTTTAAAAATATAGGTAGTTGTCAGAAAAATGTAGTGCAGAATATTAGGTCAAATAACGAGACAAACCACGACAGACAGAAAAGGTGAGATTCGGGGATATATGTAGCTCATTAAGACTGAAGGAGAAATAGTCTGGTATTCATGGTATGCAAATTACTGCATAATCAATAGAGTAGCTAGAGCGGGTTGAGAGGGACAACTGCCTTGGATGCAAAGTGTTTGGAATGATATAAATTGTAACAGCAGTTTGCTACATTTGTAGCAAGCAATTTGCTACAATTTAAAAATATATTTTTTTTAACTAAAACATGAGCGCTGAAGTGCTATGTGCAGACAGGCATAAAGTGTAAGAACTGTTTGCTGCAGTTATAAAAAGAATGTTTTTTTTTCCCCTCTCTCTCTTTTAAATAAATTAGAGTTGGGGGGCAGGGTGTAGAAACTTGACCTGAATGGCTGGGACGTTGGATGGGCCATGCATCTGGCCACCTGGTTGATGTGCCAGAAGAAGGAACTTCTATTTATTTTTTTTTTTTTTTGCTACGGGGTGGTAGTGCACATCTAACTGTAGTAAGCTGATCACTTATGGCTTATTACAGTGAATTGCTTATTTATTTATTTTTCACTTGGAGAGCTGAGGGAGTGGGGCACTGGTTCACAGTACTGGTCCTGGGCATTAGTTTAACCAGCTGTGCTTCTGTGCATAATACCATGCAAGTTGGACTCGCTACATATGTAAATGGCAAAATCAAACATGGCAGAACAATTCAGAGACATAAATCCAGTGTTATGAGATGTGGCACTCGTCTGTTGTAGTTGTACAGTATTATGGCTTCATGCTAAATAGCTAGCCGTAGCTGAACAGCACTTGTGTTAATTGCCGTTCTTGGAGCCACTGCCTGTGATGACATGCATCATCACCCTGACCATCACAGGCAGATTGCCAGTGGCTAACATGCCATCACATCCATAACCAGGATATTGTTGACCATTGTCATATGGATGAAGGTTTCATATGGTACTTCAGCATGTGTCTACATGCACACGTACACACCGCACACATACACACCCCTCAATCAAATCAAGGGGGATTTGTGAATTTCTTATCCCTGTGGACATAAAGGTTTGTGTTGCATTAGTCATCCTTGCTTTGGGAGCCTTGCAGCATCCAACAGGGTGTGACACTGGAATTTCACAAGCATCAGCCTTGATTCTGCACTAGTTCCTTGGTGTGATTCTGCAGCATGTATAAGAGAACTTAATAGGTTCCACAAACAGCAGAGGAAAGAGCAAATGCTGTGTGGACATTTTTCACCTTGGACCATTTTCCTGAGGGACATTGATTTTACCGTCATTGTTATAAAGACCCCACATGCTCCAAATCATGTCTGGTACACCAGTCAGAAAGACTTAAACTCAATCAGCTGTCAAGCAATGGTGTGAAATGTTCAGGGTATTACATACAGTATGTCTGTGCCACCCAATCAGTTCTCATGATTCTGTAGTCTGACAGATGGTTGACATCTGCTTGTGTTTCATGCAAGGTGATTTCATACAGGTTCATCTGTATAGTGTGTGCACACATTTCCAGGTTACATAAATTAGGATATGTGGTTCCCATTTAAGCAGGTAACAGGACACTTAAAATGGTGCCTGCTATTGTGTGTTGCAGATGATGTTGAGTATGTCTTAGAGCCGTGAATGATGACCCCATCCAAAAAAAAAACACTTTGAGAAGGCATACAACATTGTGTATTCACAGACACAAATCATTGCCAAACTGTGTTCGAACTTCTAAAGGATAGTTTCCATTGCTTGGATATATCTGCTGGTCCACTGCAGTATATAACTGAGGTCTACAGTCAGTTGTGTGACATGTTACACAATAGGGTAGGGTATGCAATTTGATTAATCTTGAGAACGTAAGAATTCAGCCCAAGTGACCTGTTGTGTTACAGTGGCTGAAGTGTCTGGTGTAGAATATTCAGAGGACCAAGCTGCAGCTACCCCCATGCAAGACAGAGGCAGGTGCATTACGCTACATCACTTTTAAAAAGGCACTGTCTGGTTCACAACTATGGGACATGTTAACTGCAGCACACAAATACCCAAGTTATGAGTTACAGTACATTGACTGACCAAGTTGTTCATTAACCTTTACCTTGCCCACACAGACCAGGCAGTAGACAAGGCAGTCATCACTTACACAGGTGGACTGTAACCTTATGGCTAAGGTTTTTGGGAGGTGGATCCGGTAGCCACTCATGTGTGTATCTTGTTTGAGGGGTCATGGATTACAGCCTGTAGTGACAGGGAGGGCAGAACTGCTGTGTAATGAACACTAGATTTGTGTACTGCATGCCTTTGCCATTTCAGGGTTTGATGCTTTCTGCAGCAGGAATGGCATGAGCTCTGGAAATCGGTGTGCCTAAGCATTCAGACATTCATCCATTTCAGAAAGTTTGTTGGATAGTTTATCCACTTCTGCCTTTAATCCTGAATCTTGAACACTGGCTCATAAAAATAATTGACCATTATTACAAGGTGCCGTATTCAGTTAAGTTCTTATACAAGAACCCTACTTGTGATCCATCTGTTCCTACTCTATCCACTGAGAAGCCTTCTTAGCTCCTGTCTTCAGATGCTTTGCTTACAGGTGAAGACAGCAGAGCATTTTGGTACTTATGGCAGAAGTGTATTCTTCTTCCACTTTTTCTTTTAGAGCTATAAATTTCTAAACCCATATGGTGTAAGTACCTTCTGCTTTTCTGGGTAACCTGGGTAAGGTGCTTTCTGATTTAGGGGAGTCAGAAACTGTCGTTTGCACACACTCTCCTTAACTCTGCTTCCCAAATGGTTTAGCATTCTGTTAAGTATATTTATGATGCTGCAAGTGCTTATTCTAGGGCTGCGGCCAATGGTTCGGTTATTTGTAGATTTTCCTGGCTTAGACTTCAGCCTTTACTTCTGAGGTTGGCAAAGCTAAGCTGCTTGACTCTCCTTTGGATAGGTATCTTTTTATTTCTGCAGCTGCAAAATTTTTCAAGACCTTTCAGGAGAATGGTAAGGTCATGCAGGGACTTGAACGCTTCTTTCACCTATTCCTAAATTTCATAGAAACTGTCCTGAGGCTGGTCCTCTTCATTTTAAGGATCTAAATCCTTCTCAGAAGGTTGAGACCTCCTAGAAGGTGGTTTTATGAAGAGTCTCAGCAGAGATCCAGGAGTTCTAAACCTTCCATTCCAGCTAAGTCACCTGCTTTATGGCTCTCTGTGCCCTCTTCCCAATCCATCCCACTTTGGCCTTTTTAAGCTTCTTTTGTCTCAAAAGCTTTCCCTCTCAGCCAGTTTGGCAGTTGATAACTTCAGACAAATAGCCTCTGCCCATCATTAAAGGGTGATACAAAATGTATTGGAATGCTTTCCTTGTCCATCAGGATTTCCTCAGCCCCCCCCCCCCGTCAGATTTATTTTATTCTTCTACCTCTTCAAGACCTTGTCTGTCAGAGGATGGTAGAATTGGTACATCCTCCCTTACAGAAGGCAGATTTTTACTCTGGTGTTTTTGGTTCCCATAAAGGAGAGCACTTGGAGACCTGTTATCTTCAACACATTTCTCAAGGTCCCAAGTTACTAGATGTTGACTATTCAATCCTTAATTCCAGTAATTCTTCCACAGATTTTCTTTGGGACTTTGGATTCTAAGGACAACTTATCTTCATATTCCTGTTCGTCCATATCACAGGAAGTTCTTACATTTTTGTGTGTTCATTTCATGTTTATTTTCCTGCTTTACATTTAGGTCTTTCTACAGCCTTGGGGGTATTCACAAAGTGTCTAGCTCTTGCCAGTTGTCTTCTGCAGTCTTCGAACTATTCAGATATTTGTCTAGTTGATCTCATTTTGGCTCGTACCCAAGAGCGCCTTCTAACTTATTTACAGTTTGGATCTTTTGGGCAGTGTGGAGTTTACTCTGAAGTCTTTTTAAATCCCACCTTAGGATCAGATTTTTTTTTCTGGGATGCAGAATCAACACATTGTCGGTGACAGCTTTTCTTCAGATGACAAAGTTCTTTTCCTGATAGATTACTTCCAGAACTTTCTTCCCTTGGATATTACCTCCTCAAGAAGGATTCCCAGAGCTCTGGGCTACATGCCAACAGTTATTTCTATAGTTCCTGACACCAAACTCCATATGAGAAAGATTCAATGGTATCTGAAGTCTGTCTGGACTCAGCATTACCATCCGTTAACATTATAAGTTCCTGTCTTGTCCTTCAGCAAGGAACTTTATGGTGGATCAACTAGATTTCATTCAATCCAAGAGTACCCGTTCGTGTTCTTTCCCCTTGCCAAGATTTGTTCACAGATGCCTCAGATCTGTTGTGGGGTGCTTCTTTCAGAGGCATCTGGGTCCAAGGGGTACAGTATCAGAAGGAAAGAACAGACCACATCAGTGTAAAGGAGATGAAAGCACACATTTTAGCTTTCCAATCTCTATAGCCTTTGGACTGCAGGTCTTCTGTTCAAGACAACACCGGTGTTGCATGGTATATCATGGGGGGGGGGGGGGGCAACGTGTACATCTCCTTGGCAGGTTAGCTTTGAAAGCTTGGAAAACAGCAGTTCATTGCAAATCTTTCTCCAGGTTACTCTTCCGCTAACAGCCAAGCCTTGTCTTTTTCCTCTCCATACTGCCAGTGTACTGAATAAATGGTTGCAATGAAAATCGCTCATCATTCAGCTCTGTTATCTCTCACCTTACAGCATCTTTTTTTCTCTGCAAAGTATGTTTGCTTAGTTTTTTTAAGTCTTAAAATATACTTATTTAAGGCTTTATCTACTTTCTAGCGAGTTGGCACACTGGGAAGCAGCTTGACAGCAAGGACCTCCCCCCATTCTTAAAAGAATCTGATAGTTTTCAACAAACTTATGTCTGTTAAATTCTGGACCAATCAGCCTGCTACTACAGAATAAAACCTCTTTTTTTTCTTACTGTTAACAGTACATAGCCTTTTTCTGTTAGACTTTTTACCAATTGTTTCTGGGCTGTGCTTGCATCTGGGCTTGGCTCAACCTGCTCCGTTCGCCCTCACTTCGCTCTGCCTCAATCCGTTCCCCTACCCTACCCCCATTCCCACCCACCCCCACTTTCCTTACACTTAACATAAACCACACCTTCCTAACTCATTATCCTATAACTTGCAGCTACCTTATCCAACACACTCGCAAGCAATTTTTTTTTCATTTTCTCCTCTCCCACCTCACTAACCATTATTTTCATCCCTCATATAACACTGTCACCCCATCACTATCAGTACATTTTTTTCTCTCTACTAAACTGCAGACACCAACCCACCCATATTTTCTCCTATTTCCATACTATTTCACCATGCCAGTTATCACCAGTCTCTTGAGCAACTGTCCCCTATTCATTACCATCTACCTAGCCTCCCACTGCAATTCCATCATCACATCAAACATAACACACTACCCCTCTCCTATACTCCCCACTATTACATACCATACAAAACCAAGTATCCATTTTCACATCTGTTCTAACCTCCACACTAACTCTTAACATATTGCTTTTCCACAATAAATATGTCCATACCCCAAACCCTCTTTCCTATCCAGATTTCTTTCATCAATGTAATATCCAAGTTCAAACTCTCTCTCCTTCTACACGCACTAACAGAAATCAAACTCCCGGCTGACATACATCCTAACCCAGGACCCACACAGCTACTCCCACCCCACCCAATAACACCCACCACAACTGCTAATACTGCCCTCCATCTTCTTCCTCTAAAAAATTCCAAATCAGACTTGCTCATAACTAATTTTAACCTCAGAAGTATTGCAAAAAAATAGAGAATTTCATGCAGCCCTAACTACCTACAGTCCTGATATAGTAATTATTACAGAGACATGGCTAAAACCCCACATTAAAGATGAGGAAATACTTACTAGTGGTTATAACGTTATTAGACAAGATAGGCTGAACAAGCGAGGTGGAGGCATTGCCATCATGTATAAAAATGTTCTCAAAATTGAAAAATGTATCTGTACTCCCCCAGATCTATCAGAAGCAGAAATTCTAACTACCCAATCTGAAGTAAATCCACATAAAACCATCATAATTATTGCCTCCTACTTACCACCGGGAAGTAATCTACCTGTCATTGAAAGTCTTCTATCTTGGGCATCCTCTACTTTCAACCAAGAAATTATAGTGCTAGGTGATTTCAACTTGAACTGGCTATCCTGCTCATTTAACAACCCCTCCAATTTTATCAATTTATTCAGTTTCACCCAAACTATAAATTTCCCACTAGAATCGATAAACACACCTAGAAATAATATATTCTAATCTGGATACTAACCAATAAGCCCAACTTCGCCCACCAGGCTGGGTGCCTCTCCAGTTCTCTCATTGATCACTCCCCTACCCTTCTTCTAAGGAAATGCATTCACTCCCCCTGTAATGTCGTTTTCAAACACATATGCAACAAAATAATTTTTCCCCCTACCATCTTAAATTCCCTACTTCAAAACTGCAACTGGTCACCTCTAAGATCACTGCAGCTAGACCAAGCTGTACAGTATTTTAATGATACCTTCCTCGACAACCTTAATAACCTCACTCCAACAAGAAAAATTTGATCCAAAGCCAAAAACCTACCTTGAATAACCAAAGATGCTAAATCTTTTATTAAACAGAGGTAGAGTCTGGACTGCTTATCAAACCTCCAACACCTCAGAAAACTACACCTCTTACAAACAACTAAGAAACATAACTAAGAAGCAAATATCTGGCAAAAAATATTTTCTAGCTTGTCAGCAAAAACACATAACCCACAAAAATTTTGGCAAAACCTTAACTACCTCCTCAACCCTGGCAAAACCTGTAACCCTTCACCATCTACAGCAAATAGCACTGAATGTATAGCATCCCAATTTAGCTCTCATTTCATCACAACTGTCACCTCACTTTTAAACAGCAAATCTAACCAACCCCTTACAGTATCTACCTCTACTAACTCTAAATCCAACTACTTCTCTTTTAAACCCATACAAACCTCTTATATCAAACCACTCCTATCAAAACTAAAACCTACTTGTCTTGCAGCTGACCAACTCCCTAATGACTTCTTAAAAGCTGCTGCAAGCTCCATCGCCTATCCCGTATCTATCCTAATCAATCGTTTCATCACAAAACAATATGTCCCCATACTATGAAAAATATCCCATATCATCCCCCTCCACAAGGGAGGCCCATCTAAAGATCTCTGTAATTATCGGCCATTGCCATTCTCTCACTCCTAGCCAAAATCTTAGCGAAATGTATCCATAAGCAGCTCCTAGACCTCCTAACTACAAATAACCTCTTATCTAGTTCACAGCACAGCTTCTGTCCAAAACACAGTACCTCCACAGCCCTCATAAGTTTCACTAACTCTACCAGTCTCCTCAAAAACAATGGACAACTAGTCTCTACTATATGTCCAAAGCTTTTGATACGGTATCCCACCAACTACTACTCAGCAATCTAGCCTACTTCAACCTCAACTCTACAGCTCTCAACTGGTTCTTTAGCTACCTTACTAATAGACAACAGGCAACAAAATGGGATAATATTATCTACACACTCCTCCCAGTCTCTTTTTGGGTTCGTCAGGGTTCTATTATTGGCCCTCTCCTTTTTATTACATTCAAATGTAGTCTAAACATCATCACTAAATCTGCTTCTATTATTCAATATGCTGATGATGCTACTCTTATTTGCTCTGCTTCCACACCCAAGAACTCCCAAGATAAACTGCAAAAGCCGTTTCTAGATATTGAAAATTACCTAAATGAACTTCAACTCATCCTAAACCCAAACAAAACAAAATGAATGATCTTCTCTAGCAGGAAATCCAAAGCAAAACCACCACCTCTCTCCATCTACTCCACTAATGGCACTATAATAGAACCAGTTAACCAAACAAAACTACTTGGTGTCACAATAGACAACAACCTAACATTCAGTAGACACATACCACTCACAATAGAGTTCACAACAAACTTGGTGCTCTGTATAGGACCAAACCTTACCTTACTCAAAATACCAGACTAACCACAGCCAGATCCCACCTTCTATCTATTCTTTTCTACTGTTCTCAACTTTTCACTAACCTGCACAAGTCTGATTTATATCTACTTAATTCCTGCTGTAGCAAAATTTGCTGCTAATATACCCAACAGGGACCCATCATTGCCTTGTTCTTCAAAAACTACACTGGCTTGAATTTCCCAATCTGTTTTTGCTTAATCAGCTCACCACTGCCCACTCTATTATCCACAAACCTGAACACTGCCCTGCACACTCCAGCCTAGTACAACTAAATACCAACCCCAGGACCCTCCGATCAACTTATACTGAAGGTTACAAAGTCCCGTAATTACTTCGGTGACACACACTTCTCTTTCAAAGTTGCCAAACAGTGGAACCTATTACCCCAGAATATCTTAAACACAGATTATCATAGTTTCAAAAAACTCCTAAAGGAATATTTTACTCAACAATGGCTATGCTGTTGTAATATTCCTGGCTAGTTTCTCATGCCTTCAATCAAATGTTTTCTATTCTGCGATGATCTTGTCTTACGTCTACCAAACGAAAATACCGTAATGGGTTTTAGTTATATATCTAATGAGTTTCATATTACTGTCTGTAGTAAGGCTTAAGAAATATAATGTTTTCTGTTTTACATTCACCTTTTTGTAAATTGTGATTGTTGGCAACTGTCAAACTTTTTTGTATATTGTTTGTAAATCTTTTAAAAATATTTGTAATCTTTTTGTACTATTAATAAATTATGTACATACCCTCAGGGAGAAACACAATAGCAAACCTTTTGAGCAGATTCAGAGCAGACCCTTATGAAAGGAAGCTATACAGAGAGGTCTGGATATTGTTGATCAATGGAGTACTCCACAGTTAAATCCTTTTGCCTCTATATACAATGTATTTTTCAGATTACCATGCCCTCAGACATGTAGAGTGGGTGCCATGATCTTTCCCTAGTAAAGGAGATTCCTTTATGCTTCCTGTCCACTTCATTTGATTCCAGAAGTCATTCTAATGATCAAGACAGACAAATCAATAATCTTGTTTGTGACTCACTTTTGATCCAGACAGCTTTCATTCCCACCTTCTCTTTCACCTGGCACTGACTGTCATCACAGATTATCTCACAAGATGGACTCATTTATACAGAACAGCTTTTCACTCCAGTTTATAAACTTTGAATCCGTCAATTTGGGTGATCGAATTTTAATTCCTTTTAGGCACAAGTTTTCTGTGGATATACTTAAGGCTTTACTGAAGGCTAGAGAACCAAGTACAAGGAAATCTTATGTTTTGAAATGGAGGAGACTTTGTCTTTGGTAGTGAGTACAATCAGGGCAGTTATATGGGTATTCCTAATAAGCTAATTTATTTGAGTGTGTTGCTTTATGTTGGGCCGGCATTCTCTTCTGTGAAAGCACATCTGTCAACCATCTCTGCTTGCCTACTCTCATCTCAATTTGAGGTCACACAGTTTTTAAAAGGCATCTTGCATGTTAGACCACAGTGAAAAGCTACTACTCCTCCTCCTCCTTGTGATTTGATCTATGTTCCAGAAAAGCTTACCTTATCCCCTTTTTAGCCTGCTGGTGCTTAGGTTTTGTACTTGGGAAAATTGTGCTGTTGGTAACTGACTTCTACTAAATGGATTTTAGAGTTGCAAGCTTTGATGGCTATTCCTCCTTTTTCATTTTATCATAAGGATAAGGCTAATGTCTATGCTATTTTCTTTTATGTCTAAGGTTGTTAATGAGCTCTCCTTGAGTCTGCCCAGTAACTTGGCTATTTTTTCCTTCCCGTCAGAGTAAAGGGGAGAGGATCCTACCTGCCTTGGATGTGGATAAGCAGTTCAGATTTTATTTGGACTAAAAGTCCATTAGGAAGTCTGAGCAGCTTTTTTGTCTGGAAAGGTTCCAGTACCATGGTGATCCTAGCCAACCTGTAGCCGAGTTTGGCTAGGATCACCATGAAAATGGAACCCTTCCTTAAGAACCTAAATGATCTTGAAAATTATTTTTTGGTGAGAAGAATACAAAAGGAAATATGTTAAGAAGCATTCTGGAACCTATAATTGAACTAAAAGTACAAATTCACCAGCACTTAACAGTCCTTACAAGAGGGTATTAAAGAAATCTATGAGCAACAAATCTGAAGACAGTTGTATCTTGACTTTTACTATTGACTGTCACAGCATTGTTATTATTAGAAAGAATTGGACCATAATTACTGAAAGCTCATGTTTAATGCACATCCTTGGAGAAGCTCCTTCCTTTATGTGTAGGAAAGTCAGAAACATCAGGAGTTGGGTTGAAAGTAGGCCCAGACCACTGGATATGTGAACAGTAAGTGTGGAGCTGTGTCTTTTGTCAGCACGTACAGGAGGGAGACATGTTTTTCTGCCCTTCTTTAAAGAAACTGATTAAAAACAACACAGGAGATGATTGTAACCCAGTGCCAGGTGGTTTACAAGCTGTAATGACTGTGAAGCCTTTTATGTAGGGAAAACGCTTAACAGACTTAAAAGAAGGATTTTTGGCCATTTTTTCCGAAATTTAGAGCCAAGTGCAAGAATAATGCACTGGCTTGGCACCTGCAGCTTCACAAAAGGCACACTAGATTTAAATTTCAAATTATTGATTGTATGGACCTTTTGGAACTGGAGGGAGACGTACCTAATCTTTTAGAAAAACTTGAACTACTGTCTCAGCTGAAATTTAACTATTTTAGAACACCGGGGCTTAATTATTGCTCCATAGAAAGCATACTAGAACTCAGAAAACTGCCCCACTGTTTAAAAGACTATTAAAAATCTCCAAAAAGCAAGCCAAATGGCTCAAAAACTTGTAAACAATAATAAAAATAAAAAAGCGAGCCACCAAGTCAGTATTTGAGTGAAACACAAGTTTATTTAACTTTAAATACTGTTAAAGTAAAACCAACTAAGCCCTTTTGCCAAGAAACATGAATTGGATTCATCAGTCATTCAATTATGATGTAACTTCCTTTATATACTCTTAATTACTTAAGCAATTATTCATGATTTTGCTTGCATCAGTGAAATTACCTTGACTAAACTTAGGCATACTTCCCCTGAATATGTAATATGCAAAATAGCATGCTGTAAACCGCAATATTCAGTGCATTCAAGATAAAAATATTAGTGTTGATACTAATAATGAACATAAAAGTATAAAAACCCTTAAGTCTTTTGCTGAAAGTGAAGAGAGAAGTTAAGCTTAAAAGAAATACTACATTTAAGCCTATTTTAAAAGCAGGTCTAAACACTAATAGAACGAACATGGCCAAGCTAGACACCAATGTTCTGGTATTACAGTACAATACAGAAACATCAAACTTGGTATCAAGTGTTAATATATGGGAAACTCATTTTGACAATGAAATGAAGGAAAGGTTGAGCATAAACCTAAGGTTGTGCACAGTAGAGGGCGTAATATCAAGAATATTCTTGAAAGCTTCAACTGAAAAGGCAAGCACAGGTCTTTGATGTACAAATGTGGTGCTTGCAAGACCTGTAAAAATATAAATGATGGTATGAATGTCTTTATAAGAAGTTTTGAACGTACTCTAGGATGCCCGGGTAGGTGCAACTGCAGTACCACTATGGTGGTTTATTTAGCTGCAGGCTTATCATGCCCTGGTTTCTATGTAGGCAAGACCAAAAGAAAGCTGCAGGATCACATTACTGAGCACCTTAGAGACATTAAAAATTAAAAAAAATGAACAGCGCTTTATATGTTCACACTCTAGAATGTCCCAACTATAAGAGATTTTTATTCTTTGTCATTGACAGAGTACAGAGTGATTCTAGGGGTGGGGATGATGAATTAGAAGCCAGAGAAACTAAATGGCAACTGAGATTAAATGCTTGTTGCAAGCCAGGTTTAAATAACTATTGTTCAATAGCTCCCTTTTTGAAGCAAAGGGCAGCAGAGGTTTAATTTCAAGTGTACTGTGAAAACACTTATCTGACTGCAACTAATAGACCAATTATGTTCTGCACTTTTAAGTCTATTGGTTTAACAATGTTTTATACTTTTATGTTCATTATTAGTATTAATACTAATAGTTTTATCTTGAATGTATTGACTGTATTGACTGTTGTGGTTTACAGCATGTTATTTTGCATATTACATATTCAGGGGAAGTATGCCTGTCAATCTCGCCTTCATTCTTGCTGGATGGGTTCGGAGCCGAACCTCGGCTCCAACTCGGCCTATTACTAAAGCTCAAGAGCTATTTTTACTGGCTCGAGGCTATCCTGTGTCCCATAATGCTAGGCGTGATATACCCAGATCTCATTTGCCGCTTCAGCTACGAGGTTGCGTCTTTTTGCCGGCTCCAGGTTGTATTAATATTTTTCTTGTTTTTAGTCAGCTTTTTGGGTTAAAATCTTAGCGATAGTGTTTTATAGTTACCACCCTTTAGATCCCTGTTTAGGATTCCCTCTTAGGTAGTTTTTGATACAGTTTTTCCCCTCACCTAATAGTTAGGCCCTTGGCCAAACCTCTTCCATACTTTTTTGTCTGTAGATGTATGTGTGTGCCTAGTTAAATTTTATTAATAAGTGTGGGTTTTTTTTGTTTATTCTGGTCTGTTACAACCTTTTTGTGTGTGTGTGTGTGTGTGTGTTTGGCTGATTGTGACTAGACCTCCCTGAGTTGTCCTTGTCTGCCAGTCATCCTTGTTTCAGGATGTCAAAAGACACCAAGGTCTCGGGCTTCAAGAAGTGTGACTCGTGCTGTCAGAAGATGTCTCTGACAGACGGTCACACTTCTTGTGTATATTGCTTGGGCCCTCTGCACCTGCAGGACTCTTGTTCTGTCTGCCATGCGTTCAGTCCAAGAGTCCTGCAGGAACGCAGAAACAAACTTATTTTAAGAGGCTTGTTAAAGCCTGAAGGTTCCCCGGCTAAGCCTTCGTCGGGTAAACCTTCCAAGCCCGCCAAACCGTCGGCTCCATGTTCTGAGCCGTCGCTGAGTGGTGCTACTACTACCCCCGCATTGGTTCTGGCCGGAACCGATGATTCGAGGCCTCAGTCGTCTCCGACTCTGCTGTCGGAGCCGTCTTTGAGCAAGAAGCGTTCCAGGTCTCCTTCCCTGGAATCTGTCCATTCGGCTCCGAAGTCTCCCTTGTTATCGGAGCGGAGTCACAGGTCCCATTCCTCTCAGTCTTCCGGGCTGTCGGACCATGACCTCGAGAGGGTGGTTAGCAGACTACTTAAGTCGCAGGCACTGGCCCAAATGTTGCATAGCCCTCCTCATCAGGCAGTGACTTTCACTACTCCCTCTTCGATTCCTCCTCCAACTCTTCCTGTGAGTTAGGAGCCGGAGATCGTTTGGGTCGAGACCGTCGGAGCCGATACCACTCCTTTCGGCTCCCTCGTCGGCTCCGATCTCTTCCTTGGTTTCATCCTTGGAGGGATCTGGGTGCCGGGACACTCTCGTCGGCTCCGAGGGGGTGAGTGGCATCGGACCCTTGTCCGACCCCGTTCTCCCTCTTGGAGCTTCAGCGCAGGTGAGTTCAGCCCCATCGGCCTCGGAGCCGTCCCTCTTGGTGCCGGGAGGAGTCCTTGTCTCTTCAGAGTGGGGACCCCCTTCCCTGCCTGATAGGGGCGCCTTTGAGGTCATGAGGAGTGTGCTGGCCCCTGTGCCTGCTCCACGGTCGGCTCCTCCCTCTATGGTGCCTGCTTCAGTCTCTACCCGCTCTCCCGATCCCAAGCATGGAGAACCATTGCTACAGGTAGCCCCATTGGGTGTATCCTCCTCTTCCGAGGCCTCCCCTGATCCTTTAGGGGAGCCCCCTCGAAAGAGAAAATGCAAGAGGAAGCATGTAGACTCCCCTGAGTCAGTCACATCGGACACTGACTTGGATGACTCAGAAGGGTCCCCAAGGTCCCCCTCTGAGGATGTCTCATTTTCTGACATCCTGGAGATTCTTAAGCACAGGGGAAACTGAGGACGAGACTGTGTACCTGGATGTGTTCGGTTCTCACCCTTCCACCTCCTGGGTGTCAACGCCTTTCGACCCGCTCATGGATGTGGTGGCTCGAAAGGCGTGGACGGCTCCGGATACTATGGAACCAACTCCCCCGGAGGCCTACAAAATTTATTACAGCCCCTTCTGACAAGCAGTTTCTAACTAAGGGCATCCCTGTTGATGCCATGGTGGTGGCGGCGACCGCTAAGAAGGAGTTGGCTAAACCCTTCAGTACCTGTCCATCCTCCTATTAAGAAGTCTAGGACTATGGACAGGTATGGCAAGCGAATGTTTTCCTCAGCGACCTTTGCTATGCGGTCGCTGAATTATTTGTGCCATTTCAACCATCTCCAGAGAGACCTTCTCAAGGAACTGGGTGATAACCTTACAGGACCCATCAGCTGCGGGGTCTCAGAAAAAGATCAACTCCCAGCTGGGGACCCTAAACTCTATTGTCAACTCCTCCATGCGGCTCATTTCCTATGCAGCCGATGGAGTGAGTAGGGCTGCAGGCACAGGCGTTGCTCTAAGGAGACACGCCTGGATGCGGCTTTGCAATTTTGCTGACCCCTTCAAGGCATCCTTCACGAACACCTCCTTTGATGGTTCTGCCTTGTTTGGACCTCAAGTGAAGGATACATTGACCAGGTGGGAGCAGGAAGGCAAGACTCTGCTGTAGGAGTCTGTTTTTCTACCCCTTCTAGACCATACCCTAAGGGTCAGAAAGGTGGGAAAATGTGGTTCCGCAAACCTCAGGGAGTACTGCCTGACGCACGTGGTGAGCTTCCCTCCAGAGGCAGAGGAGGGAACAATAATAGATGCTGCCCGAGGGGCAGGGGGGGGTCCGCAGAATCAGGGTAGCAGAGAATCCTTCTCTGACAAACCCTTCCAGCACCCCTGAGGAGCTGCCCAACTGTCCACCTTCAGAGGCAGTCGGGGTGAAGACTATCACTGTACCCAGAAGCCTGGCATTCCCTCATGCAAGACAATTGGGTATGGTCGATCATATCCGAGGGTTACAAAATTCCCTTTATTCATACCCCACAACCGCCAAAAGGGCCCCTTCCAGACATTCCACCCAGTCTGAAGGATCAAGCAGCACTAGAAATTTCAAAGCTGCTAGAAAAAAGAGCCATCCAGCCAGTCCCAGCAGACCAACAAGGATCTGGAGTCTACTCCAAGTTCTTTTTGGTACCAAAAAAGACAGGGGACTGGAGACCTATTTTGGATCTCAGCAGGCTGAACAAGTCTGTTCAAAGAACGAAATTCCGGATGGTCACGCTTCAGTCCATTCTACCTTTTCTGGGTCAGGACAATTGGATGTGCTCTATAGACCTTCAGGATGTGTACTATCATATCAAAATGAACAGGCGCTCCAGGAGGTTTCTCTGCTTCCGGCTGGGAGCCAGTCACTACCAATTCAGAGCCCTGCCCTTTGGCCTCACCACAGCCCCCAGGGTGTTTACCAAATGCATGGTAGTGGTTGCGGCTCACCTGAGACGAAAAGGATTCCAGGTGTTTCCATACTTAGATGACTGGCTCCTTACTGCCACCACCAAGCGTCAGCTACTCCATTCCAGAGATTATATCCTCCAAATTTGCAACGAGCTAGGTATCTCTATAAACTCCGAAAAGTCTGCCTTGTCAGTCTATTACCTTCATAGGCGCCGTTTTAAACACTGTCGAACTGTCTGCAAAACTGCCTGTACAAAGGATTTCAGACATTCGAGGTCATGTTTAAATCCTACTACAAGAGAGCAGAGTTCAGGCCAGATTCGTACTAAAAACCTTAGGTCTCATGGCAGCAGCTATCACATTACTTCCCCTAGCTCGTTTTCACATGCGGATCCTGCAATGGATGCTGTTTTCCCAGTGGTCCTTTCAACAGCTTCTAATGTCACACAGCATTCTAATCACTCAGTCATGCAAAAGACACCTTTCGTGGTGGATGGTCTCCCCTCAGGCTCTTCAGGGCGGACCCTTTGTCTTTCCTCCTCCTGTGGCTACTGTGACAACAGATGCCTCCCTGATCGGGTGGGGAGGGCATTTTCAGGGCAGGACAGTCCAGGGCACATGGCAGCCTTTCGAAAGCCACTTGCACATAAATGTCTTGGAAATGAGAGCGGTACTTTTAGCGTTGCAGGCCCTTCAAGACTCTCTACCCACCGGGACTATTGCAATTCAGACAGAGACAGTATGTCTGTAGTGTGATACATCAACAAGCAGGGCGGAACCAGGTCCTACCCCCTATGTCGAGAAGCACTCAGACTGTGGCAGTGGGCGATCTCTTCTCAACGGTTTCTGGTAGCAACGCATATCCCCGGGAAGTCTAACGTCATAGCGGATGGGCTGAGCAGAGCCATTCTCATGCCCCACGAGTGGTCTCTCAACCAGCTAGTTGCGGAAAAAATCTTCAGGAGGTGGGGTCAGCCTTGCTGCGATCTTTTTGCAACCCCTCAAAACACCAAATGCCCAGACTTCTTCACCCTCTTCCCTCTCCCAGGTCTTCCCCGCAGAGACGCTCTAGTCCACGATTGGCCCCAGGGTCTTCTGTATGCTTTTCCCCCTTTTCCCTTAATTACTCAGCTGATCCAGAAAGCAACTGTTTTGAGATCCAGAATGATCCTTGTTGCCCCTTACTGGCCTCGACAAATTTGGTTTCCGTTCCTGCAACGTCATCTACTAGATCAACCCTGGCATCTGGACCCAGTGCCAGATCTTTTGGCATCAGTCGGGCGGACTGCATCTGTCTCTCCAATCTCTCAACCTCACAGCTTGGTTGCTCCATTTCCAACCCTAGCCAGGCTTCCCTCAATCTCTCATTCAGTTTGTGACATCATCCTTGCTTCTCACAAGTCTACTACCAGAAAGACTTATGCTAGCAAATGGAAGCGTTTCTCTGTTTGGGCAGGGGAGAAACAAGTTGACCCTTTTACAGCCCCTGTCCATACAATCTTAGACTTTTTGGCAGAACTTTTTCAAATGGGATCTTCTTCAGCCACCATCAGAGTTCAGTTGGCAGCCATTGCGAATTTTCACGTTGGATTGTCAGAGACCAGCATTATGTCACACAAACTTTGTAAAGCC
The DNA here is from genome assembly GCF_019279795.1 of Protopterus annectens. NCBI lineage: Eukaryota > Metazoa > Chordata > Ceratodontiformes > Protopteridae > Protopterus > Protopterus annectens. The sequence goes on along the minus strand of NC_056743.1, from coordinate 1,484,496,294 downwards.
TTTCTAAAAGGAACCCTCTTACTTAGGCCCCCGGTAAAAGATCCTCCCCCACCATGGGACCTAAATTTGGTGCTGTCGTCTTTAATTCTCCCCCCCTTTGAACCTGCGGCTTCTTGTTCATTAAAGTTGCTCTCTTGGAAAACTCTGTTTTTAGTAGCCATCACTTCAGCGAGAAGGGTATCAGAGCTTCAAGCCCTTTGTGTTCGCCCTCCTTACCTTGTTTTTCATAAAGATAGAGTGTCACTTAGGACTAATCCGTCCTTTTTACCCAAAGTACTCTCTGAAAAAAGTCTGAATCAGACCATCGATCTTCCTGTTTTCTTCCCACTTTATACCAATAGGTCTGAACAGACGTTACATTGTCTAGACGTTCACCGTCAATTACGCTTCTACCTAGATAGAACCAAGCAGATGAGGAAATCATAACAGCTCTTCCTGTCTTACGTGGAAGGGAAACAAGGCCTGCCAGTTTCCAAAGTAACCTTGTCCAGGTGGTTGACCTCTGTTATCATGTTGATATACCAATTGAGGCATAAAGAGCTCCCTATTAAGCCTAGAGCCCATTCAACCAGAGCATTGGCTTCCTCAGTAGCCTTTCAGGCAAGATTGCCAATGGATTCCATTTGTGCAGCGGCCACATGGGCCACTCCTCATACCTTCATTTCTCATTACAAGCTGGACATGACATCTAAAAGTAGGGCTGATTTTGTTTCCACTGTACTCAAGAGATCCATTGAGCCACCCAGGACTAAGGTGCTAGGGACGCTGTCCCATCCAGCACGAATGAAGGCAAGATTGACAACTTAACATTGAGAATTTATGTACTTACCATAACGTTCCATGTTAGTTGTCTTCTTCTCGCCTTCTTTCTTGCGTCCCACCTGGCAAGACCGAGAGTATCTTCTGAGATGGGTTATCATGAGAGTTATCTTCTTAGCTACCTCTTTCCCTTTCTTGGTAACTCTTATAAGAGTTTTTTATATCTAGATGTATAGATAGATATAGATATAGATATAGATATAGATATATATATATATATATATATATATATATATATGTATAGATTGATATATATATGTATAGATATATATATGTATATGTGTGTATATATATATATATATATATATATATATATATATATATATATATATATATATATATTCTCTGTCATTGTGGGGACATGTATGTCCATAGTGTTAGCTATCAAACGAGATCTGGGTATATCACGCCTACCATTATGGGACATAGGATAGCCTCGAGCCGGTAAAAATAGCTCTCGAGCTTTAGTAATAGGCCGAGTCGGAGCCAAGGTTCGGCTCCGAACCCATCCAGCAAGAAAGAAGGCGAGAAGAAGACAACTAACATGGAAACGTTATGGTAAGTACATAACTTCTCATTCTTTTAGTAGCAGGGTCCTGCGTGAAAGAAAAAGGAAGCTAATTGACAGAGGACTTGTAAAATCATCTTTTCAGGAAGCTTTGGGCGGCCATGATAAAGCTGGTAAATCCCTGAAATCTTCTAAATCATCTAAGTCTTCTTCTTCGGAGCATAGAGTTTCGGATCCAACAACATCTAAAAAGACATCAATGTCGACTCCACAGCCTTTGGAGCCGAGCATCTTAACTTTTCAGAGCCAGTCCCCAGTCCTGGAACCGGTCTCTGAAGTACTTAAGTCACTGATATTACAATCAGTGGCACCCTCGATGCACTCATCTCGGTCCTCGATAAGCCTATCTGATTTGGATGTGGATCGTGTGGTGCAGAAGTTGTTACATGCACTGGCGTTTGCAAAATGTTTATTGGCTCCGCCCAAAGTGGTTTCGGAACCGAAATCTGTTCCTCCATCTTCTTCTTTTCCTCCTCTGAGCCATAGCTGTCCTTTGGAGCCGGAGGAGTTGGAGCTGATGATTGTGGAGCCTTCGGAACCGACGCCTGCCCCAGTGCCATCGGATCAGATTACTCGGACCTCCTCGGAACCCATCGAGAAGTGTAGGAGCTGTCGCTCGCCAGTCAGGTCTGGGAGGATAGTCACACTGATCTTTCGGTTCTGACTTTACCTCTTGGGGCCTTGGCTCGGTTGAGTATGGCTCCTATCTCTGAATTGGAGCCCACTGTTCTGGTGCCAAGGGAATCATCTGTTTCTTCAGATCCAGGGGTTCCTTCCCACCGGAGCAGAAGTGCTTTTGAAGCCATGAGGAGAGTAATGTTCCCCAGGACATCCACAACTTCAGGGCCAACTACTTCTTCCCTAAAAGCACCCGTGTCTACATCTGCCTCACAGATCCCTTTGAAGTGTAGAGACCCTGAGCCTCAGGAAGCCCCACTGGGTGGTCCCTGCTCTTCCGAGTCCTCACCAGAATCTCCCACAGATGAGGTTCCCAGGAAGAGAATTTGCAAGAGGAAGCATCTAGACTCCCCGCAGGAGTCCATCACATCTGACACCGACTTGTATGAATCAGAAGGGTCCCCCTCTAAAGATATCTCATTTGCAGATATCTTAAAACAATAAGTGAGAAGGTCACACTGAAAAACCAATCTGTAAAAACTAAATGAAAACTGTAACCAAGCTGGAACTTCCAGTGAAACCTGAAACCTCTCCAATCAGAGGCACATGGAATATATGCAAATGACCCTTATGAACACCAGGTGTTTCAGCTAATTGGCAAGTCTGAATGCCCATAACTTGTTTCGTCATTTTAATGGGCAATTTCAGGCCATTAAAGCCAAACCCCACTAGCTGTGGATATGGATATTTCGGCCTTATGACCTCATCAGTACAGCACAAGCAGTGTGTTTGACTAAGCATATGAAACACAGGGCTGTTATACCCAGCTGGTGTCCATTATCATTAGGTGACTGCAAAATATCCCAAATAACAAACTAAAAGATAACTAAGAAGGTCACACTGAAAAACCAATCAGTAAAAACTAAATGAAAATTCCAACCAAGCTGGAATATCTTGGAAATCCTAAAGCAGAGGGGTGGCTGGAAGCCCACCAACCCTACTGAGGATGAGTCGGTCTTCCTGAAAGTTTTTGGGTCTCAGCCCTCAACATCTTGGGTGTCTCCTCCATTCAATGAGCTTATGGAGTTGGTCTCACGAAGGACGTGGGAGTCTCCGGACACCATGGAGCCTGTCCCTAGGAGGCCCAATAAATTTATTTCTGCCCCTCATGATAAGACCTTTCTCACAAAGGGAGTGCCTATTGATGCCATGGTGGTGACGGCAGCCACCAAAAAGGAGATGTCGGAAACTTCTTCCTCAGTCCATCCTCCTAATAGAGACTCTAGGATCATGGATAGAAATGGGAAGCGCATGTTTAGATCAGTGACTTTTGCCATGCATTCACTTAACTGCCTCACACATTTCACAAGACTGCATAGAGACCTCCTAAAAGAGCTTGGAGGTACTCTACAGGGTACTGTAGCTGAGGGAGCAACAGACAAGGTTGCATCCCAGCTTGCTACCCTTAATTCTATAGTGAACTCTTCCATGCATCTGATTTCATGTGCAGCTTGATGGTACGAGTAGGGGAGTGGGTACAGGAATTGCTCTTAGGAGACACACCTGGATACGCTTATGTTCCTTTGCGGAGCCCTTTAAGTCATCCTTTGTCAACACCCCTTTTGATGGCTCTTCTCTTTTCAGGCCCAAAGTTAAGGAAACTCTGACCAGGTGTGAGCAGGAAGGAAAGACTCTGTTTGCCGTAGGAGTTCATTTTTCCACTCCTACTAGACCCTACCCCAAGGGTCAAAAGGGAGGAACGATGTGGTTCCAAAAAGCTCAAGGAGCCTTTCTTGACACACATGGTAAACCCCCTCCAGGGGCAATGGAGGGTGCAATAATGGATGACGCCGCCCTCATTGCAGAGGGGGTCTGCAAAATCAGGTTGACAGAGACCAGTTCTTTGGGAAGCCCTACCAGCACTCCTGAAAGGAGGCCTGACTGTCCTACTCTGGAGGCAGTTGGGGGTCACTTATCATTGTATCCAGATGCCTGGCTAAAAATAGCAAACAACTGGGTACAAAGCATGAATTCCAGAGGGTATTTTGTCCCCTTCGCCACGCGTCCTTCCCTTGATAACAAAAATCCCGGACGTTCCGCCCAGTTACAGGGAACAAGCAACAATAGAGGTCCAAAGGTTGCTAGAAAAGAGTCATCCAGCTAGTCACAGCAGACCAGATAGGATCTGGAACTTAACTCAAGATTCTTTTTAGTTCCAAAAAAGACAGGGGAAAGGAGACCTATTTTGGACATCAGCAGACTAAGCAGATCTGTCAAGAAGTAGTTGTGGATGGTCACGCTACAATCGATACTTCCCTTCTTAGGGAAAGACAATTGGATGTGCTCGATAGATCTCCAGGATGCATACTACCACATAAAAATGGCCAGACGATCCAGGGATCATCTGCACTCCTAGCTGGGAGCCAATCACTACCAATTTCAAGCCCTGCCCTTTGGTCTCACTACAGCCCCCAGAGTGTTCACCAAATGTATGGCAGTGGTCACGGCTCACCTGAAGTGTTTGGGATTCCAGGTGTTTCCTTACCCAGACGATTGGCTTCTGTCCGCTACCACCAGGCATCAGCTTATACAAGCCAGGGACACAACACTTACTCTTTGCAATCAACTAGGGATTATCATAAGCTCAAAAATCTACCTTGTCGCCATCTCAACATATCGTTTTTATCGGAGCAGATTTGGACACCACCACTTTAAAACTTCCTTTAGAAAGGATATCAGTACTTTGTCAGCAAATTCTGAATGTCATTTCCAGAGACAAGGTGCCAGCCTCAGAAGTGCTAAAACTGTTGGATATGATGGCAGCTGCAGTAATAGCAATTCCACTGGGTCATGTGCACATGCAGATTCTGCAATGGCTTCTGTCCACGCAATGGTCATATCAAGAGTTCTCAATGTCACACTTCATTATTCTAGCAAACACATGCAAAAAGGATCTTCTGTGGTGGATGACCTCTTTCCAAGTAACGATAGGTCGTCCTTTTATCCTACCCTCACCATCGGCCACGGTGACCACGGACTCTTCCCTGATTGGGGGGGGGGGGGCATTTTCAGGGAAGAGCAGCCCAAGGCACATGGGCCAAATAAGAGACACATCTGCATATCAGTGTCCTGGAGATGAGAGCGGTACTCTTGGCTTTGCAGTACTTTCAGGACTCTCTCCCTCTGGGGACAATTGCGATTTAGACGGACAACATGTCGGTGGTCTGGTACTTAAACAGGGAGGAACCAGGTCCTGTCCCCTTTGTCGAGAGGCCCTAAGAGTATGGCAGTGGGCTACATCCACCCAGGGCTTTCTGATAGCAATGCACATCCCGGGGAAATCCAACTTGATTGCAGACAAACTGAGCAGGGCGATTTTGTTGCCTCACAAGTGGTCCCTCATAAAAGGAATAGCGTAAAGAATATTCCACAAATGGGGCCAGCCTTGCTGCGATCTCTCTGCATCCCCCATGAACACAAAATGCACAAGCTACTTTGCCCTGATTTCCTCCTGTGGGAGATTCCCCAAGGGACGCACTCATACGCAATTGACCTGCGAGTCTCCTTTATGCATTTCCAACAATTCCCCTGATACCCAAGGTATTACAGAAAGCCAAAGCCCTGGGAAGGACCATCACTCTAATAGCCCCTCATTGGCCTTGTCAGATTTGGTTCCCCTTCCTTCGACCTCATCTGTTGGAAGAGCCTTGGATTCTAGACCCAGTTCCATAATTCTGATGCACTCGTCGGGGGCTCTTCGTCCATCCCTTCAGTCCCTAAAATTGACAGCTTGGCTGCTACAATTCCCAACATAGCCAGGTTTCATAACCTCTCAAATGACATGCAACATATCTTAATATCTTCTCATAAATCCTCTACTAGGAAGTTGTACCTCAACAAATGGAAGAAATTTTCCATATGGGCTTCTCAGAATAACATTGACCCTTACCAAGCCTCTAGTTCCTCTATATTAGAATTTTTGACTGTGCTTTTCAACAAAGGAGCGGCTGCAGCTACAATTTGTGTGCAGCTTGCTGCCATCTCTAATTTTCATCTTGGTACTGAAGGCTTTAACATAATGTTACAAGCTAGCCAAAGCCTTTCTCAAAGGTACTTTCCACCTTAGACCACCAGTTAAAATCCCCTTATGCCCCCTGCAACCTAAATTTTATGCTCTCATGCATTATTCTCCCACCTTTTGAGCCAGCTTCTTCATGCAATTTGAAATTTTTGTCTTAGAAGACTATCTTTTTAGTAGCCATCACATCTGCTCGAAGAGTCTCAGAACTGCAAACCTTGTCCATAAAACCTCCTTATTTGGTTTTTCATGCTGACAAGAGTTTCACTGCAAACAAATCCTTCATTCTTACATGAAGTTTGTACTGAAGCTAACCTTAACCAAATTATAGATTTACCGTAAACACACCAACAATTTGGAGTATATGCTGCACAAACTTGATGTTGACAGCTCAGATTTTACCTAGATAGAACCAAAGAATTCAGAAGATCCGAACAACTTTTTGTTTCCTTTTCAGATTCTAGAAAAGGTATGCCTGTGGCAAAAACAACCCTATCAAAATGGTTATCTGATTGCATCACTTTCACTTACTCAGCTGCCAATTTACCTCTACAACACAAAATTAAGGCTTATTCTACCAGAGCTGTGGCTACATCTTCTGCATTTTCAGCTAAGCTACCAGTAGACAATATTTGTGCAGCAGCCACTTGGTCAAAGCATCATACCTTTATCACTCATTACAAACTCGATAGAGCCTCCTTTTGTTCTCCTGTCCTGAGAAACATACTCCCGTGAGCCACCCGAAAAAGATGGTGCTTGGAACGCTACTCATCTGTAAGAATGAAGGGTGAGATAGAACAGCTTCACATAAAGAAGTTTTGTACTCACCATAACGTTCCATGCGAGTTGTCCATCTCGCCTTCATTCTTACTTCCCACTCTCCTACCCTCTCCAGGTTTTTTCCAAGGACTGAGATTCATGTTTTATCATAGTCACTTTGTCTTTCCTATGGTTTTTACCTTAAAAGTGACAGAATGGCATATGGTATTATTAGAGACAGCAAGCAAGATCTGAGGTAACTCAAGATGCATCATGGGATAGGGACTTGGCATCGAGCTGTCTGAAGACCTCGAGCTTTGTAGTTGGCTGACTCGGTGCCGAGGATCGGCTCCGAATCCATGTGTAACAATAAAGGCAAGATGAACAACTCACATGAACAACGCTCACTTTGGGTGCAGCGGTTAGTGTTGTCGCCTCACAGCAAGAGACTCTCCGGTTCAATTCTTGGCTGGAGCACCTTCTGTGCAGTGTCTGCATGTCCTCCCTGCGGTCAAGTGAATTAAAGACATGCAGGTAGGTGCAAGCGTGTGTGGGTTTGCCTTCTTTGAAGATTGGGTGCCGGGCTGGCAACTCGGCACCGTAAAAATTCACTGCCAATCATTAGCGGAGCGGAGTGGCAGCCCCTAACCGGGAAAAAACAAAAAGATAGTTTTACTATTAAACGTCTGATATGGAACTGATTAATGCTGGCATTACATGCTAATATTGTACATGCTAATATTGTTATAAACAAATGCCAAACATTGTAAATATTTTATAATGAAAAATTGACATTGGTGCTGTTTTTTGATACTCTTGAATGCACTTTTACTCCTTCAAACTAAATGCTTTCTTAGATGCCACACTTGAACAGATCCCCAGGGCCTTAATTCTTTATTTTTAATTTTTCATGGTATTTCCATCTTAGCAGTTATAGCTATGTTTTTCAGCCTACTTAGGTGTTCACTTGTAGATTTATACACATGTTCATTACGTTGTATGTTTTTTACACACAAACCAGATGAAGTATTTTTTTGGTATGAAAGCAATCTTTGTTAAAAGTGTTTCAGTTTATAAGTATTAATATTTATTCTGATAGATGTTTAGTTGATCTTTTTTGTTAATTAGTGATTTTGTTAGTGAGTTAGTTTCTTAAAGTTTGGATTAGTAGGTTAGCCTTAGTAAACTGTTCTTGCATATATTTCTCTCTAGCTTTTAGTTTCAGTTATAAGGTAGCACAGTCTCAGTTTACGCTATGGTGTTAACAGGGAAGGGGGACTTGGTTAAAGGAATGAGTGAAGGCTTTTATTGTTGTTAACAGAATCACCCTCTGCAACCACCCCCTTGCTCTAAATAACCTGGTTATATGTAAATAATTGCTTTTGATGCTTTTCATTATACTCAACTGCGATCACTTGTTTGTATGTTTCAGTGAAGGATAGTCCATTTTTAACCCCACCTACTGTTTTCTGTTTTATTATTTTGTACTATGTATTTTATAGTTCAATTTTTATTAGTGAACTAGGTGCATAACATAATGCAAGGAGAGAACTTCACACCCTCCACACTGCAAAAGTTTTTTTCTTGGTTTAGAGTATGAGAATAATACATGAAATAAGAGCATATTTGAAACCGTTACATCTTCTGTTAACGTAAGCAGAAATAAGGCTGTAAACATCAAAAATACAAGAAGCTGAAATTATAATCTCAGTAAGAAGTTAAAGTATATGGAAACTTCTGGAAGTGATGAAATTCTAGTGGAAGTGTGGGAGATGAAGGAACACTAGCTAAAGTCTAGCTAGTATTTTAATAACATTTTTCTCTGTGGGGATTGGTGTACCACTACTGCATCTTTTGTCACTCTTGGCCCTTGCTGCCTGGCTACTGTTGGTTCCCTTCCAGCCAATTATAGCCCATTTGGTTTCCTGCAAAAATTAACTTGATATTTAACATTTACAAACTTGGATCCATGGTGGATGGATCCCTTAGAGTGACCCAGGTAACGTAATATTTGGTTAATGGCTCCAACACTGGAGTAGCCAGGCAGGAATGGAGAATTGCAAAGGGACGTGGCCTATTTGCTTGAGAGTAGTGGGTGCTCAGAGAGCACATGGGGAAGTAAGGTTTTTCTGATGATCAGGGAAACCCCTTCCTATACTTAAAGGGTGGGTGTAGGCTGCTTGTTGGCAATGTTCCTTGAAGAAGCGAGGGATGATCAGTCAACCTTTCTGTCTCTAAGTTGGATAGCTGCAGGGAAGCCAAAAGAAAGAACCTTTGAACCATGCCTATTAGCTGTTTAAATAACTCCCTTCTGGTCAGCCTTGACCCCTGTGAGGGACGCCAAATAAGCCAGTTGCCCGGGAGGTGGCTGATAGTTAACAGGCAGCAAGGGAGTAAAGAGTGATAAAGAAAAAAACACATTTACAGAGGAGTCCAAGGTGAATTGTGGTGGTGAGCTGTTTAAACTGTTTAGTTTTCTGAGAGAAAATAGGCTATCAAAAAGAAAATGGGGTATCCACATTCTGCCCCCACCCCTGGTCAAAGAAACCATCGTGAAAAACTTTCAAAAGCAAACTTCACATTACTTAAGACTGAGGTGGAAAGTTTCAAAGCCCCCATGCTAAAGGATAACGCTGTCCAAGCTGCAAAATCCTTTACTAATGCACTCTACAGGCACCTACAAGAATGCATGGATCATGCTATCCCAAGCAAAGACAAGACTCACTCCTCCAAGAAAAGGAAACCAGTCTGGTGGACCCCTGCCATAAGCATACTATACAGTAGAAGGAGGAAACTAGTACATAAGAGTAAAATCCCAAGAAGGGAAGACGTCCCTGATCAGTATCAGCAGGAAACTACGATCCCTCATAAAATCATCCAAGGCTAGCTTTGAAAGAAAAAATTGCCAAGCACTCCAAAGATTAACCACAAGGCATTCTTTAGCTATGTCAAGAATCTAAGTGGCAATTCTCAGATCTGCTCAGAGTTAGTGCAGAATGGCACAAAATACACTGAACCACCCGACATCGCCAATATCCTGGTAGACAGGTTCAGTGCAAACTTCACCCCCAAAAGGGCCCATAACCATACCAGAAGAATGTAGTGCCCATGAAATCACAGACACTCAGTTTAAAACAGCCCTGTCCAAAGCCAAAAACACAGCATCAGTAGGACCGGATGGTGTCCCAGGCTGCTTCCTACATGAGCTCCAAGATGAACTAACCCCTCACCTAAACACACTGTTCAAACTCAGCCTCTCCACAGGCTACATGCCCATAGAGTGTCGCACAGCAACGGTTATTCTGCTCCACAAAGGTGGAGCCACAACAGACCCCGGGAACTATCGCCCTATATCCTAACTAGCTTGGTCTGTAAGGCTATGGAGTGCATCATCATGGATCTCATTAACAGAGACATTGGGAACCTCCAAACACTGAACCCTACCCAGTTTGGCTTTGTTAAGGGCAGATCATGCCTCCTAAACCTGGTGGACTTCTTTGAGACAGTTACCAAGGCTGTAGATGGAAAGGTGGTCCACACAGCCTACTTAGACCTCGCAAAGGCCTTCAACGCCATTCCCCATTCAGGTATTATAGACAAGTTCACCAGCCTGAAAATAAACCCCTACATCACGAGATGGGTTGCTGACTGGCTCACGAACAGAACCCACATGGTAAAGAGTTGCGGGAGCTAGGTCTGACTCTAAACTGGTTACAAGTGGTATTCCCCAGGGCTCAGTCCTATGATCCCTCCTGTTAGGCATGTAATTGTCAGAGGTACAAGCAAGCACAGGAGGACTATGGCTGATGACTGCAAACTAGGGGCTATAATTGACTCTCAGGCTGACACAGACATCCTCCAAAAAGGTCTCACTGAGACAGATACCTGGTGTCAAAACCTTGGCCTCAAGCTAAATGCCAAAAAGTGCATAATCATCCCCTTTGGAAAAAAAGTACCCACAAACAACCACATAGGTGGTAGCCCCCTAAATACAGAAGACGTAATAAGGGATCTGGGGACCCAAGTAGATAGTAACCTCTCCTTTGATAATCACATTGCCAAAGTGGTTAGAAAATCCTTCTGTGTGGCCCACCTAATCACAAAAGGGTTTGTATCCAGATCAAGAGAGGCCATTGTGTCCCTGTATGCATCACTCGTCAGACCCATCATAGAGTGCAATGCCCCATTTGGGATGTACCTTACAAGACACCTGCAACAGCTGGAAAGACCACAGAAGCACCTCACCAAGAGGATCCACTGGCCTCAAACAGGTACCGTATGCAGCTCAACTGAAGAAACTCTAGCTGTACTCGGTTGCATACCGCCTACTCAGAGGTGATCTCTGCCTGACATACAAGGCCATGTCCAACACAGAATTGATGGACATGCTCCACCTAAAGAAAACCATATCCCCTCGAGCCACACGCTCTAGGGATCTAAATCTCACCACAACAATAAATAGGACGTACCGGGGGGATAGATTCCTGTCCCAGAGACTTCCAGTGCTCTGGAACAAGATTAGAGTCTACATTAGGCAGAGCTCCTCGCTAACCCTCTTCAAGGGAAACCTTGACGAGTGGATGGGAAACCAAGTTTACCCCAGAGATCACTTCAATGGCTCTGCTGGACAGAGGCACAGGGAACTAGTCTAAGGGGGCGGCGAAAGCCAACACATTCCGGCTAGGCTTATAAATGCCTTTGGGCAAATAGCCTAGTACCTACCTACGAACCTATGAATCTATAGTTGTCCATGTCACCTTTACTTTGCAATGTTAAGTTGTCAATCTCGCCTTCATTCTTGCTGGATGGGTTCGGAGCCGATCCTCGGCTCCGACTCGGCACTAGCTTTAGCTCGAGAACTCCTTTTACCAGCTCGAGGCAACCCTATATCCCATGATGCAAGGCGGAACTACCTCAGATCTCGTTTGCCGCTTAGCGAAAGAGGTCTCCTTTGCCAGCTGAGGTAAGTTTTTTCTTGTTAAAGAAGAAAAAGTTTAGTTAGGGGTTTAATTTCCCTTCAGTGTTAGGTTAGCCTGTATTTAGTACAGCCCACCCTATTCCCTTCCTTTTAAACTTTTAAAATAGTTTTTTCAGTTAAAGTTTTAGTCAGGCCTAGTTCCCCAAGTTATTCCCTTCCTGTGTGTCTGTGTAGGGATTAAGTTGTGTGTTTGTGGGGACTGTTTGTGTATATCCTTTTAGGATGTCTAGGGAAGGCAAGGTCTCAGGCTTCAAGAAGTGTGACCAGTGCTGTCAGAAAATGTCCCTGACAGACGGTCACACTTCTTGTGTGTATTGCCTGGGGCCTTTGCACCTGCAGGACTCCTGTGCGTTGTGTCATGTCATGCCTTTAGCCAGAGAGTCCTGCAGGAAAGGAGGAACAAATTGATCCTCCGAGGTTTATTAAAACCTGAAGGTTCTCCTCCTAAGCCAGGGGCAGGAAAACCTCTTAAGCCACCGAAGGCTCAGGCTACAGTGTCCAAGCCTCCTCCGGTGGCTCCGGCTCCGTCGGAGCCGATATCGGCTCCGGCTGGAGCCGATACTTCTTCTGCTAGAGTAGTGGGTTCGGTGCCGGTCGGCTCCGATACCCTGACTACCGTTGCCTTGTCGGCTCCGGCTGGAGCCGACACTTTATCCAGCATCGGGCGAGATCCTCGGCTCCATCTGGGGTTCAAGGGACTTCGGCTCCGATGGCTCCGGCCCGTAAGAGATCCCGGTCCCCTTCGATACTAAGTATTCACTCGGCTCCGGGGTCTCCTCTTTTGTCGGAGCGGAGCCATCGGAGCCGATCTTCGAGATCTTCCAGGCTGTCTGACCATGATTTGGAGAGGGTGGTAAGCAGGCTGTTGAAATCTCAGGCACTGGCCCAAATGCTCCATAGCCCGTCTCAACAGACTTCGGCTATAGCCCCGATTCTTGAGATTCCTCCTCCGACTCCACACCAGAGTTCGGAGCCGGAGCTTCTTGGGACAGCGACTGTTTCGATGCCAGAGGCGATACATCCTTCGGCTCCGTCATCCTCGGCTCCGATCTCCTCCTTGAGACTTTCCTTGGAGGGATCCGGTCGTCGGGTTTCCACTGTCGGCTCCGAGGGGGCTAGTGGCATCGGACCCTTGTCCGACCCCGCTCTCCCTCTCGGGGCTTCGGCTTTGGTAAGCTCGGCACCGACATCGGCCTCGGAGCCTTCTCTCTCCTTGGAGCCAACCATTCCTGTTTCTTCGGAGCGGGTGTGTTCAGGTCTCCCGGGGAGAGGAGCCTTTGAGGTGATGAGGAGTGTCCTGGCCTCTGAGCCTGGTCAACGGTCTATCCCTCTAGCTCCTCCCTCATCAGTGCCTGCAGATGCCTCTTGCCAGCCTCTTGCTCTCAGGCCCAGGGATCCATCGCCCCAGGTTTCCCCACTGGGAATTTCCTCCTCTTCCGAGGTTTCTCCTGACCCTGCAGGGGAACCCCATCGGAAGAGGACGTGTAAGAGGAAACACACAGACTCCCCTGAGTCTACTACATCTGATACCGACTTAGATGAGTCGGAGGGTTCCCCACGGTCCCCCTCTGAGGATGTCTCATTTTCAGACATCCTTGAGCTCCTCAAATAGAGGGGGAATTGGCCCTCCATTGACCCCTCCGAGGATGAGTCGGTATACCTGGAGGCTTTTGGATCCCGACCCTCCACCTCCTGGGTGTCTCCGCCTTTCGACCCACTCATGCAGGTAGTGGCTCGGAAGGCGTGGCGCTCCAGATTCTGTGGAACCTGTCCCCAGGAGACCATCCAAGTTCATCACGGCCCCTTCGGACAAACAGTTCCTGTCCAAAGGTGTCTCTGTGGATGCTATGGTGGTAGCGGCCACTAAGAAGGAACTGGCGGATCCTTCAGTACCTGTCCATCCTCCTAATAAGGATTCTAGGACCATGGACAGGTATGGAAAGTGGATGTTTTCTTCAGCGACCTTTGCTATGCGTTCGCTGAATTACCTTTGTCACTTCACCAGGCTTCAACGAGATATTCTCAAGGAACTGGGAGAAGTAGTCCAGGATCCTTCGGCTGCTGGGGCTCAGGAAAAGATTGCCTCTCAGCTTGCTATCCTGAATTCTATATCTAACTCCTCCATGCGGCTCATATCTTATGCAGCCGATGGAATGAGCAGGGCCGCAGGCACAGGTGTTGCTCTTAGACGCCAAGCCTGGATGCGGCTGTGTAATTTTGCGGACCCCTTTAAGGCGTCCTTTACCAACACCCCCTTTGACGGTTCGGCTTTGTTCGGACCTCAGGTGAAGGATACTTTGACCAGATGTGAACAGGACGGTAAAACTCTTTCTGCCGTTGGAGTCCAGTTTTCCACTCCTTCTAGACCATATCCCAAGGGTCAGAAGGGGGGGAAGATGTGGTTCCATAAAGCCCAAGGAGCTACACCGGACACACGTGGTCAGTTTACCCCAGAGGCAGAGGGGTAACAATAATAGCCGCCCTAGAGGCAGGGGGTCCTCAGAACCAGGGCAACAGGGAGTCTCTTCCTGAGAAGCCCTTTCAGCATCCCTGAGGTGTTGCCCGACTGTCCACCCTTGGAGGCAGTCGGGGAAGAATTTCGCTGTACCCAGTAGCCTGGCAATCCCTATCACAAGAGAAGTGGGTACAGTCGATCATATCCGAGGGTTACAAAATCCCTTTGAAAGGTTTCCCGTACCTCTACAATCCCTTCCAGACATCTCACCCGGTCAAAGGGATTTGGCAAGACAGGAAGTTTCAAAACTCCTGGAAAAAAGAGCCATCCAAACAGTGCCGGCAGACCAAGTAGGATCCGGCTTCTACTCAAGATTCTTTTTGGTCCCCAAAAGGACGGGAGATTGGAGACCGATACTAGACCTAAGCAGACTAAACAAGTCTGTCAGAAAGGCAAGATTCCGGATGGTCACGCTGCAATCCATTCTGCCCTTTCTGGGCAAGGACAACTGGATGTGCTCGATAGACCTTCAGGATGCGTACTATCATATAAAGATTCACAGACGCTCCAGAAGGTTTCTCCGCTTTCAGCTGGGAGCCAGTCATTACCAGTTCAGAGCACTGCCCTTTGGCCTCACTTCAGCCCCCAGAGTGTTCACCAAATGCATGGCAGTGGTCACAGCTCACCTGAGACGTCGAGGATTCCAGGTGTTTCCTTATTTGGACGACTGGCTCCTCTCCGCCACCTCCAAGGATCAGCTTCTTCGGTCCAGAGACTACACCTTACAGCTTTGCAAGAGTCTAGGAATTTCGGTGAATTTCGAAAAATCCTCTCTGCTGCCTTGCCAATCTATCACCTTTATAGGCGCAGAGTTAGATACCGTCAAAATGTTAGCCAGGCTAACAGATCAAAGGATTCTGGACATCCAGAAATTTGTTCAGCTTCTGTTACAAAGCAACAAGGTCAAAGCCAGGTTTGTCTTGAAAGTTCTAGGCCTAATGGCTGCAGCCATCGTTCTTCTTCCACTGGCTCGCTTCCACATGCGTCTCCTGCAGTGGATGTTGTTCACGCAGTGGTCGTACCACGATCTGCCCATGAGACACGAGATCTTAGTGACACAGTCTTGCAGGGCTCATCTACGATGGTGGATATCTTCCCCTCTTCTTCATCAGGGCCGACCCTTTGTTCCCCCTCCTCCAGTTGCCACAGTCACCACGGATGCCTCTCTGATCGGGTGGGGGGGGGCATTATCAGGGCAGGATGGTCCACGGGACGTGGCAACCCATAGAATACCACCTGCACATAAATGTCCTGGAGATGAGAGCAGTGCTTTTAACGTTGCAAGCCCTCGGCGACTTTCTTCCCACAGGGACTATTGCAGTACAGACGGACAACATGTCCGTGGTCTGGTACATCAACAAACAGGGCGGAACCAGGTCCTATCCCTTATGTCGAGAAGCTCTCAGACTTTGGCAATGGGCGATCTCTTCTCAGCGGTTTCTGATAGCAACGCACATCCCGGCAGGTCCAACCTATTGGCGGACAGGCTAAGCAGATCTATTCTGATGCCTCACGAGTGGTCTCTCAATCAGTCTGTAGTGGATCAGATTTTTCTGAAGTGGGGCACCCTTGTTGCGATCTCTTAGCTACCCTCAAAACAGCAAGTGCCCAGATTACTTCACACTATTTCCTCTTCCAGGCCAACCCTTGAGAGACTCTCTAACCCAGGATTGGCCTCGGGGACTTCTTTATGCTTTTCCTCCCTTTCCATTGATTCCACAAGTCATTCAGAAAGCCACTGTTTTGAGAGCCAAATTGATCCTCATTGCTCCATATTGGCCTCGACAAATTTGGTTTCCGTCTCTACATCATCACCTTCTGGTGCAGCCCTGGCATCTGGACCCAGTTTCGGATCTTTTGATCCACCAGTCGGGTCAGCAGCACCGGGCCATTCATTCTCTCAACCTCACTGCTTGGTTGCTCCACTTCCTTTCCTAGCCAGGCTACCAATGATTTCTGACTCAGTCAGAGACATTTTAGTGTCTTCTTTAAAGTCGTCCACTAGAACTGTTTATGCTAGCAAGTGGCGACGTTTTTCTATTTGGGCAAACGCCAGAAATATTGATCCTTTCACCGCTCCTATACATTCTGTTTTGGATTTCCTGGCGAAGGTTTTTCATTCGGGATCTTCATCATCTACAGTCAAAGTACAACTGGCTGCTATTTCCAAATTTCATGTTGGCTTGCAGGACAATAACATCATGTCTCATAGGTTATGCAAAGCCTTTTTGAGAGGAGTTTTTCTCCTAAAACCGCCTGTGAAACATCCTCCTCCGCAATGGGATCTAAACTTAATGTTGGCATCCCTAATTCTACCTCCTTTCGAACCGTCTGCTACGTGTTCTTTAAAGTTGTTGACATGGAAAACTATATTTTTGCTGGCTGTTACTTCTGCAAGAAGAGTTTCTGAGATTCAGGCCCTCTGTATTCGTTCACCTTATCTGGTGTTTCATAGGGATAGGGTTTCGCTCAGAACTAACCCTTCCTTTCTTCCCAAGGTTGCATCTCAAGCCAATATTAACCAATCTATTGATCTACCAGTTTTCTTTCCTAACTATTCTGACAGAGCTGAACAGAAGCTGCATTTTTTGGATGTTCATCGTCAGCTCAGGTACTACTTACATAGGACTAAACAAATTAGAAAATCAGACCAATTGTTTGTCTCCTATGCAGAAAACAGGTTGGGTCTTCCAGTATCTAAAGTGACCTTATCTAGATGGTTGACTTCCACCATTTCCTATGTGTACTCTCTAAGGGGCAAACAACTATCTTCTAAGCCAAAAGCACATTCGACCAGGAGTCTATCCACTTCTGTAGCCTTTCAGGATAGACTCCCCATTGACACTATTTGTGCAGCAGCTACTTGGGCCACGCCTCATACCTTTGTGTCTCATTACAAGTTGGATTTGGCCTCCAGAGATAGGGCCAGTTTTGGTTCCACTGTTCTCAAGAGTCTGTTCCATTGAGCCACCCGGGATACAGGTGCTAGGACGCGGTCCCATCCAGCAAGAATGAAGGCGAGATTGACAACTTAACATTTAGAAGTTATGTACCTACCATAACGTTCCATGTTAGTTGTCTTCTCTGCCTTCTTTCTTAGGCCCCTCCCTCCTTCCCCCTGGCCTGGACAGATCTTGGAGAGTTCCTATTAGATTGCTTCCTCTGGAGCATTGTTATGAGGACTTCTTTTAGGAACCATGGTTCCTAATTATATTAGGATAAGTCTTTAGCAGGGTTAGTTAGCTGCCAAACGAGATCTGAGGTAGTTCTGCCTTGCATCATGGGATATAGGGTTGCCTCGAGCTGGTAAAAGGAGTTCTCGAGCTAAAGCTAGTGCCAAGTCGGAGCCGAGGATCGGCTCCGAACCCATCCAGCAAGAAAGAAGGCGAGAGAAGACAACTAACATGGAACGTTATGGTAGGTACATAACTTCTAATTTAGTGCCGTTAACCAGGGGCTTAAGATTGTCGAACATAATGAAATATAAATGGTGACATGCTAATGAGACAGTTGGTCTTTCTGCAGATAATTTAATACTATTCTGCCAACCCTGAACATGATATAAAAACTGCATTTTATAAACTAGTTCATTAGTGTAGGAGGATGTAGAGTAAATGAAGCAAATCAAACACCATTGTAATAAATTATTTCCCAGCATATATGACTTAGTTCAGAATTGCATAACAAAATGAGATACTTAGGAACTTAGTTGAAATGGGATTTTGAACAGGCATCTTAAAGAAAATTGAGAAGAAACCACTCAAAAAATTATAAGGGAAGACTATGGAAACATATTCATGAACATCACTAATGTGTGGTACAAGTGGTTAAAATGTTCTTATTCCTTCTTCTTTACATATAATAATCAAGGTTACTTGTTTCAGCCAAGAGATCCAATAGGGAAGAATATGAAAAAGGAAATTAGGCCATTTTTTGGGATAATGAAAGAGTGCAGTATGCCTTCAGAGATTTGGAGGCATACTACAGTACCATGCAGGTTAAGTTTTTATGTTTGATTAAGGACTTCAAATATATGTAAAAATGGATGGATATAATATTTTATTTCCGATCTGACAGCTGTTTTCTGGCCTGAATTATAACATCTATTTATGGTTTTGCAATTTTAACCCAATGAGGCAAACGTATGACCACAAATGAAGATTTGGGCAAATTTAGAGGAGAAATCAAAATAAAAAAAGTACATAAAACCATTAAAACATGCCTTCACTTTAAAGTAGGTGTTAGACCTTGGAAAAAGAGTAACTCTTGCAGTTTATACTATATATACTAATAAATGAACAGAAAAAAAACAGTATAATGAGGATGTTCAAAAGAAATAAGGAACTGAGGTTTTGTGAGCAGATGATGAAAGGGAGATTTATAATTGGATGAAACTAGGCAAACGTTTGATCTACTGTATTCATTGCTTGTATGTACAGATCTTATGTTAAAGGAAGATGTGCAGAAACAGCATAGTAAAATTGTTAAACCCGAAACGGATTTTTTTTTATTCAAGTCGGTGTGTGTGTGTGCATACCAGAAAAAAATGAGAGTAGCATGTTAAGGTATTTACATTTGAGAAGAGAACACAGAATAAACTTAAAAATAGCTTGTAGGGAGAGAGATGTTACAGATGATGAGTGGAGCAAACTGTCTTATCCTTAGATATGGAACTAAATTAAAAAATGTAAAAAAATTTTGAATGGAAATGTTTGCATAAATATTTCAGTACTCCTACAAGACTTGAAAATATGTTCCCACAAATGCGGTTGATGATGACTTGAAAAGAGAGTTTTGAGCACATGTATTTTAGAAGTGTAAAGAAGTGGATCAGTACAAAGAACTGAACAACATATACCAGGTCTTATACTTAAAAGAGAATTTAACCTTAGTATAGACGTGCTCCTGTTGAGTTGGTGTAAAATACCGTGTAAGCTTGAGGGCATTATATTTAGTGTTGATAGTTGTTAAAGACATAACTAGGAATTGGAAATCTAAAAACAAACCATTGATAAGAGGTAAGAAAAAAAAGTTTTAAGTTTGGAACTAAGAATTATTCAAGATCAGAAACACAATATGTTCTTCATATTGGTCACTGCTGCAGTAATCTATGCTATATTATATCTTGCGTAGGATGCAACAGCCATCCGCTTCCAAAACTTCAGGGTACCATCTGTGCTTCCAGACAACATGAGCTGAGCCAATTAAAATTCAGATTTCAGTCTGACTCAGCCAGAGATGTATCTAGGGCAGGAAAAAGGGGGCAGGCTCCTAGGGTGCAAGGTGCCAAGGGGGTGCAGTTTGTGGTAGCGCAGTACCAGAATGCAGAAGTGAGTTACTGATATTGCATTTGCCGTAATGGATTATTCCGTCTTGGAGAAGACATTTATTTTGTTTATTTGGTCTTCTACGTAGAGTGGGGGGGGGTGCTAGATCAGGGAGCTACAAACAGTGCACTACAGCACTTGGCTGTGTCTTTGGATCCAGCAGTCTGTCAGTTAATTAAAAAATAAATAAAAATATGGTATTAAAATTTTAAGTTTACAGTTTGTGCTATTGAGAAACAGGCTGGGGCATTAATGTAAAAAAATAGGACCTCTCCAATGCATTTGTGCAGCTGTCAGAATTTTATTGCGGTAGCATAGAGTGGCAGTTATTGCTGATGTAATATTCTAACCGTTTTTGATAAGTTTTGTGGTTCTAAAGCTCTGTAATGGAGGATTGCCCCCCCCCAAACCTCAGTCTCCTTTTTTAACACCTTTATTAAATTATCACTTAAAACATAGGCAAACATTCTTTAATAGAAAGCAAACCATACTATTATTTTTTTTCATTTCTGTACAGTTATGCATTACGTAGAGAATTATGATCGGATTGCCATTCATAACTGGCTTATGTATTTGAGACATGGATGCCAAGAAATTCACCTAGAGAGCAAAGCTCAAAAGGTGAATCTCTGCATCCATTTCAAGAATGCATAATAATGAATTATGATCAGAGACCAGATCTTAGTTCTTTGTAGTGAATGGAGCTTGCGCCCTGTTAATGCTAGTTACAGGGGGGAAAAGTGCTAAGTGTTTTGCTGTCTTTCAAAGCCATAAACCACTTAGCTAGTGATGTCAGGCAGTAACACACACACTTATGTTACAGAAAGTCAGGGACACATTACTGACAGACGGGCAGAAACAAATTGGTTTTAATTCTGCCACTGTTGTTTGCTGATCAGTATTGACATGTTTAACTGCCTAGCATGATACCCAGTTTTAACAAGTGAACCCAAGGGTGTGCCTAACATTTTTTAAGATTGGATCTCGCAGTGTAGAATCGCTTAACTGATTTGTCTTTTTCTGGATATCGTAGCATAATTGCCATGCTCCATGCATTTTCTTTCTTTACAACACCACCCCTTTAGTCCAACCTAGCATTACATAAATTGTTCAATTTCTGTTTTTTCTTAAACCTCACACCTCTTCCTGAACATTATTTTCATAGGTTGGTACTAGGCTGTCAGCCCTAGGGCCTATACAAGCCTAGCCATAACAATTCCCTGGCTATTTCTTCCCACACTATTTACTTCCCTGGACCCCAAGTATTATTCCCACAAATTCCATTTATTTCTAAGTAATTTGATCCTTCCCTTTCTTAAAGATCCCATCTCCAGATCTTTTATCCCTTTTGCAATGTCCAGTACTTCAAATCCAGTTTGTTTAGATTTTGATATCTCGTTTTCTAATTGTTTTTGGTAGTCAATAGAATTAAATTTAATAAGGCAATTCAGATTCTGTGTCCCAGCACAAAGGGATCCATTTCCTTAAAAATATTGAGGAAAAAAATTGTTGCAACTAAAAGAGTATTCTGTAGAGAATTTTTAAAGTGTCACAGTTCATTTTACTCCAAAAAAATGTTGTCAGCTACCTCTTTCTTCACCATCACACCTCCAGCATTTACTATCTACCTGAGAAAAATTATTTTGAATTATGCCTTGTGTATAAAAATACTTGTACAAGCACTTAGGTTCATAGGTTCATAGGTTCATAGTAGGCTATCTGCCCGAGGGCATTTACAAGCCTAGCCCATAGTTTTGTGGCTTACGCCACCCCTTTAGTATGGGGAACTATACCCATTATTTTGCTGTGACTCTGTTGAGCAGTGACACTGAGGTAATCCCTGGGGTATATCTGCGATCTCCCATCCATTGGTCAAGATTTCTCTTGAACAAGGCCAGCGAGGTGCTCTGCCTCACATATACCGGGATTTTATTCCACAGCATAGGAGTCTTTGGGTGATGAATCTATCCCTCCAGCACGTCCTATTAATAGCCGTGTCGAGGTTTAAGTCTCCGCCCTTGTGGCTCTGGCGGATCTAGATTTTTTGAGGTGAAGCATATTCATCAAATCTGGGTTTGACATGGCCTTGTATGTTAGGCAAAGGTCACCTCTGAGCAAGCGTGGCGACTGAATAGAGCTGGAGTTCTTTCAGTCGGGCAGCATAGGACAGATGTTTGAGACCCTTTATCCTTTTGGTGAGGAACTTTTGTGGCCTCTCCAGCTGCTGCAAGTGTCGGGTCAGATACATTCCGAATGGGGCATTGTACTCAATCATTGGTCTGATGAGTGATGAGTATAGGGAGACTATGACCTCCCTTGATCTAGATGAGAATCCCTTCATGATAAGGTGGGCAATGTAGAAGGTCTTCCTAACTACTTTAGCTACATGGGTGTCGAATGACAGACTACTATCAACCTGGGTCCCCAGGTCCCTGATAACTTCTTCTGTGCTCAGTGGATTGCCACCTATTTGGTAGCTAGGGGTAACCTTGTTTTTCCCGAAGGGTATGACTATGCATTTTTGGCATTTAACTTTAGGCCATGGCTCTGGCACCAGTTATCCGTTTCTGTGAGACCCTTCTGAAGGATATCTGTGTCAGATGTGTTTTCTACTATGGCGCCCAGTTTGCAGTCATCTGCAAACTTTGTCAGCCATAACCCTCCTGTGTTTGCTTGTACTTGGAAAAGTAGATGCCAAACAAGAGTGGGCCCAGGACTGAGCCCTGTGGTACACCACTTGTGACAGGCTTTGAGTCTGACATGGCGCCAGCAACTCTGACCCTGTGGGTTCTGTCACTCAGCCAGTTTGCAACCCATCTTGTGATGTATGGGTTAACATTTAAGCTGATGAGTTTTTCAATGATACCCGAGTGGGGTATTGTATCGAAGGCCTTCGCCAGATCGAGGTAGGCTGTATGGACTGCCTTTCCCTCATCAATGGCTTTGGTGACTGTTTCGAAAATGTCAACCAAGTTTAGAAGGCATGATCTGCCTTTGACAAAGCCAAACTGGGATGGATCCAAAGTCTGCAAATTCCCTATGTCTTTATTTATGAGGTCCATTATGATCCTCTCCATGGCTTTGCAGATAAGGCTTGTCAAGCTAATGGGCCGGTAATTTCCAGGGTCCGTGGAGGCACCGCCTTTGTGAAGTGGGACCACAGTTGCAGTGCGCCACTCCCTGGGTATGTATCCAGAGGTAAGACTATGATTAAACAGCTGTCCTAGCTGTGGGTTTAATTCCTCGTTGAGTTCGTGGAGCACACAGCCGGGGACACCATCAGGTCCCATGGATGCTGTGTTTTTTGCTTTGGAGAGAGCAGTTCTCACTTGAGCATTGGAGATGTTTGGGGGGCTGCAATCGCTTGGTATAGATATCTCTCCTTTTGGGAGGGGAGAAGTTTGCACTGAACCTGTCAGCCAGTATGTTGGCAATGTCTGTAGGATCAGTAATCTTCACATCATTTTGAACTAGTTCTGAGCATATCTGGGAGTTTCCTCCCAGGTTTCTAACATAGCTAAAGAAGGCCTTATGATTGTCTTTTGAGTCTTTAGCTATTTTTCTCTCAAAATTTGCTTTGGATGATTTTATGAGAGCTCTTAGTTTTTTACTTATAGTGATCAAGGGTGTCTTACCTTTTAAGGATTTTGCTCTATCTTGTAGTAGCTTCCTCCTTTTGTTGTAGAGTTTGTTTATGGCTGGGGTCCACCAGACTGGACGCTTGCCTTTGGTACAAAGAGTCTTTGTTTTGCTTGGGATTGTCTTGTCCATGCAGTCCTGCAGGTGCTGGTAGAAGGCATTTGTAAGTGATTCAGCGGCTTGAGTACTGTTTTCCGCCCTCGGGGCCTTAAAGGAGACCACACTAGTCTTTAGAAGTGTGAAGTCGGCTTTCGAGAAGTTCTTTACTGTGGTCTTTTTTATTTCAGGTGGGGGTGGGATGAGGACCTCCAGCGAGATTAGTTTGTGATCTGATCTCACCAGTGAGGGGTATACTTCCGGTGTTGAACATTGTGCTCCCATGTTCGTGATGATGAGATCAAGTATGTTTTCTCCTCTTATGGGGATGGTGACTAGTTGTTCCATGGCATTTGAGTTTATGAATTCCAGGAACTTTTGGGCTAGGGTGTTTGGGCGTGAGTAGTGTTCCCAGTCTATATTAGGGTAATTGAAGTCACCTAGTATGATGGTGTTTGGTGATACATTTATCCCCTCTAGTGTTTTCAGGAAGGCCATGTGAGGTTCCTGAGTTTGTGAGGGTGGCCTGTAACATGCTACAATTTGCAGAGCAGTCTTGCCTATGGTTAATTGCACCTGGATGGTCTCCGATGCATCGTGCGTTGCCACCAGTCTTGAGGTGTGGGTGTCTTTGATGAATATGGATACCCCCCCCTCCTTTCTTGGTATTGTCCGGATTTTGGGGCGGAGCATGATAAGAGGTAAAACCTGATAGTGCTGGGGTGCTCTCAGGAGCCTTGAACCAGGTTTCTGTCACTGCACAGACATCGATGTTCTCCATACTGAGAAGGGCCTCGAGTGTGTGCATTTTGAGATTTAGACTTCTGGCATTGAGCAGCATTACCCTTAGTTTTTTCCTTTTTTGTGTTCTAGGGTGGTAGGTTTAGAATTTGAGCCTTGCCTAAAAAAGGCACTATGGGGGTGGCAAGACCCTTTGCCAATATCCGGAATCCCAGGGGTGACAGGTGCAAGCCGTCCCTTGCGAAGCAGCGTGGCTTGTCCAGCATGTCATCCCAGGCAGACAGACATTGGATCCCCTTTGAATGACACCAGAGTTTAAGCCAATTGTTAAAGCTGATCATCTTATCTCTGTATTGTGGCATCATTCTTGGTGAAGGTAGGATACTGCTCAAGCTCAGGGTCATACCTGCCTGGGCTACATAATCAGAGAGCTCCTCAATGTCTCTTTTCATGTAGTCCAAGGAGGTACGTCTCAGGTCGTTTACACCTGCGTGGACAATGACTGAGTCGTATTTGTACCTGCTGTTGAGAGACCTGAGTGCTTGCGTTATGTGGCGGATTCTAGCACCCGACAGGCAGCTTACTGTGACCTTCTCCTTACTCAGTCTGGTGAGCGGGACGTCAGTGTGTCTGACTATGGAGTCACCAATGACTAGTGTGTCTGGCATTGTGTTTGGCCTTAAGGGCTGTGACTGTTTGACACTCTGACTGTGAGGTCTATGTGTTGCAGGTGTTGTGTTCTGAGGTGGTGGTTGTTTGGGTGTCTGCTTTGGTGGCCTCTGCTGTTTTGGTAGATTTTTGATCAGAGCACGAGTATGTCTTTGTGTGTTTATGTGTATGATTTGAGGTTGTGATGGTACTATGTGAGACTGGGTCTATAGTGTGTGTGGTAACCTTCTCCTCCTGACTGGTCTTGCCAGTCCTATGTTGAGAGCTCAGCCTCCAGTTTGGCCGTATTGTTGCATCTCTCATGTATTTGTGTTTTGTGGGAGGAGGAGAGGGTTGTCTGTGTACATGAGGCAATTGTAACATTGCCTCAATATTCTAGGTTCACCAGCTGAGCAGGAGAGGACACTAGCAACTGATCCTCGACATGCTAGAAGGACTAGACAAAAACTTTAAAAGAGATTCGGGGATGTGGGTGACCGAGAAATGGGGTTTGCCTTTTGGGGTGCTATATCTATAAGAGTGCCGTATCAAGGTAATAAGTACTGTAGGAGCAAGTGCTAGGTTTAACAGATAGAGAAAAGTCTACTTGGAGTCAAGTAGAGATGATCTTTTTAGGTATTAGAGAAAGTGCTAGTAACAGGGATGCTTAAAGGTAAGATTGAAACGAATGCACTCTGCAGTGTGCACTAGAGAAGTTAGATATGAAAGTAGGTAACTTGAGTTTTACCTGTTTAAAAAGTTAAGGTTTAGTGGAGAGTTACTATTTTTAAAACAGCAAGATGGACTGAAAGGGGTGGTTACTTTTGTATTTTGGTACTATGAAATACTGTAGGATGGCCAATAAATTTAAATAATTGAAGGGGTGGGATTTCAATAGTGATGGTCAGATTAACATAAGAGGCGGGCAACTAGAAAGACAGTGGTATTTAACAAGACAACTTAAATGGGTGGGAGGGAGGGAAAAAATTCTGCCTGACTCAGAACAGAGAGCGCTGTGGTCTCTTCCAAACAAAACTCTTAAACCTTCTGGACTTTGCATACTTTTGAGCCATACATATGTTTTCCAGTTGTTCCCTTGTAAAGTGATTTCCCAGTCTCTCTTCCCAATCTTTTCTAACATCCTATGATTGATTTATATAGTTATCATCCAGTATTTTGTATGCCGTACTATCTCTCCTTTTCAAAACAGCTTCTGTTGTAGGTTTACCTAGAAACTTTGCCAGGGCAGTTCTTTCATTTAGGACTTTGTACCATTTTCTGTTTGCCTATACTCTGATTTCAATCCCTTGTAGGGAAGGCAGCTCGAACCTGTATTCCAATCTTCTTGGCCTCATCCTACTCTATTGCCTTTCTCCCTCTAGTTATTGTCCTTCTTATTCCTGTGTTGCAGTATTTTTGTTGTGGGATTTTCTGCCTCAGGTGACCCGTACGTCGGCTCCTATACAAAAGCTTCAGCTTGGCTGTTGTAGTTGTGTGGGACGTCACACGTAAGGCCATAAACCAGGGACCTTAAATGTGACGTCTGCATGCACAGGCCGCAGACTGCCACATTGTGTGCCTCGCTCCTTCACCGCAAGACTTCTAATAGTTAAGTACCCTGTTAGGGTTTTCGTCTTTAATTTCTAGCTAAAGCTTGGTTTGTTGTAGCAATCCTTAGTCGATGTCAGCATAAAAGAGCCAATGCAGGTGCCAGATACCCCATAAAGACACGCATGACCGCTGCGTTTTTTGCTTAGGCCGAGAGCACGATCACAACGCTTGCTTGTCTGTCACTCTTTCAGTGTTCTTCGTGTTTCACTGTTGCAGTCATCAAACTTGGGTTATCTGCCTGCAGGTAGCCCTCAGTCGGCCCAAATACCTGAGACTTAGTATTTCTGCGTCGGTTGCTGTCGCTCCAGGTCTGACGTCACATCATCAGGGGTATAAACACAAGCATCCGATGCCATTACATCAGTCTTTCTTGCCGAGAAGCCCGAAGCAAAAGCAGTTCGCACGAGTGCCGGTTGGCCGCTACCTGAGTTTTTGTTTACGAATTGAATTATACTGAAGTCTTCTAAAGTGAAGTGCTGCATTGGGGATCCTTTATTTCTTGTTCTAACCGATGTCAGAAAAAGTTCACAATTGTCTTGCCTGTGAAAAGCAAATACCATACAGAGATTTCCATTCTTAATGCGTCACCTGTTTAGGCCCAGACCACGACATACCTCGCTGTCAGTTTTGTGCCTTGTTCAACACCCGAACTATTCATCGTCGGGCCCTTATTGTCCCTAAATACTTTTGTTCTCGTTCTCCGTATTCCGAAATGGCTTCGGTAAGCCATCCGACTACCGATCTTCCGAAAAAAAAAAGTAAGGATAAAGACAGAGACAGACCGCACAGGTCCAAAGCTGCCAACGACTCTTCCCATTAAGCTAGTCGCCAGTTTGCTGGTACTCAGAGAAGGCACTTTTGCAGCCCCTGATGCCCACTTCAGTGGATTTGCAGGCCTCTACTGAGACCCGTTCAGAGTCCAGTATGCCGCAAGACTCATCTTCAACTACGGAACCTGTGGATGTCTCTACCTTGGATGGGTCCTGAGCCGCTGAGCAGGCACCGGCTTCTGAGGAAGTTCTTTGCACTACCGATATTTGACTCAAACCAATGACTTCTTTCGCATCTTCAGTTCTGTCTAAAGCTGCAGAGTTTCTAGGGCCAAGAGTACACGCTACGCCTAAAAAAACGACAACAAAAACTCATGTACCTGCTCCCTTGCCACAACATCAAATGCTTAAAATGGCAGAAGACCTTATTATGTTGATTAGGGAAAGTCAGTCTTCCCCTACTAAGAGAAAAAGACACATGTCCCCAGCAGCTTCAGCAGACCAAGAGTCTGACTCTGAGGTATCTGATTATGAAGACATGCCCTTATCTGCTTATGAGGATTCATATGCAGAAGAATCCATTCCCTCTGCTTCTCCTCCAGAGGATTTTTCTTTTGGTGAAAACGTACATGCTTTAAGGCAGCATTTCCACTGGGAATGCTAAGACTGTCCTCAGTCCAAAAAGAGACTCAGAGAATTTCTAGATTTGCCACAACATAGACCTTTAGCAGTACCCCCAGTCCTGCATGTTCTGGATGATGTCTTTATGGAATCCAGTTTCACTCAAGATACTTTACCCCCCTGCTCCTAGGAAGCCAGATAGGTACTACAGAGTTCCTGACTCGCACAAATTCCTTTTCAAAAACCCTACTGCTGACCCAGAGGTAATCTCCCAGGGGCCTAAAGGTATCAAAGCAACTACAGCTAAGAATCCCACCCCTTCGGGCAGGGATTCCAGAGCTTTAGACAGATGGGATAAGAAAGTATATACCTCTGCAACTCTCGCCATTAGGGCTTTGAATTGCCAGTTTCACATGCTGAAGTACCAACAACATATTGTGGGACTTATTAAGCAAAAAGTAGCTACCTTTACAGACTGTGCAGAAAAAAAGAATTATAAGAGCTCATGCATTCTGCAAGCCAAGTCAGCAAGCATACATTGCAGTGTGGCTTTGACGCCCTAGAAGCATCTTGCTGGGCAGCAGTCACTGGTTCTGTACTGAGAAGGCATGCTTGGCTTAAGGAGCAGACCTTGCCAGACCATGTCAAATCAAAATTATTAGACTCTCCTTTGAACAAGGACAATCTGTTTGGCACCAAAGCAGAAGAGGTTCTTAAAAAGATGGAAGAAAAAGCCAAATCTATGCAGACAGTCAAAGATTTCTTGCAAGTACAGCCTCCTAGATTCAGTAGGCATTGCCCCTCGAAACATTGGTCCTTTCCAGCCCCCTCAAGGCCATCTCAAACAAGATAGAGGGGAAACAGACCCCCCCCAACTACAGTCTCAGGGTATGCAGAGATCTACGCAATGGAGTGTCTCTCCCTCAAAAACAGGGAGTGCTATGCCACCTCCTTACGGAAAGAATTCCCAATGAGTTCTCAACTCCACTCCTAGACCTTCCTCCAAACCAGTGGGCAGAGGCACAAAACAAAGTTCAATCCCTGCTCTCTATAAGGGCATTTCAGCCTGTTCCTGCGGAACAGATAGGTCAAGGGTTCTATTCCAGACTTTTTCTGGTACCCAGAAAAGAGGGCACTTGGCGCCCAATCCTAGATCTTTCCATTCTAAACACCTTCCTGGTGGTACCAAAATTCAAAATGCTCACCCTGCAGCAGCTTCTTCCTATGCTAGCCAAAGATGCCTGGTTAGTCACCCTAGACTTAAAAGAAGCCTATCTGCACATCCCTGTAAGGGACTTGTGCAGGAAATATCTCCACTTCAGGGCAGGATCTATGCATGATCAGTTCTCTGCACTTCCCCTTTGGCTTATCCACTGCTCCCAGAGTATTCACAAAATGCTTGGCTCCAGCCATTACTTACTGCAGACAGTGAAAAATTCAAATGTACCTGTACTTGGACAACTGCCTGATTCAGGCAGACAGGAAATGCTGTTGCAGTACCTGACATATGTAAAAAAAAAAAAGCCTAACCTTCCCTGGGGTACACCATCAATGAAAAGAAATCAAAACTAGTCCCCAGTCAAAAGATTGTATTCCTGGGAGCAAACTTGGGCACAGCATCTCAGATGGCATTCCTCACTCCAGAAAAACAAGCCTGTCTGACAGACTACTTTACTCAAATGGCCACCAGAACCCAGCTATCCGCAAGGAAAATCCTGCAGTCCTTGGGGTTCATGGCCTCCTGCATCCTACTAATTCCATATGCCAGACTGCATATGAGGAAACTTCAGTTGTACTTAAAAAGTCTTTGGTGCCAGCATTCTCAGGACCTGGAAACCATCATTCCTATCATACCCTGTCTAAGGGCGGAGTTTCTTTGGTGGGCAGCAGCATGCAACCACAACAAGGGACTGCCCTTTACTCAACTCCACGCCATCCAGACCCTAACCACAGATGCATCAGACTATGCCTGGGGGGCACACATGGATGGCAAGTGCATTCTGAGCCACTGGAGCCCAAGTCAAATTCATCTGCACATCAACCAAAACGAGATGCTAGCTGTGCAGCACGCTCTAACAGCTTTCAGATCCCTACTCTCACCAGGACACCTGCTAATAAAAACAGACAACACCACAGTTATGTGGTACATCAGCAAGCAGGGGGGACCCACTCTTACCCACTCTGCAGGCTAGCCATGACCCTGTGGGACATGATCTTGGACTTGCAGGTCCATCTGCGAGCTCTATTCCTGCCAGGCAAACAAAACTCACTGGCAGATGATTTAAGCAGAAATCTCCTAGACCCACACGAGTGGCAATTAGAGCCCAGCACCTTCAACCTTCTGATTCAGAAATGGGGAACCCCAGAGGTGGATCTCTTTGCCTCCCCCTGCAATCAGCAGCTCAGCAAATTCTGCTCCAGGACACCTCACAGCAGGGCCTGGAAAGTGGATGCCCATATTCTTCCAGTAGGTAAATCTGTCTATGCCTTTTCCCCCTCTGCCCCTTCTCTCAAGAGTATAGCTCAAGATAAGACAGGACAGACCAAGGACAATTCTGATTGCCCTGGACTGGCCACGCCAGCACTGGTACCCACTCCTGCGCAGCCTGTCACTAGTGCCACCCTGGCACCTACCCCAGAACCCAACCCTGCTCTCTCAGCAGTGGGGACAGATCTTGCATCTGCAACTGCAAACACTAAATCTTGCAGCCTCGCTTATTCCTTGAATTCTCCCCCAGTAACCAGCCTAAGCAAGCATGTGCAGGATGTCATTCTTGAAGCCAGAAGGCCCAGTACAAGGAAATCCTATGCTGATAAGTGGAAAAGGTATTGCTCCTGGATTCAGTCTAAAGGAGAGGACACAACAATGCCCTCCCTGACTCTAATCCTAGATTACCTGGCAGATCTACTCCACAGAGGCCTATCCTTTTCCTTCATTAAGATCCATTAAGGCTTCTACTGCTAAAAATCCTACCCCTTCTGATAGAGACTCCAGGGCACTGCATAGATGTTGTAAGAAGGTTTACACTTCTGCAACCTTGGCCATTAGGGCTTTAAACTGCCAGATGTAATGTGATCCTATCTCGCCTACATTCTGTACTGATGGTTTCGGAGCCGATCCTCGGCTCCAACTCGGCACGCTATACTATAGAACGAAGTCTCTTATTGGCTGAGCTATCCCACATCCCAGGATGCACCACCACTGCTTCCCCAGATCTCGTTTGCCGCTTCTACAGCAAAGACGTGGTTTCTGACTTGGCTGAGCTAAGTGCTTCTAACTTAAAAATTTCTGTCAGAAATTTTTTGCTAATCTACCCAAAAGCTGTTTTAACAGCTATTCGTTGTTGTGTGACTGTCAGATTGAGTTGTTTTTGTGGTAAATTGTCTTAGTTTGAGGGAAATGATCCCGTTTAAGTTAGAGAGGGGCCTTGCCCTCGCGCGTTGTTGAAACTTCTTAGTGTGAGTCTTTCTGTGCGTATAGTGGTCTAGTTTTGGGTCAAGTGATCCCGTTTCAGTTAGAGGGGCCTTGTCCTCAGTTTACGTATTTCTTTAAGTTAATTTTTTGTTAGTGTAATTGAAAGATTTTTTCTGTGGTAGTGATTTGTGTGTCAACATGTCGAAAGAGCACAGACCATCAGGATTCAAAAAATGCTCTAAATGCAGTTACAAAATGTCCATTACGGACGACCACTCTTTGTGCGTTTATTGTTTAGGCCTTGAGCGTCTTCAGGAGTCATGCAGCGTTTGTCACGCTTTTTCCTCCCGTGTCCTCCAAGAGAGGAAAAACAAATTGATTTTAAAAGGGCTTATCACTCCTTCCTTTGAGGAGGCTTTATCTTCTTCCTCTTCACCTTCAAAGAAGAAGAAATCGTCGGCTCTGACCAGCCGGTCGGAACCGGCTACAAAGAAATCTAGGCAGACTTCTCCATCGGCTCCACGGACTTCGGAGCCGAGGGCGGAACGGTCTGCCTCGATGCCTCCGGCCTCGACTCCTCTGGCTTCGGAGCAGACGGCTAGAGCTTCGAGAGGCAGGTCACCTTCATCGGCTCCACTGTCTGCGGAGCCGATGAGAGTTGCCCGCTCAGACTCTTCCCCTTCGGCGCCGACGTCCACTTCGGCTCCGAGGGAAATTGCAATGGTTGTGGAGCCTCCCTCAGCACCGATATTCATCGAGACTATTCGGAGCCGGTCCCCCAGTCCTTCGGAACCGGTGGAGAAGTCTACTCAAACTCGTTCGATCTCTTCTCGATCTTCGAGAATGTCAGATTCGGACATAGACAAGGTGCTTCAAAGGCTGTTTCAGTCTCCGGTCTTTCAAAAGTTGGTTTCGGCTCCAGCCCAGTCGGCTCTGGAGCCGGTTGCCCACCCTGTTGTCTTGGTTCCACCTCCAACAGCCTCGGCACCGTTGGAGTCAGTGCTGGTGGAGCCGGTAGAGGTTTTCGGGTCCGTTCCGACCCTTACTCCAACCCCGCCCTTCGGGTCGGAGTTCGGTACACGGACCTCCTCTGTCGGCCCCGGGGGTGACGCTTCGGGACCGATGCTTTCGGTTCCGAGCCTCCCTCTCGGTGCGTCGGCTGCAGGAGTGCCGTCAACTGTTGTGGCCTCGGGGGTTGGACCTTCCCAGGACTCTGGGGGTTCCGCCTTCAGGGCCATGAGGAGTGCTTTGGCCAAATCTTCTTTGGCCATCTCCACCATCTCACCGTCACCTTCCCTTGGCACGTAGACTGGTTCCTTTGTAGTCCCCCTGTCTCAAGACAGCGGAGCCCTGGGGCCTGAGGCCACCCCCATCGGGGGTTCCCTCCTTCCTGAAGGTCCCTCCGAAGCGTCTTCGGAGGAACCTCCAAGGAAGAGACAGTGCAAGAGGAAGCACGTCGACTCCCCTGACGAGTCTCTCACCTCGGACACCGACCTCGATGATGCGGAGGGGTCCCCCAAGTCGTCCTCGGATGATGTCTCCTTTGCGGACATTTTGGAGATCCTGAAGCAACGAGGCGACTGGCAGTCCAAACCCCCTTCCGCTGAGGAGTCAGTATTCTTCAAGGCCTTCGGGGCTCAGCCCTCCGCCTCCTGGGTGTCTCTGCCCTTCGATGAGCTTCTGGATTTGATCTCTCGAAGGGCGTGGGAACACCCGGATTCTGTGGAACCGGTGCCAGCTCGCCCCAATAAATTTCTCTCAGCACCCCCTGAAAAGGTTTTTCTCTCCAAAGGTGTGGCTGTAGATGCCCTGGTGGTGGCATCTGCTACCCAACAAGATGTGGCAGAGGCTTCAGCGTCCGTCCATCCTCCTAATAAAGAGTCTAGGAGCATGGATCGGTACGGGAAGCGCACCCTTACTTCAGCAACCTTTACTTTAAGGTCTCTGAATTATTTGACGCACTTCACCAGACTTCAGAGGGATCTGGTCAAGGAACTTTCAGATACCCTCTCTGTTAACTTACCTGAGCAGTTGGCCCAGACGGTTAACTCTCAGCTGGCTACCCTATCATCGTTATCGAACTCGTCCATGAGGCTCATTTCATATGCAGCCGAGGGGGCGAGCAGAGCGGCAGGAACAGGCGTTGCTCTACGGAGACCAGCCTGGCTCCGCCTGTGTCATTTTGCGGAGGCCTTCAAGTCTTCCTTTGCCAACGCTCCCTTTGATGGGTCCTCTCTGTTTGGACCCAAGGTAAAGGACACCTTGACTCACTGTGAACAAGAGGGTAAGACTTTAACTGCCGTAGAGGCACGGTTTTCCACTCCCTTCAGGCCTTATCCCAAGGCTAGAAGAGGGGGGAAAATGTGGTTCCGTAAATCTCAAAAGCCTTACTCTTCGCAGCAGAGCGATCCCCCTTCTAGAGGCAGAGGAGGGGGAAATTTTTCAGGAAGACGCCGTCCCAGAGGCGGCGGAGGCCCCCGCAACACTGGAGACCGCGAGTCCTTTCGTGGCTCCTCAACCTTCCAGCATCCCTGAAGGAGTGCCCGACTGTGCAGCTCCGGAGCCAGTCGGGGGTCATTTTTCGAAGCACCTAAAGGCCTGGGAGAGTATCACTCAGGACCGATGGGTGCTCCGAATCATCGCCGGAGGTTACACCATCCCTTTTTCTCAACCCCCCCCATCCCGAAAAATCCCGGACCCACCACCCAGTCAACGGGATCTTGCAGCCAACGAAATATCAAAGCTGCTTCAAAAAGGAGTCATCCAACCTGTCCCCGCAGGCCAGACCGGATTAGGGACTTACTCAAGATTCTTTTTGGTGCCAAAAAAGACCGGGGACTTGAGGCCCATTTTGGATCTCAGCAAGCTAAATCGATCAGTGAAAAAGTCCAAGTTCCGGATGGTCACCTTGCAATCCATTCTCCCGCTGCTGGAGAAAGGTGTTTGGATGTGCTCCATAGATCTCAAGGACGCCTATTATCACATCCTGATAGATCAGGCGTCCAGGAGACACTTGCGCTTCAGCCTGGGAGACAGTCTTTTCCAGTTCCGTGCACTGCCCTTTGGTCTCACCACAGCCCCCAGGGTGTTCACCAAATGTTTGACGATGGTGACTGCTCACCTGAGAAGTCTAGGATTCCAGGTGTTTCCATACCTAGACGACTGGCTCCTAACTTCCACCTCCAGGCGTCTACTCTTGCAAAATCTAGCAGCCACTGTATCTCTAGGCAACTCTCTAGGAATCACCTTCAATTGGACAAAGTCCGTTTTGCTGCCATCTCAGCGCATTCGGTTTATCGGAGCAGAGATAGACTCAAAGCAAATGTGAGTCTATCTTCCTGCAGAGAGGATAGAAACACTACAGTCTCAAGTTCGAGCTTTGCTCCTCAAACGTCGAGCCCCAGCGAGGATGGTCCTACAACTGTTAGGTTCCATGTCGGCCACCGTTCTCCTAGTCCCCTTAGCAAGGTTACATATGAGGATTCTCCAGTGGCTCCTGTCAGTCCAGTGGTCTTATCAGGATCTCCCACTCAGTCACCACATTCTGATCACAGAGACGTGCAAACAGGACCTTCGTTGGTGGCTTCTTTCCTCCAACCTGGATCAGGGGCGACCCTTCGTTCCACCACCTCCAGTGGCCACATTGACTACGGACGCCTCCCAGACGGGGTGGGGGGGACATTACCTGGGCAGGTCAGTCCAAGGCAAGTGGCACTCCGACGAGAGTCTCCTCCACATCAACATACTGGAAATGAGGGCGGTGCTTCTATCGCTGCAAACACTACACAGTTACCTCCCCCAGGGCACGATTGCCATTCAGTCCGACAACATGTCGGTAGTCTGGTACCTGAACAAGCAAGGAGGGACCAGATCCTACCCCCTTTGCAGAGAGGCCATGAAGGTATGGAATTGGGCGATTGCAACCAAACGTTTTCTGGTAGCAACACACATTCCAGGGAGATCCAATGTGATAGCCGACAAACTGAGCAGAACTATTCTCTCCCCTCACGAGTGGTCTCTGAACGACAGAGTGGCAACTCAGATTTTCAGGAGATGGGGAACTCCTTGTTGCGACCTTTTCGCAACCCCCCTCAACACGAAATGCCAACAGTTCTTCTCTCTCACCCCAGTTCCGGGGGAGATTCCCAAGGACGCCCTAGTCCAAGCTTGGCCCACCGGTCTGCTATACGCCTTTCCACCGGTTCCCCTTCTTCCCAAGGTGATCCAGAAGGCGATTCGCTTGGAGAGCAAAATGATTCTAGTTGCCCCATACTGGCCTCGACAAGTCTGGTTTCCCTTTCTTCGCAAATATGCACTGGACGGTCCATGGTTCCTGGACCAAGTTCCGGATCTCTTGACCCATCAGTCGGGACAGCTTCATCAGTCCCTCCACTCGTTGAAGTTAACAGCTTGGCTCCTCCTCTTCCGACCATAGTCAGGAACCATGCTTTGGACCCGGAAGTCGTACATATCTTGTCCTCGGCCCACAAGACTTCTACTAAAAAAATGTATACCAGCAAATGGAAGAGATTTGTTATTTGGGCACAACTCCGGGGCTTAGACCCCATGACAGCCCCGGTGTCAGAGGTTCTGAAGTTTTTAGCTTCTCTGTTCAATCAAGGTTGTTCGGTCTCTACCATCAAAGTTCAATTGGCAGCTATTTCCAATTTTCACGAGAGCATAGAACCACCTTTGATGAGCAACAAGTTGTGTAAAGCCTTCATGAAAGGTGCTGGGCTGCTACGGCCCCCGATATCTCATCCCGCTTCACCGTGGGACCTTAATGTGGTGTTAGGTACTTTAACCTCTTCCCCCTTCGAACCGGCAGCAACTTGTGACTTAAAATTTCTTTCTTGGAAGGCTGCTTTATTAGTTGCAATTACATCAGCCAGGCGAGTCTCAGAACTTCAAGCCCTATGTGTTAAACCACCATACCTGGTTTTTCACAAGGATAGAGTATCCCTCAGACCAAACCCATCCTTTGTTCCTAAGGTTTGTTCTAATTTTTGTCTGCAACAGTCACTGGAACTTCCAGCTTTCTTCCCGAAGTATTCAAACAGAGCGGAATACATCTTTCACAACTTGGATGTCCACAGACAATTACGCTTCTATTTGGATAGGACGCACCAAGCACGAAAAACAGATCAGTTGTTTGTGTCCTTTTCGGACAATAAATTGGGCAAAGCCGTCACGAAAGTCACTATTGCCAAGTGGATCAGAGACTGTATCTGTCATACTTACTTCATTTCTAACAAAGAGCTTATAGCTACAGTGAAAGCTCATTCTACCAGGGCTATGGCTACTTCGGCAGCTTTTCATTCCAAGCTTGCTATTAGTGACATTTGTGCGGCAGCTACGTGGTCTTCTCCTCACACCTTTATTTCTCATTACAAATTGGACGTGGCATCTCGGGGGCGAGCTTCCTTCGGTTCCACAGTTCTCAGGAGTGTTTTCCAGTGAGCCACCCAGGAATCAGGTGCTAGGGACGCTGTCCCATCAGTACAGAATGTAGGCGAGATAGGATCACATTACATCTTTTAGTTATGTACTTACCATAACTTTAGATGTATGGGATCCATCTCGCCTACATTCCTAATAACCCACCCTCCTTCCCCCTGCCTTCGAGATCAGAAGAGACCGGATGGTCCGAGTTCAACTGTTTCATCTCTTGAAACACCTGGCAATATTATATCAACAGTCTATGTGTGTGTGCATGTGTGCGGACAAACAAGATCTGGGGAAGCAGTGGTGGTGCATCCTGGGATGTGGGATAGCTCAGCCAATAAGAGACTTCGTTCTATAGTATAGCGTGCCGAGTCGGAGCCGAGGATCGGCTCCGAACCCATCAGTACAGAATGTAGGCGAGATGGATCCCATACATCTAAAGTTATGATAAGTACATAACTAAAAGTTTCATGGGTTAAAGTATCAACAACATGTTATTGGATTGCTTAAACAGAAAATTATGTTGATTCCTGACTGTACGGAAAATAAAGAATTACAGGATTTAATGCATTCTGCTGAACAGGTTAGAAAACATACTTTGCTATGTGGAGTTGATTCTTTAGAGGCCTCTTGCAGGGCTGCTGTTACTGGTTCTGTGCTCAAAGGCATGCTTGGCTTAAGGAGCAATCTTTACCTGATCATGTTAAAGCTAAATTGTTGGATGCTGCCATAAATCGGGACCGCCTGTTTGGCAACAAGGCTGAGGAAGTTCTTAAAAAGATGGAAGATAAAGCTAAATCTATGCAAACTGTTAAAGATTTCTTACAAGTTCAGCCTCCTAGATTTAGTAGGCACTGGCCCTCTAAGAATTGGTCCTTTCCAGCCTCTTCAAGGTCTTCTCAAGCCAAACCCAGACATAGCAGAAACCCCAGGTTTCAGTCCCAGGGAACACACAAGACTACGCAGTGGGGGGTTTCCACACCCATATCAGGGAGTAGTAAGACTCCCCCCTATGGAAAATGGTCTTAAGGACTTGCTTCTAAAACTTCCAAGTACGTCCCAACTGAATGCTCCTTTAGGCGGAAAGATTTGTCTGCAGTCCAAAAATTGGGAACTCATTACCCAGGACAAATGGGTTTTAAATATACTGTCCCAAGGATACAGATTTCACCTCCACATCTTACCAACACCAAGCGGGGTGGCCAGATCTACGCTCAAATCAGTGGGCAGAGGCCCAAAATCAAGTACACTCTCTCTTAAGCATGGGGGTTATTCAGTTGGTACCAGAAGAGGTAAAGGGACAAGGGTTCTATTCGAGACTTTTCCTGTTACCCAGAAAAGGCAATACATGGCATCCTATTCTGGACCTTTCTACTCTAAATACCTTCCTGGTGATTCCAAAATTCAAGATGCTGACTCTTCACCAGCTGCTTCCTATGCTAGGCTAAGATGCATGGTTGGCAACACTAGACTTAAAAGAAGCATATCTGCATATCCCTGTCAGGGAGTCTTGCAGAAAATACCTACGCTTCAAAAGCAGGCTACATGCACTATCAGTTCTCTGCACTACCCTTTGGCTTATCTACTGCACCCAGGGTATTCACAAAGTGCCTAGCTCCAGTCATTGCATTCTGCAGGCAAATAAATATTCAAATATACCCATATCTGGACGATTGTCTAATTCAGGCAGAAAGCCAAGACATACTTTTGAATACTGACTTGCCTGGGTACACCATAAACGAAAAGAAATAACAACTGGTACCCTGTCAACAAATTATATTCCTGGGAGGAAGCTTGAATACAACTTCCCAGATGGCTTAAGTCACGTCAGAGAAACGGATTCATTTGACAACCTACTTCAAACAAGTGGCCACAAAAACCCAGTTATCTGCAAGGCAAATACTGCAAGCCTTTGGGTTCATGACCTCCTGCATTCTTCTAATTCCATATGCAAGACTGCATATGAGGAAAGTGCAGTGGTATCACAAAAGCCTATGGTGTCAACATTCACAGGATCTAGAGACAATGATTCCTATCACACCTTGCCTACACCTAGAGTTCCTTTGGTGGGCAGAGGTCTGCCATCAAAACAGGGGACTACAATTCACACTACCCCCTGCCGGCCAACCTTAGCAACAGATGCATCAGACTATGCATGGGGAGCCCACCTGGCAGGGAAGTGCATTCAGGGCAAGTGGAACCCAAGTCAAATGCACCCTGCATATCAATCAAAAAGAAATGTTAGCTGTACACAGTGCTCTGACAGCCTTCAAGGACCACATTCTTCCAGGACAATTAATGATAAAGACAGACAGCACCACTGTTATGTGGTACATAAACAAGCAGGGGGTACACATTCTTACCCCCTCTGCAGACTAGCCATGGCATTGTGGAACACAGCCCTGAGCTATCAGGTATATTTACAAGCTCAATTCCTGCCAGGAAAACTAAATACACTGGCAGACGAACTAAGCAGAAACCTCATGGACCCACACAAGTGGAAACTGGAACCAATGATTTTAAACATGTTGACAAGCAAATGGGGGAGCCCAGATATAGACCTGTTTGCCTCCCCCCAAAACTATCAGTTGGACAAATTCTGCACAAGGACTCCCCACAAACAAGCTTGGCCAGGGTGGTATCCAGTGTGGCCCTTAATCAGTCCATACATTTGCCAACCTTATTTCCTAATCCACAGAACAAAGGGAAACGGATTCTGCACTCCTTAGACGTGCACAGACAACTTAGATTCTACTTGGACAGAACTAAACCTCAAAGGAAACCTGATCAACTGCTTGTGGCATTTGCTGCAGGGGCAAAGGGGAAGGCTATCTCAAAGCAAACCATTTCCAAATGGATAGGCCATTGCATTCATTTTTGCTACAAACACCATGGAAAACCTATCCCACAGGGGATCAGACCCCACTCTGCCAGGCTGCATCTACCTCTACAGCCTTTCTCAGAGGAGTCCCTACCAGGGACATCCTAGAAGCTGCTACTTGGAGTTCTGTACATACTTTCACCAAGCATTACCATCTGCCAATTTTCCCCAAATCCGGAGCTGGCTTTGCCACTGCAGTCTTGCAGGGCCTTTTAGCTGGTCCTAATTCTATTTAAATTCCTCCTCCTATCCTTAGCTTTGGGAATCTACCCAAAAGTGATGACTTCAACAATAAAACACTAAGAACATAGTACAGTTGTGTACACTTACCATAAATGTAGATGTTCGAGTGTATTCACTGTTGTAGTCCTGGTTACCCACCCTCCAGCCCCCTTCTTTTTCTTTTTTGGATATACCTCTACTTTCCTGTACTATCTTCAAAAGCTTTTTGGTGTATTTGCTTTTTTGTTGGAGGTATAACCTTGTGTATTTATAGATTTAATTGCTTCTCATTAAGGGGGCGCATGATATCTGGGGCAAGAAAAACTGATGTAATGGCTTCGGCCACATGTTTTCTACCCCTGATGACCTGACGTTATGGAAGAAGGTACAGCAACTGACGCAGGACCCAGGAGTTTGTTAATCAGGCCGACTGAGGGCTACTGCAAGCAGATAACCCAAAAGTGATGCCTGCAACAATGAATACACTTGAACATCTACATTTATGATAAGTGTACACAACTGTACTTTTTGCACCAGGGGCAGAGGGCAAGACCATTTCAAAACAGACAATTTCCAAATGGATAGCACACTGTATCCATTTCTGCTACAAACACCATGGGAAACCAACCCCTCAGGGGGTCAGAACACATTCCACTAGGGCAACTTTTACCTCTACAGCATTCCTCGGGGGAGTCCCTACCAGAGACATCCTGGAGGTTGCTACCTGCATTTCTGTACACACATTCACCAAGCATTACCACCTGCCTATATTTTCCAAATACAGGGCAGGTTTTGCAAATGCAGGACTTACTAGCCAGCCCAAACACTTCTTGACTGCCTCCACCCTTTCTACAGCTTTGGGAATCAACCCAAGTGTGACTACTGCAACAGTGAAACAGAACATACAGGTTGTGTACACTTACCATAAATGTAGATGTTTGAGTGTATTCACTGTTGCAGTCCTGGTTTCCCTCCCTCCAGCCCCCTTCTCTCTCTCTCTCTCTCCCCTCTTTGTGCATAATACTCGCCCCTTGCAGGGGTATTGGTATTTACTTTTTACTGGTGGAGTTTCTTCCACTATAGCTTAGCTCCCTGTTGGAGGGCTCCTGGCATTTGGGGCAAGAAAAACTGATGTAATGGCATCGGCTGCCTGTGTTTATACTCCTGATGACCTGACATCAGACCTGGAGTGACAGCAACCGATGCAGAAATAAGTTTCTGGTGTTCGGGCCGACTGAGGGCTACCTGCAGGCAGATAACCAAAGTGTGATGACTGCAACGGTGAATACACTCGAACATCTACATTTATGGTAAGTGTACACAACTGTACTTTCCTAAGACCCTTTGGAGCTGTCTGGCCGCACTAAATCTCTACCTGGAAAACCAATGACTTAAAAAATTAGCTCTCAGGATGGATCCCGTCTTGGAGGCCTCCAGTGAACCTCTGAGAAAGAAGGCCAAGTTTCCTAGGCCCTCTTCGTATTCCGCTCCACTATCGGATGCCCCGCCAACTACAGATTTAGGAATTGAGGGACATCTGGACCCGTCGACTTCTGTGGTGACCTTGGAGAAGAAAGCTGCTTCACTGTTGACAACTGGTGTGTCCCTGGGGCCAACCCAGACACCAGCTACCACCAAGGTCAAGGAGGAACCAGAAAAAGCCAGGCCTCTAGCCGGGATCCCTCCACCAGACCTCTTCCTTAATGCAGGCCTTTCTGGCCCTTAGGTCTCAGACTCTTCTCCAGCTACACTTCCTCTGCTTAGCCCTAGGCCTGCCTCTGCTCCTTCTCTTCCACCACTTACCTCACGATAAGGAAGAAGAGCAAGAGATCTATTATTCCTCTTCTGAGGAATCCATTTCTTACACTTCCCAAATAGCCTCTCCTCAAGAGTATTATTCACCAGATGATTTATCCATTGAGGGAGACTCCCCCAGAGGATATCACCTTTGGTGAAACCTTCACCAGAATGAAAGAATACTGTAAATGGGACACCTCACAAATGTCTGAGACTCAAAAGAGGTATTATGAACTTTTACAAGTGGAATCTCCCTCCCCTTCTGCCATTCAACCTGTCATCCCTACCTATTTAGATGCCTCTGCCTTTTCATCAAAGACACCTGATTCTCAGCCACCTGCCCCTAAGAGGCCAGACCACTTCTACAAGGTGCCTGATGACCAAATATTTAGTCAAGCCTCCCTTGGCAGATCCTGCTGTCATTACCATTTCACCAGATAAGCAATCCAGACTCATTCAGTCTGCCTATCTCTTACCTACCGACAAAGACAGCAAAACAATGGATAGAATTGGAAAGAAGGTCTACACCTCTTCCACATTGGCCTTTAGCACCATTAACTATCAAACACATATGACCAAATATGCTTTAGACCTGGTCTCTCAAGCCACTACTCTGCTGGCTGCTACTCCTGACTGTCCCACTAAAACTGACATCTCTTCCAGACTATCTCTGGCTGCCCATGTAGCCAGACACTCAGATGCAGTTATGCTGCAGACGCCTTTGCATGCTCTGCAGCATCTGCCTCTGTACTCAGGAGATACTCCTGGCTTCATCTGCAACACTTACCAGAAGACTTCAAGCCTAAAATCTTAGATGCCCCCTGGACCCTAATTTCCTATCCAGCAAACAGTCAGCAGACCTGTTCAAAAATCTCCAGGAAAAGAGCAAGGAATTGCAAGACATCAAGCTTCTCTTGGTGTCCCCAATTCCTAAATATTACAGGAATTACCCTGCCAAGGCCACATTTGTCAGACAAAACCCGACCTCTGCTGGACATACCTCTTCCAGACAGAGAGGACCCAAAGACAAACCCCTACCAGGCCAGCTGTCTCTCAGCTCTAGACAGCCCTTTCAAGACAGAGGAGGCCCCAACAATGAGTGACTGCCTTGCCCTCCTTCCCTTTTCTTCCCCCCTCTCCCACTGCCTCCCCTTTTGGAAAACCATCACCACAGACAAATGGGTACAAAAGGATACTTCCTCTCCTGGAAAGAAAGGCCACCCTTAAGGGGCGTTCCCTTTGCCCCAAAAAATAAAAGACACCTCTTCCCTCAGATTCTGACAGACCTTCTGAACTTGGGCACCATAGAACATGTCCCTCCAGGGCAGGAAGAAAAGGGCTTTTATTCAAGACTATTCCTGGTCCCCAAAAAAGATGGGCCATGGAGATCCATTCTAGACCTTTCCTTCTTACACCTATTCTTAAAAGTGCCTACCTTGAGATTGTTGTCCCTTCCAAATTTACTCTCGCTGATACTGGCCAAGAGTTTCATGGCCACACTTGACCTGAAAGAAGCCCATTTGCACATACCTATTCTATCTTCCCACATAAAATGTTTACGTTTCTCTGGACCACCCTCTCATTTCCAATTTACTGCTTTGTCCTTTGGTTTGTCCACTGCCCCCAGTGTGTTCACAAAATGTCTGGCACCTGCCATTGCCTATTGCAGAACACAGGAGATTCAGATTTATCCCTGCCTAGATGACATCCTGATCTTAACAGACTGCAAAGAAACCATGTTAATCCATCTAGAGTTCACCATGTGCCTACTACAAAGTCTGGGGTTCACCTTTAACCTCCTAAAATCATCCTTGACACCAGAACATAATGAAAGCCTTTCTTCCCCAGGACAAGGTCTGCTCCCTGACCTCCCATTTCAAAGCCCTGCTGCAGACCCAAATAATAACTGCAAGGCAATTCCTAAGGACCCTGGGCCTGATGGCAGCCACCCATCCCCATGCTTCTACTCGCCAAAATGCACATGTGAAAGCTACAGTGGTATCTAAAAAATGTTTGGTCTCCGCACCAATATCCTCTAGAGCAAGAAATCACTCTTCTGCCCTGCCTAAAGGCAGAAGTAAATTGGTGGATTCAGCAAGTCCAGCTGAACCTGGGCCTTCCACTGCAGCCTTCTCTCCCAAGCCAGGTTATGCATACAGATGCTTCAGACTCAGGATGGGGAGCCACAATGGCATCCTACAAGGGTCCAAGCAACGTGACACCCTTCTTTAAGGAACGAACACATCAACGTGAGGGAAATGACCGCAGTCCTTCTAGCACTGAAAGCCTTCCTTCCACTCCTACTACCAGGTGTTCTCCAAATAATAACAGACAGCATCCCAGTTATGTGGTACCTCAACAAACAGGGTGGAACAAAAGCGTACCACCTGTGCAGACTAACTTTACTGATATGGGATCTAGCCTCTCGACACAACTTGTCCCTGCAGACATCCTACATCCTCTTGCAGGAAAACAAGTAAGCAGACCTTCTCAACAGGACATCCTCTCCACAGCACGAATGGATGTTG
This sequence comes from Protopterus annectens, assembly GCF_019279795.1. Lineage (NCBI taxonomy): Eukaryota > Metazoa > Chordata > Ceratodontiformes > Protopteridae > Protopterus > Protopterus annectens. Next base: position 1,484,452,218 of record NC_056743.1, on the reverse strand, counting down.
GACAGGAATGTCTTTCTAGACATTGTCCACCGGTGGGGCACACCTTAAGTAGACTTGTTTGCCTCCCCCCAGAACAGACAATTGCAGACCTTCTGCTCCAAGCCCTACTCCCCTCAACCTTGGAGAGGAACCCTCTTAACCGTATTATTGTATCAGTAAAGGCAAATGTTACCATTGCCCTACACATGTAATCCCATCTTATTCTGTTGAATGCTTTTTCTGCATCAGGACCCAACAGTAATGTTTTTTCGTATTCTGCTTCCCACTGAAACATTATTCTGTTAATTATCACCTCCTTTCCACAAAACCATATTAATCCATATCTGTCAATTTTAGCAACACCTTTGCCATTCTTTTATCTAGTGTAGACATAAACACTTAATAATCATGTTTTAAGATTGAAATGGGTCTGTACGAAGCTGGATCTAACAGGTCTTTGGGTATTAGTCACATGTCCTTCAAGGATGCATCTGCAGTCTTTACAAATGGGTTGTCCTGTCGTCAGGCAGCCCTTCGGTCGGCCGGATTCCAAAGTCTGGGTCTGGCTTCGGCTGGTGTCGCACTTCACCCGACGTCATTGCGGCAGTTCTTCTGGTATAAAGGCATCAGCCGACGCCATTTTCCCCAGTCTTTCTTGCCGCGTGGCGCCCGAAGCAGAAGCTGTTCGCAAGTGCCGGTCGGTTAGATCCAGAGATTACTACTACCGAATACTACTTCGAAGACTTCTATAAAGCTAAGTACCCCGTTGGGGACTCTTTCTTGCCTCAGCCGATGTCAGAGAAAGTTAATAACTGTTTATCTTCTGGGAAACAAATACCTCATAAAGATTTCCACTCCTACTGCATACATTGTTTAGGACCAGACCACGACGTAGCAGCTTGTCTAGCCTGTGCTTCTTTTAACCGGCGGACGCTTAGACGTCGCTCGAACTTTGCCGAACAAATTTTCGGCTCCGATTTTGCCTACATTATGCCGCCGGATCCTCCGACCACGCAAATAACCAAAAAACGCAAAGAAAAGGACCGACACTCGCGGTCCGCGGTTTCGGCCGAAACCGCGGTTAAGCAAACCACGAGTGTCTCAGTTTCGGCTGAAACCGAGCAAGTGGTTCTTTCTTCAGCCGATAACTTGCCTTCTACTGAGGCCTCTTCTATCCTGGTAGAAACGGCATCTGAAATCCAACCTTCTGTTGCGATTTCACAGGATTTGTCAGACACCATTCCCCTAGATATTTCTACCCCTGCACGTGGAGCTGCTAGGCCTCCTCCAGCTATGTCTATTAAGGCCTTTGCCAGGGCTAAAGCAGCCAAAGCTTCAAAACCTGGGTCTGCCAAGCCCCCCTCTCACAGGCCCAGCACCAGCTCCCATATGCTTTCTTTGGCAGAGGATCTCATCTCTTTAATTCGTGGATCCCAGCCTCATCCAGACAGGGCCTCTCTCCCTCCTCCAGAAAAGAGGCCTAGAGCAGAGCCCCTGAGCCAGTAGCCACAGATGATTCCTCTGATGACTCAGAACATACAGACCCTCCTGAGGCTTCTTATTCTCCTTACGAAGACTCTGATGCTGAGGAGTCCATCCCTTCAGCCTCTCCTCCTGAGGAATTTTCCTTTGGGGAAACCTTGCATGCTATGAGGGAACAATTTCAGTGGCAGGGCCAAGATTTCTCAGACTCTAGAAAAAGGCTTAGGACCTTTCTACACTTGCCACAGCATAGGCCTTTAGCTATACCTCCAGTTCTATCTGTTGTTGATGATGCATTTAATGATGCTTGCACTACTCCTGATACTTTACCTCCGGCTCCTGCTAAGCCCGATAGGTACTACAGGGTCCCGGACACTCATCACCACTTATATAAAGCCCCTTTTGCAGATCCAGAGACTATCACCCAGGGCCCTAAAGCTGTAGCAGCTACTTCTTCTAAAAACCCCCTCCCCTCTGAAAGGGAATCCAGGTCCTTAGAGAGATGGGGTAAAAAAGTTTACACCTCTGCTACTTTGTCAGATAGAGCTTTGAACTGCCAATTTCATATGATTCAATATCAAGAGTTTATGCTTGATCAGTTGACTAAGAAACTGTCCTCTGAAGAATCTATAGATAAAAAGTATGTTCAAGACATGTTACATAACATACAGCAGGTTAGTAACCATTCTTTAAAATGTGGCTATGATGCACTGGAGGCTTCCTTTAGATCAGCCATGACTGGCACAGTTATCAGGAGGCATGCATGGTTGAAAGAACAGGCATTACCAGACCATGTCAAATCTAAGCTTTTGGATGCACCTATGGACAAGGTCAATTTATTTGGTGCCCCCACACAGCAGGTACTAAAAAAGATGGAAGAGAAAGCAAAATCTGTGCAAACAGTAAAAGATTTCTTACAAGTTCAACCTCCAAGGTTTAGCAGGAATTGGCCCGCCAGTGGGAGTGACTAACATTGAGCAGCTTCCCTGCCCCCCGGAGAGGTGGTTACTGACTTGAAACTGTAGTTTTATTGGCCACTAGGGGTCATTTCCATAACTCCTTCATTTGTCCTCGGAGGAGTGGTTTAGGGCAGTGACTTGTGGTTTGTTGGCCAATTTGGGTCATTTCCTGTCTTTTCCAGCCCCCTGCTATAAAGCACGCTTTAGCGCGATTTAGCCCGATTTAGCCCGGAGTTGCTACTGTTGCACACTAGGGCAGCGCCCGTTAAGCAGGTTTAAACTATTCGGGCTACCTAAAGTCCACTCTTCAAATTTTCCCTTAAAACTACCTTCCTCGAACTATACTACTGATCTAATCAGTGTATCCTATAATTAAAAAGATCATCTCTACTTGACTCCAAGTAGACTATTCTCTATCTGTTAAACGTAGCACTTGCTCCTACAGTACTTATTACCTTGATACGGCACTCTTGTCATAGATAGTACCCCAAAAAGGCAACCCCCCATTTCTCGGTCACCCACGTCCGCCGAATCTTTTTAAAGTTTTTGTCTATTCCTTCTAGCATGTCGAGGGATCAGTTGCTAGTGTCCTCTCCTGCTCAGCTGGTGAACCTGGGAATATTGAGGCAATGTTACAATTGCCTCATGTACACAGACAACCCTCTCCTCCTCCCACAAAACACAAATACATGCAGAGATGCAACTACACGGCCAAACTGGAGGCTGAGCTCTTCAACATAGGACTGGCAAGACCAGTCAGGAGGAGAAGGTTACCACACACACTATAGACCCAGTCTCACATATTACCATTACAACCTCAAATCATACACATAAACACACAAAGACATACTGGAGGCTCTGATCAAAAATCTACCAAAACAGCAGAGGCCACCAAAGCAGACACCCAAACAACCACCACCTCAGAACACAACACCTGCAACACATAGACCTCACAGTCAGAGTGTCAAACAGTCACAGCCCTTAAGGCCAAACACAATGCCAGACACACTAGTCATTGGTGACTCCATAGTCAGACACACTGACGTCCCGCCACCAGACTGAGTAAGGAGAAGGTCACAGTAAGCTGCCTGTCGGGCGCTAGAATCCGCCACATAACGCAAGCACTCAGGTCTCTCAACAGCAGGTACAAATATGATTCAGTCATTGTCCACGCTGGTGTAAACGACCTGAGACGCACCTCCTTGGACTACATGAAAAGAGACATTGAGGAGCTCTCTGATTATGTAGCCCAGACAGGTATGACCCTGACCTTGAGCAGTATCCTACCTTCACCAAGAATGATGCCACAATACAGAGATAAGATGATCAGCTTTAACAATTGGCTTAAACACTGGTGTCATTCAAAGGGGATCCAGTGTCTGTCTGCCTGGGATGACATGCTGGACAAGCCACGCTGCTTCAAGGGACGGCTTGCACCTGTCACCCTGGGATTCGGATATTGGCAAAGGCTCTTGCCACCCCATAGTGCCTTTTTAGGCAAGGCTCAAATTCTAAACCTACCACCCTAGAACACAAAAAGGAAAAAACTAAGGGTAATGCTGCTCAATGCCAGAAGTCTAAATCTCAAAATGCACGCACTCGAGGCCCTTCTCAGTATGGAGAACATCGATGTCTGTGCTGTGACAGAAACCTGGTTCAAGGCTCCTGAGAGCACCCCGGCGCTATCAGGTTTTACCTCATATCATGCGTTCCGCCCCAAAATCTGGACAATACCAAGAAAGGAGGGGTATCCATATTCATCAAGGACACCCACACCTCAAGACTGGTGGCAACGCACGATGCATCGGAGACCATCCAGGTGCAATTAACCATAGGCAAGACTGCTCTGCAAATTGTAGCATGTTACAGGCCACCCTCACAAACTCAGGAACCTCACATGGCCTTCCTGAAAACACTAGAGGGGATAAATGTATCACCAAACACCATCATACTAGGTGACTTCAATTACCCTAATATAGACTGGGAACACTACTCAAGCCCAAACACCCTAGCCCAAAAGTTCCTGGAATTCATAAACTCAAATGCCATGGAACAACTAGTCACCATCCCCACAAGAGGAGATAACATACTTGATCTCATCATCACGAACATGGGAGCACAATGTTCAACACCGGAGGTGTACCCCTCACTGGTGAGATCAGACCACAAACTAATCTCGCTGGAGGTCCTCATCCCACCCCACCTGAAATAAAAAGACCACAGTAAAGAACTTCTCAAAAGCCGACTTCACACTTCTAAAGACTAGTGTGGTCTCCTTTAAGGCCCCCGAGCCATGGAAAACAGTACTCAAGCCGCTGAATCACTTACAAATGCCTTCTACCAGCACCTGCAGGACTGCATGGATAAGGCAATCCCAAGCAAAACAAAGACTCTTTGTACCAAAGGCAAGCATCCAGTCTGGTGGACCCCAGCCATAAACAAACTCTACAACAAAAGGAGGAAGCTACTACAAGATAGAGCAAAATCCTTAAAAGGTAAGACACCCTTGATCACTATAAGTAAAAACTAAGAGCTCTCATAAAATCATCCAAAGCAAATTTCGAGAGAAAATAGCTAAAGACTCAAAAGACAATCATAAGGCCTTCTTTAGCTATGTTAGAAACCTGGGAGGAAACTCCCAGATATGCTCAGAGCTAGTTCAAAATGATGTGAAGATTACTGATCCTACAGACATTGCCAACATACTGGCTGACAGGTTCAGTGCAAACTTCTCCCCTCCCCAAAAGGAGAGATATCTATACCAAACGATTGCAGCCCCCAAACATCTCCAGCCCAAGTGAGAACTGCTCTCTCCAAAGCAAAAACACAGCATCCATGGGACCTGATGGTGTCCCCGGCTGTGTGCTCCATGAACTCAATGAGGAATTAAACCCACAGCTAGGACAGCTGTTTAATCAAAGTCTTACCTCTGGATACGTGCTCCAGGAGTGGCGCACTGCAACTGTGGTACCACTTCACAAAGGCGGTGCCTCCACCGACCCTGGAAATTACCGCCCATTAGCTTGACAAGCCTTATCTGCAAAGCCATGGAGAGGATCATAATGGACCTCATAAATAAAGACATAGGGAATTTGCAGACTTTGGATCCAACCCAGTTTGGCTTTGTCAAAGGCAGATCATGCCTTTTAAACTTGGTTGACTTTTTCAAACAGTCACCAAAGCCATTGATGAGGGAAAGGCAGTCCATACAGCCTACCTCGATCTGGCTAAGGCCTTCGATACAATACCCCATTCGGTATCATTGAAAACTCATCAGCTTAAATGTCAACCCATACATCACAAGATGGGTTGCAAACTGGCTGAGTGACAGAACCCACAGGGTCAGAGCTGCTGGCGCCATGTCAGACTCAAAGCCTGTCACAAGTGGTGTCCCACAGGGCTCAGTCCTGGGCCCACTCTTGTTTGGCATCTACTTTTCCAAGTACAAGCAAACACAGGAGGGTTATGGCTGACAAAGTTTGCAGATGACTGCAAACTGGGCGCCATAGTAGAAAACACATCTGACACAGATATCCTTCAGAAGGGTCTCACAGAAACGGATAACTGGTGCCAGAGCCACGGCCTAAAGTTAAATGCCAAAAAATGCATAGTCATACCCTTCGAAAAACAAGGTTACCCCTAGCTACCAAATAGGTGGCAATCCACTGAGCACAGAAGAAGTTATCAGGGACCTGGGGACCCAGGTTGATAGTAGTCTGTCATTCGACACCCATGTAGCTAAAGTAGTTAGGAAGACCTTCTACATTGCCCACCTTATCATGAGGGGATTCTCATCTAGATCAAGGGAGGTCATAGTCTCCCTTTACTCATCACTCATCAGACCAATGATTGAGTACAATGCCCCATTCGGAATGTATCTGACCCGACACTTGCAGCAGCTGGAGAGGCCACAAAAGTTCCTCACCAAAAGGATAAAGGGTCTCAAAAATCTGTCCTATGCTGCCCGACTGAAAGAACTCCAGCTCTATTCAGTCGCTTACCGCTTGCTCAGAGGTGACCTTTGCCTAACATACAAGGCCATGTCAAACCCAGATTTGATGAATATGCTTCACCTCAAAAAATCTAGATCCATCAGAGCCACAAGGGCGGGAGACTTAAACCTTGACACAGCTATTAATAGGACGTGCTGGAGGGATAGATTCATCACCCAAAGACTCCCTATGCTGTGGAACAAAATCCCGGTACATGTGAGGCAGAGCACCTCGCTGGCCTTGTTCAAGAGAAATCTTGACCAATGGATGGGAGATCGCAGATATACCCCAGGGATTACCTCAGTGTCACTGCTCGACAGAGGCACAGAAAAATAATGGGTATAGTTCCCCATACTAAAGGGGTGGCCTAAGCCACAAAACGATGGGCTAGGCTTGTAAATGCCCTCGGGCAGATAGCCTAGTATGAACCTATGAACCTATGAACCTAAGAATTGGTCCTTTCCGGACTCCTCTAAGGCACAAAGAGGCAGGAATAGGCGCTCTAGAGACAGAAACCAATCCAGGGGTGCCTACAGGGGTCGCCAGTGGCAGGGTAACAATCAACGAGGCACGGATACAGCCACCACCACTACAACAACTCAATCACAGTGACTTGGCGGTGGCACCGCCTACCAGGGAACAACTAGAAGCACCCTTAGGCGGAAAGCTAACTTTATTTTCAAAAAACTGGCACTGCATTACAAGAGAAAAATGGATTTTGCAGACTATAGACAAAGGTTCCATTTCCATTCACTACCAGGAAAGAGAGGAATGCCAAACCTACCACCTTCTCAAAGGGCAGAAGCTCTAAAACAAATATCTCAATTATTAAGAATGCGAGCTGTGGAAAAGGTACCAATTATGGAGCAAGGGAAGGGATTTTACTCCAGGCTCTTCCTGGTACCAAGAAAAGAAAACAAATGGAGGCCTATTCTAGACCTGTCCACTTTAAACACATTCCTCATTGTTCCAAAATTCAAAATGCTGACCCTACAGCAGCTTCTTCCCATGCTGGGCAAGGAGTCTTGGCTGGTAACTCTAGATCTCAAGGAGGCATACCTGCACGTCCCCATAAGACCAATTTGCAGAAGATACCTCAGATTTCTTGCAGGATCAGAGCATTATCAATTCTCAGCATTGCCCTTTGGCTTATCTACTGCCCAGAGTGTTCACGAAATGCCTGGCATCAGTAATCGCTCATTGCAGACTTCAGGGAATTCAAATCTATCCCTACCTGGACGACTGCCTGATACAAGCGGACAACAAAAACAAATTAACAGAAGACTTACAAAGAGTCATCTACCTGCTACAAGCCCTGGGATATACAGTCAATACAAAAAAGTCAAGGCTGATTCCATCCCAAATAATAACCTTTCTGGGTGCAGAACTGGACACATCAAAACAAATGGCATTTGTAACTGCAGAAAAGAAAGAGCAACTTCCTCTCTACTTCTTGACATTAACAAAGCAGAGCCATCTGACTGCAAGAAAAGTGCTACAAGCTCTAGGCTTCATGGCATCCTGCATAATTCTGGTCCCTCATGCCAGGCTTCATATGAGAAAGCTACAGTGGTACCTAAAAAATTTGTGGTCTCAGCACAAGCACAGCCTAGAAACCAAAATTCCAATGATCCCATGCCTGAAGCAAGAGTTCTTATGGTGGGCTTAGGCCTGTCAATCAAACACAGGACTGCCCTTCTGATCATTCCTCTCCACAAAGGAGGGTCCTCTACTGACACAACTAACTATAGACCCATAGCAATACTCTCCCCCCTATCCAAAATTATGGAACGCTGCATTCACAAGCAACTCATTACCCACCTCATACAAAATAATCTCCTGTCCAACACCCAACACGGCTTTCGCCCCCATCATAGCACAACCACGGCTCTCCTCTCCTTTGTTGATTCAATTAACCTCAACCGGAATAACAAATTAATATCCTCTGCGCTTTTTCTAGACCTATCGAAAGCCTTCGATATGGTCAACCACAAACAGCTGCTCCATACACTGGAAATCTTTAATCTTAGCAAAACTACCATAAGTTGGTTTAACGCATACCTCTCCGGTAGAAAACAGGCGGTACAGTGGCAAAACAGGATTTCAGACCTACTTCCCACTAACATCGGTGTTCCCCAAGGATCTATTATCGGTCCCCTTCTTTTCTCCCTCTTCATTAATGGTCTACACTCAATCCTCCCTAAAGCCACCTGCATTCAATACGCGGATGACTCCACCCTAATCTGCTCCGACGACTCTCTCACCAAACTCCAAGTCACAACCCAAAACTGCTTTTCTATAGTCGAAAAATGGTTCTCAGATTTAAAACTCCTACTTAATCCAACCAAAACCAAATTGCTTCTATTCTACCCCACTCCAGCTACTACGTACGGAATGGAACCTCCCTATACCCCCATCTCAACCTTCGCTGTGTCCTCTAATAATGGTACCAAAATCTATCCTGTCACCCACACCAAACTACTTGGGGTGACAATAGACCACAAACTTAGATTTGATATCCATGTTAACCAGACCATTAAATCACTTAACAAGAAACTTGGGTCCATGTATAGAATAAAGAAATTCTTAACCCCTCACACCAAACTAACCATTGCCCGTACCCACCTCCTCTCCACACTCCTCTATGCCTCCCCAATATTCTCCTTCCTTCACAAGAAAGAGCTTAATAAACTATCCACTACCTATAACCACATAGCCAGATTCATTACCGGAATGCCCTACCGCTCCCATCACTGCCTAAATCTAAAGACACTGGGATGGCTAGAATTGCCCAACATCCTCAAACTCAACCAACTTACTGAGGCATTCAAAATTATTAAACATCCTGATAAAACTCCCTCACTGAACAATATACTTACCCCCTACTCCAATCTTACATCCCTTAGGTCATCCAAAAGTATTCAAGTGTTAACCATTAAATCTAATAACTCGGGTGGTGAAGCTCTGTATGCCAATTCCATTGGCAAACCCTGGAATGCCCTCCCAAGCAACCTTAGACTTACACCCACTCTGCACCAATTCAAAATTCAACTCCGAGCTCTATTAAAATCCCAATGGCTATGCCCATGCTCTAATCCAGACTAATAGCTCAGGCCCCCGGCTCAACCTGGCTTACCCAGGCCTCCACCCAGCCCTTAACCTTAAGGGTCCACTATGTAGTCCTGATTATCCATCTTTACTAACTTGTATCACTAATGAATTTTATATACTATTACCTACTGTTTTATTTTGCATATAAATGTTAGCTGACTTAATTACTCTAAGTTTTGTCACTATATTTGTTTATGTACCTCTGTTCTTTGGAGCTTTTCTCCCCGGGTCTCCACTGAAAATGGATATGTATCCAGTTGGACCAACCCGGTCAACAAATGTAAAATAAAAATAAAATAAATAAAAGACAGACTATCACGACAGATGCCTCAGACCTCGGTTGGGGGGCACACATGATGGACAAGTGCATTCAAGGCCTATGGACTCAAGACCAGTTGCATCTGCACATAAATCTAAAAGAAATGATGGCAGTAAAATTGGCAATCCAGGCATTCAGACCTCTTCTCCAAGAAGGCCAGTTGATGATAAGGACAGACAACACCACAGTTATGTGGTACATCAACAAACAGGGAGGCACACACTCATACCCCCTATGCCGGCTGGCACTGGACCTATGGGATGTGGCTCTGAGCTACAACATTCAGTTACAGGCAATTTATGTACCAGGGAAGGAAAACATTCTAGCAGACATATTAAGCAGAACTACAACAGATGCCCACGAATGGATGCTGCATCCGGACATTTTCAAAACCATCACAAGAGAATGGGGATTACCACAAATAGACTTGTTTGCATCCCCATGCAACCACCAGTTGAAGAAATTCTGCACAAGGACTTACCACCCACTTGCTTGGAAGGTGGACTCCCTATCCTTCAGTTGGAAAAGCCTGACAGCATACGCATTCCCACCACTTCCTTTGATGCACAAGGTGCTTCTCAAGATCAAAGAGGAACGTCCGAGGATCATCCTGATAGCCCCAGACTGGCCAAGACAACACTGGTATCCACTGCTGAGGAGCATGCCCCGGGAACAAATATGGAAACTGCCCCTGATCCCATTACTGCTGACACAGAACAACTACAACATTCTGCATCCAAACCTAAAAACTCTGCAGCTAACTGCCTGGAACATTACATAACAGCAATTAACCCAAATTTATCCCAAAGGGTTAAAGACATAATCCTGGAGGCTCGCAGACCTTCAACAAGAAAGAATTATGCAGCAAAATGGAAAAGATTTCTCATCTGGAGTACTGCAAAGGGACAAGATGTGACAATGGTGAACATAGCCAACATCCTGGAGTACTTGGCGGAGCTCTTCCATACAGGCCTGTCCTATTCCTCCATCAAGATACATGCATCAGCTATTTCAGCAGAATACAACTTGAATCCTCCTGTCTTCTCGCATCCTCTGCTCAGACAGTTTCTGAGGGGAATTAAAAATGTAAAACCTCCCAGGAAACCTCCATTGCCAGCATGGGACTTGAACTTTGTGCTAGAAAAGCTGACTCTACCTCCTTTCGAGCCAGCAGCTACAGCAGAATTGCAATACTTATCCTGGAAGACTGCTTTCCTGCTGGCAATAACTTCAGCAAGAAGGGTCTCTGAACTACAGGCATTAATGGCAGTACAACCCTTCCTGATCTTCCATCAAGGTAGAGTGTCCTTGAGAACAAATCCTACATTCATGCCTAAGGTGGTATCCAGAGTCTCTTTAAATCAGGCTATCCACCTTCCTACATTCTTCCCCAATCAACAGAACAGGGGAGAAAAGCTCTTACATACCTTGGATGTACACAGACAATTACGCTACTACCTGGACAGGACAAAAAACAATAGAAAAACTGACCAGCTTCTGGTAGCTTATGCAACAGGAAAAGAAGGAAAACCAATTTCTAAACAGACAATCTCCAAATGGATAGGAAATTGCATTAGATTGTGTTACTCCTACCATGGAAAGAAAACTCCAGAGAACATCAGGCCTCACTCCACAAGGGCCACAGCCACTACCACAGCTTTCTTACAAGGAGTGGCTACCAAGGACATTATAGAGGCTGCTACTTGGACCTCCGTGCATACATTTGCCAAGCATTATAACTTACCTCTATATTCTAGATCCCGTGCTGGTTTTGCCACTGCTGTTTTGCAAGGGATCCTGACTACACCATAATCTATTCTCATTTCCTCCTCCCCTAGCTTAGCTTTGGTATTCTACCCATTTGTAAAGACTGCAGATGCATCCTTGAAGGACATAGTACAGTTTTGTACCTACCATAAATGTAGATGTCCGAGAGGAATGCATCTGCAGTCAGGATTACCCACCCTCCTTCCCCTCTGAGGTACTCCTAGGGTACTTACCAATCCTCAGCTAGTTTGGGGGGGATCTATTATGGTGTATTTGTTTGTATATATGTACATACATGTTTATTTTGTGTGTTTGCTCTCTACTATTTGGAAACTTTGGCATTTATCCAAATTTAGCCAACCAAGAGGGCACCTGGCATCTGGGGCAAGAAACACTGAGGAAAATGGCGTCGGCTGATGCCTTTATACCCGAAGAACTGCCGCAATGACGTCGGGTGAAGTGCGACACCAGCCGAAGCCAGACCCAGACTTTGGAATCCGGCCGACCGAAGGGCTGCCTGACGACAGGACAACCCATTTGTAAAGACTGCAGATGCATTCCTCTCGGACATCTACATTTATGGTAGGTACAAAACTGTACTTTCAGCTTTCTTCTAATACCATTAAAATATTCAGATTTTATTCCCTCCTAATTTCCAAGCTTCCACAGGAATACCATCTGCTCCTGGAGACTTCTTTGCGGATTTGTTTATACGTCTGCTTTTTCTCCTCTTCTCCTAAGTATTAGTTGTTGAGCTTCATCTTCCCCTAACCTTGACATAATTAAGTCTGCCTTAAATATTTACATTTATGCTCTGTCTTGCTTTCCACATTCTTCTACTTTATACATATGTTCATAAAATTTCCAAATTATTGCAATAGGATCTCTGGTTAGTTTTCTTGTCCTAGGCTTCCAAAGTTTGGCAACAACCCTTTATACTTTCTGTTGTACAAGTTATCGTGATAAAAGTTTTTGTTCAGTGGAGTTATCAAACATTACTTGCTTAACAGCATCTTTCTAAACTCATGCATGTTACCCAAATACTACCTTAGTTTCTGTTTAGCACTCTGCGGTTGCTCTTCTTCTGTGAGATTCCCTGTATTCTATATTACTTTAAACTTTATCAGACACTCTAAATTATTCCTGCTACTCATTAACCATATCTCTGTCTTATTTCTACCCTATTTTTTCAACTGTATTTTCCTTTTATCCCACTTACTAGCTAACTCTTCTGAAGAAATATATGTCATGTTCTTCGTGTTTTACTGTTGCAGTCATTACATTTGGGTAATCTGCTGGCAGGTTGCCCTCAGTCGGCCTGATTAACAAAGTCTTGGGTCCTGTGTCGGTTGCTGTCCCTTCTTCCATGACATCAGGTCGTCAGGGGTATAAAACATGCATCCAACGCCATTACGTCAGTCTTTCTTACCATGCGGTGCCCGAAGCAGAAACAGTTCGCAAGTGCCAGTCGGCCGACTCCTGAAATTTTCGTTTTCGAGTTTCAGAACCGAAGTCCTCAACTTAAACCTAAGTATCCCGTTGGTAAAACTTTTTCTTGCTCCTTACTGATGTCAGTAAAAGTTAATAATTGCATTACTTGCGGAAAGCAAATACCTCACAAAGATTTTCATTCGTACTGTATTCCTTGCCTAGGCCCTGGCCATGACGTACCTTGCTGTTAGCTTTGTGCTTTATTTAATCGGTGCACTATCCGTCCTCGGTACATTTTATTCTAAATATTTCAGTTCTCGGTTTAATTATCCAGAAATGTTGTCGGTTAGCCATCCGACTACTGGGATTCTGAAAAAACGCAAAGATAAAGACAGAGACAGGCCACCAAGGTCCAAAACTGCAGATGACGCTTCTCCTAAGCCAGTCGCCAGTTCGCCGGTACTCAGTGAGGTGCTTTCGCAGCCCCTGATACCCGCTGCTTCTGATTCGCAGGTCTCTACTGAGACCCATTCGCGAAAGGCTTCACCTATGGAACCCGCGGATGTCTCTGCCTTGGATGGGTCCAGAGCCGCTGTGCAGGCACTGGCTTCTGAGGGTGTATTCAGGCCTACAGACACATTAAATAGACTCTACCTTCATTACTAAGGCCTAAATCTCTATGTCTAAAAAAACGACGCCCAGGCCACATGTTCAGGCCCCTATGCCTAAAAAACAAATTATCAAAATGGCAAAAGATCTAATTACTCTAATCAGGGGTAGTCAACCTCCCCCCCAGAGGCCTAGGGCTGAACTTGATTATGAATCTTCTGATCAGGTTTCTGTTTCTTCTGATTCTTCTAATGACCTGTATTTGTCCATACCTATTTATGAGGATTCTGATGTAGAGGATTCCATCCCCTCTGCTTCCCCTCCTGAGGATTTTTCTTTTGGGGAAACTTTCCATACCTTAAGGGAGCGTTTCCACTGGGAAAGTCAGGAATTTTCTGATTCAAAAAAGAGGCTTGGGGATTTCTTTCTTCTACCTCAGCATAGGCCGTTGGCTATACCTCCTGTACTAGACATTGTTGATGTGTTTTCAGAATCCAGTATGGCCCCCAATTCCCTGCCTCCGGCTTCTAGTAAACCTGACCGATACTACAGGGTTCCTGAGTCCCACAAGTTCCTTTTCAAAAATCCCGTTGCAGATCCAGAAACCATTTCTCAGGGGCCCAAGGGCATTAAGGCTTCTACTGCTAAAAATCCTACCCCTTCTGATAGAGACTCCAGGGCGCTGGATAGATGGGGTAAGAAGGGTTTATACTTCTGCAATCTTGGCAATCGGGGCTTTAAACTGCCAATTTCATGTTAAAATATCAACAGCATATTATTGGACTGCTTAAACAGAAAGTGATGTTTCCTGACTGCGTGGAAAATAAATATTTACAGGATTTATTGCATTCTGCTGAACAAGTTGGAAAACATACTTTGCAATGTGGGTTTGATTCTTTAGAGACCTCCTGCAGGACTGCTGTTACTGGGTCTGTGCTTAGAAGGCATGCTTGGCTTAAGGAGCAATCTTTGCCTGATCATGTTAAAGCGAAATTGTTGGATGCTCCTTTAAATCAGGACCGTCTGTTTGGCAATAAGGCTGAAGAAGTTCTAAAAAAGATGGAAGATGAAGCTAAATCTATGCAAACTGTTAAATATTTCTTACAAGTGCAACCTCCAAGATTTAGTAGGCACTGGCCTACTAAGAATTGGTATTTTCCAGCTCCTTTCTGATCCTCTCAAGCCAAACCTAGACGCACCAAAAGCACCAGGTTTCAGTCCCAGGGGACTCTCAGAACTAAGCAATGGGGGGCCTCCACTTCCAAATATGGAAATAACAAGACACCCCCCCCCTATGGTAAACAGTCTCAATGACTTCCTTTTAAAATTACCAAGCACTTACCTTTTAGCCACCCCTTTGGGCGGAAAGATTGCTCTTCATGCAAAGAACTGGGAACTTATAACCCAGGATAAATGGGTTTTAAATGTAGTGTCCCAGGGATACAGATTGCATTTCCACACGTTGCCAACACCAAGCGGGTGGCCAGACCTCCCCCCAAATCAGTGGGCAGAGGCTCAAAAACAAATACTTTCCCTCTTAAACATGGGGGCTATTCAACTAGTACCAGAAGAGGAAAAGGGACAAGGTTTCTATTCCAGGCTCTTTCTGGTACCCATAAAAGACAAGTCATGGCGTCCAATTCTGGACCTGTCTACTCTAAACACCTTTCTGGACATTCCAAAATTTAAGATGCTGACTCTTCACCAGTTACTTCCTATGCTAGGCAAAGATGCCTGTTTGGCAACTCTAGATTTAAAAGAAGCATACCTGCACATCCCAATCAGGGAATCTTGCAGAAGATACCTACACTTCAAAGCAGGCTACTTGCATTGTCAGATGTTCTTCGTGTTTCACTGTTGCAGTCATTACATTTGGGTAATCTGCTGGCAATTTGCCCTCAGTCAGCCTGAATTCCAAAGTCTTGGGTCCTGCGTCGGTTGCTGTCTCCTCTTCTATGACATCAGGTCGTCAGGGGTATAAAACAAGCAGCCAACACCATTTTCTTTAGTCTTTCTTGCCATGCGGTGCCCGAAGCAGTTCGCAAGTGCCGGTCAGCCAACTCCTGAAATTTTTGAATTCGGGTTTCAGAACCGAAGTCTTCACTAAAGCTAAGTACCCCTTTGGGAAAACTTTTTTCTTCCTCCATACTGATGTCAGAAAAAGTTAATAATTATATTACTTGTGGGAAGCAAATACCTCATAAGGATTTCCATTTATACTGTATTCCTTGCCTAGGCCCTGATCATAACGTGCCTTGCTGTCGGTTTTGTGCTAGATTTAACCAATGCACTATTAAGCGTCGGTATATCTTTGCCTCAAAATATTTTAGAAACGGATGTAACTGTCCAGAAATGTCGTCGGATAGCAATCCGACTGCCGAAGTACACAAAAAAAATGCAAAGAATAGGACAGAGACAGACCGTCGAGGTCCAAAACAGACGAAACTTCTCCTAAGCCAGTCGCCGGTTCGCCGGTACTCAATGAGGTGCTTTTGCAGCCCCTGTTACGCGCTACTTTCGAGTCGCAGGCCCCTTCCGAGAGCCATGTGGAGTCTGGCATGCCGCGAGATTCTCAAAGTATTGTACCAGTGAATGTCTCTCCCTCGGATGGGTCCGGAGCCACTGAGCAGGCACCGGCTTCTGAGGGTGTATTCAGGCCACAACATTTTTATATAAAACCAACGCCAGCTTCAAAATCAAAGACAAAAGCGACTTCTAAAGCTAAAAAAACGACGCATGAGCCACGTGCACAGGCCTCTATGCCCAAAAAACAGATGATCAAAATGGCCGAAGTCCTAATTACCTTGATCGGGGGTTCCCAACCCCCTCCTGATGAGGCCTAGGCAAGACACTGATTATGACTCTTCAGATCAGGTTTCTGTTTCTTCTGATCAGGAATTATCTATACCATCCTATGAGGATTCTGATGTAGAGGAATCTGTCCCATCTGCATCACCTCCTGAAGATTATTCCTTTAGGGAAACCTTGTATACTTTGAGGGAGCATTTTCACTGGGAGAGTCAAGATTTCTCAGAATCAAAGAGGCTCAGGGATTTCCTCCTCCTCCCTCAGCATAGGCCTTTAGCCATACCTCCTGTTTTAGACATTGTGGATGATGTGTTTTCGGAGTCAATCTTGACTTCAGACTCCTTACCTCTGGCTCCCAGCAAGCCAGACAGATATTACAGGGTTCCTGACTCTCACAAATTTTTATTTAGAAACCCTGCTGCTGTCCCTGAAACTATTTCACAGGGTCCAAAAGGTGTTAAGGCCTCAACAGCAAAAAATCCTACCCCCTCTGACAGAGATTCAAGGGCACTGGATAGATGGGGAAAGAAGATTTATACATCTGCAACCTTGACAATTAGGGCCTTAAACTGCCAGTGTCATATGCTCAAGTATCAACAGCATGTTATGGGATTACTGAAACAGAAAATGATGTTGATTTCTGAATGTGCAGAAAATAAGGAATTGCAGGAATTATTGCATGCAGCAGAACAAGTTGTAAAGCATACTTTGCAATGTGGTTTTGATTCTTTAGAGGCCTCCTGCAGGGCCGCAGTTACTTGATCTGTGATTAGGAGGCATGCATGGCTAAAAGAGCAAAATTTGCCTGATCATGTTAAAGCTAAATTGCTGGATGCACCTTTACAGCATGATACTCTGTTTGGTATTAAGGCAGAAGAGGTTTTAAGGAAAATGGAAGACAAAGCTAACTCTATGCAAACTGTAAAAGACTTCTTACAAGTGCAGCCACCAAGATTCAGTAGACACTGGCCTACAAAAATTGGTTCTTTCCTGTGTCCGACAGAGCTCAATGGGGCAAATCCAGGTGCTCTAAAGGTTCTAGATACCAGTCACTGGATTCTTACAGGTCAAAGCAATGGGGTGCTTCTACCTGCAAAGCTGGAGGAAATAAAGCACAACCGTACAGTAAACTGTCTCAATGACTTCCTCCTGCCATCACCAAGCACTTAACTTTTGGCAGCCCCCTTAGGGGGGAAATTAGCACTTTCTGCTCAAAATTGGCAGTGCATAACCCAGGACAAGTGGGTGTTAAACATAGTATCTCAGGGATACAGATTCCACTTCCATACTCTGCAATTGCAAACGGTTGGCCAAAAAATTAATGGACAGAGGCACAGAAACAGGTTACGTCCCTCATGGATAAGGGGGCTATTCAGCCAGTACCAGAACAGGAAAAATGACAAGGTTTTTACTCGACTGTTCTTGGTACCCAGAAAAGGCAAGGCCTGACGCCCAATTGAACACATACCTGGACATTCCAAAATTCAGAATGCTAACTTTGCCGCAGCTTCTGCCCATGCTGGGCAAGAATGCTTGGCTGGTGACATTGGACCTAAAAGAGGCATACCTGCATATCCCAATAAGGGAATCGTGCAGAAGATACCTCCGTTTCAAGGCTGGCCTTATGCATTACCAATTCTCTGCACTGCCCTTTGGCTTATCTACTGCGCCCAGGGTCTTTACAAAGTGCCTGGCACCAGTAATTGCATTTTGCAGACAAAGAAGTATGCAAATATATCCTTACTTGGATGACTGTCTCATTCAAGCAGAGAACAAGGACATTCTTCTTCAGCACCTGGCATTTGTGAAAAAGCTTCTAACATGCCTAGGGTACACAATAAACGAAAATAAATCACAACTGGTACCTTCTCAAAAAATAACATTCCTGGGTGCAATCTTGAATACAACTGCCCAGATGGCTTTCCTCACGCCAGGCAAACAAAGGCAACTGACTACTTACTTCAAAGTGATGGCAACAAAAACCCAGTTAGCTGCAAGACAAACTCTGCAGGCTTTGGGGTTCATGGCATCCTGCATCCTACTAATTCCATATGCAAGACTGCATATGAGGAAACTACAATGGTACCTAAAATGTTTATGGAGAAAAACATTGTCACAGTCTGGAAACAATGATTCCTCTCATTCCCTGCCTACAACAGGAGTTTCTATGGTGGGCAAAGTCATGTCACCAAAACATGGGACGGGCCTTCACTCTACCCCCTGCCAGCCAAACCTTAACAACAGATGCATCAGATTATGCATGGGGGGGCCCACCTGGTGGGAAGATGCATTCAGGGCATATGGACCACAAAACAAATGCATCTGCATTTCAACCAAAAAGAGATGTTAGCTGTTCAAAATGCCCTGACAGCCTTCAAGTACTTACTTCATCCAGGACAACTACTGATAAAGATGGACAACACCACGGTTATGTGGTATATAAACAAGCAGGGGGGAACGTACTCATACCCCCTTTCCAGACTAGCCATGGCACTATGGACACAGCCTTGACTTACCAAGTACATCTTCAGGCTCAGTTCCTGCCAGGAAAGCAAAGTACTCTGGCAGACGATTTAAGCAGAAACCTTATGGACCCTCACGAGTGGAAACTAGATCCACAAGTCTTCAGCATGATAACAAAGAAATGGGGGAGCCCGGACATAGACCTATTTGCCTCTCTTTGAAATTATCAACTGAAAAAAAAAAAAAAAGTTCTGCACAAGGACTTATCACAGACAAGCATGGAAAGTGGACGGCCCTATCCTTCAGTTGGAAAAACCTATCAGTTTGCGCCTTTCCTCCTCTGCCTCTTCTTCCCAAGGTCCTACCAAAAGTCAGACCAGAGAAACTAAAGATGATAACTAATTGCCTCGAACTGGCCCCGCCAATATTGGTACCCAATTCTAAGGAACATGTCTCAATTCCCAGCTTGGTTCTTAACTCATATACCTCACTTACTGTCCCAGCAAAACAATCAGATCTTGCACAATCGACTCCAAACATTGAACCTGGCAGCATGGCTGATCATGTAGTTATTCAAACAACACCTCTCAGTAAAGCTGTGATGGTTGTCATTTTGGAAGCCAGGAGTCCTAGTACTAGAAAATCTTATACTGATAAATGGAAGAGATTCTGTGCTTGGAACCAAGCACAAGGAACTGATACAGCAGAGCCAAATATTCCTCAGATTTTACAATACTTGACTGAGATGCTTGACAAAGGCCTATCTTTTTTATCAATAAAAATCCATGCCTCTGCCATCTCAGCTCATTACAACACAGAGCAACCAATCTTTTCTCATCCTTTACTAAAGCAGTATCTTAGAGGGGCCAAAAATTTAAGGCCACCCAGAAGATCACCAATACCTGCATGGGACCTCAGTTATGTGTTGGAAAAGCTCACCCTGCCTCCGTTTGAACCAGCTGCTACTGCAGATCTAAAGTTCTTATCATGGAAAACAGCTCTGCTCCTGGCAATTACTTCAGCAAGAAGAGTCTCAGAGCTACAGACCTTCATGGCTGTGGAGCCTTTTATCATATTTTACCTAGACAGGTTGTCCCTGAGGACCAATCCTTCATTTATGCCTAAGGTGGCTTCCAGTGTGACTCTTCTGCCAACTTTTTATCCAAATCCGCAGAACAAGGGGGAGAGGCTTCTGCATTCCTTGGACGTACACAGACAACTAAAATTCTACTTGAGCAGGTCTAAAGCTCTAAGAAAAACTGAGCAGTTACTAGTGACATTTGCTGCAGGATCAGAGGGAAAAACTATTTCAGAGCAGACTGTTTCAAAGTGGATAAGCCACTGCATTCGTTTCTGCTACTTGCACCATGGCAAACCTGTGCCCAAGGGCATTAGGTCTCATTCCACCAGGGCTGCAGCTACATCAGCATCTTTTCTCAGAGGAGTACCAACCAAAGACATTCTAGAGGCTGCTACTTGGAGCTCTGTTCACACTTTTACAAAGCATTATCATTTGCCTCTCTAAGTCCAGGGCAGGCTTTGCCACTGCAGTTCTGCAGGGCCTTATAGCCACGCCTAATGCTGTTTAGCTCCAGCCTCCCATCCATAGCTGTGGGATTCTACCCAAATGTAATGACTGCAGCAGTGAAACACGAAGAACATAGTACAGTTGTGTACACTTACCATAAATGTAGATCCTCGAGTGTATTCACTGTTGCAGTCAAGGTTACCCGCCCGACATCCCCTTTTTATTCTGGAGTTTCTTTTTCCTTCACTGTCTTCTACAACCTTTGTGGTGTATTTGCTGGTAGATGGAGGTAAAGTTTGTGTTGTTGCATGTATATATAGTTTATATACATTTTTTTGCTACCCATTTGGGGGCACCTGAATCTGGGGCAAGATAAACTAAAGAAAATGGCATTGGCTGCTTGTTTTATACCCCTGATGACCTGACGTCATGGAAGAGGAGACCGCAACCAACGCAGGACCCAAGACTTTGTAATTCAGGCCGACTGAGGGCAACCTGCCAGCAGATTACCCAAATGTAATGACTGCAACAGTGAATACACTCGAACATCTACATTTATGGTAAGTGTACACAACTGTACTTTCTCTGCACTGCCCTTTGGCTTGTCTACTGCGCCCAGGGTATTCACAAGGTGCCTGGTTCCAGTTATTGCATTTTGCAGGCAAAGAAATATTCAAATATATCCATACCTGGACGATTGTCTAATTCAGGCAGAAACCCAGGGCATACTTCTAAATCATCTGGCGTTTGTAAAAAGGGTTCTGACTTTTCTGGGGTACATCATAAACAAAAAGAAATCACAACTGGTACCCTCTCAACAAATTACGTTCCCGAGTGCAAGCTTAAATACAACTTCCCAGATGGCTTTCCTCACGCCAGAGAAGCAAATTCATTTGGTAACTTACTTCAAACCAGTGGCCACAAAAACGCTGTTATCTGCAAGACAAATACTGCAAGCTTTGTGGTTCATGGCCTCCTGCATTCTTTTAATTCCATATGCAAGACTGCATATGAGGAAACTAAGTGCCTAAGGGTTCTGCGAGCTCTGAGAATGCTGCAGGAGCCCGTACACTTAAATTGCCATTGTAATGTCTGCCACAAACACGGCTATTAGTGCCTTAAGGGGTCTGTGAGCTCAGCGAGCGTAGCAGGAGCTTCGAATTTGTATGTTTACTTCTTAGTTAAGTGCCTATTGGGTCTGCGAGCTCTGCGAATGCTGCAAGAGCTACTACACTTTAATCACTATTTGTCTGCGAGCTCTGTGAAGGCTGCAGGAGCTCATACACTTTAATCACTATTTGTCTGTGAGCTCTGCGAAGGCTGCAGGAGCTCATACACTTTAAGTCTTATCTGTTACTCGGCCACAAAACTCGGCTGTTTAGTGCCTAAGAGGTCGGCAAGCTCAGCGTGTGTAGCAGAAGCTTCTGAATTTGTATATTTTACCTCTTTCCGCCACAGACTCAAATGCTTAGACTATTCGTTCCTAAGGGGTCTGTGAGCTCTGCGACTGCTGCAGGATCTTCCACATTTCAATTTCAGTTTTATTTTTCGCCACTGACTCCAATTCCCGCCCATATGTTATTTTGTAATAATTACACAATACCTTTTTCTCCCCAATTAGCCACTAAATTCCATTACCTATCCTCCTTTTAAATAGCTGAATATTACTTTGTTCTCTTGGTTCTAATGAACAGCTAGTCCTTTTGTTACTTAGTTAACTTACACAATACCTATTCTCCCCATTTCTTAGTTAATTATTCTCCTCAGTTAGCTAGTATTTACTTACCTAGTCTCTTATTAAATAGCTGTATTCACACAATGCCTAGCCACTATTAAGCCACAAGCCTGACTAGTTGCCAGGGATTTTTTCCCTCTTTAACTCCCTAAAACAAACGTTTGTTCTTCTCTAGTGCATGATTCTCCCTGCCTTGATAGTATAAATATATTTAAAACTTGCCAGGGATATATATATATAAAACCTGCCAGGACTTTTTTCCCTCTATAACTCCCTAACAAATGTTTGTTCTTCTTCAATGCATAATTCTCCTTGCTTTGATAGTATCAATATACAAGTATACCTCATATGTAAAGTGCCTAGCCATTATCTTGCATATCTGTAGAAGTACAATGCGTTTATAATTTTGCTTCAAACGTATCGGTTTGCCCGACACTGATACTGCATTATTACTACTGCATTTTTCTGCTGAACTGCATAACTGTTATTTGACTCTGATGTGTACTGAATGATAGTGGCATACATAAGGTTCTTTCTCTGCTACATTGTCTCCCTGCTCTCTCTTGCTTCATCTTTACCTTCCAATTTTTTCCAACTCTCCCTCAAACATACTCTTCTTCTAGATAAATCCTCATTGTCTTCAATGCTTCCCTCTAAATCCCTCTACTTCTGCACTAACTCCTACTGTCTATTCCTGTATTCCTCCTCTTCCTTCTCTCCCTACTTCTCCTTTTGGCCTCTTCCTCTCTCCCCCCTAATACTTACGTTTGTTTGTTTTCCCTCTCTCTTTACAGTACTGCACTCTTGAATGATCCTGCCCTACCTCCCAAACATACATACTACCTCCTGCAAAAGCTCAGTCGACTTAACTGGACTTTCTCTACCCAATAGTCTGGGCTTACCTGAAACAGAACCTCTGTGTGGAACCCCTAAACTGTTTTTCAGTACATGTATATGTAGCCTTCTACCTAACTCAAACATCTAAACTTCTATATTTTTGTAAACTGGTCCCTAAGTGTGTGCGACTCAGCAGCCTACCGCAGTCCACAACAACTCCCCTCTCACTGGTATTTAGTGACCTCCGTCCTCCTATCCTTTTCTGTACCCCTTTGAAGACTTACCCTTTATCTCCGTTTACTGTCTATTTTTTTCCTTCATCTTAGAGTCTTGTCCTTTTGCTCTATCCTACTCCCCATCCCCTCTGCCTGTCATTTCTCCTTTCTCCACTAGGTGTCAGCACCATCCCGCCTTCTGCCTGCTCCTACTCTATTAATTTTATAAACAACTTTTCCTGTAAATACTTCAAAGGCCAAACCTCCCATAACTCTACTCCACCTTCCCTACCTTATATCTTTCGAGTGCTGCTCATACTCTACTCATTTTTCCACCCAGTCATTTTTCCACCCAGTCTTACTGTACCTCTACCTACTCACCTCTGCTCCAACCTGCAGTGGCTGATACTTTTTCAGCTGGACTCTTCTGCCCTGTTGCTTCATCCTGCTCCGTTCGCCCTATGGGCTCACTCCGGTCCCCTACCCCCAATTCTCACCCGCCCCCAGTACTCCTACATTTATTGCCATCCCATACTTCCTCCCTCTCACATCAACCAATCCCCTCACAACTATACTCCTCCAATTCTCCCCCAGAACCACCCCCCTCCAGCAACCACACCTCATAAATCAATTTTCCTCCCCACCCACCAACCTTACCTAACTGTCTAACCACAAATTCTTTCACACCTCTAATCAAACTACTTTCTAAGATGCTCTATTTTCCTACTACAATCCCTGCCCCTACAATACTCCTACTCCTCATTATTCTCCCTCTCTACCATACCACCTCCTATACCAACCTTTACCTAAACCCTCCACATCAACCACCACCTCCCTACCCTACTTTTCATTTCCACAATATCTCTCCTTCTTTAACTCCCTTTCACCCCACCTTGCTCTCAACATTAAAACTCTTCCAAATCCCCACCAAATACTACAAACCTAAACCCACCACCTTCCATCCATTCCTAACCAAACACACACTCCTAACAAACTTACTCACCTTCTCTCCTACCTCAACTTAGCAGGCGACATTCATCCCAACCCCGGACCAAACATTTCACAAACAACCTTAGCTCCAACAACAAACCAAACTGTAAATACATCAAATTCTTCCCCATCAATGCCCAAAGTTTAGCTAATAAAATTACCCTCTTTCATGCCTGGCTTAACCATAATTCTCCTGACATATTAGCCATCTCAGAAACCTGGTTAAAACCACAAATAACTGACACCGAATTCCTTCCCCCCGGCTTTCATTCTCTCCGATCTGACCGCCTAAATAAAAGAGGTGGTGGTGTAGCACTAATCTACTCCAATCACTTATCCATCACTCCCTTCCCAAATCCTGTCCCTTCCTTTAATAACACTGAACTAGTATCTGGTGTTCTAAAATTAAATGACCATAAAAGTATCTGCATCATCTCCCTCTACATTCCTCCTGGTGACAACACCAAAACCTTGGAAGATATCCTCTCTTGGACCTCCTCAAACATTAACTATGAAACCTATATAATGGGAGATGTAAATATTGACTGGCAAAAAATCAATAACCATAATCCCACCATATCTGTCAATCTCTTCAACTATACTCAACTTATTAATTCTACCACCAGGCCCAACAAAACTAACCTCACAGTATCCATCCTAGACTGGATTCTGGTGTCTCACCCTAACAGAACCACTACATCTGGTGTCACCCCTGACCCACTAGGAGACCACCTCCCTGCCTTCACCCACAGAACCACTTCCTCTTTCTCCCACAAACTCTTATATACACACAACTTAACTAACTTTAACCCTTCCGCCTTCTCGGACTCCCTCAAAAACACCAACTGCAACCCACTAAAAACCCTACCCCTAGACGAAGCTGTTTTCTTCAACTCCAAATTCCTTACTGTCCTAAACTCCCTAGCTTCAATACGAACAAAAAGAGATAAAGCCAAGACTGCTCCTTGGCTAACTAAAGAAACCAAAAAAATCATGCAACAAAGAGATAAATCCTGGAAAAGCTATCTACATCATAAACAACCTGAATTCCTACTTAAATACAAACAGCTACAAAACCTAGCCAAAAAACAAGTCATAATAGATAAAAAGTCCTACTACAACCATCTACAAATAAATCACGCAAAAAACCCTAAACAATTCTGGAATTCCATTAACTCTCTCCTTAAGCCTGGTACAACTAACAACCCCTGCCCTGATACTAGCAAATCTGACCAAGACATTGCCAAACTATTCAATACCTTCTTCACCTCTTCTATTGCTGAACTAACCAAAACCTTCCCCAACAACATTTCCCCACCCCCCTCTGCCCAAGTTTCCCATGCCTTGACTCCTTCAGCTCCTATCTTTGAACTTAAACCTGTGTCTACCTTCCTTATAAAAAAACTTCTCTTCAAACTCAAACCCTGCACCAATGCCCCCTGACAACATCCCCTCCTCCTACTTAAAAGCCTCTGACAGTATTGCACTCCCTATCAGCATCCTGATAAATAGATCAATGCTCGAGTGCTATGTACCCAAACTATGGCACTCTGCTTTTATTCTTCCACTCCATAAAGGTGGCAAAAACTGTAGCTTCTCCAACTTCCGCCCCATAGCCATCCTCTCACCCGTCTCCAAAATTCTTGAAAAATGCATTCACCGCAGCTCATGCCATTCCTTACCAAACACCAGCTGCTCTCTCCTACCCAACACGGCTTCCGCCCCGGATATAATACCAACACAGCCCTTCTCTCCTTTTTACACACTGTCAATTCACCTCAAGACTCAGGCAACTTAGTTTCATCTGTTCTATTAGACTTATCTAAAGCTTTCGATACCATCTCCCACTCACATCTACTAAATCATCTATCTAACCTCAACATCTCCCCAAAAACTCGATCCTGGTTCTCCAGCTACCTCTCACACAGGTCCCAAGCCGTGAAATGGGGACAAGCTTCCTCCAGCTTCCTTCCCACCCCCACAGGAGTTCCCCAAGTGTCCATACTTGGCCCTCTGCTATTTAACATCTTCATTAACGATTTCCATAAAGCCATCCCCACTACCAAAATTGTCTAATACGCAGACGACTCAACTTTGATCTGCTATGCCTCCAACCTTACAGATCTCAAGTCTCTAACTCAAACCTCCTTCTCAATCACTGAAAAATGGATGCACCAAAACCACCTCTCACTTAACGCTAACAAAACTAGGATTCTTCTATTTACTCACTCCAAATACACCCCCACCCCCACAGAAAAAACTCATTTAAAATTACTAGCCTAAACAACTCCATCATTGACATCGTTCTCTCCGCCAAACTCCTAGGGGTCACCATTGATGAACACTTAAAATTCAGTACCCACATTCATCTTAACATCCAGAAAACCCACATGAAACTCGGCCTATTGTACAGAAACAATCAATTCCTCTCTCCCTCTACTAGACAGACCTTGTCCACTACATATCTCCTCCCATCTCTTCTATATGGGGCTCCTCTGCTTACTAGTCTATCTTCCACCCTAACCTCTAAACTGGAAGTATCCTACAATAAAATCTCCAAATTCGCCACCAAGGCAAATTCCCGCTCTCATCACTGCACCTCCTTACAAACTTTAAATTGGCTTGAACTCCCTAATCAACTAGACAACCTCCAAATTGTCTCTGCCCACAAACTAATATTCCAACCTACAAGCTGCCCTGCACTATCCAATATTCTTCAACCATATATCCCCCCCAGACCACTTAGATCTTCTTACCAAAACCTTATTTCCATCCACAAACCCAAGCACCCAGCTGGTGAACTTCTACCCTCGTTTTCCCTAGCAAAAAAATGGAACGCTCTGCCCTCTACTCTGAGGACATGTGATAACCTACACTCCTTCAAAACACAACTCCATTGCTACCTACTAACTCAAAGAAAATGTAACTGCACTCTTCATTCTTTTCCTCCCAAGCTCTTATCTTTCTTCTCTCCCGGCTAAACTTCATACCTTACTAATTTCCCCCTTCATCCTTAATTATTAATGCATCAAATATATTTACTCCCGACCTTTTACTTAATGCCACGCATCCTCCAGGAGAATACTCATTTTTACATCCTAGTTACTTAACTATGAATGACCCCAATATTGAATTATTTTACCAGATGTCTGTGGAATTTCCACCTATTTTGACTGTAACAAAAAAAAAAAAAAAAACATTTTTTCTTTGTATTTTAAGTTTTTGTATTTTTTATTTGTATTTTCATTGGGATGTAACATTTTACTGTGGAGCTTTTCTCCCTGGACCTCCACTGAAAACGGGCTCTCGGGCCCAGTGGACCTCCCTGGTCACCAACTGTAATAAATAAAAATAAATACAACAAAAGTCTATGGAGTCAACATTGTCACAGCCTGGAAACAATGATTCCTATCATACCTTGCCTATGCCTGGAATTCCTTTGGTGGGCAGAGGCCTGCCACCAAAACAAGGGACTGCCATTCACACTACTCCCTGCCGCCCAGACCCTAACTACAGATGCATCAGACTATGCATGGGGGGCTCACCTGGCAGGGAAGTGCATTCAGGGCAAATGGAACCAAAATCAAATGCACCTACATATCAATCAAAAAGAAATGTTAGCTGTACAGAATTCTCTGCCAGCCTTCAAGGACTACATTCTTCCAGGACAACTAATGGCAAAGATGGACAAAACCACGGTTATGTGGTACATAAACAAGCAGGGGGGTACACATTATTACCCCCTCTGCAGACTAGCCATGGCATTGTAGAACACAGCCTTGAGCTACCAAGTGCACCTACAAGCCGAATTCCTGCCAGGAAAATTGAATACACTGGCAGACGGACTAAGCAGAAACTCATGGACCCACACGAGTGGAAACTGGAGCCACGGATTTTAAACATGACAAGCAAATGGGGGAGCCCCGACATAGATCTATTCCCCCCCCCCCCCAGAACTACCAGTTGGACAAGTTTTGCGCAAGGGCTCCCCACAAAGAAGCCTGGAAAGTGGATGCTCTGTCCTTCAGCTGGAAAAGCCTATCAGTCTACGCCTTTCCTCCTCTGCCTCTGCTCTCCAAAGTTCTGCTAAGAGTCAAACAGGACAAACCAAGAATGATTTTGATTGCTCCAGACTGGCCACACCAACACTGAATACCCCCTCCTGTACAGTGTGTCACTGTTGGCCCCATGGCTCCCGCCTCAGACTCCTACCCTGCTGTCTCAGGAGGAGAACCAGATTCTGCACCCTCAGCTTCAAACACTGAACCTAGCAGCCTGGCTAATTACCTAAGCTCTCCTTTACCATCCCTCAGTAAACCAGTGATGGATGTCATTTTAGAGACAAGGAGGCCTAGTACTAGAAAATCTTATGTTGAAAAATGGAAAAGATTCTGTGCCTGGAACAAATTTCAAGGAATGAGCACAGCAGTGCCCAAATTTACCTCAGATTTTACAATACTTAACTGAGATGCTTCACAAGGGGCCTGTCTTTTTCCTCAGTAAAAATTCACGCTTCAGCCATTTCAGCTCATTATAACACAGAACACCCCCTCTTCTCTCATCCACTGCTCAAGCAGTTCCTCAGAGGTGCCAAAAATTTAAGGTCACCCAGGATAGTTCCAACTCCAGCCTGAGACCTTTACTTTGTATTGGAGAAGCTCACCCTTCCTCCTTTCGAGACGACTGCTACTGCATATTTAAAATTCCTTTGTTGGAAAACAGCTTCCCTTTTAGCCATCACTTCAGCAAGAAGGGTGTCTGAATTACAGGCCCTTATGGCAGTGAAGCCTTTCTTCATCTTTCATACGGACAGGGTGTCCCTCAGGACCAATCCCTCTTTCATGCCAAAGATGGTATCCAGTGTGGCCTGTAATCAGTCCATTCATTTGCCAACCCTTCTTTCCTAATCATCAGAACAAAGGGGAATGGATACTGCACTCCTTAGATGTGCACTGACAACGTAGGTTCTACTTAGAGAGATCTAAACCTCAAAGGAAATCTGAACCACCTGCTGGCATTTGCTGCAGGGACACAGGGGTAGGCTATTTCAAAGCAAACCATCTCCAAACGGAATGGCCATTGCATTCATAAGCACCATGGAAAACCTATCCCGCAGGGGATCAGACCCCACTCAACCAGGGCTGCATCTACCTCTATAGCCATTCTCAGAGGCGTACCTACCAGGGACATCCTAGAAGCTGCCACCTGGAGTTCTGTACATACTTTCACCAAGCATTACCATTTGCCAGTTTTCTCTAAATCCAGAGCTGACTTTGCCACTGCAGTTTTGCAGGGCCTTATAGCTGTATTCCTCCTCCCATCCTTAGCTTTGGGTGTCTACCCAAATGTAATGACTGCAACAGTGAAACACGAAGAACATAGTACAGTTGTGTACACTTAACATAAAGGTAGATGTTCGAGTGTATTCATTGTTGCAGTCCTGGTTACCCTCCCCTCCAGCCCCCTGATGACGTTTGGCTATACCTCTTCTCTCCTTTTCAATGCTTAAAAGCTTTTTGGTGTATTTGCTTTTTTGTTTGAGGTATAACCTTGTATATTTATAGATTTAATTGCTTCCCATTAGGTGGGCACCTGACATCTGTGGCAAGAAAAACTGATGTAATGACGTCGGCTGCATGTTTTATACCCCTGACGACCTGACATCACGGAAGAAGAGACAGCAACCGACGTAGGTCCCAAGACTTTGTTAATCAGGCTGACTGAGAGCTACTGCAAGCAGGTAACCCAAATGTAATGACTGCAACAGTGAATACACTCTGACATCTACATTTATGGTAAGTGTACACAACTGTACTTTCTCTCTCTTCTAAGTATCAGGGCTATTCAACCTGTCCCAGCAGAAGAATGGGGACAAGGTTTTTACTCCAGACTTTTCCTGGTACCCAGAAAAGACAACTCCTGGCATCCTATCCTGGACCTATCTATCCTAAACACCTTTTTGGTAACTCCAAAATTCAAAATGCTAACTCTTCATCAGCTGCTTCCCATGCTAGGCAAAAATGCCTGGTTGGCAACATTGGATTTAAAGGAAGCTTACCTCCACATCCCAATAAGGGATTCTTGCAGAAAATACCTATGCTTTAGAGCAGGCTACATGCACTGTCAGTTCTCTGCACTGCCCTTTGGCTTATCTACTGTGCCCAGGGTATTCACAAAATGCCTAGCTCCAGTCATTGCATTCTGCAGGCAAAAAAATATTCAGATATACCCATACCTGGACGATTGTCTAATTCAGGCAGAAAGCCAGGACATACTATTAAATCATCTGGCATTTGTAAAGAAACTGCTAACCTCACTGGGGTACACCATAAACGAAAGGAAATCTCATCTAGTACCCTGCCAACAAATTGTATTCCTGGGAGCAAGCTTGAACACAACTTCCCAGATGGCCTGTGTCACGCCAGAGAAACAAGTTTATCTGACAGCCTACTTCAAGGTACTGGCCACAAAGACCCAGCTAACTGCAAGCTCTGGGGTTCATGGCCTCTTGCATCCTACTAATTCCATAT
Source organism: Protopterus annectens (assembly GCF_019279795.1). NCBI lineage: Eukaryota > Metazoa > Chordata > Ceratodontiformes > Protopteridae > Protopterus > Protopterus annectens. The sequence continues at coordinate 1,484,421,463 of NC_056743.1, read as the reverse complement.
GCAAGACTGCATATGAGGAAACTACAATGGTATTGGTGTCAACATTCTCAGGAACTGGAATCAGTGATTCCTATTATCCCTTGAATAAAGACAGAATTCCTTTGGTGGGCAGAGGCCTGCTACTTCAACAAGGGACTGCCATTCACTCTACCCCCGGCCGCCCAAACCTGAACAACAAAAGCGTTAGACTATGCATGGGGGGGGGCTCACTTGGCAGGGCAGGGCATTAAGGACAAATGGAACCCGAGACAAATGTACCTGCATATCAATCAAAAAGAAATGTTAGCTGTACAGAATGCTCTGACAGCCTTCAAGGACCACATCCTTCCAGGACAATTATTGGTAAAAACAGACACCCCCACTGTTTTGTGGTACATAAGCAGGGGGGAACCCACTCATACCCCCTCAGCAGACTAGCCATGGCTTTGTGTAACACAGCCTTGAGCTACCAAGTGCATCTACAGGCTCAATTCCTGCCAGGCAAGCTAAACTCACTGGCAGACGACCTAAGCAGAAATCTCATGGACCCACACGAGTGGAAACTGGAACCAAAGATATTCACCATGTTGAGAAACAAATGGGGAGCCCAGAGATAGACCTGTTTGCCTCCCCTCAGAACTACCAATTGGACAAATTCTGCACAAGGACTCCCCACAGACAAGCTTGGAAAGTGGATGCCCTGTCCTTCACCTGGGAAAACCCTCTCAGTTTATGCCTTCCCCCCTCTGCCTCTCCTCTCCAAAGTTCTACTAAAGATCAAACAGGACAAACCAATAACAGTACTCATTGCACCAGACTGGCCACGCCAACACTGGTACCCCCTCTTGCACAGTGTGTCACTGCTGGGAACCATGGCACCTGCCTCAGACCCCCTTCCCTGCTGTCCCAGCAGGAGGGCCAGATTCTGCACCCCTGGCTTCAAACCCTGAACCTTGCAGCCTGGCTAATTACCTGAGCTCCCCATTACCATCCCTCAGTAAGCAAGTGATGGATGTCATTCTGGAGGCAAGGAGGCCTAGTACCAGAAAATTGTATGCTGAAAAGTGGAAAAGATTCTGTTCCTGGAGCCAAACTCAGGGATACTGCATATTCTTCAATACTCTACAGAGATGCTTCACAAGGGACTTTCCTTCTCTTCTATTAAAATTCATGCCTCTGCCATTTTAGCAAATTATAATATGGAGTCACCCCTCTTCTCACATGACCTGCTGAAGCAATTACTCAGAGGGGCCAAAAATTTAAGACCACCCAGGAGAGCCCCTACTCCAGCCTGGGACCTTAACGTTGTATTGGAAAAAGCTCACTCTACCTCCCTTTGAGCCAGCTGCAACTGCATAGCTGAAATTCCTTTCTTGGAAAACAGCCTTCCTTCTAGCCATCACTTCAGCAAGAAGAGTGTTTGAATTACAGGCCCTCATGGCAATGGAACCCTTCATCATCTTACATGCAGACAGGGTGTCCCTCAGGACCAATCTCTCCTTTATGCCCAGTGTGGCCCTTAATCAGTCCATTCATTTGCCAACCTTCTTTTCTAATCCACAGAACAAAGAAGAACGAATGCTGTACTCTTTGGGCGTGCACAGACAACTTAGATTTTATTTGGACAGGACTAAGCCTCTCAGAAAAACTGAACAGCTACTAGTTGCCTTTGCTGCAGGGGCGGGGGGAAGGCCATTTCAAAGCAAACCATTTCTAAATGGATATGCCATTGCATTCATTTCTGCTGTAAGCACCACGCAAAACCTACCCCACCAGGGGATAAGATCGCATTCCACCAGGGCTGCATCTACTTCAACAGCGTTTCTCAGAGGTGTTCCTACCAGGGACATCCTAGAAGCTGCTACCTGGAGTTCTGTTCATACCTTCACCAAGCATTACCACTTGGCTATTTTCTCTAAAGCCAGAGCTGGTTTTGCCACTGCAGTCTTACAGGGCCTAATAGGTGGTCCTAATGCTCTGTAATTGCCTCCTCCCTTCCTTAGCTTTGGGAATCTACCCAAATGTAATGACTGCAACAGTGAAACATGAAGAACATAGTACAGTTGTGTACACTTACCATAAATGTAGATGTTCGAGTGTATTTACTGTTGCAGTCCTGGTTACCCTCCCTCCAGCCCCCCAACTTCTACTTGCTATACCTCTCTTCTTGTTTACTGTATTTAAGCTTTCTGGTGTATTTGCTTATAGTTGGAGGTGTAACCTTATATATAATTGCTTCCCATTATGGAGGCACCTGACATTTGAGGCAAGAAAAACTGATGTAATGGTGTCGGCTGCATGCTTTATACCCCTGACTACCTGAAGTCATGGAAGAAGAGACAGCAACTGATGCAGGACCCAAGACTTTGAAGATCAGGCTGGCTGAGGGCTACCTGCAAGCAGATAACCCAAATGTAATGACTGCAACAGTTAATGCAGTCGAACATCTACATTTATGGTAAGTGTACAGAACTGTACATCTGAAGTAGGATATTCATTTGTCTGCAACCTGTGGGTTATGGATCCGATATCGGATCCGAACCGGCATAGTTTTCCAGCTATGGATCCAAGCTCTCAGCTCCTCCCCTCACCCATAATGCCCTGCTCTACCCTCATGACCTCAGATCTTGTTTGCCGCGCTGGTAACTAGATGTGGATTTCATAGCTCTCAGCTAAGTGGATTTATCTTGTTTAAAAATAGAGAATTTTTTCCTTCTTTAACTTTTTTTGTGTGAAAGTTGTAGGTTTCCTATTAATATAGACTGTTTTTAGTTTAATTTAATTTTCAGTAGTAATTTTTATTCCCTCCCCTCGCTGGTACGTAGAGTGTGTGTGAGGCCTGTGTGCTTCTTTATTGTTTAAGTTACTTTCTGTAACTTTAGGTTAAAATTAGTGACTATGGCTGAACAGCCTAAGTCCATATTTTCTAAATGCTCCGAGTGTGGCCATAAGCTCTCACCGGCTGATGGCCACACTCGGTGTGTTAAGTGTCTTGGGGTTGAACACCTCACATCTGGTTGTTCCATTTGTGCAGGGTTCAACCCCAGGGCACTGAAGGAGCGGAGGTCCAAGCTGGTCTTGGCGGGTCTTTTACCGCCGGACTCGGCTCCGACCTCCGCTCCTTCGGGGACTCCTGCGGCTGCAGTTGTTCCCCCTGTGGCACCCCCTCCTGCTCCTGGGACTCAAACTCCCGCTTCAGGACAGGAGAGGGATGCATCTAAAAGGACGGAGGGAGAAGCACCACGGCGGGCCGAGACCTCTGTTTCGGCCCGCCAGCCAAGCGGCTTCTCCCGGCTTCCTTGTTGTGCGGTCTCCTCCTTCTCGGCTCCGGTCACCTGTGTGCTTCTCACCGGGTCCTGAGGAGGAGGAGACCCGATCTCCGTCGAGGCTATCGAGGAGGCATTCCAGGCCTACCTCGGTAGCCTCGCCGAGATCTACCCATAGCTTCGGATGCTGATCTGGACCGGATGATGAGAAGGTTCATCCAGGCCCAGATGCAGATGGGAGTGCTCTTGCCTCCCCCCCCTCCGGGGGGGAGCTCAACACCCTTCTTTAAGCCTATTGCTCCTTCTCCGACCCGCTTCCCGGGTTCGAGCAACTGGAGCCGAGCAGCCGGGCGGGGAGGTCGGAGCCGATAGTACTTGGTACCGGATCCGACCATGCCTCGAGTGCGTCGGACCCGATCTCGGAGCCTGGATCCGAGCCGGATCCGGGGATCAGTGCTCCTTCGGCGCCGTCTGTGTCGGAGCGCACTGTCCTTCGGATCCGAGTGCCGCGCCGGCTCCGATCCACTCTTCGGATCGAGGGGAGCCGATTGTCGGATCCTTTGGTCGAGGTCGGCTCCCCTTCGGCTTTTGATGTAGTGGAGAGGGCTCTGTTGAGGGTCTCGGACCCCGGCACTTGCTTCGGCTCCGTCCCGCTCCCTCTGCACTGGGCCAGGCTTCGACCATCCGGCCCGTGGCACAGCCGGTTTCTGTGCCCCAAGTTGCTCCCATGGAGCAAATTGCTGCTGCGAGGACTCCTCTGACAGCCCCCAGAGGAGGCTCCTCGCACGCATACCTGCAAAAGGAGGCACATTGACTCCCCTCAGTCTCTCACTGAAGACTCGGACTTGGACCAAGGGGACGGCTCCCCACGGTCACCCGAGGATGTCTCCTTCGGAGACATCATGGAAATGCTCCGTATTAGGGGGTGGTCTGCCCCAAGTCTTCCTCGGACGAGTCCGTGTTCTTGGAGGCATTCAAACGGGCCCGTCTACCTCTTGGGTGTCCCCTGCCGACCCCTGGTGGACCTTATTACCACCAGGGCGTGGAAGGAACCGGACACCGTGGAGCCAATTCCCAAAAGACCTGATAGAATCCTTAGCCCGCCTTCTGACAGGACCCATTGGAGTAAGGGGCCTCCGTAGATGCCATGTTGATGGCGGCGGCCACAAAGAGGGAACTGGCTCAGGAGAGTCCCTCAGTCCACCCACCGAGCAAGGAGTCTCGGATGATGGACCGCTTGGGGAAGCGGATGTTCAGTTCGGCGACCTTCTCGGTAAGGGCGCTGAACTATTTGGCACATGTTATTCGGATGCAGCGAGACCTTATTAAGGAGTACGCTGCATCCCCCCCTGAGTCCATTTCGGAGGAGGACAGAGCTCTGCACTCCACCAAAATGGCCACTCTTAGGTCAGTCACAAATACTTCTATGCGGCTACTCTCCCATGCTACGGAGGGCGCTAGAGCTCTTGGGACAGGACTGGTCACTAGGCGTCAGGCCTGGCTCCGCCACTGCATTTTTCTGAGCCCTTCAAGGCGTCGTTTGCGACGCCTTTGATGGTTCTGCTCTGTTTGGCAAGACCATTCGCGACGTTGACCCAGAGCGAGAAGGACGGAAGACGCTGTCTGCCGTCGGAATCCGCTTCTCTGCACCCCAGAGGCCCTATTCTAGGAACCAAAAGGGTCAGAAGAAGATGTGGTTCGAAGTCGCAGCAGTCCCAGCCTGCTCCGGACAACCAGTCCTTCCGTGGCAGAGGAGGACAGGGAGGACGCCGCCCTAGAGGCAGAGGGCTCCCAGAAACTTCGGGTCCAGGGAACCTTTCTCTGAACGGCCGCGCAGCAACCCTGAGGGTTGCCCGACTGCTCTACTCTGGAGGCAGTCGGGGACGTTCCGGGCACCTAGCGGCATGGGAGTCCATAACATCGGACCGCTGGGTTCTCCAAATCATATCCAGGGATATCGCATTCCTTTCCTTCACCTTCCAAAGTTGAAGTCCCTCCCAGACGTACCACCCGGTCAAAGGGAGGCCGCTTTGGCAGAAATTGGCCATCTGCTAGAGAAAAGATCCATCCTGCCCGTGCCCCAGACCAGATCGGATCAGGGTTCTACTCCAGGTTCTTTTAGTGCCAAAAAGACGGGGAACTAAGACCAATCCTAGACCTCTCTCTCTTGAACCTGGCAGTCCCCAAAGAAAAATTCAATGGTCACTCTACAATCTATTCTCCCCTTCTGGGAGAAGGCCACTGGATGTGCTCGATAGATCTCAAGGACGCTACTACCACATCCTAATGGACAGACGCCCAGGAGGTTTCTCCGCTCGGCTGGGAGCCAGTCACTACCAGTTCCGGGTCCTTCCCTTTGGTCTCACCACAGCCCCAGGGTGTTTACCAAAGTACTAGCAGTGGTAGCGGCCCACCTGAGGCTTCAGGGGTGCAGGTCTTTCCCTACCTGGACGACTGGCTCCTTACCGCCCCAACAAGGCATCTACTTCTCTCGGGTCGAGACTCCTTTCTCCATCTTGCTCCATTTCTGGGCATCACAATAAATACAAACAAGTCCAACCTGGCACCCACTCAGCTCTTAGATTTCATAGGGGCCAGACTAGACACAAGGAGTTTACGAGCCTTCCTCACTGCGGACAGAGTTCTAAATCTGCAGCTCCAGGTGCGGGCCATTCTCCATTCATGTTCTGTTCCAGCGGAGTTGGTCCTGAGGGCTCTAGGGTCCATGGCTTCGTCGATAGCACTTCTTCCTCTTGCCAGGCTCAATATGCATTCTACAGTGGACGCTCTTAGTACAGTGGTCATACCTTGCTCTCCCATGCATCATCCCATAGCGATCAGCAAGGCTTGCAAGCGGTCCCTCTTGTGGTGGCTCCACTCCCGGATCTCCACGAGGGTCGCCCATTTTGTGCTTCTCCCCTCTCGCCACGGTGACCACGGACGCCTCCGCCTCGGGTGGGGGTCACTTTATGGGCCGGACAGTCCAAGGCACGTGGAGCGATTCAGAGACCTTACTGCATATCAATGTTCTAGAGATGAGAGCAGTGCTCTTACCGTTGCTAGCACTTCAGGACTTTCTTCCCTTGGGAACAATTGCGATTCAATCGGACAATATGTCTGTTGTCTGGTACATCAACAAGCAAGGGGAACAAGGTCTTACCCTCTTTGTCGAGAGGCCATGAGAGTTTGGGAATGGGCAACCTCCACCAATCGCTTTCTCATAGCAAGGCACATTCCGGGTCGGTGCAACATCCTAGCGGAGAAGCTCAGTCGCACCAATCTGACGCCTAACGAGTGGTGTGTCAATTGTCAAGTAGCGAACGCATATTCGCACGGTGGGGAACCCTTCATGCGATCTTTTGCTTCTCCCTCAAACACCAAGTGCGACAGTTTTTCGCTCTAATACCTCCTCCGGAGGTACCCCAAGAGACGCTCTGGTGCATGCTTGGCCACCCGGTCTTCTGTATGCCTATCCACCCTTGCCTCTGATGCTGCAAGTTCTTCAGAAAGCCTCTCGGGTGGGTTGCAGAATGATTCTCATTGCTCCATTCTGGCCTCGACAGATCTGGTTCCCCTTCCTAAGGTCTCACTCGGTGAATCCTCCTTGGATTCTAGATCCCATTCGGATCTGATATCCCATCCTTCCTGCATTCCTCCTCCGAACCTGGACAACCTGAAGCTGACCGCTTGGCTGCTCCAGTTCCACTCTTGATAAGGACTCGGTATTTCTTCTCCGGTAAAGGCTATTTTAGTGGCGGCTCATAAACCATCCACTAGAAAGGTTTACCAAGCAAATGGAAACGCTTTCTCTGTGTGGGCGGGCGGCAAGGCCTAGATCCCTTCACGGTTCCTCTCCCTGTAGTGCTTGATTTTCTAACCTCTCTCTTTAATGATGGTGCCAGCAGTTCCACAGTCAAAGTTCAACTGGCGGCTATTTCTCACTATCACATTGGTCAAGAGTCTAATCCTCTTATGTCAGCCAAATTGTGCAAAACTTTTCTTAAGGTACTTTCCTTCTTAGGCCCCTATAAAGCAAGCAGTTCCTCCTTGGGACCTTTCTTTGGTCCTACAGGCCTTGACCGCTCCCCTTCGAGCCAGCGGCTACAGTGGATCTCAAATTCTTGTCTTACAAGACAGCCTTTTGGTAGCCATTACATCAGCCAAGAGAGTTTCTGAACTTCAAGCTTTATCAGCTAAACCTCCTTACTTGGTTTTTTATCCGGACCGTGTCTCCCTCAGGACCAACCCGTCCTTCCTTCCTAAAATCGCTTCTGAAGCAAACATTAATCAATCCATTAACCTCCCTGTTTTCTTCCCTAAGTATGAAAACAAAGGTGAATATAGGCTACACTCACTAGATGTTCACAGGCAACTGAGATTTTATCTCAACAGGACAGCTGGTCATAGGCAATCCGACCAGCTGTTTATTTCCTTTGCAAAATTCAATTTGGGCAAGCCAATTTCTAAAGTTTCTCTGTCCCGCTGGATTTCACAGTGCATTTTATTGGCTTATCAAGCGTCAGGAAGGCCCGACCGGAGGGTGTTCATGCCCATTCAACCCGGTCAGTATCTACCTCGGCAGCCTTCAAGGCTAGGATTCCTCTAGATGATATTTGTGCAGCAGCCACGTGGGCTTCATCTCATACATTTATTTCTCACTATAAGTTGGATCTTGCATCTAGGGGTAGAGCATCCTTTGGCTCCGGTGCTCGGAATATCCTTCCATGATGGCCCCAAGATTCAGGTAGCTGGGGACTCTGTCCCACAGGTTGCAGACAAATGAATATCCTACTTCAGATTTAGAAGTTATGTACTCACCATAACGCTTCCATCTGAGTAGGTGTATTCATTTGTCTGCAACCATCCCGCCCTCCTATCCCCCTGGCCTTTCAGTTTCCTGCATATTACTTGTTACCCTTTTGAGGGTATTGTTGCTTTGGCAAACTCGATCTGAGGTCATGAGGGTAGAGCAGGGCATTATGGGTGAGGGGAGGAGCTGAGAGCTTGGATCCATAGCTGGAAAACTATGCCGGTTCGGATCCGATATCGGATCCATAACCCACAGGTTGCAGACAAATGAATACACCTACTCAGATGGAACGTTATGGTGAGTACATAACTTCTAATTTCTTTCCTCGTACCATTGTTGGTACTTCTTTGTATCTATTTAGGTATTGTCTGTCTGAGTACCATTTTTGGTATCTTCCTTTTCTCAGTTTAAAAAAAATAATAATTCTCTGTCCTTTTTGTGGTGAGTGTGTGTGTGTTTGTCTGCTTTCAGTATTGTTGACAAATCCGTTTCCCCAGCTAAGTCATCTAAGAGCACCTCATGGTTTAAAAGATGTCAAAAGTGTGAAGGAAAAATGCCCAACTCAAACTGGCATGTGTGGTATGTTTGTTGTCTGGCTAAAGTTCACCTTCAGGAAGATTGTTCAATATACCGTGGCTTCTCCACTAGGACACTCACTCTTGCAGAAGATACCTCCGCTTTAAGCAGGCTTCTTGCATTACCAGTTCTCTGCACTGCCTTTTGGCTTATCTACTGCTCCCAGGGTCTTTACAAAGTGCCTGGCTCCAGTAATTGCATTTTGCAGGCAAAGACATATTCAAAATATATCCATACCTGGACGATTGTCTAATTCAGGCAGAAAATAAGGACATTCTTCTAAACTATCTGGCATTTGTAAAAAGGGTTCTAACTTGTTTGGGGTACACTATAAACGAAAAGAAATCACAACTGGTACCCTCTCAAAAAATTACATTCCTGGGTGCAAGCTTGAATACAGCTGCCCAGATGGCTTTCCTTACGCCAGAGAAGCAAATTCATTTGGTGACTTACTTCAAACAGGTGGCCACAAAAACCCTGCTTTCTGCAAGGCAAATACTGCAAGCCTTGGGGTTCATGGCCTCCTTAATTTTTCTAATTCCATATGCAAGACTGCATATGAGGAAACTTCAGTGCTATTTAAAAAGTGATGATTCACGTCATACCTTGCCTACAACTAGAGTTCCTATGGTGGGCAGAGGCCTGCCACCAAAACAAAGGACTGCCATTCACACCACCCCCTGCTGCCCAAACCTTAACTAAAGATGCATCACACTATGCTTGGGGAGGGCTCATCTGGGTGGGAAGTGCATTCAGGGCAAATGGAGCCCAAATCAAATGCACCTTCATATCAATCAAAAGGAAATGCTAGCTGTACAGAATGCACTGACGGCCTTCAAGGGCTACCTTCGTCCAGGACAATTAATGATAAAGACCGACAACACCACGGTTATGTGGTACATAAACAAGTAGGGGGCTACACACTTCTACCCCCTTTGCAGACTAGCCATGGCATTGTGGAACATGGCTTTGACCTATCAAGTACAACTACAAGCTCAAGTCCTGCCAGGAAAGCTGAATACTCTGGCAGACGAACTAAGCAGAAATCTCATGGACCCACACGAATGGAAACTGGAACCATGGATTTTCAACATGTTGACACCAAATAGGGGAGCCCAGACATAGATCTTTTTGCCTCACCCCAGAACTATCTGTTGGACAAATTTTGCACAAGAACTCATCACAAAAAAGCCTGGAAAGTGGATGCTCTATCCTTCAGCTGGAAAAACCGATCAGTCTATGCCTTTCCCCCTCTGCCTCTGCTCTCCAAAGTTCTACTAAAAGTCAAACAGAACAAACCAAAAATGATTTTGATTGATCCAGACTGGCATTGCCAACACTGGTACCCACGCCTGCGCAGTGTCACACCTTCCACCGTGGCACCTGCCTCAAACACCTTACTTGCTGTCTCAGCAGAACAACCAAATTCTGCACACTCATCTCCAAACTTTGAGTCTTGCAGCGTGGCTAATCACATAAATTCACCCTTAGCATCCCACAGCAAACCTGTGATGGATGTCATTTTGGAGGCGAGAAGACCTAGTACTAGAAAATCTTATGCTGACAAATGGAAAAGATTCTGTGTCTGGAATCTATCTCAAGGGATAAGCACAGCAGTGCCCAACATTCGTCAGATTTTGCAGTACTTAACTTGAGATGCTTCACAAGGGCATGTCCTTTTCTGCCATAAAAATCCATGCCTCAACCATTTCAGCTCATTACAACACAGAACCTTCCCTCTTCTCTCATCCTCTGCTAAAGCAGTACCTCAGGGGGGCCAAAAACTTAAGACCACCCAGGAGAGCTCCAACCCCTGCCTGGGACCTCAATTTTTTATTGGAGAAGCTCACTCTCCCTCCTTTCGAGCCAGCTGCCACTGCAGACTTAAAATTTCTCTCCTGGAAAACAGCTTTCCTTTTAGCAGTCACTTCAGCTAGAAGGATTTCCGAATTACAAGCTCTTATGGCAGTGGAGCCTTTCATCATTTTTCATTCGGACAGGGTATCTCTCAGGACCAATCCATCCTTCATGCCTAAGGTGGTATCCAGTGTGGCTCTTAATCAGACCATTCATTTGCCAACGTTCTTTCTCAAGCCACAGAACAAGGGGGAGCGGATTCTGCATTCATTGGATGTGCACAGACAATTTAGATTTTACTTAAACAGGACTAAATCTGAAAGAAAATCTGAACAACTGCTGGAACATTTGCTGCAGGAGCAGAGGGAAAGGCTATTTCAAAGCAAACCATTTCCAAATGGATAAGCCCTTGTATTCATTTCTGCTATATGCACCATGGAAAAACTATCCCCCAGGGGATCAGATCCCATTCAACCAGGGCTGCATCTACTTCAACAGCCTTTCTCAGAGGTGTTCCTACCAGGGACATTCTAGAAGCTGCTACCTGGAGCTCAGTTCATACTTTCACCAAACATTACCATTTACCACTTTTCTCTAAATCCAGAGCTGGCTTTGCCACTGCTGTCCTGCAGGGCCTTATAGCTGGTCCTAATGTTGTATAATTCCCTCCACCCCACCATAGCTTTGGGAATCTACCCAAATGTGTTGACTGCAACAGTGAAACACGAAGAACATAGTACAGTTGTGTACACTTACCATAAAAGTAGATGTTCGAGTGTATTCACTGTTGCAGTCCTGGTTACCCTCCCTCCAGCCCCCTATTTTTCTCTGACTGTACCTCTACTTTCTCTCAATATGCTTAAAAGCCCTTTTGGTGTATTTGCTTTTGGTTGGAGGTATATTTTTGTGTTTTTTAATTTTATTTGCTCCCCATTTAGGGGGCACCTGACATCTGGGGCAAGAAAAACTAATGTAATGGCGTCAGCTACATGTGTTTTATACCCCTGATGACCTGACGTCACAGAAGAAGGGACAGCAACCGACGCAGGACCCAAGGCTTTGTTAATCAGGCAGGCTGAAGGCAACCTGCCAGCAGATTACCCAAATGTAATGACTGCAACAGTGAATACACTCTAACATCTACATTTATGGTAAGTGTACACAACTGTACTTTGTTCTTCCTCTTCATTATCTTCTTCCAAGAAATGAACTTCCTTGGTTCCAAGCACTTCAGGACCACCTAAAAAAAATTTCTAAAAAGCCTTCAGTGTCAACAAGTTCCTTCGGCACCGAATGGCAGAAAAGATTCGGCACCTACCAAGAATTAAGAGTCAACTTCAGCTGCCTCGGCACCAAGAGACTCATCAGTGCCAGAGCAGTCCGAGGTTATTTTTTTCCAAGATCTAGATATTCTCCTTCTATTGATCAGTTCAGATAGAACACTGAGCCCCTTTGTCGATCCGAGGCCCCTAGGTCTCCTTCAACTTCACCCGCTCTATCCACTAAGAGTGTCTCAGAATTGGACAGTATGAAACTGGTGGATCAGCTCTTGATGGCGGGGGGGATTCTCTTCGGTTCCTAGCCAAAGACTGGCAATATTACAGCACCATCCTTTCTTCCTCCTCCAACTCCTATTGAGTCATTGGAGCCCAAGGTTCTGACGCACCTGGCTTCAGTCAACTGTCTCGGTTCCAGTAAGAGCTTCTTCTCTGGAACCAAGGTTTGCATGAGGTCCTCCAGTCTTTTGGGACTGGTGGCCTCCCAGGGTCGAGACTCGCTAGCTGGTTCCAAGGTGCATGAATCGACTTTATTAATTTCAGAGCCTTCAATGGCCCTCGGTGCTTCATCTTTTGTGGGATTGACCCAGGCTTCACTTTCGAGGGTCGCCTCTCTGGTTCGGGGTGGGACCTTGGTTCCGGGCTCCTATCCCTCTGTGGTGGGGCCAGCATTCCGAATCGTAGAGAAGGCCTGGTCCGTTGGGGACTCAGTCTCTGTCATTCCTGTCAGGCCAGACTTCTATTTCTCCTCAACCAGAGCTTCCGTCAGTCTCTTCCCTGGGACAGAGGGCACAAAAGCCCTAGGAAAGACTATCTTTTGTGGTTTCCTCTTTTGACACTTCCCTGGAACATCCCCCAAGGAAGTACCTGTGAAGAAAAAGTGCAAGAGGAAGCACTTAGACTACCCAGAGGAATCCTTCACCGAAGATACCGACTTTGATGAAGGAGAAGGTTCCCCCAGGTCATACTCTGATGCTGATTCCTTCGGGGACATCGTAGAGATCCTAAAGCATGGCTGGCCTTCCCTCCAACCTTCTTTGGAGTCTGTATACCTGGAGGCTTTTCGTACCCAGCCTTCTACCTCTTGGATCTGTTTGCCCACTGACGAGCTCATTAAGCTGATAACTCAACAGGTGTGGAAGATGCCCGCCTCTATTGAACCGATCCCCAAGAGACCTGACCAGATCCTTTCTGCCCCTAAAAAAGAGTAACATTGGTCCAAAGGTATACCCGTAGATGCCCCGCTGATAGTTCACCTATCCATCCTGCTAACAAGGAGTCTAGGACTATGGAAAGATTTGGGAAGCACGTTTATGCTACAACGACCTTTGCTCTCAGGTCCTTCAACTACATGGCGCACTTTACGAGGTTACAGAGGGATCTAATCAAAGAGCTCTCTGTTATCCTCTCAGGAGCAGTAGCTGAAGGGGTACGGGACAGAGTTGCTTCTCTTCTCACCACCCTCTAAGCAATTTCTAACTCGTCCATGAGGCTGATTGCCCATGCAGCTGAAGGGACAACAAGAGCAGCAGGTTCAGGCATAGCCATTAGAAGGCATGCCTGAATGCGCTTGTGTAACTTTATGGAGCAATTTAAAGCATCATTCATCAACGCTCCATTTGCTGGATCCATCCCTATTTGGCCCTAAGATAAAAGACATTCTAGCCAGATGTGAGAAAGTTGGGAAGGCTCTTTTTGCTGTAGGCATACTTTTCTCCACTTCTCAACGGCCCTACTCTAGGAACCAGAGAAGTGGGTGACTATTGTTTAAAAAGTCCCAAGGGCCTTTCCAGGACTCGCATGGCAGACTTTCCCAGGGCAAAGGTCGAAGTAATGGAAGATGCCACCCTAGAGGCAGAAGTGGTCCGCAAAACCAGGAGTCCAGAGATTCTTTCTCTGGTGCTTCCTACCAACACTCCTGATGGAGGCCCAATTGCTTTCCTCTGGAGGCAGCCAGGAGACAGTTATCCATGCACCAGCCCACCTGGCAACTGATAACATCAGACAAATGGGTGCAGGGAATCATATCCAGAGGTTACAATATTCCACTTTGTATAGGTCCAAAACCCCCCCCAAAAAACTTTGAATGTTACACCCGGTCAAAGGGAAGCAGCAGTGGCAGAAATTCAAAAACTGCTCGACAAGAGAGTCATCCAAAAACTCCCACCAGACCTAATAGGAGATCTGGGTTTTACTCAAGGTTCTTTTTAGTGCCCAAAAAAAACAGGGGACTGGAGACCCATTTTGGATTTCAACCAGTTCAGCAAGGCAATTTGGCAAACCAAATTTCAGATGGTCTCTGTACAGTCTGTACTTCCATTCATGGAAAAAGATGATTGGATGTTGCTCTGTAGACCTCCAGGAGACACAGTACCACATAAAAATGGACAAACACTCAAGGAGTTTCCTGCGCTTCCGGCTGGGAGCCAGTCATTTCCAATTCAGAGCACTGTCTTTTGGACTCACCTCAGCCCCTGGGATGTTTACCAAATGCGTGGTGGTGGTAGCAGCTCATCTCAGCTGCAAGGATTGTGAGTTTTTCCATACCTCAACATCTGGCTATACTAGACTCTGCATAGATAGCCATGATTTGCATTCTGAAGCTGATCACCTAGAAGAACTTTTTATTGAAAGAGGCTATCACCCTGCATTGGTGAGTAGTGTTAAAAACAGTATTATTAAGAATATATATCAAGGTAGAACTAGATACACTAATAGTAAGACTTCTGCTTTTATAAGTAAAGGTGCCTCAGTCACTCAAGCAAATCGTGTTGCTATAACCTTGAACTATACCAGCAACATAAATAGCTTGAAAAAAGTCTTTTTTAACAATTGGAAGATTTTAACCATGGACTCAGATACTAAATTAATTGTAGGAAACAAACCCTACTTTATGTAAAGGAATAGTCCAAATCTTAAACGATTATTATGTAATGACTCTTACCCTACACATCCAGTATCAACCCTTATTAGTAAAAGAGTAGGAACTTTTCCCTGTCACAGTTGTAATAGATGCAACTACATTTCCAAAATACAAGAGTTTCAACATCCCAGTTTGAATTACACTTTTTCACCTAGATTTTTTGCAACCTGCACAACAAAAAATTTGATTTATCTTGCAACATGCAAAAAATGCCAGGCTTTCTATGTTGGCTTAACAAAAAGATGTTTGTAGGATAGAATTTATGGTCACCTCTATGATATACAGAGAAAAAATGACCTAAATGCTTTAGCAAAACATATAATAGAATATCCTCCACACAGTTTTTACTTTAGAGTCTTAGAGATAGTAACAATTAATAAAAGAGGTGGTAGTAATGCCACATGCTTAAGCAACAAAGAATTAAAATGGATTTTGAGACTAGGTGCACACCTATCACCTGGTCTAAATAGTTGCATTTCTATTAAACCAGTTTTAGATACTAGATGAGTCCTACATGTTTAAGATTTATTTTACTTTATGTTTTTAAGATTACTTAATAATATCTTTATATATGAATTACTCTATTACATATTCTCACAATATTTTTTATATATGTTTTTGCACAACTTTCATATATACATGTACATATATTATTTTTGTACATTAATGCATCTTTTCACATCATGTATTTCTAACTATATATATATCATTACCATATAATGGTTACACCTTAGCTACATTCTTAATATACATAGATATGGTTATACATACATAAAATTTGCTTATCTTACAAAGAATTATAAGATTTTAATAATGCATTTTATGTATTTATTTATTTATTTAATAAATTGATCTAGACAGTATCATTATTTTCTTTAAATATATATTTATATTATTTATTGATACATGAAGTTCCAGTGACAGATTATTTGTATCATTTTAAAGGATGACCATTCCTATATATATCCTATATATATTCTATGCATATTTTATGCATATAGTATATTTTAGCCTTATTAATAAGTGCTTATAATTATTGGTCAATATATTGTGAGTCCATTCTATTTTATACATTTATGTGACGATCTATTTTATTTTGCTTATGAGTGCTTTATTTTCAACACATTATAGCGCTTAGCTCACAACACGATGTTTCCTTGGATACATAGCATTGTCTAAAAGCATTTCTACAAATGAAATGTATAGTTAGTAGCCTGTTGATTTATACTTTTTCCTATGTGAATTAAGACAATATGGTTTAGTTATATTGTAACCGAATGTAAATTTAATTTAATTGGATCTAATAGAGTGCAATTTGCCTAATTAATCAATTTTAGACGCTAATCTTGGCGCGCTTTTCTGTATTTAAATGGTGGTTTTAAATAATTTTATATTGTCTGATGAAGCGTAGTAGGTACTACGCGAAAGCGCTCACATCTTAATAAACCTGTTTTGGATTACTACTGGAGTTTTTTGTGAATACTTCGTTCTATTTTTATCACATTTGGACTTGTGATTGTGACTTTGACTTTACTCGTGGTGAGAGCATCTGGTCTTTACTTCATATCATGGTACATCAAGCGTCCAGGAGACATCTGCGCTTCAGCCTAGGAGGCAGTCATTTTCAGTTCCGCGCGCTGCCCTTTGGTCTCACCACAGCCCCCAGGGTGTTCACCAAGTGCTTGGCAGTCGTGACTGCTCACCTGAGAAGTCTAGGATTCCAGGTGTTTCCGTATCTAGACGACTGGCTCCTAACTGCCACCTCCAAGCATCTACTACTGCGGAGCCTACAAGCCACTATATCACTGGGCAGTTCCCTGGGAATCACCTTCAATTGGCCAAAGTCTGTGTTGCTGCCATCTCAACGAATAAGATTCATAGGGGTAGAGATAGACTCAAACCGAATGCGGGTCTATCTACCTGCAGACAGAATACAAACCATACAGACTCAAGTTCGAGCCTTACTTCACAGGTCCAAAGCCCCAGCCAGAATGGTCCTGCAGCTATTGGGATCCATGTCCGCCACGGTTCTTCTAGTCCCCTTGGCAAGGTTGCACATGAGAATTCTCCAGTGGCTTCTTTCAGCTCAGTGGTCCTTTCAGGAACTCCCTCTCAGTCACCTCATGTGGATCACGGAGACATGCAAACGGGACCTTCGCTGGTGGCTAGTGCCCTCCAATTTGGATCAGGGATGACCCTTTGTTCCACTTCCTCCTGCGGCCACTTTGACCACGGACGCCTCCCAGATGGGGTGGGGGGACATTCCCTGGGCAGGTCAGTCCAAGGCAAATGGCACCCGGAAGAGACCCTACTTCATATCAACATCCTAGAAATGAGGGCAGTACTTCTGTCCCTTCAAGCCCTTCACGATTATCTCCCTCAGGGCGTCATTGCCGTTCACTCAGACAACATGTCAATTGTCTGGTACGTGAACAAACAGGGAGGGACCAGATCCTATCCTTTTTGCAGAGAGGCCATGAGAGTCTGGGAATGGGCAGTCTCGACCAAACGCTTTCTAGTGGCTACTCATATCCCGGGCAGGTCCAATGTGATAGCCGACAGACTGAGCAGAACCATCCTCTCTCCTCACGAATGGTCTCTGAACATGACAGTTGCAAGTCAGATTTTCAGCAAATGGGGAATTCCGTGTTGCGACCTCTTCGCGACTCCACTAAATGCGAAGTGCAAAGAATTCTTCTCTCTAACCCCGGCTCCGGGGAAGAGCCCCTTGGACGCACTAGCCCGTCCTTGGCCCACCGGCTTGCTTTATGCCTTCCCTCCAGTTCCTCTCCTTCCCAGGGTGATCCAAAAGGCATCTCTCTTGGGGAGCAAAATGATCTTAGTTGCTCCTTACTGGCCTCGTCAAGTATGGTTTTCCTATCTTTGAAAATATGCTCTGGAAGGTCCATGGTTCCTGGATCAGATCCCGGACCTTTTGGTTCATCAGTCGGGACTATTCCACCAGTCCCTGCACACTTTAAAATTGACGGCTTGGCTCCTCCTCGTCCGACTATAGTCAGGAGTCATACATTGGATCCAGAGGTTGTACATATATTATCTTCAGCCCATAAGTCTGCTACAAAGAAACTGTATTCTAGCAAATGGAAAAGATTTGCTATTTGGGCTCAACTCCGGGGCCTGGACCCCATTTCTATTCCCGTGGCAGAAGTACTAAAATTTTTAACTTCTCTTTTCAATCAAGGCTCTTCAGTCTCTACCATCAAGGTCCAATTGGCAGCGATTTCCAATTTTCACGAATCCATAAACCCACCTTTAATGAGCAACAGATTGTGTAAGACCTTCTTGAAAGGTGCTGCTCTGTTAAGACCTCCAATTTCTCATCCTGCACCTCCATGGGATCTCAACGTGGTGTTACGCGCCTTAACTTCCTCCCCCTTTGAACCGGCGGCTACATGTGATTTAAAGTTTTTATCATGGAAGACTGCTTTTCTGGTGGCGATTACTTCTGCCAGAAGAGTTTCAGAGCTTCAAGCTTTGTCAGTAAAACCCCCGTACTTGGTTTTTCATAAAGACAGAGTATCTCTCAGGCCAAATCCTTCCTTTGTCCCTAAAGTTTGTTCCAGTTTCTGCTTACAACAATCGTTAGAACTTCCAGTTTTTTTTCCAAAATATTCTAACAAAGCGGAATTCATATTCCACACACTAGATGTCCACAGGCAGTTGCGTTTTTATTTAGACAGGACCAAACAAACAAGGAAAACAGATCAGTTGTTTGTATCCTTTGCAGACAATAAATTGGGCAAAGCTGTCACAAAGGTCACTATTGCCAAATGGATCAGGGACTGTATTACTCAAGCTTATTCTTATTCTAACAAAGAGCTTACCACCTCTGTCAAAGCTCATTCTACAAGGGCTATGGCTACTTGATAGCATTTCATTCTAAGCTTGCCATTAGTGACATTTGTGCTGCAGCTACTTGGTCTTCCCACACTTTCATTTCCCACTACAAATTGGATGTGGCATCTAGAGGACGAGCTTCATTTGGTTCCACAGTGCTCAGGAGTGTTTTCCAATGAGCCACCCAGGATTTAGGTGCTAGGACGCTGTCCCATCAGTACAGAATGTAGGCGAGATAGGATCACATAACATCTTTTAGTTATGTACTTACCATAACTTTAGATGTTTGGGATCCATCTCGCCACATTCCTAATAATCCACCCTCCTTCCCCTTCCTTGGAGATCAGAGGATATCAGAAGGTCCGAATCCTGTTGTTTCATCTTGAAACATCTAACAATGTTATATAAACAAGTTGTGCATGTGTGCATGAATGCGGACAAACAAGATCTGGGGGATTAGTGGTGGTGCATCCTGGGATAAGAAATAGCTCAGCCAATAAGAGGCCTCGCTCTATAGCATAGCGTGCCGAGTCGGAGCCGAGGGATCGGCTCCGAGCCCATCAGTACAGAATGTAGGCGAGATGGATCCCAAACATCTAAAGTTATGGTAAGTACATAACTAAAAGTTATTTTCTGTTCTACCTTCTTCCAACCAAAGAAATATTGTTAAGCACCCTGTGCCACCACAGCATTCTGATTAAAGTACCTCAGCCACTGGTGGATGGCTCTGCTGGTTTCTCGCATCACCAGACTACTCATCTTTTTCCTTGTGTAACTATGGGTTGGGGATTAGAAACATCCTCGGCAGCTGTTGAGCTGAGTGCTCTTTTGTGAGCAAGGGAAAGCCACTCATTTCAGTCCTTGGACAAGGTGCAGAGAATGCCACTCTGCTTGGCCAGAAAGCTGTGCCCATTATTGGATTTTTTTTTGCTGCCAGAAGTGGATCTGTTAAGATATTCCTGTGAAAAGAGAAGAAAAAACTTGAGCATGTGTCTTCTGTCAGTTACCCTGGACAGGAGTAATTTATTGTGCTGAGCTCTGAATTTAGTGCAGGTACTTGATCCTTTCTGTGTGGTTGTTTCTAGTATAAAGGGGGGGGGGTCTTCATTTTCAGATTGTCATCTCCACTGAATTCCGACTCAGATTCTTCTGTATGGCTTCAGCCAATAATTTCTAAGTATTTTCTTTCTCTAAAACTCTGTGTAGAATGAATCCATTGTTTCAGTGGGGAAAACAGTGTTGCTTCTCAATTCCTCTGGAAGTGTTTGTTAGGACTGGAATTTTTCCAGAACACACTCCTCTTCCTCTTGCTCCGTCTGCATTGGAGGATGTTTTGTCACAGCTTGCATTTCTCCTTACAAGTCAGCCTGTTGCCCCCAAGAAATCAGACTTTATAAAGTGCCTCAGTCTTAAGTTTTTATACAATTATCTTAGATCTGACCCAGCAACTAGTGTTTTAGTGAAACCAGCTGCAGCTAAACATATGGTTAATACTAATCCTTTTCTTTCTGACAAAGATGGGAAGGCGGAAGGCTTTTGATATACTTGGGCAAAACATTTTTCTGCAACACTTGTTTTTAGAATTTTCAGCTGTCAAGCTCGTATGATAAAATTTATGCTTGCAACTTGTGAAAATGAAAGATGTATTTTAGCATTTGTTTCCTCTTGTGCAGAAAAATTTGATCTGATGTTGTTAATCATCATTCATGACAGTTCCTCAGAACCGACTCTGCCATAATAACAAGCTCACGCCAGCCAAAAACTCTGAAGCTGAGGTTACCCATAGTTCCTCTCTTCCCTTCAGATCTCGTTCGCTGCATAGTTTCAAGGTGCGTCAGGACATGCTCCCAAACTAAGTGCTTATATTTCTATACATTTCTCGATATTTTTTTCTACTTTAAAGCTCCCCTCTTAATATTTCTTGGTCGCTCTATTTTATATTATTGAATTGGTGTATGAATGCTGATGTTCTTCATGTTTCACTGTTGCAGTCATTACATTTGGGTAATCTGCTGGCAGGTTGCCCTCAGTCTGCCTGATTAACAAAGTCTTGGGTCCTGCGTCGGTTGCTGTCCCTTCTTCCATCACGTCAGGTCGTCAGGGGTATAAAACATGCAGCCGACGCCATAACATCAGTCTTTCTTGCCGTGCGGTGCCCGAAGCAGAAGCAGTTTGCAAGTGCCAGTCGGCCGACTCCTGAAATTTTCGTTTTCGAGTTTCAGAACCAAAGTCTTCAACTTAAAGCTAAGTACCCCGTTGAGGAAACTTTTTCTTGCTCCTTACCGATGTCAGTAAAAGTTGTTAATTGCATTACTTGTGGAAAGCAAATACCTCATAAAGATTCTCACTCGTACTGTATTCCTTGCCTAGGCCCTGACCACGACGTACCTTGCTGTCGGTTTTGTGCTTTATTTAATCAGCACACTATCCGTCGTCTGTATATTTTTGCGTCTAAATATTTTGTTTCTCAGTTTAATTATCCAGAAATTTCGGTTAGCCATCCGACTACCGGGATTCTGAAAAAATGCAAAGATAAAGACAGAGACAGGCCGCCGAAATCCAAAACTGCTGACGACACTTCTCCTAAGCCAGTCCCAGTTCGCAGGTACTCATTGAGGCACTTTTGCAGCCCCTGATACCTGCTACTTCTGATTCTCAGGCCTCTACGGAGACCCATTAGGAGTCCAGTATGCCGCAAGATACTACTATGGAACCCGTGGATGTCTCTACCTTCGATGGGTCCGCAGCTGCTGTGCAGGCACTGGCTTCTGAGGGTGTATTCAGGCCTACAGACTTGCATATTAAATCAACACCGCTTTCATTACTAAGGCCTAAATCTCGATCCATGCATAAAGAAACAACGCCCAGGCCACATGTGGCCCCATGCCTAAAAAACAAATGATAAAAATGGCTGAAGATCTAATTACTCTAATCAGGGGTGGTCAACCCCCCCCCCCCCAAGAGGCCTAGGGCTGAGCTTGATTATGAATCTTCTGATCAGGATTCTGTTTCTTCTGACTCTTCTAATGACCTGGATTTGTCCATACCTACTTATGAGCATTCTGATGCAGAGGATTCCATTCCCTCTGCTTCCCCTCCTGAGGATTTTTCTTTTGGGGAAACTTTACATACTTTAAGGGAGCATTTCCACTGGGAAACAAGGAATTTTCTGATTCAAAAAAGAGGCTTAGTGATTTCCTCCTCCTTCCTCAGCATAGGCCTTTGGCTATACCTCCTGTACTAGACATTGTTGTGTTTTTGGAATCCAGTTTGGCCCTGCCTCCCTGCCTCTGGCTCCTAGTAAACCTGACAGATAGTACAGGGTTCCTGGGTCCCACAAGTTCCTTTTCAAAAATCCTGTTGCAGATCTATAAACCATTTCTCAGGGGCCCAAGGGCATTAAGGCTTCTACTGCTAAAAATCCTACCCCTTCTGATAGGGACTCCAAGGGCGCTGGATAGATGGGGTAAAAAGGTTTATACTTCTGCAACCTTGGCAATCAGAGCTTTAAACTGCCAATTTCATATTTAAAATATCAACAGCATATTATTGGACTGCTTAAACAGAAAATGATGTTGATTCCTGACTGTGTGGAAAATAAAGACTTAATTTAATGCATTCTGCTGAGCAAGTTGAAAAACATACTTTTCAATGTGGCTTTGATTCTTCAGAGGCCTCTTGCAAGGCTGCTGTTACTGGGTCTATGCTTAGAAGGCATGCTTGGCTTAAGGAGCAGTCTTTACCTGATCATGTTATAGCTAAATTGTTGGATGCTCCTTTAAATCAGGACTGCCTGTTTGGCAATAAGGCTGAAGAAGTTCTTAAAAATATAGAAGATAAAGCTAAATCTATGCAAAGTGTTAAAGATGTTTTGCAAGTGCAACCTCCAAGGTTTAGTAGGCACTGGCCTACTAAGAATTGGTCCTTTCCAGCCCCTTCCAGGTCTTCTCAAGCCAAACCTAGACACAGCAAAACCCCCAGGTTTCAGTCCCAGGGGACTCTCAGAACTAAGCAGTTGGGGGGGGGGGGCTCCACTTCCAAATCAGGAAATAACAAGACACCCCCCTATGGTAAACAGTCTCAGTGACTTCCTTTTAAAATTTCCAAGCACTTATCTTTTAACTGCCCCTTTGGGAGGAAAAATTGCTCTTCATGCAAAGAACTGGGAACTCATAACCCAGGACAAATGGGTTTTAAATATAGCGTCCCAGAGATACAGTTTTCATTTCCACACGTTGCCAACACCAAACGGGTGGCCAGACCTGCCCCCAAATCAGTGGGCAGAGGCTCAAAAACAAGTACTTTCCCTGTTAAACATGGGGGGCTATTCATCTGGTACCAGAAGAGGAAAAGGGACAAGGTTTCTATTCCAGGCTTTTTCTGGTACCCAGAAAAGACAAATCATGGTGTCCAATCCTGGACCTGTCTACTCTAAATACCTTTCTGGAGATTCCAAAATTCAAGATGCTGACTCTTCACCAGTTATTTCCTATGCTAGGCAAAGATGTCTGGTTGACAACTCTAGATTTAAAAGCATACCTGCACATCCCAATCAGGAAATCTTGCAGAAGATACCTACGCTTCAAAGCAGGCTACTCACATTATCAGTTCTCTGCACTGCCCTTTGGCTTGTCTACTGCGCCTAGGGTATTCACAAAGTGCCTGGATACAGTAATTGCATTTTGTAGGCAAAGAAATATTCAAATATATCCATACCTGGACAGTTGTCTAATTCAGGCAGAAAACCAAGGCATACTTTTAAATCATCTAGCATTTGTAAAAAGGGTTCTAACTTGTCTGGGGTATACCATAAACGAAAATAAATCACAAGGGTTCGGAGGGTGGCCTAATTGTTAAGGTGTTTGCCTTACAAACACAAAGTGCAGGGTTTGAGTCTCACAAGGGGTGATTGGCTAGGCTTAAAATGGCTCACAAGGGCAGTTAGCTTAGTACTAATCTATGAACCTATGAACTGGTGCCCTAAAAACAGATTACATTCCTGGGTGCAAGCTTAAATACAACTGCCCAGATGGCTTTCCTCACGCCAGAGAAGCAAATTAATTTGGTAACCTACTTCAAACAAGTGGCCACAAAAACTCTGCTGTCTGCTAGACAAATACTGCAAGCCTTGGGGTTCATGGCCTCCTGCATTCTTCTAATTCCATATGCAAGACTACATATGAGGAAACTACAGTAGTATCTAAAAAGTCTGTGGAGTCAACATTGTCACAGCCTGGAAACAATGATTCCTATTATACCTTGCTTATAACAAATGAATAACAAGGCCACTGCACAACGAAGGTTGAAAACTCCAGCACTGTTCAAGCCAAAACAATCCAAAGGCAAGGATTCCCACAATGCGTTGTACCTCCATAGTACCAAATGTAACAACTTTAAGAAATTCATGTTTTTTGTGATTGATAGGGTGTTATTAGATAGTGGTGGTGACATTAAGAACAAGGTAGCTTTAAAGGAGATGGAGTGGCAGCTTCGGCTAAATGCCATGTCCTACCCTGGGCTTAATGATTTTATTTCTATTAAACCCATCTTGGTGCATAGATCCCAGGTTCTATAGGAGTGGATCTATGTACATTTAATTGCACTACAATCATTAAAATAAAATAAAATATGAAATAATTATTTAGTAACAATATTTGCAACAGGAATGTTATTCAGTACCTTTAGATTTGACTAATAATATACATATTGAAACAACTTCATTAAGTTGGCCATTTAACATTTTAATATTACAACTACTATTATATTTGCTTCAGTACATCAACTGTATTAAGTGTCATTTAACTTTTTTGCAAAGGCCCTTTAAGGTGAATGAGTGTAACTTTAAAAGTTTTAATGTTTGAATGGGTAAATGTTCTTTACTGGTTGATGGTTTAATTAATTAATGAATTAATTGATTTATTATTTCATTGCTTACAGACTTTAGTATTTAAATGAGGGTTGTTGCAACAGCCTTTTGACTCTGATGATGCCTTGTAAGGTGAAAGCGCTAAGTCTGCAATAAATTTGTGTAGCTGTGGATTAAACTGGTGTCCTGCCTTTGGATTGTTTTGGCTTGAACAGTGCTGGAGTTTTCAACCTTCGTTGTGCAGTGGCCTTGTTATTCATTTGTTATCTGCTAGTGCCCTGACATTGGGTAATTTGTTTGTTTATACCTTGCTTATGCCTGGAGTTCCTATGGTGGGCAGAGGCCTGCCACCAAAACAAGGGACTACCATTCACACTACCCCCTGCCGCCCAATCCTTAACTACAGATGCATCAGATTATGCACGGGGGGCTCACCTGGCAGGGAGGTGCATTCAGGGCAAATGGAACCCAAATCAAATGCACCTACATATCAATCAAAAAGAAATGTTAGCTGTACAGAATGCTCTGACAGCCTTCAAGGACTACATTGTTCCAGGACAACTAACGGTAAAGACGGACAACACCACGGTTATGTGGTACATAAGCAGGAGGGGTTCACATTCCTACCCTCTCTGCAGACTAGCCATGGCATTGTGGAACACAGCCTTGAGCTACCAAGTGCACCTACAAGCTCAATTCCTGCAAGGGAAATTTAATACACTGGCAGACGGACTAAGCAGAAACCTCATGGACCCACATGAGTGGAAACTGGAACCACAGATATTCAACATGTTGACACGCAAATGGGGGAGCCCAGACATAGATCTATTTGCCTCCCCCCAGAACTACCAGTTGGATGAATTTTGCACAAGGACTCCCCACAAACAAGCCTGGAAAGTGGATGCTCTGTCCTTCATCTGGAAAAACCTATCAGTCTACGCCTTTCCCCCTCTGCCTCTGCTCTCCAAAGTTCTGCTAAAGGTCAAACAGGACAAACCGAGGATGATTTTGATTGCTCCAGACTGGCCGTGCCAGTACTGGCACCCCTTCTTGAGCAGCGTGTCAGAAATATCTCCATGGCACCTGCCTCAGACCCCTTCCCTGCTGTCTTAGCAGTAGAACCAAATTCTGCACCCTCAGCTTCCAACATTGAACCTTGCAGCATGGCTAATTACTTAAATTCACCCTTATCGTCCCTCAGCAAACCTATGATGGATGTCATCTTGGAGGCGAGGAGACTTTGTACTAGAAAATGTTATGCTGACAAATGGAAAAAATTCTGTGCCTGGAACCAATCTTTAGGGATAAGCACAGCAGTGCCCAATTTACCTCAGATTTTACAATACTTAACTGAGATGCTTCACAAGGGCCTGTCTTTTTCCTCCATTAAAATCCACGCCCCAGCTATTTCAGCTCAGTATAACACAGAACCACCCCTCTTCTGTCATCCTCTGCTCAAGCAGTATCTCAGAGGGGCAAAAAACTTGAGACCACCCAGGAGAGCTCCTACCCCTGCCTGGGACCTTAACTTTGTTTTGGAGAAACTGATTCTACCTCCTTTCGAGCCAGCTGCTACTACAGACTTAAAATTTCTTTCTTGGAAAACAGCCTTCCTTTTAGCAGTCACTTCAGCTAGAAGGATATCTGAATTACAGGCCCTTATGGCAGTGGAGCCTTTCATAATCTTTCATGCAGACAGGGTATCTCTCAGGACCAATCCATCCTTCATGCCCAAAGGTGGTTTCCAGTGTGGCTCTTAATCAGTCCATTCACTTACCAACCTTCTTTCCCAATCCACAGAACAAAGGAGAATGGATTTTGCATTCCTTGGATGTGCACAGACAACTTAGATTCTACTTGGACAGGACTAAATCTCAAAGAAAATTTGAACAATTGCTGGTAGCATTTGCTGCAGGGGCAGAGGGGAAGGCTATTTCAAAACAAACCATTTCTAAATGGATAAGCCATTGCATTCATTTCTGCTATAAGCACCATGGAAAACCTATCCCCCAGGGGATCAGATCTCACTCCACAAGGGTTGCATCTACCTCTGCATCCTTTCTCAGAGGTGTTCCTACCAGGGGTGTCCAAGAAGTTGCTACTTGGAGTTCTGTGCATACTTTTCACCAAGCATTATCATTTAGCAATTTTCTCTAAATCCAGAGCTGGCTTTGCCACTGCTGTCTTGCATGGCCTTATAGCTGGCCCTAATGCTGTATAAACTCCTCCTTCCAACCATAGCTTTGGGAATCTACCCAAATGTAATGACTGCAACAGTGA
Organism: Protopterus annectens; assembly: GCF_019279795.1. Classification (NCBI taxonomy): domain Eukaryota; kingdom Metazoa; phylum Chordata; order Ceratodontiformes; family Protopteridae; genus Protopterus; species Protopterus annectens. The sequence goes on along the minus strand of NC_056743.1, from coordinate 1,484,394,771 downwards.
AACACGAGGAACATAGTACAGTTGTGTAAACTTACCATAAATGTAGATGTTAGAGTGTATTCACTGTTGCAGTCCTGGTTACCCTCCTTCCAGCCCCCTAGTTTTTTCTGGCTATACCTCTACTTTCTTTTGCTATGCTTAAAAGCCTTTTGCTGTATTTGCTTTTGGTTGGAGGTATACTTTTGTGTTTTTTTGTGTTTATTTGCTCCCCATTAGGGGGGCACCTGACATCTGGGGCAAGAAAAACTGATGTAATGGCATCGGCTGCATGTTTTATACCCCTGACGTCTTGGAAGAAGGGACAGCAACCGACGCAGGACCCAAGACTTTGTTAATCAGGCCAACTGAGGGCATCCTTCCAACAGATTACCCAAATGCAATAACTGCAACAGTGAATACACTTGAACATCTACATTTATGGTAAGTGTACACAACTATACTTTTTATTTACGTTGTTTTACCTTTCTGGTATTTCTTTCTTACCATAGTTGGTATAGGCCCCTCCCTTCCCTCCTACCTCTGGTAACTCTGAAATACCATTGTTGGTATTATTTTCCTCCTTTTTGCTTTTTCTTTCTCTCTTTACCCTTCTTGGTATTTCTTGCATTACTATTGTTGATACCTTTTAAAAAAAAAAAAATCTTTTGCTTCCTCTGTTTTTTCCCCATTAGCTTCTGTGTGTGGATCGCATGAATGTTTTTTCATTGTGGTGATGTATCTAAATATGGCTGAGAAAAGAGGTACCATAGGCTTTAAACAATGTTACAAATGTGGCAGGAAGATGTCCAACCCCAGTGGGCATCTTTCCTGGGTGTATTGTTTAGGAGTGCTGCATTTACAAGTCCAACCTCCATGCGAGCTCTGTAACGGATTTAGTGCCCTCATCTTGACAGAGCGTAAGAGCAAATTGACCTTAAAGAGGTTGTTAAAACCCTTTTGAGGGGCTTTGTCTAAGGGGGAGGTAACAAAATCTCCTTAAAATGAAGCAAAAAAGAGGAACTACTCGGTCCCAGCATCTCCTCAGTCACGGGAGCCAAAATATTGTAAAGACCAAGATCCGAAGTTGTTGTCTTCATTTGGTCTTCAACCTGTGGGTTACCATATCTGGCACAGATCTAGCTCAGCCAAATATCCAGCATCTGATCCGAGCTCCAAACTCCTCCCCTATCAATCATGCCCCTGTCTCCTTCCTCCCTTCAGTTCTCATTTGCCACGTTTCATGTGCCCAAGTAGATAGCATGCTCTCCTTTGATAACCACATAGCCAAAACGGTCAGGAAATCCTTCTGTGTGGCACACCTGATCACAAAGGCTTTCTCATCCAGATCCAAGGAGGTGATTGTGCCCCTTTACTCCTCACTCATTAGGCCCATAATAGAGTACAATGCCCCATTTGGGATGTACTCACTAGACACCTGCAACAACTAGAAAGACCACAGAAGTACCTCACTAAGAGGATTAAGGGCCTTAAACAATTACCCTATGAAGCACGACTAAAAAGGCTCCAGCTCTTCTCAGTCGCTTACCTTCTGCTCAGAGGTGACCTGTGCCTGACCTATAGGGCCATGTCAAACCCTGAACTAATGGACATGCTTCACCTCAAAAAACCGAGATCCCTCAGAACCACTCGTTCTAGCGACTTGAACCTATGTACAGCAATAAACAGGACATGCTGGAGGGATAGATTCCTGTCCAGCGACTCCCCTCACTCTGGAGTACAATCCCAATCCATATTCGACAGAGCTCCTATCTGACCCTCTTCAAGAGAAATCTTGATGAGTGGATGGGTAATCGTAAGTTCTACCCTGGGATTACTTCAGGAGCCCTGTTGACAGAGGCCCAGGTTACTAATCTAATGGGGAGGTGAAAGCCATCACTCTGTGGCTAGGCTTATAAATGCCCATGGGCAGATAGCCTAGTACTTACCTATGAACCTATGTCTGCATCGCGATCCATGCTCTAGGCTACAGTTTAGGGTAAGTGACTTTTTTCTACCTTTTTGACACTCCTTTTCTTAAACCTTTTATATTTTCTACCTCCACTCGGTTCTCTGCTTTGATTTAAAAAAAAAAAAAAAAACCTCCCTTCTTATATCCGGGTGTGTGTGGTCTTTGTGTGGATGTTGGGCCTTCTGGTTGGGAGTATGGCTGAACCCCCAAACCAGGCTTCCGAAAATGCAGTGAGTGTGGCCACAAGTTCTCTGGAGCTGATGGCCACACACTGTGCATTGAATGTCTTGAGTCTGCCCACTTGGAGACCTCCTTTTCCATCTGTGTCAGATTTAATCCCCGGGCACTGATGAACAGAAGGAATACGTTAATTTTGAAGGGCCTTCTCCCCCCTCGTACCACAGGGGCCCAGGCTTCTTCTGCCCCGGCTTCTGCTTCCATCTCTGCCCTGGCCTCTGGGACTCGATCTCCCACCAAGAGGTCCGGGGACGGAGACAAATCCTCCAAGTCCAAGGACAGGGCCAGGAAGCGATCCCCAGATCGCTTGTCCTCAGCGGGTCCTCCAGGAAAAGTAAGGTTTGCTCCGAGAACGGAGTCTCCCTGGTTCCTTTGTGTGTGTGTGTGTGTGTGTGTGTGTGTGTGTGTGTGTGTGTGTGTGTGTGTGTGTGTGTGTGTGTGAAAATGCCCCCAGCAAGGTATATATCTGGTGGCTAGAGGTACTCAGGCTCAAACCCTGTACCTTGGGTACAGGTAAAAAAGAGCCAAAAGTCCCTAGCCACCATCACTTGTGAATTTATGCCTCACATATTTGTTCTGTTCCTCTGGTAAAACAAAACCTTTTATTCTAGCAGTTTTCTAAGGTTATAAAATCAGTATTTGAAATGTGTCCCTATTTTGAGGCTGTATTCCCCCATTATTGGCTTTGTTCTGTATTTTTGTGCTAAGAGGTTGAGAGCTATAGTGAGAAGTGAGAACTAAATTATATGATAGCCATTTAAGTTGGTCTTCCTGTCTTTTAAGAAACTGCTGGTTTAACTTAGTGGTATCTTGCTCTGACTGTAGTGCACATGGTTCTACATTCAAGACTTGGCAGTGAAATGCATGGTGGGGTGGTAACATAACATTTTATGCAAGCAACTTTCCAAAATTATACACGCAGTGTTTAAAATGTGTCCCTGGTTTTTGCCCCCCCCCCCCCCCCCCCCAATTGAAAATAAGATGTTAAGTTGTCCATCTCGCCTTCATTCTTGCTGGATGGGTTCGGAGCCGACCTCGGCTCCGACTCGGCCACTCAAAAAGCTCGAGAGTTGGTTCCACCGGCTCGAGGCTCCCCTTATATCCCACAATGCTAGGCGGTAATACCTCAGATCTCGTTTGCCGCTACAGCTATCGAGGTGCGTTGCTTCAACCGGCTTCAGGTTAGTGTAGTAAACAGTTTAAAAACTTTAAAAAAACCCTTTAAATTAGTTTTTCACCAGTATCCCCTTACTTTTAAAGGATTTTTATCCCTTTCTCCTAGTTTTTCTCTTCTTTTTACCACAAGAAATTGTATGTTCTTCCCTTAGGCCTTCGGGCCCTCCCATCCCTCCTGGAGTGTATGTGTTTTGGTAGGGACTTTTAAAGATTTTTTTAAGACTATCTAAACTTATTAGTTTAAATTAGTTTTATTTTAGTCAATAGTGTAATCGGGGTGTTTGTGTGTGATTGCACTCGTTCCTTGAAATGTCTAAGGATTCGAAGGTCTCAGGCTTCAAGAAGTGTGACTCGTGCTGTCAGAAAATGTCTCTGACAGATGGTCACACTTCTTGTGTGTACTGCCTGGGACCTTTACACCTGCAGGACTCTTGTGCTGTATGCCATGGCTTCAGCCCTAGAGTCCTGCAGGAAAGAAAAAATAAGCTCATTTTACGGGGCTTGCTAAAGCCTGAGGGTCCCCCGACTGTTTCTTCGGGCAAACCTTCTAAGGCTTCTAGGTCTTCGACTCCAGCTACTGAGTCGACACCTAAGACATCGAAGTCTGCTACAACATCGGCTCCGGCTGGAGCCGATGAGACTCGAACTCCTATTTCTGTGGTTCCTTCGGCTCCGGCTGGAGCCGAGGTAGTGGAAATATCTGAGTCGGCTCTGATCAGACTATCGGAACCGACATCTAGGAAGAGGTCCAGGTCACCGTCCCTTGGCTCCGTTCATTCGGCTCCAGCATCTCCCTTGCTGTCTGAACGGAGCCATAGATCTCACTCCTCTAGGTCATCGAGACTTTCTGACCATGACCTTCAGAGGGTAGTGAGTCGACTTCTTAAGTCCGAGGCACTGGCCCAAATGCTTCAGAGCCCGACTCATCAGTCGGTGCTTAATCCTATTTCTCAAAATGTTCCTCCTCCGACTCCTTTTAGCTCGGAGCCGGGGCGTTTCGGACCCAAGACTGTGGTAGCGTCGGAGCCGATACAGTTGTCTTCGGCGCCGTCGTCAGCTCCGATTTCTTCTTTGGAAGATTCTCGGCGCCGGGCTTCCCTCGTCGGCTCCGAGGGGGTGAGTGGCATCGGACCCTTGTCCGACCCCGCTCTCCCTCTCGGCGCTTCGGCGCTGGTGAGTTCGGCTCTGACATTGGCCTCGGAACCATCACTGTCGGTGCCGAGGGAGGTTTTTAGCTTTTCGGAGCGGGGACCTCTGGCTCTGCCTGACAGGGGTGCTTTCGAGGTCATGCGGAGTGTGTTGGAACCTGGTTCAACTCCACAGTAGGCTCCGTCCGCCCCTCCCTCCTCGGTGCCTCAGGTAAGGTCTACTCACGCCCTCATCCCAGACCGCAGAGAGCCAGCTCCTCAAGAATCCCCTGTGGGGATCTCATCCTCTTCCGAGGCCTCTCCTGAATTGGCAGGGGGAGCCCCCTAGGAAGAGAAAGTGGAAGAGGAAGCACATAGACTCACCCGAGTCTGTCACCTCTGACACGGATTTAGAGGATTCTGAGGGTTCCCCCCGTTCCCCTTCTGAAGATGTCTCCTTTGCAGACATCCTGGAGATCTTGAGAGAGAGGGGAAATTGGCCAGCCCTTAACCCTTCGGAGGATTAATCTGTGTATCTTGAGGCGTTCGGCTCTCGCCCTTCCACCTCCTGGGTGTCCCCCCCCTTTGACCCCCTTATGCAGGTGGTAGCAAAAAAGGCTTGGACGGCTCCTGACTCTGTGGACCCCACCCCCAAGAGACCTTCAAAGTTTATTACAACACCAGCAGACAAGCAATTTCTGACTAAGGGAGTCTCTGTGGATGCTATGGTGGTAGCTGCTGCCACTAAGAAGGAACTAGCTGATCCTTCAGTGCCTGTCCATCCCCCTAACAAGGAATCTAGGTCTATGGACAGATGCGGAAGCGGATGTTTTCGTCAGCGACCTTTTCAATGCGTTAAGCTGAACTACCTCTGTCATTTCACTCGTCTTCAAAGAGACTTGATCAAGGAAGCTAGTGAGATGTTAAAGGATCCTACAGCTGCGGGTTTTCAGGACAAGACGAACGCTCAGCTGGCTACCCTAAATTCTATAGCAAACTCCTCCATGCGCCTCCTTTCATATGCGGCTGATGGAGCGAGCAGAGCCGCAGGTACAGGTGTGGCCTTGCGCCGGCATGCCTGGATGCGGCTATGCAATTTTGCGGACCCCTTTAAGACGTCTTTCACTAATTCTCCGTTTGACAGATCGTCCCTTTTTGGTCCTCAAGTGAAAGAAACCTTGACAAGGTGCGAGACTGATGGCAAAACTCTTTCTGCCGTCAGAGTCCGTTTTTCTACTCCTTCTAGGCCTTACCCCAAGGGCCAGAAAAGTGGAAAGATGTGGTTCCGCAAGCAATCTCAAGGGGCTTTGCCTGACGCACAGAGTCGGTTCCCCTCTAGAGGCAGAGGGGGGAACAATAATGGTAGACGCCGCCCTAGAGGCAGGGGGGGTCCGCAGAACCAGGGCAATCGAGAAACCTTTTCCGATAAGCCCTTTCAGCATCCCTGAGGTGTTGCCCGGCTGTCCACCTTCGGAGGCAGTCGGGGGAAGACTTTCACTGTACCCAGAAGCCTGGCATTCTCCAACTCAAGACAAGTGGGTACAGTCCATCATTTCCGAAGGCTATTCCATTCCATTCTTCCGCTCTCCTACCCAATCAAAAAAGTCCCTTCCAGATGTTCCACCGCTCAAAGGGAACAAGCAGCGTTAGAAATATCAAAGTTGCTTGCAAAAAGAGCCATTCAACCAGTTCCAGCAGACCAGCAAGGATCCGGAATCTACTCCAAATTCTATTTGGTTCCAAAGAAAACAGGGGACTGGAGGCCCATCTTGGATCTCAGTATCTTGAACAAGTCTGTCAAGAAAACAAGGTTTCGGATGGTCACGCTGCAATCCATCCTACCCCTACTGGGGAAGGAAGACTGGATGTGCTCTATAGACCTCCAGGATGCGTACTACCACATAAAGATGTACAGGCGCTCCAGGTGATTCCTCCGCTTCAGGCTGGGAACCAGTCACTTTCAATTCAGGGCCCTGCCCTTTGGACTCACCACACCCCCGGGCTGTTTACCAAATGCATGGCAGTGGTTGCCTCTCATCTGAGACGCCAAGGATTCCAGGTGTTTCCATACCTAGACGACTGGCTCCTTACAGCTCCCACCAAGCATCTTCTGCTACTTGCCAGAGACTACACTTTTCGCATCTTTCGAAAGCTAGGTATCTCAATAAATTGCGAAAAGTCTGTTTTGTTGCCCTGTCGTGCTATTACCTTCATAGGCGCAAATCTAGACACAGTCAGCATGTCAGCGAGACTCACAGATCAAAGGATCACAGACATACACAAATTGGTCTCTCTTCTTTTCCACAGCAACAAGATCAAAGTCAGATTGGTCCTAAAAGTTCTGGGGATAATGGCAGCTGCTATCCCTCTACTTCTATTAGCCAGATTTCACATGAGAATCTTACAATGGATGCTCTTCACACAATGGTCATACCAACAACTTCCGATGTCCCACGCCATTGTGATAACCCAAGCATACAGGAATCATCTTCGTTGGTGGATTTCTTCCCCACAGCTCTTCTTAGGAAGACCCTTTGTTCCTCCCCCTCCGGTTGCTACTTTGACGACGGACGCCTCCCTGATTGGGTGGGGGGGGCATTGTCAGGGAAGGACAGTCCAGGGCATATGGCAACCTCACGAATGCCACTTGCATTTAAATGTTCTAGAGATGAGAGCAGTGCTTTTAGCGTTGCAAGCCCTTCAAGACTCTCTTCCGGTGGGAACGATAGCAATACAGACGGACAACATGTCTGTAGTGTGGTATATCAACAAACAAGGCGGAACCAGATCCTACCCCCTATGTCGAGAGGCACTCAGACTGTGGCAATGGGCAATTTCTTCTCAGCGGTTTCTGATTGCAACGCACATCCCCGGGAAGTCCAATATTATAGCGGACAAATTGAGCAGAGCTGTTCTCATGCCTCACGAGTGGTCTCTGAAAAATTAAATCTTGGAGAAAATTTTTCTGAAGTGGGGCCAGCCTTGCTGCGACCTTTTTGCTACTCCCCAAAACAGCAAGTGCAAAGATTATTTCACCCTCTTTCCTCTTCCGGGCCATCCCAGCAGAGACGCTCTAGTCCAGATTTGGCCCCGGGGACTTCTGTACGCATTTCCTCCCTTCCCACTAATTTCTCAAGTGATACAGAAAGCCATCGCTCAGAAAGCTTCCTTGATCCTCATTGCCCCTTACTGGCCTCGACAGGTTTGGTTCCCCTTTCTACACCATTTTCTGTTGGAGCAACCCTGGCATCTGGACCTAGTTCCAGATCTTTTGACCCATCAGTCGGGTCAGTTACATCGCTCCCTTCCCTCCCTGAACCTCACTGCTTGGTTCCTCCGATTCCAACCCTAGCCAGGCTTCCGCTAATATCTCACTCAGTTCGAGATATTTTAATAGCTTCCCATAAATCCTCCACTCGGAAGATTTATCTTAGTAAGTGGAAGCGTTTTTCCTTTTGGGCTCATGGAAGGGACATAGATCCTTTCACTGCTCCCATTCAATCGGTCCTTGATTTTCTAGCCGAATTATTCCACGCAGGTTCGTCTCCTTCTACTCTTAAGGTTCAATTGGCAGCCATATCTAACTTTCATGTGGGCATCTCGGATTCTGCCATCATGTCTCATAAGCTTTACAAAGCTTTCTTGAAGGGAGTTTTTCTTCTCAAGCCTCCTATAAGAAATCCTCCTCCTTCTTGGGACCTTAACTTAGTTCTCACATCTTTGATTCTTCCCCCTTTTGAACCTGCAGCTTCCTGTTCAATGAAATTGCTATCCTGGAAGACACTTTTTCTGGTAGCCATTACTTTGGCTAGAAGGGTCTCAGAACTTCATGCACTCTGTAGTCGACCACCATCTCTGTTGTTTCATAAGGATAGGGTATCCTTACGGACCAATCCATCCTTTTTACCTAAAGTAGTCTCTGCGGCAAATCTAAATCAAAACATTGACCTCCCTGTGTTTTTTCCCAACTATTCTAACAGGTCTGAACAAAAATTACATTGGCTAGATGTTCATCGACAATTACGGTATTATTTGGATAGGACCAAACAGACCAGGAAAACTGACCAATTGTTTGTCTCTTATGCAGAAGGCAGAAAGGGCCTTTCAGTTTCGAAAGTATCACTCTCCAGATGGCTTACATCCTTGATTGCCTTTGTGTATGAGATTAGACACCAAAAGTTGCCTAACAAACCTAAGGCTCATTCAACTAGAGCTTTGGCTACCTCAATAGCCTTCCAAGACAGGCTGCCTATTGATACGATTTGTGCAGCGGCTACATGGGCTACTCCTCACACTTTCATATCTCATTATAAGTTGGATTTAGCTTCTAGACATAGAGCTAACTTTGGTTCCACTGTACTCAAGAGTCTGTTCCGATAGGCCACCCGGGACAAGGTGCTAGGGACGCGGTCCCATCCAGCAAGAATGAAGGCGAGATGGACAACTTAACATATAGAAGTTATGTTCTTACCATAACGTTCCATGTTAGTTGTCGTCTTCTCGCCTTCTTTCTTGCGTCCCACCCTCCTTCCCCCTAGCCTGGACAGACCTAGAGGAGTTTGATTGTGACCTTTCTTCCTACCACCTCTATTGTATATATGTATATACTTTACTATGTATATATTCCTTCATCAGGTTATAGGTCACCTTCCTTCTGTGTTTTTTATAGAGGTGGGTTTCCCATTTCCAGTTTTCTGGATTTCTTTTGGCTGGGCCTAGCTTACAAACGAGATCTGAGGTATTACCGCCTAGCATTGTGGGATATAAGGGGAGCCTCGAGCCGGTGGAACCAACTCTCGAGCTTTTTGAGTGGCCGAGTCGGAGCCGAGGTCGGCTCCGAACCCATCCAGCAAGAAAGAAGGCGAGAAGAAGACAACTAACATGGAACGTTATGGTAAGAACATAACTTCTATTTCAAGAAGCTGTGCAACTTTGTCTTACATTCTACTGTGATTCTGTATTTATATATTGTGTGTTGAAGTAGACTGTTATCATGGAAATGTTCTGAATAGGGCAGTTTTGTCATTATTGGTGCATGCATTTTGCTTTATTGCCTACTGGAAAAATGTTCAAACAATAAATTTAAAACGCAGTTGTGTGTGGAAGTACACCTTTATGATGGAAATATTCTGAGTATAGGGCAGTTTTGTCTTTATTGGTTAGTGCATTTTTGTTTCATTGCCTACTGGAAAAATAAATTTAAAATGCGCTAACTTAAGTCTAACAAGTGTGCTGTATTGTACAAGGAATATACAATCAGGAAGGTGAATCAAGGGATGCATACATGTATGCATGGCCCTAAAAATGTGTTTGAAACAGCCCAGAGGAAAGTGTGAAAGGCTCAAAATCATGGGCAAATTTTAAGCTTTATTCTTGTTACCAAAGCAATGGATGAAGGTAAAACAGTTCACACCACATTACCTTGACCTGACCAAGCCTTTTGACACAATCCCCTACTCAGGTGTAGTACAAAAGATGAATATTGTAGGAGCAAACACTTACATTGATTACCAGCTGCATTGCCAACTTGGCTCACAGGATGCAGGAGATCAAAACAGGGGAAGAGACCATTCATCAGTGGAGTCCCCCGGGGTCCGGTGCTGAGACTTTTTCTGTTTGGCATATACATCTCAAAAGTAAAAGGAAATACGAAAGAGCTTTGGCCGGCTAAGTTTGAGATGACTGCAAGCTAGGAGAAGTTATTGAATCCCCAAATGACTTAACCATCATGCAGGAAGGTTTGTCCCAAGTAATAACTGGTATCAAACTCATGACAATGCCCTCTGAGAACTGATCCAGTTGTTTGACATTTGGGAACTATTGTGTACAGTGACCTAACTTTTGACCAACATGTGCCCAGAGTCATAAGAAAGCCTTTCTATATTGCACAGCTTGTAAACAAATTGATTGTGACTAGATCTAGAGATGTTGTTGTCCCCCTTTACAAAGCTCTCATTATGTCAATCATTTTGTATAATGCCCACTTTGGCATGTATCTGTCCAGCCCAATGCAGCAATTGGAATACCTTCAGAGATACCTTACTAATAGGATACAAGTCCTAAACAAATAGGTCTTGCATGAACCACCTCAAAGATTTATTACTATACTCAGTATCCTACAGAGTGCTTAGAGGTGACATGTCTGGCATACAAAGCATCCTCTGACATAATATAGATGGACCTACTGAACATGAGCAAGTTAAATGGCATCAGAAGTAGTACTCAGTCCAGGTATATAAACTGAATGTTGTGGATAGATGGATATATATCACAGAGGCTACCACTGTTCCGAAACAGACTATCTGTAAAAATAAAGCAAAGCTCGTCCATCCATATTCAAATGCAACTTGGATCTAAGGATGGGTAATAGAAAATGTACTCCAGGATTTCCCCTCATGCCACTAATGGATAGAGGCAGTTCTAAATGCTGCATCTGTTACATGACCCCCTAAAATTATCTATGGTATGAGCACAGTTGTTCTCACTAGGGCTAATATACAATTATCAGCCATGGGGATAGATAAGACCAATCCGAAAATGTTAATTCAAGCACCAGAAGGAAATTGGCTAAGCTTAAAATGTCCTCCAAGTGAACCTATGTTGTGGTAGCAAATAGTTATAAAAAAATTACCCTTTTTAGTTCACTAAGTGCCCGTCACCCTCTGCTCCCCAGTCTGTAGCAGCTTCCGGCACCCCTGATCTTATTACATCTCAGACGTGGAAGGAACCGGACCCGGTGGAGTCCATTCCCAAATGCCCAGACAAAATTTTGAGTGCCCCTGTGAGCAGAACATATTGGACCAAGGGATCAACGGTTGATGTCATGGTGGTGGCAGCTGCCATTAAGAAGGAGCTCGCTCAGGAGAGCTCTACGATCCATCCTCCTGACCAAGAGTCCAGGAAGATGGACCATTTTGGGATGCAGATGTATGCTTTAGCGATGTTTTCTGTGTGTGCGCTGAATTATTTGACACACGTGATAAAGCTGCAGTGAGACCTAGTCAAGGAGATTGCTGAGTCTAGCCCTGGGTCCATGTCAGCGGAGGACAAGAAAATGTTCTGCTCTCGAATGGCCACCCTGACATCTATCGCCAACACCTCTAAGCGTCTCCTCTCCCATGCAACTGAGGGTGCCACTAGAGCTGCCGGTACAGGCGTTGCCATCAGGTGCCACGCCTGGCTCCAGCTCTGTGCATTTTCATAACCCATGAAGGCATCTTTTACAAATGCCCTGTACGACGGTTCCACCCTTTCTGGGAAGTCGGTACGTGACACCTTAGTTCAGAGTGAGGACAGGAAGACTGTCTTCCATCTAGATCCGCTTTTCGACCCCTCAACAAACCTTCTCTAGGAATCAGCAACCGGACAAGAAGATGTGGTTCTGGAAATCTCAGAGCTATTCCCAGAACACTCAGGACTCGCCTTCCACCGGGGCAGAGGGGGATTTGATAGATGCCGTCCTAGAAGCAGAGGGGGGTATTAGAAATCATGGGTCTTGAGAGAGTCTTTCTTGAAAACACCCACGCAGCAACCCTGAAGGGTTGCCCTGCTTCTCGTCTCTGGAGGCAGTCATAGGTTGCCTCTCGCTACACCCAACAGCCTGGGAGTCCATCATGGAAGATCGTTGGGTGTTGCAAATTATATCCAAACTTTATTCAGTCCTCTTTCGCAAGCCACCTCCACCACCCAGACACCTCCTGGATGTTCCACCCGTGCAAAGGGAGGATGCAGAACTGGAAATTGCAAAGCTGCTAGAAAAGCGAGTCATCCAACCCGCTTCCTCAGACCAGTCTGGATTAGGCATGTATTCCAGGTTCTTTTTGGTGCCAAAGAAGATTGGAGACTTAAGACCCATTCTGGATATCTCCATCTTGAACCTGTCAGTGGCCAAGGCAAAATTCTGGATGGTCACTCTGCAATCTATCCTGCCCTTCCTGCAGGAGAGCAATTGGATGTGCTCTATCGACCTTCAAGATGCATACCATGACATCAAAATGGACAGGCGCTGTCTGGGGTTTCTCTGACTCTGGCTGGGAGCCTGTCCTTGCCAGATGTTCGTGTTTCACTGTTGCAGGCATTACATTTGGGTAATCTGCTGGCAGGTTGCCCTCAGTTGGCCTGAATAACAAAGTCTTTAGTCCTGCGTCGGTTGCCGTCTCCTCTTCCATGACGTTGGGTCGTCGGGGGTATAAAACATGCAGCTGACGCCATTTTATTCAGTCTTTCTTGCTGCGTGGTGCCAGAAGCAGAAGCAGTTCAAGTGCCGGTCGGCCGACTCCTGACATTTTTGCATTCGAGCTTCAGAACCGAAGTCTTCAAACTAACGCTAAGTACCCCATTGGGGAAACTTTTTCTTGCTGCTTACCGATGTCAGTAAAAGTTAATAATTGCATTACTTATGGGAAGCAAATTACCTCATAAGGATTTTCATTTGTACTGTATTCCTTGCCTAGGCCCAGATCATAAAATGCTTTGCTGACGGTTTTGTGCTAGATTTAACCAACGCACTATTAAGCGTTGGTATATTTTTGCTTCTAGATATTTTGGATCCAGATTGAATTATCCTGAAATGTTGTTGGTTAGCAATCCCACTACCAGAGTTAACAAAAAATGCAAAGAAAAAGACAGAGACAGACCGTCAAGGTCCAAAATCGATGAAGCTTGTCCTAAGCCAGTCGCTTGTTCGCTGGTACTCAGCGAGGCGCTTTTGCAGCCCCTGATACCCGCTACTTTTGAGTCGCAGGCCTCTACCGAGACCCATTCGGAGTCCGGTATGCTGCAAGATTCTCAGAGTATTGAACCCGCGGATTTCTCTCCCTTGAATGGTTCCGGAGCTGCTGAGCAGGCACTGGCTTCTGAGAGTGTTTTCAGGCCTCAACATTTATATGTTAAACCAACGCCAGCCTAAAACATCTTCTTTGTCTAAAAAACGGATGCATGAGCCACGTGCTCAGGCCCCTATGCCTAAAAAATCAGAAGATCAAAATGGCGAGGATTTAATTACCTTCATCAGGGCTTCCCAACCTCCCCCCCCCTGCTAAGAGGCCTAGGCAAGGCACTGATTATGAATCTTCAGATCAGGTTTCCATTTCTTCTGATTCCTCTTCTGATCAGGAATTTTCTGTTCCACCCTATGAAGATTCTGATGCAGAGGAATCCATCCCATCTGCATCTCCTCCTGAGGATTACTCTTTTGGAGAGACTTTGCATACTATAAGGGAACATTTTCACTGGGAGAGTCAGGACTTCTCTGAATTAAAATAAGAGGCTTAGGGATTTCCTTCTTCCTCAGTGTAGGCCTTTGGCAATACCTCCTGTATTAGACATTGTTGATGGTGTTTTCGGAATCAAGCATGGCTCCTGATTCCCTGCCTCCGGCTCCTAGTAAGCCAGACAGATATTACGGGGTTCCTGACTCCCACAAATTTCTGTTCAAAAATCCTGCTGCTGATCCTGAGACTATTTCTCAGGGTCCCAAGGGTATAAAGGCCTCTACAGCCAAAAATCCTACCCCCTCTGATAGAGATTCCAGGGCGCTGGATAGATGAGGAAAGAAGGTTTATACGTCTGCGGCCTTGGCAATCAGGGCCTTAAACTGCCAGTTTCATATGCTTAAATATCAACAGCATGTTATGGGCTTACTGAAACAGAAAATGATGTTGATTTCTGATTGTGTGGAAAATAGAGTTACAGGAGGTACTGCATTCAGCAGAACAGGTTGGAAAGCATACTTTGCAATGTGGTTTTGATTCCTTGGAGGCCTCTTGCAGGGCTGCCGTTACTGGATCTGTATTAGAAAGCTTGCCTGGCTCAAGTAGCAAAATCTGCCTGATCATGTTAAAGCTAAATTGTTGGATGCCCCCTTGCTGCATGATACTCTGGTAATAAGGCAGAAGAGGTTTTAAAGAAAATGGAAGACAAAGCTAAATTTATGCAAACTGTAAAATATTTCTTGCAAGTGCAGCCACCCAGGTTCAGTAGACACTGTCCTACTAAAAATTGGACCTTTCCTGTGTCCAACAGAGCCACTCAAGGCAAATCCAGGCCCTCAAAAGGCTCCAGATACCAATCACAGGGTTCTTACAGGTCAAAGCAATGGGGTGCCTCCACCTCCAAATCTGGAGGAAACAAAGCACAACCCTACAGTAAGCAGTCTCAATGACTTTCCCCTACCATCATCAAGCACTTATCTTTTGGCAGCCCCCTTTGGGGGAAAACTAGCACTTCATGCTCAAAATTGGCAGTTAATTACCCAGGACAAGTGGGTATTAAGCATAGTATCCCAGTTCCAAACGGATGGCCAGATTTGCCACAAAACCAGTGGGCAGAGGCCCAGAAACAAGTTATTTCCCTAATGGATATGGGGGCTATTCAACCGGTACCAGAAAAGGAAAGAGGACCAGGTTTTTATTCAAGACTTTTCCTGGTACCCAGAAAAGGCAGTTCATGGCATCCAATTCTGGACTTATCGATTTTGAACACGTTCATGGACTTTCCAAAATTCAAAATGCTGACTTTACAACAGCTACTGCCTATGCTAGGCAGGAATGCTTGGTTAGTAACTCTAGACTTAAGAGGCGGCATACCTGCATATCCCAGTAAGGGAATCATGCAGAAGATACCGCCGCTTCAAGGCAGGTTTTTTACATTACCAATTCTCTGCACTGCCTTTTGGCTTATCTACTGCGCCCAGGGTCTTTACAAAGTGCCTGGCACCAGTAATTGCATTCTGCAGACAAAGAAACATTCAAATGTATCCTTATCTGGACGACTGTCTCATTCAAGCAGAGGACAAGGGCACTCTTCTTCAACATCTGGTGTTTGTAAAAAGGCTTCTAGCATGCCTAGGGTACACCATAAATGAAAAGAAATCACAACTGGTACCCTCTCAAATAATTACATTCCTGGGTGCAAGTTTGATCACAACTGCCCAGATGGCTTGCCTTACACCAGACAAACAAAGGCAACTGACAACATAATTCAAACAAATGGCAACAAAAACCCAGTTATCTGCAAGACAAATTCTGCAGGCTTTGGGGTTCTTGGCATCCTGCGTTCTACTAATTCCATATGTGAGACTGCATATGAGGAAACTTCAGTGGTACCTAAAAAGTTTATGGAGTCAACATTGTCACAGTCTGGAAACAATGATTCCTCTCATTCCCTGCCTACAACAGGAGTTTCTTTGGCGGGCAGAGACATGTTACCAAAACAAGGGACTGTCATTCACTCTACCCCCTGCCACCCAAACCCTAACTACAGACGCATCATATTATGCTTGGCGGGCCCACCTGGCGGGGAGATGCATTCAGGGCAAATGGAGCCCAAACCAAATGCATCTGCATATCAACCAGAAAGAGATGCTAGCTGTTCAGAATGCTCTGACAGCCTTCAAGGACTTACTTCATCCAGGACATCTACTGATAAAGACGGACAACACTACAGTTATGTGGTATATAAACAAGCAGGGGGGTACACATTCCTACCCCCTTTGCAGACTAGCCATGGCCTTGTGCAACACAGCCTTGACTTACCAAATACATCTTCAAGCTGAGTTCCTGCCAAGAAAACAAAATACTCTGGTAGACAACCTAAGCAGAAATCTTATGGACCCGCACAAATGGAAACTGGATCCACAAATCTTCAGCATATTAACACAGAAATGGAGGAGCCCAGACATAGATCTATTTGGCTCTCCCCAAAATTATCAGTTGGACAAATTCTGCACAAGAACTCATCACAAAAAAGCATGGAAAGTGGATGCCCTATCCTTAGCTGGAAAAACCTATCAGTCTATGCCTTTCCCCTTCTGCCTCTACTCTCCAAGGTCTTACTAAAAGTCAGACAGGAAAAACCAAGAATGATCCTAGTTGCTCTGGACTGGCCTCGCCAACACTGGTACCCACTTTTAAGGAATATGTCTCAACTTCCTCCATGGTACTTGACTCAAATACCTCATCTACTGTCTCAGCAGAACAGTCAAATTCTGCACACTCCGCTCCAAACTCTGAATCTTGCAGCATGGCTGATCAATTAATTATTCAAACACCTCTCAGTAAATCTGTGATGGATGCCATTTTGGAAGCCAGAAGGCCTAGTACTAGAAAATCTTATGCTGATAAATGGAAGAGATTCTGTACTTGGAACCAAGCACAAGGAACAGACACAGCAAAACCCAATATTCCTCAGATTTTACAATAGTTGACTGAGATGCTTTACAAGGGCCTATCTTTTTCTTCAATAAAAATCCATGTCTCTGCCATCTCGGTTCATTACAACATAGAGCCTCCACTCTTTTCTCATCCTCTGCTTAAACAGTATCTTAGAGGGGCCAAAAATTTAAGGCCTCCCAGAAGATCACCAACTCCTGCATGGGACCTCAATTTTGTGCTGGAAAAACTCACCCTGCCTCCTTTTGAACCAGCAGCTACTACGGATATAAAATTTCTATCTTGGAAAACAGCTTTTCTCTTGGCAGTTACTTCAGCAAGAAGGATTTCAGAACTACAGGCTCTCATGGCTATGGAGCCTTTTATTACATTTTACCTGGACAGGGTGTCCCTCAGGACAATTCCTTCTTTTATGCCTAAGGTGGTATCCAGTGTGGCTCTTACCAGACTATTCACCTGCCAACATTTTACCCAAATCTGCAGAACAACGGGGAGCGGATTCTGCATTCATTGGACGTACACAGACAACTAAGATTCTACTTAAACAGGACCAAATCTCTAAGAAAGTCTGAGCAACTACTGGTAGCATTTGCTGCAGGGTCAGAGGGGAAGGCTATATCAAAGCGGACTATTTCTAAGTGGATAAGCCACTGCATTCGTTTCTGCTACTTGCACCATGGTAAACCTGTGCCCAAGGGGATCAGATCACATTCCACCAGGGCTGCCTCTACTTCAGCAGCTTTTCTCAGAGGGGTTCCAACCAAAGACATTCTAGAAGCTGCTACTTGGAGCTCTGTTCATACCTTCACAAAGCATTATCATTTGCTCCTCTTCTCCAAATCCAGGGCAGGCTTTGCCACTGCAGTTCTGCAGGGCCTTATAGCCGCTCCTAATGCTGTTTAGCTCCATCCTCCCATCCATAGCTTTGGGATTCTACCCAAATGTAATGACTGCAACAGTGAAACATGAAGAACATAGTACAGTTGTGTACACTTACCATAAATGTAGATGTTCGAGTGTATTCACTGTTGCAGTCCGGGTTACCCACCCACCATCCCCCTTTGTATACCTTTTCTTTCCTTCACTATACACTAAAGCCTTTGTGGTGTATTTGCTTTTAGATGAAGGTAAAGTTTATGTCACTAAAACTGCATTTATATATATATTTTTTTATTTATATATATATATATATATATATATATATATATATATATATATAGGTGTATATTGATATAGATATGTGTATATATATATATATATATATATATATATATATATATATATAGATATAGATATATATATATATATATATATTTTTTTTTTTTTTTTTTTGCTGTTTGCCTTGGGGCTTGATTGAACATGATTCAAACCAAAGTCATTCTTATCTCTGAGAGAATACAGTCTCTGAAGTTACGTGTCCTTTGTATTCTTCAAGCTCAGTCACCGACAGCAAAAATGGTATTAAGGGCATTGGGGTCCATGGTGGCCATAATCAGTCTTTTACACATGGGGGTTCTTCAATGGACTCTTGCGGCTCAGTGGTCCATGTTATATCTCCCATCATCACACCCCATTCAAGTCTCTCTGGTGTGCCTGGTCTCTCTTCTGTGGTGGATTCATTCTCCAGATCTTGTTTGGGGTAATGCTTTTCTTCCACCTTCCCCCTCAGCCATGTTAACCACAGACGGCTCCCTGCTGGGTGGGGGGGCACTGCTCAGGAAGGGCAGTCCAAGGCACGTGGTTCCCATATGAGATATGAGACCAGGTTGCATATCAACGTCCTGGAGAGGAGGGCGGTGCTTCTAGCGTTGCAGGCTCTGTATGCCCATCTTCCCCCAGGGACAATTGCTGTTCAGACAGACAATATTTCTGTGGTCTGGTACATCATCAAGCAGGGGGGAATCAGGTCTTATCCCCTATGTTGCGAAGCCATGAGTGTGTGGGAGTGGGCGATCTCCACCAGCCGTTTTCTGCTGGCAATGCACATTCCATGGAGGTTCAACATTCTGGTGGACAGGCTCAGCAGGTCTATTCTAATGCCTTATGAGTGATCTCTGAATCCTTCAGTAGCAAAACAGATCTTTCTCAAGTTGGATCAGCCTTGCTGCAATCACTCAGCCTCTCCTTCCAATGCGAAATGCAGCAAGTTTTTCGCTCTGAACCCACCACCGGGGGAAGTCCCCAGAGATGCTCTGATTCATGCTTGGCCTCCTGACCTTCTGTATGCTTATTCTCCTCTTCCCTTAATACCAAAATTCCTTCAGAAAGCATGCAGGCTGGGGAGCTTAGTTATCCTCATTGCCCCATTCTGGCCTCGCCAAGTCTGGTTCCCCTATCTGGTCTCACCTGTTGGCTCCACCATGGATGTTGGATCCAGTTCTGGATCTTGTTTTTCATTCTTCATGAATTCCCTATCCAGACCTGAACAGTCTGAAGCTCACTGCTTGGCTGCTCCAGTTCCTATGACAGTCAGGACTCCCGGTTTATCTTCACCTGTCAAAAGGATCCTGGTGGCGGCTCATAAGTCTTCCACCAGAAGGGTGTACTCCAGCAAATGGAGGCGTTTTTTGATCCTGGCTTTGCAGCATGCCCTAGATCCTTTCACTGCCCCGGTTTCTGCAGTTTTAGAATTTTTGGCAAAGATCTTTCAGCAAGATGCCAGTTTTCCTATGGTCAAGGTCCAATTAGCGATTTCTAATTTTCATGTAGGTGATAACATGGCTTCCTTACATCTTGTAAGCTTTGCAAAGGCTTTTTAAAAGGCCCCTTTCTTCTTTGACCCCTGGTGAAGGATCCTGTGCCACCGTGGAATCTTGCATTAGTTCTGCGAGTTCTAGTTTCGTCTCCCTTTCAGCCTGCAGCCTCTGTGGACTTGCAGTTTTTGTCCTGGAAGACTGTCTTCTTGGTTGCTATTACTTCTGCCAGGAGGGTTTCAGAGCTTCAAGATTGTTCAGTCAAGCCTCCTCATATGATTTTTCATAAGGATAGGGTATCCTTACGTACAAATCCATCCTTTCTTCCTAAGGTAACTTTGGAGTCCAATGTTAATCAGGTAATTAATCTCCTGGTCTTTTCCCCAAATTTTCAAAATAAGGGAGAATACAAATTGCATTTGTTGGATGTGCACAGACAGTTACATTTTTACCTGCACAGGACTAAATCCTTTCTTAAGTCTGACCAACTCTTCATTTCCTACTCTAAACCCTTTTTGGGGAAACCAGTATCGAAGATCACCATTACCCGTTGGATTTCCCAGTGTATTAGATTGGCGTATTCTGCTAGGGGTTTATCCCGCCAGGTCATGTGAAGGCACATTCCACTAGATCTATGGCTATTTCAGCAGCCTTTTGGTCCAGAGTTTCATTAGATGACATCTGTCTGTGGCCGCTTGGGCTTCATCACATATCTTCATCTCGTATTATAAGTTGGACATCATATCCAGGAACAGGGCATCTTTGGCTCCACCGTGCTCTGGAATATCCTTCCATGAGGGCCGCCTCCCAGGTGTTTAGTAGCTGGAGACTGTCCCACACGTTGAAGACCCAATGAAGACAACAACTTCTTTATCTGAAATTATGTACTCACCACAATGTTCCATCTGAGTTGTTGCTCTTCATTTATATTCAGCCGTTCCCTCCCTCCTTCCCTCTGCCTTGCATAGACTTGTGTGGTGGTCTGGCAAGTAGAGGAATTGGTCATTACTAGGGTGCCTCTTACTCTCATTTTCTTGCTTATAAGAGACATTTAGCATGGGCCAAGGTGTTGGGTCGGGTGCGAATGCTAGGTTAGGCAGCAAACTCGATCTGAAGGGAGGAAGGAGACCCGGGCATTATGGGTAGGGGAGGAGCTTGGATCAGATGCTGGATATGCGACAGAGTGGGATGCATGCCGGCTCTGGTAGCTCACAGGTTGAAGACAAATGAAGAGCAGCAACTCAGATGGAACGTTATGGTGAGTGCATAATGTCTTTTTTCTACAGAACCAAAGCCTAAACAACCGAAATTGGCACTGACATCTTTCTCTGCACTGGAGTCTACTACCCCTTCCACGGTGCAATCTTCTTCCATGGTACTGCAGACCATCTCGGCACCAATAATAGTTTCCCTTTTAAAACTGGTCACTTCCACCCCAACACAAGTTTTTGCTACAATGCCGAAGTTCGAAACCCTAGCCAGGACTTATTCCTCATCCATAGACTCTTTTGTTGGTCAGCAGCTCAGTCCCTTTATTGCTCGACCAGAATCCCCCACGGGAATGTCTAGTCATACCACCAGGAGCCTTTCGGAGCTTAATCTAGTTAGACTGGTGGATCAGCTCTTAGTGGCCAGAGGTATTCCAACCCCATCTAGGAAGGTTTATTTTCCATGGACTTAAGCTGATCTTCCTCCTTCGACCTCCCTGCAGAATTTGGAGCCTTCAACGTTGACGCCTGTCCCGGTGTCAGCTGCTTCGGTACTGATGGTGGATCTCACCTTGGTTCCAGAACCCACTCTATGGACCTCAGAGCCGACCCCCCCCCCAGGACAGTGACTTGGCTGTCTGCTCCGGAATCCCTAGTACGGCACTGATTTTTTTTCTACGGTGCCGTGTCTGGTTCCAGTTGCTTTGACAGTTCCAAGTCTTCTCGTGGCTCCTTCTCTGGGGTGGTTGGCTCAGTGGAGTGGGGTCTGACCCCAGTTCTGAAGTTGTCTTTCTCAGTTTGGGCTCCCATCCCTCTTCAGGCGGGCCTCCCTTTCAGATTATGGAGAGAGCTCACAGTTGGCACCCTCAGAATGTCATATCTGTGTGTCCTCTTCACAACTGTCACAGTCTACTACACTGGGGCAGTGTGCATGGGAGCAGCAAGACACCCTACTGCAGGGTACCCTGTCTATGGAGTTCTCTTCAGACCCCTCCCCCCTGATGAGCCACCCCATAAGAGATCATGCAAGAGGAAGCAAGTTGATTCTCCAGAAGAATCTCTCACTGAGGATACAGACTTTGATGAAGGCCCATGGTTGCCCCCTGAAGATGTCTCCTTTGAACACATCCTAGAAATTTTAAAATAGAGGGGGTGATTGGAACCCCACCAACCCTTTCTCCAAGGAATCTGTCTTCTTGCAGGCTTTCGGTTGGCTTCAGTGCCCAACCTTCTACTTCCTGGGTGACTTCGCCTGCAGATGGGTTAGTCAGGTTTATCGTGCAGAGTGCTTGGAAGGCCCCTGACACTGCGGAGCCAATACCCTGGAGACCTGACAAAATACCCCCCCCCCCAAAAGATCGACCCCACTGGTCCAAAGGTTTGCGGTAGATGTTATGGTGGTGGCGGCAGCAACAAAGAAGGAACTCGCAGAGGAGAATCCTACTATCCATCCTCCAAATCAAGAGTCTCTGACATTGGACAAATTAGGGAAGTGGGTGTACGCGTCAACGACCTTTGTCATATGTTCGTTGAATTATTTATCACATTTTACCCGTCTTCAAAGGGACCTGATCGCTGAACTCTCAGGAA
The DNA here is from genome assembly GCF_019279795.1 of Protopterus annectens. Lineage (NCBI taxonomy): Eukaryota > Metazoa > Chordata > Ceratodontiformes > Protopteridae > Protopterus > Protopterus annectens. The sequence goes on along the minus strand of NC_056743.1, from coordinate 1,484,372,622 downwards.
CCCTAACAAGAGCAGTGTCTGACTAGGTATGTGACAAGGTTGCCTCCCAGCTTTCGACCCTAGAATTTGTCTCTAACTCCTCTGAGCGGTTGATTGCACATACAACTGAAGGGGTGGCCACAGCAGCGGGTACAGGTGTTGTCATGAGATGTCATGCGTGGATGTGCTTGTGACCTTGCGGACCCCTTCAAGTCTTCCTTCGTCAATGCTCCTCTCGATACTTCCCCTTTGTTTGGCCCAAAAGTTAGACACATTAGCCAGGTGTGAAAAGAACGGAAAGACCCTTTCTGCCGTGGGCATATATTTTTCCACTCCTCAATGACCCTATTCCAGGAATCAGAGGAGTGGGAAGATGTGGTTCAGGAAGTCCCAAGGGCCTTTTCTGGACACACCTGATGAGTTTTCTCCCTGGGGCAGAGGGGGAACTCATCAGGAAGACACCCCTCCTGTGGCAGAGGCCCACGTAACCAGGTTTCCAGAGATTCTTTCTCTGGACAACCCTATCAGAGCTCCTGAAGAGCGACCCAATTGCTTACCTCTGGAAGCAGTCGTGGGGGGGGGGGAGGTTTTCTCTCCACCACTTAGCCTGGCATTCAATAACATATTCTTGGTTGCAGACGATAATTACCAGAGGTTATCATATTCCCTTTGATCTTTATACAATGCCGCAAAGGCGAATCCCTGAAGTTCCACCAAGTCAGAGGGAAGCAGCAGCCCAAGAAATTCAAAAGCTGCTCACAGAGAGTCATCCAGACAGTCCCACCAGACCAAGTAGGATCCGGATTTTACTCAAGATTCTTTTTAGTCCCAAAAAAGACAGGGACTAGAGGCCGATACTAGATCTCAGTATCTTGAACAAGTTTGTCAAACAAATTTCCAGATGGTCTCAGCTCAGTCTGTATTTCTTTTTCTGGAGAAAGACGATTGGATGTGCTCTGTCGATCTTCAGGATGCTTATCACCACATAAAAAATGGATAAGCGCTCCAGAAGATATTTCTGTTTCCAGCTGGGAGCCAATCATTACCACTTTCGCTCACTGCCCTTTGGTCTCACCACAGCCCCCAGGGTGTTCACCAAATGCATGGCAGTGTTAGCAGCTCATCTGAGACTTCAGGGATTCCGGATGTTTCCTTATTTAGACAATTGGCTCCTTACCCCCCTCCTCCCCCCACCAGGCATCTACTGCTTCACGCCTTATACTACACTCTAGAACTGGCATAGCTCTTAGGCATTACAATAAACAAAGAAAAGTCAAATCTGACACCCACTCAAAACTTGGAATTAATCGGACCAACATTCGACATGAGATCCTGTCTAGTTGCTCTACTTCACGGATTACAAAGGCTAAGATCACAGCTGCAAGCGATACTCTGTCAAGACATAGTCCCAGCTTGTTTAGTCTTACAACTACTAGGGTCAATGGCAGCAACAATCACCCTAGTTCCCCTGGCGAGATTCCACATGAAGCTGCTTCAGTGGCTCCTAGCATCACAGTGGTCTCTGTTAACTCACTCCATGTCTTATCCAATCCGCATAAATCAATGCAAGTAGGATTTGAATTGGTGGATGAAGCCAGAACAGGAGTTATGGAGCTGCCCTTTTTCACTCCATCAGCCCAAAGCCGTAGTGACCATGGATGTATCCCTGATGGGGTGGGGGGCATTTTCAGGGAAAGACGGTCCAAGGTGCTTGCTCCTCCTTAGAGGCCAATTTGCATATCAGCTTCCTAGAACTGAGGGCGGTGCTTTTAGTGTTGCAAGGATTCCAGTCTGCCCTTCCATCAGGGACAATTGCAATCTAGTTAGACAACATGTCAGTCGTCTTGTACATCGACAAACAAGGAGGACCCAGATCCTATCTGTTATGTTGGGAAGTCATGAGAGTATGTCAATGGGCGATCACCTCCAACTGCTTTCCTATAGCAATGTACATTCTCAGGAGTTCCAATTTGATTGCGGACAAACTGAGCAGATACATTCTCCTGCCTCACGAGTGGTATCTCAATCCCATAGTAGCGACAGAGATCTTTCATCGTTGGGGCCAGCCTTGCTGCAGTCTGTTTGCATCTTCCACGAACCACAAATGCAGCAGCTACTTCACCCTAATCCCCCCTCAGGGGGAGTCCCTGAGAGATGCTCTTCTGCACAATTGGCCCCCGGGACTGCTTTATGCCTTTCCTCCCATTCCCCTAATACCCCACTTCTTAAAGAAAGCACAATGGATCCTCATTGTACCCTATTGGCCCCGTCAAGTCTGGTTCCCCTTTCTTTGGCCTCACCTAGTTCACCGTCCATGGACTCTGGACCCAACTCCCAGACTCTTGTCTCATCCACAGGAGCTGGTACATCCCAACCTACCAGCTCTCAAGCTGACCACTTGGTACCTCCACTTCTGGTAATTGCCAGGCAGAATAATCTGTCTTCCCAATTACAAAAGATTTTTCTGGCTTCCCATAAACCGTCCAGCAGGAAACTATCTTAGTAAATGGAACAGATTTGTGATATGGTCTCAAGGAGAAGGGGTAGACCCCTTTTCAGCCTCTGTTAATAAAGTGTTGTAATATTTGTCAACCGTACTCTAATTAGGAGCTTCAGTTTCTACTGTTAAGAGTTCATTTGGCGGCTATTTCAAATTTCCATAATGTCTTTGATGATTTTTCACTGATATCTCACCACCTCTGCAAAACCATCCTAAAGGGAGTTATGCATTTAAAGCCACCTTTTTAAGAGCCCATTGAACCTTGGAATTTGACGTTGGTTTTACAAACTTTGACTCCTCAGCTCTTTGAACCAGCAGCCACCTGTGATTTAAAATTTTTATTTTGGAAGACCTTATTCCTGGTAGCTATCAGTTCAGCCAGGAGAATATAAGAATTGCAGGCCTTGTGGGTAAAGCACACACGCATCATTTTTCATAAAGAGAGAGTATCCCTTAGGGCTAACCTCTCCTTTCTACCCAAAGTTGTCTCAGACTCAAATATTAACCAATCCATTCAAGTGCCAGTTTTCTTTCCAAATTTTTCAAACAAGGAAGATTGTTGTTTGCGTTTGTTGGATGTACACAGACAATTATGTTTTTACTTAGAACGAAATTCAGAAAATCGGACCAACTGTTCCTGTCCTTTTCAGGTCCTCAACTAGGCAAACCATTTTCCAAAGTCACCTTGTCGCAATGGTTGCGAGATTGTATCACCTTTGTTTATTATCAAAATAAAACAAGTCTGTCAACTGAAGTTAAGGCTCACTCTACTAGGTCAGTTTCCACTTTGGTGGCCTTCCATTCTAGAGCCTCCATGGATGACATTTGCGCAGCAGCTACATGGGCTCCTCCTCATATCTTTATCACTCATTACAAATTGGATATGGTCTCCAGGGGAAGAGCATCCTTTGGTTCTGTGGTGCTCAGGAATATCCTTCCATAGGGCCGTTCGGGACATAAAGTAGCTAGGGACTCTATCCCAACTGTCATGAATGAATGAAGATTGACAACATCAGATAAAGAAGTTATGCTCTTACCATAACGTTCCATCTGTGTTGTCAATCTTCATTCATTCTTAACATCCCTCCCTCCTACCCCCTCCAAAGTCTCCTGGTGGTCCGGATCTAGTCCTGGTTCAGTAGTAGGACAGTTGCTCAGACAAAGCTTCTGCCTTTTGATTTCTACGCTCAAGACTCTATCTGAAGGGAAGAGAGGCACTATGGGTAACCTTGAACCAAAATAAAACCAACCAAAGTCCAATGGATGTGAGGCCCAATCGCTCCCAGATATAGCCCACAGCACAATGACCAATGAGTACCACAATCAATTCCACAGGTAGCACTGATGAAACGAAAAACACCACGAACTAAAAATCCACACCGTTTATTGGCAAACGAACCACACACAAACGTACTTAACACAGTGGAAACATGCTGTTGACCTAGGTTTCGTCCGTACTCCACAGACTTCTTCAGAATAATGTAATGTAAAACATAACCACTTATATATTCGTTGTAATACTCAATTAAGAACTAAATTGATAATTAACAAAATTCATTGATTTAACTTCATCATAAAGGTATACACACAATATGATACTTCCACCATAAAAACTACTTGTAATGTTACCCTAAAACATATAAATATTCCTATACATAAATAAATATATGAAACAAATATAAAACAATTATGAAAAAAAAAAATATATATATATATATATATATATATATATATATATATATATATATATACATTTTACATTTTATATTTACATCATTATTCATTTATTATTTTTAATAATATTAATTTGTCTGTGTAATAGCACACATATTTTATTTATATGTGGACACATATTTATGACAATATTATATGTATATTATATTTATAGACATGTATTTATAGACGTGCTTATATAAATAATACACTATTTAAAATATTTAAAATAATATACATACATTTTTCACACACTTTTTTATATATTTTTTTCATAATTGTTTTATATTTGTTTCATATTACATCTATTTATGTATAGGAATATTTATATGTCTTAGGGCAACATTACAAGTATTTTTAATGGTGGATGTATCATATTGTGTGTATACCTTTATGATGAAGTTAAATCAATGAATTTAGTTATCAATTTAGTTCTTAATTGAGTATTACAACGAGTATATAAGTGGTTATGTTTTACATTACATTATTCTGAAGAAGTCTGTGGAGTACGGACGAAACCTAGGTCAACAGCATGTTTCCACTGTGTTAAGTACGTTTTTGTGTGGTTCGTTTGCCAATAAACGGTGTGGATTTTTAGTTCGTGGTGTTTTTCGTTTCATCAGTGCTACCTGTGGAATTGATTGTGGTACTCATTGGTCATTGTGCTGTGGGCTATATCTGGGAGTGATTGGACTATGGGTAACCTTAGCTCGAGAGTTTCTGGCTGGTGCAAACTTGTTATTACGGCTGAGTCGGTTCTGAGGACAGAACAGAGACCCAACTGTTGAGAATGAGTGAAGATAGACAACACAGATGGAACGTTATGGTAAGAACATAACTTCTTTTTTGTGCAACTTCGTGTCTTCTGTGTTTTAAGTGATTACTCATTATTTGAAATGTGCATATGAGTCTGCTAATGCCACTTCAGAACAGCTGCTGTTGGAACTGTTATGAGGAGGTCTGCTTGGCTGCATTCTCAATATCTCACAGAAAATTTAAAAAAATAAATACATTTTGAATTCTCCTTTAGATATAGACTTAGATTTTAGACCTTCTGCTGCAGAGGTCCTTAAAAGTGTGATGAGAGGTAAGCTGACTCGAGAGGTCTCATATTTTTCAGCCCTCCTCCTCCACGTTTGCCAGTGGATATAAAGCTCCATTTACAACCTTATTTAAAGAGTAAAATAAATAGATATAGAAAGCAGTGGCAGGGAGGTTCCAAAAAGAAAGCTGGAACCCTCAACAGTCTAATATGTGTGAATGACTATTTGCAAGAGTTCTCCCCACCCCCAACACCCTGACAATCCCTTAATCCTTCATGAAAGTCTGAACCTCCACTTCTCTTTTTGGCAACAGATAGTTTCAGATAGATGGGTTCTGAGAGTAATTCCTCAAGGTTATAGATGGCATTGAGAGTCTCTCATTTCTTTATAAATGATTCTCCCTCACTCACTAACTCTTCTTTTCTCTCTTGTCGTGTAACTTATGCTCAACAAAAGAGAGATGGAAGCAGCCCCCCCCCCCTTTTCTTTTAAGCGAAGACTTTTATTTAAGGATGTTTCTAGCGCCAAGGAAAGAAGATTCTTGGAGACTCTTTCCTTTCTGAACCTGTTTGTGGTAATGCCCAAATTCAAAATGTCACTTCACAACTTTTGTTGCCCTTCATAGTCCTCATTTGAGTTTTATAGCAGTCCTAGATTTAAAAGATGCATATCACATTCCTATAAATCCAAATTTTACACATTACTTAAGGTTTCTTTTTCTCGATGACATTATAATTTCTGTGTTATTCCCCTTTCATCTGTCCATTGCTCCAAGGTATTAACAAATAGTCTAGCTCCTGTGATAGCCCACTGCAGACTGCAGGGTATTCACATTTCCCAAGTTACATGACTTTCTTATCTTTACAGTCTTTCAGTGTGTCATGAATCTCTCACGTTTGGTAAGGGAATCGTACTATGACTTGTTTTCCATGAGAGCTTACAAAATCTTGTCTAGACTTCTTCCCACAGGATTGTTTTCTTGGGATGTCTCATGGACACTTCATTTCAGAGAGATTTTTTTCCCACATGAAAAAGTAAATCTGTTTCTAGATGTATTCAGCAAGGGAATTCAAGATTCTGGTTCAAATGGCAGCGCTGAATTTCAGGATATCTTTGCAAGACTCCATGTGAGGAAAATCAAGTGGTACCTTCAGTTTTTATGATTCCAACTTCAACATTCCCTGACATTTCAGATTCTAGGTTTGGGAAAAGGCAGATTTTGTGGCAGAAATAAGTTTCTCAGAGTCCAGGACTCCTATTCTTCCTCACAGCTCCAGCTTGGTCTGTCACAGCAGACTCCTCTGACTTTGCTTAGAGAGCAGTGGCCATGGGGATAAAAGTGCAATACTCCTAAACATAAAAGAGCTGAATCATCAATCATCTATGGTCCCCAGGGCCTCTGCAAGTGCTTAGACAACAGCACAGTGATGTGGCCCAAAAGCAAGGGAAAAACAGATCTTACTCTCTATGCAGACTAGCCACAACCTGGAATGTAGCTTTCCACCACAGTCTCACTGTACCGGCATCAGAGCAAAGTCCTGTGACAGACTAGTTGTACAGGACCATGACAGTCCCTCACCAATGGAAAATTAATCGGGAGTCTTCTGAAAATTGGCCCAGCTGCGGGGAGTAACTTGGGTAGATGTTCATCTGGCAGGCTACCCGCAGTCGGCCTGAATTCCAAAGTCTTGGTCCAGCATCGGTTGCTGTCACCTCTTCCCTGACGTCAGTGTGCCAGAGGTATAAAAGATGCAGCCGACGCCATTTTCTTCAGTCTTTCTTGCCGCACGGTGCCCGAAGCAAAAGCAAGTTCGCAAGTGCAGGTCGGCTGACTCCTAAGATTTTCGTGTTCGAATTTCAGATCCGAAGTCTTCATTAAAAGCTAAGTACCCCATTGGGGAAACTTTTTTCTTGCTCCAGACCGATGTCAGAAAAAGTTAATAATTGTATTTCTTGTGGGAAGCAAATACCTCATAAGGACTTCCATTCTTATTGTATTCCTTGCCTAGGCCCTGATCACGACGTCGCTAATTGTAGGTTTTGTGCTAGATTTAACCAACACACTATTAAGCGTCGGCACGATTTGCATTTCACTACTTTGGCCGAAGATTTAATTACACAATGTCATCGGATAGCCATCCAACTACCACAATTCACAAGAAACGCAAGGAAAAGGACAAGCATCCGAGGTCCAAAACTGACAACGAGGCTTCTTCTAAGCCAGTTGCCGGTTCTCAGTGAGGTGCTTTCGCAGCCCCTGACACCCGCTACCTTCAGAGCCACAGGCCGCTTCGACTCCCACGTGGAGCCGACTTGGCTGCAGGAAACTCAAGGTATTGGACACTCGGAAAATATCCCTTCAGATGGGTCCGGAGCCACTGTGCAGGCATCGGTTTCTGAGGGTGTTTTCAGGCCTGCACAGTTATATGTAAAACCGACTTCAGCTTCAAAGACTAAAGCTCCATGAAAGACAAAGAAACAAGTACAGCAATCCCATGGACAGGCCTCCATGCCTAAAAAAACAGATGCTCAAAATGGCCGAAGACCTAATTACTTTGATCAGAGGTTCCCATCCCCCTCCTGATAAGAGGCCTAGGCAAGAGACAGAATATGAATCTTCAGATCAGGTTTCCATTTCCTCTGATTCCTCTTCTGAACATGAATACACTCTCTTCCTCCCTATGAGGATTCTGATGCTGAAGAATCTATCCCTTCAGCCTCTCCTCCTGAGGATTATTCTTTTGGGGAAACCCTGTATAGCATGAGGGAGCACTTCCACTGGGAGAGCCAAGACTACTCAGAATCTAAGAAAAGGCTTAGAGACTTCCTTTTACTTCCTCAGCACAGGCCTCTTGCTATTCCTCCTGTTTTAGACATTGTAGATGATGTATTTTCAGAGTCCGGACTGTCTCCAGACTCTCTACCTCCAACACCTGTTAAGCCAGACAGATACTACAGGGTTCCAGATTCCCATAAATTTCTTTATAAAAACTCTGCTGCTGACCCAGATGCTATATCTCAGGGTCCCAAAGGGGTCAAGGCTTCCACTGCAAAAAACCCTGTCCCCTCAAGTAGGGATTCAAGGGCACTGGACAGATGGCGGAAAAAGATTTATACTTCTGCTGCCTTGGCTGTAAGTGCTTTAAATTGTCAGTTTCATATGCTTAAATATCGGCAATACTTAATGTCACTGCTTAAACAGAAAATGTTGACAAATTCTGAATGTGCAGAAAACAAAGAAATGCAGGATTTATTGCATGCAGCTGAACAACTGGGAAAGCATACTTTGCAATGTGGTTTTGACTCTCTGGAGGCCTCTTGCAGGGCCGCTGTTATAGGTACTGTCATTAGGAGGCATGCTTGGTTAAAGGAACAGAATCTGCCTGATCATGTTAAAGCAACATTATTAGATGCTCCACTACAGCATGATACTTTGTTTTGTGTTAAAGCAGAAGAGGTGTTGAAGGAAATGGAGGACAAAGCGAAATCTATGCAGACAGTTAAGGATTTCTTACAGGTACAGCCACCCAGATTTAGCAGGAACTGGCCTTCAAAGAATTGGTCCTTTCCAGTGTCAGACAGGCCACAAAGAGGCAGATACAGACACCCCAGAGGCAAATCCCAGCCCCAAGACTCATACAGGTCTAAACAATGGGGTGCTTCTACCTCCAAAAGCGGAGAAGACAAATCTCAGTCATACAGGAAACAGTCCCGATGACTTTCCTCTGCCAGCACCAAGCACTTATCTTTTAGCAGCCCCCTTAGGGGTAAAACTAGTACTTTTTTCACAAAATTGGCACATGTTCACCCAGGACAAATGGCTCGAATATAGTGTCACAGGGCTACAGGTTCCATTTTCACACCCTGCCAAGGTCAAAAGGTATGCCAGACCTGCCACACAATCAATGGGCAGAGGCACAAAAACAAGTTTCATCTCTCATGGACATAAGGGCCATTCAGCGAGTGCTGCAGCAAGAGCAGGGACAAGGATTTTACTCAAGATGTTTCTTGGTACCCAGAAAGGACAAAGCCTGGAGACCAATACTTGACCTGTCTATTCTAAACACATTTCTGGACATCCCAGAATTCAAAATGTTGACTCTGCAACAACTTCTGCCCATGCTGGGCAAGAAGGCTTGGCTTTAACATTGGACCTAAAAGAGGAATACCTGCATGTCCCAATCAGACAATCTTGCAGAAGATACCTCAGATTCATAGCTGGCTCAATGCACTACCAGTTCTCTGCACTGTCCTTTGGCTTATCTACTGCGCCCAGGGTCTTCACAAAATGCCTGGCACCAGTAATTGCATTTTGCAGACAAAAAGGAATTCGGATATATCCTTACTTGGACGACTGCCTTATTCAAGCAGAGAACAAGGACATTCTACTAAAGCATCTGGCGTTTGTAAAAAGATTACTAATTTGCCTAGGGTGCACAGTAAACGAAAAGAAATCAAAACTGGTACTCTCTCAAGAGATAATATTCCTGGGTACAAGCTTAAATACAACTGCCCAGATGGCTTATCTCACGCCAGACAAACAAAGGCAACTGACTTCTTAATTCAAAATGTTGGCAACAAAAACCCAGATATCTGCAAGAAAAATTCTGCAGGCTTTGGGTTTCATGGCATCCTGCATTCTGCTAATTCCATATGCAAGACTGCATATAAGGAAACTACAATGGTATCTAAAAAGTGTTTGGACTCAACATTGCCACAGCCTGGAAACATTAATTACCCTCATTCCCTGCCTGCAATAGGAGTTTTGATGGTGGGCACAGGCCTGTCACCACAACAAGGGACAGCCATTCACTTTATCCACAGCCAGGCAGACATTAACAACAGATGCATCAGACTATGCCTGGGGGGCACACATGGCAGGAAAATGTATTCAGGGCACATGGTCCACAAGCCAAATGCATCTTCATATCAATCAAAAAGAGATGCTTGCTGTTCAAAATGCCCTGACAGCCTTCAAGGATCTGCTTCATCCAGGACAACTGCTGATAAAGATGGACAATACTACAGTCATGTGGTACATAAACAAGTAGGGTGGCACACATTCCTATCCCCTCTGCAGATTAGTCATGACTTTGTGGGACACAACATTGACTTACCAGGTACACCAGCAAGCACAATTCCTGCCAGGAAGGATCAATACTCTGGCAGACTAAGCAGAAACCTCACGGATCCACAAGTCTTCAGCATAACAAAGAAATGGGGATGCCCAGACATAGATCTATTTGCTTCCCGTCACAACTACCAACTACAGAGATTCTGCACAAGAACTTATCACAAGCAAGCATGGAAAGTGGATGCTCTATCATTCTGCTGGAAAACCCTAACAGTATATGCCTTTCCTCCTCTGCCTCTCCTCCCCAAGGTACTCCTAAAGGTCAGACAAGAGAAGCCAAAAATTATTCTGATTGCCCCAGACTGGCCCCGCCAGCAATGGTACCCAATCCTAAAGAGCTTGTCTCAAGGCTCAGCCTGGACATTACCTCTTAATTCCTCACTTACTGACCCAACGAAACCATCAGATCCTGCACAGCCAACTCAGGACCCTAAATCTGGCAGCATGGCGGATAATGTAGCCATTCATAAAGCACCTCTCTCTAAAGCAGTGATGGATGTTATTTTGGAGGCCAATCTTATGCAGAAAAATGGAAGAGATTCTGTGCTTGGAACCAGGCACAAGGAATTGACACGTTTGTACCAAATATTCCTCAGATTTTACAATACCTAACTGAGATGCTGGACAAAGGCCTATCCTTTTCATCAATTAAAATCCGTGCCTCTGCCATTTCAGCTCATTACAATACGGAACCACCTATTTTTTCTCATCCATTGCTAAGGCAGTACCTCAGAAGGGCCAAAAACATAAGACCGCCAAGGAGAGCCACCAATACATGCATGGGACCTCAATTATGTCTTGGAAAAACTCACACTGCATCCTTTTGAGCCAGCCAATGCAGCTGAGATAAAGTTCTTATCATGGAAAACAGCTCTGCTCCTAGCAATAGCCGCTGCAAGATGATTCTCAGAGTTACAGGCACTCATGGCTGTGGAACCTTTTATCATTTTCCATCCAGACAGGGTTTTTCTGAGGACAAACCCGACATTTATGCCTAAGGTAGTGTCCAGCGTGGCCCTTAACCAAACCATTCATTTGCCTACTTTTTATCCAAGCCCACAGAGTAAGGGTGAGAGACTCCTGCATTCTTTGGACATACACAGACAGCTACGCTTCTACATGGATAGAACTAAAGCTTTCAGAAAGACTGAGCAACTCTTAGTGGCATATGCTGCAGGATCACAAGGAAAGGCTATCTGAAAGCAGACTATTTCAAAATGGATAGGCCACTGCATTCGTTTCTGCTATTCACAACATGGCAAATCAGTGCCTAAGGGCATTAGGCCACATTCAACCAGAGCAGCAGCCATGTCAGCAGCCTTCCTCAGAGGAGTACCAACCAAAGACATTTTAGAGGCTGCAACTTGGAGTTCAGTGCACACTTTTACAAGGCACTACCACTTACCTCTCTACTCTAAATCCAGAGCAGGCTTTGCCACTGCAGTCCTGCAGGGCCTTATAGCCTCTCCTAACCTTATTTAGACCCAGCCACCCAACCTCAGTTTTGGGATTCAACCCAAGTGTTATGACTGCAACAGTGAAACACGATGAACATAATACAGTTGTGTACCTACCATAAATGTAGATGTTCGACTGTATTCACTGTTGTAGTCCAGGTTACCCACCCACCGTCCCCCTTTTCTTTGCTGGGACTTATCTGTACTTCTCTATTCTATACAACCTATGTGGTGTATTTGCTTGTAGATGAAGGAAATGTTTACTTTAGTGCATGCATACTTATTGGCATTATTTTAGCCTACCGTTTTGGGGGCACCTGACATCTGGGGCAAGAAAAACTTAAGAAAATGGCGTTGGCTGCCTCTTTTAATACCCGTGGCGCACTGATCTCAGGGAAGAGGCGACAGCAACCAACGCTGGGCCAAGACTTTGGAATTCAGGCCGACTGCGGGTAGCCTGCCAGCAGGATAACCCAAGTGTAATGACTGCAACAGTGAATACACTCGAACATCTACATTTATGGTAGGTACACAACTGTACTATCTTTTGTCTCCACTCAAAACAAACAGTTGATGAAATTCTGTACCAGAACTGCATGCACGAAGGCCTGGATGACAGATGCTTTTCCATAGACAGTAATATTCTGTGTGCTTTTCCATCCTTCCCACCAATTTCCAGGGCAATTCTGGTGATTCAGAAAGACTCCCCAGATGTCACTGTGCAGGACTTCCATCTGGCCCTGGCAGCAGTGCTTTCTCCCTTCTGTTGGAAATGGCCTAAGGCAACTACCATACACTTCCTCACAAACTGGATCCATTCTAACAAGACCAGTGGTATTTACATCCTGTCCCCAAACAAATACAACTGACTAACTGGATGATAGAATCTTAATAGATTTTAGGTACTTTTTTCCCCCTAAGGGTGTACAAACGGTATTAAAGGAGGCAAGAAAACCTGCTACTAAAAAATAATTTTAGTAAATGGAAAAGGTTTTCTAGTTGGTGCCAAGAAAAGTCATCACCCTTTCAGGGCTAGTGTTACCCTGGTTCTACATTATTTGTGTGAGTTACTGTCCTTTGGCTTGTCTTACTCCTCAGTCAGTATTCATTTGTTGTCCATTGTAGCATATCTGTTCACAAATCCCTCTCTTTCAGTATAGTCTCATGTAAAAATGTTTTTGAAAGAGGCATTGCACATGTTGCCCCAGAAAACATGTGGCTGCTTCTTTGGATTTTTATTTTGTAGTGGGAAAAAAATTTGCTCCATTTGGACCAGCTCATTGGGCTGACTTATTAACTTGGAAAACAATATTTCTAATTGCTCTGACCTTCTGCAAGAATGTATGAGTTGCTGTTATGGTGTGGTCAGCCTTTTAGGTTCATAGGTGTGTACTAGGCTAATGACCACTGATCATTCTAGCCATGCAACCCAGTTGCATTGCCTTGTAACATGCGTGTCTTAATTTGAGGGGATTTGTTTGTTAGGAGGTTGCTAAAAAGTTATGTGGGGGTATAAGAACTAATCTTTGTTTTATGTATAAAGAGGTATTCAAGTTTACCTTGAGCCCAAGCTATCCATCTCCATGCCTTCTTTCCAGAATGTAAAAATGAGTGAGAAAGGGTTCTCTATGCCTTGAATATCTAAAGCCAACTTTGGTACTATCTTGACAGAGCAAAATCTTTCAGGATCTCTGATCAGTTCATTTCTTTTAAAGGTAAGAAACAAGGACAACCTGTGTCAAAGCAGACTAAGTGGTTGTCTCATGCTGTTACCGTTTGTTGTACCAGTTACAATAAAACTGCTGCAGGCAGGGCTGATTCTACCTTGGTCTTGGCTTTGTCTGTGGATTTTTGGAAATAGTTGAATTTCAGAAACAGCAACCTGGTCCTCTGTATAGTTTTACAAAGCAAAATAAAGTAGATTCCTTCTCCAGTTCTTTAACAAGTTTTGCTATGACCATTCTGTAGGGACTGTTGGACCCTCATCTTTCCTCCTCCGTCAGTCTAAGCTATGGTAATCTGCACATATAGATAAAGCTACTGCAACAGTGACTCATCTGATGAATATAGTGCAGTTTTATAAGTAAACTTATAGCAGTAAATGTTTGGATCACTTTTGAGGTAGCCAGTCTATCCCACCATCCCCTTTATTTTTGTACAACTTTTATCCCAAGGTGTGGTCCTTTATTTTGTTTTCATAGCATTGTCCTCTGGGCTTTAGTATCCCCACCCTTGCTGTCTCTGTTGGCATGAAAGCTCTGAATGACTTGGCCCCTAAACCTGTCGTTTTAGTCAGCGCAGTTCAAGCAAGACTAATGGTGTGGATGTGTAGAAGGCTTCCTGAAGCTTTGGAAGCTGGCCAGCTGTTGTATCCTAAGGCTACTGCAACAGTGATCATTCAAACAACTGTTTATGGTAAGTGTACATACACAGCTGTACTTTTATTTGAGTCTCATTAAACAGACTTTCCTAAAGTCAAGGACGTTTGTTGGACTGCAGTTTTGAAAATTTTTCACATTGTTGTGTAGTATGGTAGTCTAAGTTCATTTTCTGTTTTATTGCTTTACCTTTGGAAGATGAAATTCACCACCGGCACCCTGCTGAATTTTATTTTTATAATTGTAAAGTGCATTTGGTGGTTTATTAAAGGGTAGGTTGCTTTTGTTGTGTGCTCAGAACAAAATTTCTTTTTTGCTGCATTAATATTTCAGAACTAGAGAAGAGGACGATGCATTAGAACATGTTCGCAGACCACATGAAGAAGTCCGCCGGCGGCAGGAACAGCAGCAGCAGCAGCAGCAGCGGCAGGAACAGCAAAGACAAGAACAGCAACAGAGGCAGGAACAGCAGCAGCGGCAGGAACCGCCTCCTCCTCCTCCACCTCCTCCTCCTCCTCCTCCTTCACAACCTCAAAGTTCCCAACAGCAGTCCTCTCAATCCATGCTAGACCAGAGGGAATTAGCCCGAAGACGAGAACAAGAACGAAGGCGTAGAGAGGCGGTATGTCCAGTTAGAATGAGCTAGTTTAACTATTCAAAATAGCTACTACTAGCAACTGGCTGACGCTCTGTAGTTTAAGTATTTACTTTAACCTAGTAGCAACCTGTTGTGCAGTTTTTGTTGTCAAAGGCGATTGGGGAGTGTAGTCTCCCAAGAGTAATGTAAAACAATTGCTATCAGTTTGGGTAATATTCCCTAATATCATTTGTAATTCTTGTTAGAAGATATACATACAGGAACATTGAGGTGCGAGTATACTGGTATTTAAAAAAAAAACAAAACATAATTATTCTTGAAGGATGAGCCTAACAAGACAGACCAGTTGAGACAAGTGAATTATGTAAAACTCTGAGGGGGAGTGACAGGAAATTAGTTAACAAGTACTGAAACTTGTAGTGCTCAGTTGCAAAGCTTTTAACTTACATGTGCATTCCATTAGCTTTTGTTTCCTGTAGTAAAATGTTTTGTTAAAACAATTTCTGATGATCTTCGTGTTTCACTGTTGCAGTCATCACACTTTGGTTATCTGCCTGCAGGTAGCCCTCAGTCGGCCCAAATACCAGGGTCTTGGGATTTCTGCATCGGATGCTGTCACTTCTCCATGACGTCAGGTCGTCAGGGGTATAAAACATGCAGCCGATGCCATTACATCAGTCTTTCTTACCGAGAAGGAACCCAAAGCAGAAGCAGTTAGCAAGTGCCGGTCGGCCGCTTCTGGAAATTTTCGTTTTTTCGAGTTTCAGACCTGAAGTCTTCTAAACCTAAGTACCCCATTGAAGATTCCTTTGTCTTGCTGTAACTGATGTCAGAAAAAATTAACAGTTGTCTTGCCTGTGGAAAGCAAATACCTCACAGCGATTTTCATTCTTACTGCGTCACCTGTTTAGGCCCAGGCCACGACGTCCCTAGCTGTCGGTTTTGTGCCTTAACGCCCGAACCATTCGTCGTGGGCTATTTTTGTATTTAAATTCTTTCGCTCTCGTTCTCCATATTCCGAAATGGCTTTGGTAAGCTATCCAACTACCAGTCTTCCAAAAAAGTGCAAATACAGAGACAGACCACATTGGTCAAAAACTACCGCCGATGCTTCCATTAAGCTTGTCACCAGTCTGCCGGTACTCAGTGAGGCACCTTTGCAGCCCCTGATACCCACTTCTGTAGATTTGCAGGCCTCTGCTGAAACCCATTCAGAGTCCGGTATGTCACAAGATGCTTCTTAGACTATGGAACCTGCGGATGTCTCTACCTTGGATGGGTCCGGAGCCGCTGTGCAGGCACCGGCTTCTGAAGGTGTATTCCGACCTACCGATATTCATATTAAACCGACAACTTCATTTCCTACTAAAACTACCGAGTTTCTCAGGGCCAGAGTTCGCACTACGCATAGAAAACCGGCGTCCAAAGCGCGTGCTCATCCTCCCATGCCACAAAAACAAATGCTTAGAATGGCTGAAGACCGTATTACTCTAATTAGAGGAAGCCAGCCTTCCCCTGCCAAAAGACAAAGAATTGAATTTCCTTTTGATTCTACAGACCAGGACTCTGATGACTCTGACCCTTCTGATTACCAGGACATACCCTTATCTACCTATGAGGATTCAGATGCAGAGGAATCCATTCCCTCTGCCTCCCCTCCAGAGGATTTCTCTTTTGGTGAAACCTTGTATACCTTAAGAGAGCATTTCCGCTGGGAATGCCAGGACTATCCTCAGTCCAAAAAGAGACTCGGGGAATTTTTAGATTTGCCTCAGCACAGGCCTCTAGCTATACCCCCTGTCATGGATATTGTAGACAGTGTCTTTTTGGAGTCCAGTCTTACTCCTGACACCTTACCACCAGCTCCTAGAAAACCTGACAGGTACTACAGAGTACCTGATTCTCACAAATTTCTCTTCAAGAATCTTACTGCGGATCGAGAGACCATTTCCCAGTGATCTAAAGGCTACTAAAGCCAAAAACCCTACCCCTTCAGACAGGGATTCTAGAGCTTTAGACTGATGGGTAAGAAAGTATATACCTCTGCAACTCTTGCCATCAGGGCTTTGAATTGCCAGTTTCACATGTTGAAGTTCCAGCAACATGTTATGGAACTAATTAAACAAAAAATGGTGTTACTTCCAGATTGTGCAGAAAATAAAGATTTACAAGAGTTAATGCATTCTGCAAACCAAGTTAGTAAACATACTTTGCAATGTGGGTTTGATGCCTTAGAAGCATCTTACAGGGCTGCTGTCACTGGGTCTGCACTGAGAATGCATGATTGGCTAAAAGAACAAGTCTTGCCTGACCATGTCAAAGCAAAATTACTAGATGCTCCACTAAATCAGGAGTGTGCGTTTGGCACAAAAGCAGAAGTTGTTCTTAAAAAGATGGAAGAAAAAGCTAAATCTATGCAAACAGTAAAAGATTTCTTACAGGTGCAGCCACCTAGATTCAGTAGGCATTGGCCTTCAAAAAACTGGTCCTTTCCAGTCCCTGTCAGGCCTTCTCAGTCCAAACCCAGGGGAAACAGACCACCAAGACTATAGTCTCAGGGTATGCAGAGATCTAAACAATGGAGTGTTTCCACCTCAAAACCAGGGAGTGGTAAGCCACACCCGTATGGAAAAAGTTCACAATGACTTTCCAATTATCCTTCCCAGCCATGCCAAAGTACTTGCGGCCCTAGGAGGAAAACTCGCCCTTCATGCAAAAACCTGGATGTCCATTACTCAGGACCGATGGGTTCTAAACACTGTATCCCAGGGATACATATTCTACTTCCACTCACTGCCAACACCAAGCGGGTTGCCAGACCTTCCTCCAAACCAGTGGGCAGAGGCTCAGAAGCAAGTACTTTCCCTTCTTCATATCAGGGCTATTCAACCTGTTCCAGTAGAACAAAGGGGACAGGGTTTCTACTCCAAACTTTTCCTGGTGCCCAGAAAAGAGAGCTCTTGGCACCCTATCCTGGGTATATCAATTCTCTACACCTTTCTAGTGGTCCGAAAACTCAAAATGCTTACACCGTAACAGCTTCTTCCTATGCTAGCCAAAGATGCCTGGTTAGTCACCCTAGACTTAAAAGAAGCTTATCTGCACATCCCCATAAGGGAGTCTTGCAGGAAATGTCTACGTTTCAGGGAAGGCTCTATGCACCATCAGATGTTCATCGTGTTACCCTGCTGCAGTCATCACACTTGGGTTATCCTGCCGTCAGGCGGTCCCGCAGTCGGCCCGAATTCCAAAGTCTTGGTCCGGCGTCGGTTGCTGTCGCTTCTTCCCTGACGTCAGTGTGGCAGGGGTATTTAAGAGGCATCCAACGCCATTTTCTTCAGTCTTCCTTGCCGCACGGTGCCCGAAGCAGAAGCAGTTCGCAAGTGCCGGTCGGCCGACACCTGAGATTTTCGATTTGAATTTCAGTCCGAAGTCTTCCTTAAAGCTAAGTACTCCGTTTGGGAACATTTTCTTGCCTCAGTCCGATGTCAAAAAAAGTTAACAGGATTACACTTTTCCACCTTGTGAGGATTCTGAGACTGAAGATTCCATTCCCTCGGCTTCTCCCCCTGAAGACTACTCCTTTGGGGAAACTTTGCATACCATGAGGGAACATTTCCACTGGGAAGGCCAGGATTACTCAGATTCTAAGAAAAGGCTCCGAGAGATGTTCTTCATTCCACATTGCTGCAGTCCTAACCATTGGGTAGTCCGCTGTCCCAGTCGGCCCGAATACCAAAGTATATGGCTGACGTCGGTCAAGGCGCATCAGTCTGACGTCAGGACGTCAGGGTACTAATGCGCATGACCGACGTCATATCCTTAGTCTTTTTTGCCGCATGGTCCGATGCAGAAGCAGTTTTGCGAGTGCAGGTTGGCGTTCTGAAATTTTCTGAAGTCAGAGTTTCAGACCGAATCAAAGTTGGCTAAGTACCCCGTTGGGGAATATTTTGGTTTTTTCTTGCCTCAGTATTTAACCGGATGTCAGAAAAAGTGAATAACTGTATTTCTTGTGGGAAACAGATACCTCATAGGGATTACCATACCTTGTGTATACCTTGTTTAGGGCCTGAGCACGACGTTGTTGGATGCCGCTCTTGTGCTAGATTTAACAAACGCACTATTAAGAGAAGGTTAGACTGTGCCAGGTTAGTTTTTGGGAAGCGTTGTAATTATAAAATGCCGTCGGATGCTCCGACGCCCGCTTCGTCCAAGAAGCGCAAGGACAAAGCAGCAAAGCCTAGAGTGGAAGAACCGACAGTCCCGGACGTCGGTTCTTTAGAAGGCTCAGTGGAGCCGGAGGTTTTGCCAGGAGGTTCTTTGGAGTCTCAGGGAGAGACTTTATTGTTACAGGATGTGTCCTCTCAGGAGGTAGGCCAGGCTGAAGGGGCTTCTCAGGTGGCTGTTCTTCCCTCTCTTCCTAAGGTGGTTAGAGCCTCTCCTTCTGTTTCCAAGGCTTCTTTGAGGGGCAGGCCAGGTTTAACTTCAGTGGGGGTTTCTCCTAGCTCTGCAGGATCTTTGCCTAAAAAACATATGCTTAAAATGGCAGAGGATTTGATTACTATGATTAGAGGTTCTATGCCCCCTCCTGATAAGAGGCCTAGGGTGGAACCTGAGTTTGAGAGTTTTGAGCAGTGTTCGGAGGCTTCTGAGTCTTCGGCTGAAGACTTGCAGGAGTATCCTCCTTATTCTGATTCTGATGTGGATGATTCTACTCCTTCAGCTTCTCCTCCTGAGGATTTTTCATTTTCAGAGACTCTGCATTCCATGAGGGAGCATTTTAAATGGGAAGGTCAAGATTTCTCTGATTCCAGGAAGAGGCTTAGGGAATTCTTGTTTTTACCCCAGCATAGGCCTTTAGCTATACCTCCTGTTCTGAATGTGGTGGAAGATGTTTTGCAGAGGCTTCCTGAACCTTGATTCTTTGCCTCCTGCCCCAGTTAAACCGGATAGGTACTATAGGGTGCCTGAAGCTCATAAGTATCTTTTAAGAGTCCTAGGGCAGACCCGAAACTGTCTCTCAGGGGCCTAAAGGTGTTAAGGCTTCTGTTGTTAAAAATCCTGTTCCTCCTGATAAAGAGGCAAGGGCTTTGGATAGATGGGGAAAGAAAGTGTATACTTCTTCCACTTTAGCCATGAGGGCGTTGAATTGCCAGTTTCACATGTTAAAATATCAAAATTATCTCCTTTCACAATTGCAGTCTAAGGTGGATGCTCTGGCGGAAGGTATTGAGTGTAAAGAGTTGCAGGATTTAGTTCATGTGTCTGAACAGGTGGGTAAGCATTCCTTGCAATGTGGTTTTGATGCTGTGCAGGCCTCCTCGAGGGTGGCTGCCACTGGTTCTGTTCTTCGCAGGCACGCCTGGTTGAGGGATCAGAATTTAGCTGAGCATGTTAAGACAAGGATTTTGGATGCTCCTTTACAGTCTGATGTGTTGTTTGGTTCGCCTGTGGAAGCAGTTTTAAAGAAAATGGAGGACAAGGCTAAGTCTATGCAAACTGTTAAAGATTTTTGCAGGTGCAGCCTCCAAGTTTAGTAGAAATTGGCCTACTAAGGGATGGACATATCCTGCTTATGATTCCCAGTCTAGGGGTAGGTCTAGACGTGGTAGGGGCAGAGCTCAAGGTTCTTTTAGGCCTAGGACAGGGAGTTCACCTGCTCAGACTTCTGGTGAGGGCAGGGGTCAGTCCTTTCGTAAACAGACCCAATGACCTACCTTTTCAGCTGCCAGTACATTCTCGTCTGGCAGCACCTTTGGGAGGAAGGCTGGCTCTTTTCAAAGAAAATTGGGATTTAATTACCCAAGACAGATGGGTTTTGGATATCATTCACCACGGTTACAGGTTTTATTTCCATACCTTACCTCCTTTCAAAGGCATGCCAGACATTCCTCCTCTACAAAGAAAAGAGACTCACAAGCACATTTCTCTGTTACTCCAAATAGGGGCCATTCAGCCAGTTCCTGTGCCAGAAAGGGGCCTAGGATTTTATTCTCGCCTGTTCCTAGTACCAAAGAAGGGGAACACGTGGAGACCAATTTTGGATTTATCTATCCTCAACACTTATCTGGACATTCCCAAGTTCAAAATGTTGACGTTACAACAGCTTTTACCTCTGCTGGGCAAAGATCACTGGATGGTAACTTTAGATCTCAAGGAAGCTTACCTTCTTGTGCCTATCAGACTAAGTTGCAGGAAGTATCTGCGTTTTCGAGCTGGAAATTCCCATTATCAGTTCTCTGCATTGCCCTTTGGCATATCTACTGAGCCCAGAGTATTCACAAAGGTTCTGGCTCCAGTGATAGCTTACTTCAGGCTAAAAGGAATTCAAATCTATCCTTACTTGGACGACTGCCTGATTCTGGCTCAAGAAAAGGAAGACCTTCTACAGCATTTGGAATATGTGATAGCAGTGCTAAGATGCCTAGGGTATTCTGTGAACGAAATAAAGTCCAGTCTAGTACCCTCTCAAGACATGTGCTTTCTGGGTGTGAGACTGAATACAGCAGCCCAGATGGCCTTTTAACCCCGGACAAACAAAAGAATCTTTCCATTTACTTCCATCAACTATCTCTTCAGTCCGGGCTGACTGCAAGGACAGTCCTTCAAGCCTTAGGGTTCATGGCATCTTGTATTCTGGTGCTTCCCAATGCCAAACTGCATATGAGGAAGCTGCAGTGGTATCTCAAAATGTATGGACACAGCACTGCCAGGATTTGGACACTGTCATTCAAATAATACCTTGCATTCAACAGGAATTTTTGTGGTGGGCTCAGGAATGTCACCTAAACAAGGGACTCTCTGTGACCCGCCAGAGGCGAGTCAGATTCTAACGACAGATGCCTCAGACATTGCTTGGGGAGCTCATCTAAATGGAAAGTGGATACAAGACAAGTGGCCTGCCAGACTACAGCATCTACATATCAACATGAAGGAGATGTTAGCAGTCCAGTTTGCATTAATGGCTTTCAAGGAGTTACTTCTGCCAGGACAGGTGTTGATTCTAACAGACAACACAACTGTCATGTGGTACATCAACAAACAAGGGGAACACATTCTTACCCGTTGTGCAGGCAAGCAATGATTTTATGGGAGACTGCGCTCAGCTTGCAACTAACTCTTCAGGCAAGGTTTCTGCGGGGAGCACAGAACTCCTTAGCAGATGTGTTAAGCAGACAAATCATGGATCCCCACAGTGGAAACTGGATCTTCATGTATTTCAAAAATTGACAGTGTCATGGGGAACTCCAGACATAGATCTGTTCGCTTCTCCACTAAACCACCAGCTGCCAAAGTTTTGCACAAAGAGGTTTCATCACACAGCTTGGAAAGTGGATGCTCTTTCTTTCAGTTGGAAAAATCTTCATGTGTATGCCTTTCCACCTCTGCCTCTTCTCCCAAAGGTGCTCCTAAAGGTCAGACAAGACAAGCCAAGGATGATTTTAATTGCTCCAGATTGGCCTCGGCAACACTGGTACCCATTACTGAGGAGTCTGGTAAGGAAGCCTCCATGGCCTTTACCTTTGATTCCACACCTGTTGTCTCAAAGAGACGGTCACCTGCTCAATGTCAAGCTTCACTCTCTTCATCTAACAGCCTGGCATATTCTGTTTTGAAACACAGCAGGTCTCAACTTCCTCAACAAGTTTTAAATGTGATTATGGAAGCCAGAAGACCTAGTACAAGGAAAGTGTACGCAGACAAATGGAAGAGATTTTTATTTTGGAGTGCAGCAAAGAATTTGGAGATTTCTGAGCCTAATTTGAGTGTGGCTCTTCAATATCTTACTGAGTTATTGGACAAAGGTTTGTCTTTCTCTTCCATTAAGATTCATGCTGCAGCAATTTCAGCTCACTATGATTGTGACCCACCATTGTTTTCATCCTTTGTTCAAGCAATTTCTTAGAGGGGCAAAGAATATAAGACCCCCACGTAGAGCTCCTACTCCTGCTTGGGATCTCAATTTTGTGTTGGAGAAACTTACTCTACAACCTTTTGAGCCTGCGGCTACTGCTGAATTGAAATACTTGTCATGGAAGACTGCTTTTTTGTTGGCCATTACTTCTGCAAGAAGGGTTTCTGAATTGCAGGCCCTTATGGCGGTAGAGCCTTTTTTGATTTTCCATAAGGATAGGGTATCATTACGTACAAATCCTTCTTTTATGCCTAAGGTAGTTTCTAGTGTGGCTTTAAACCAAACTATTCATTTGCCTACTTTCTATGCAGATCCCCAAAATAAAGGGGAAAAGATTTTGCACACTTTAGATGTACACAGGCAGTTGCGTTATTATTTAAGCAGGACTAAGGATTTTAGGCAGTCTCAGCAGTTGTTTGTTTCTTTTGCTTTGAGTTCTCAGGGCAAGCCTGTGTCAAAACAAACTATTTCTAAGTGGATTGGGTTTTGCATTGCATTTTGTTATTCCCATCATGGCAAGGAGATTCCAGCTGGGATTAGGCCTCATTCCACTAGGGCTACTGCCACTTCAACAGCATTTCTAAGGGGGGTGGCAACTAAGGATATTTTGGAGGCAGCTACTTGGAGTTCAGTGCATACTTTCTCTAAGCATTACCACCTTCCTCTCTACTCTAAATCTAGGGCTGGTTTTGCCACAGCTATTTTGCAAGGCATGTTGACAGCTCCTGCTTCCTTATGATTTGCCAGCCTCCCTTACCTCTGCTTTGGGATTCTACCCAATGGTTAGGACTGCAGCAATGTGGAATGAAGAACATAGTACAGTTTTGTACCTACCATAAATGTAGATGTTCGAGGATCCACATTGCTGCAGTCCAATTTACCCTCCCTCCTTTCCCTCTGTGTTTAGGGGTGGTTGTGTGGGTGAGGTTATACTCTTGTAATTTTGTATATATTGTACATATTTTTGGTGCAGGAGTGTTTGGTGTTTTTGGTTTTGGCCTTGTCTTTTTAGGGTCTTCTGACATCTGGGGCAAGAAAAGACTAAGGATATGACGTCGGTCATGCGCATTAGTACCCTGACGTCCTGACGTCAGACTGATGCGCCTTGACCGACGTCAGCCATATACTTTGGTATTCGGGCCGACTGGGACAGCGGACTACCCAATGGTTAGGACTGCAGCAATGTGGATCCTCGAACATCTACATTTATGGTAGGTACAAAACTGTACTTTCCTTTTACTACCCCAGCACAGACCTCTTGCTATCACTCCTGTTTTAGATATTGTGGATGATGTTTACTTGGAGTCTAGTTTAAATCTAGACTCTCTACCTCCTGCTCCAGCCAAACCAGACGGGTAATACAGAGTACCTGACTCGCACAAATTCCTTTATAAAAGCCCTGTAGCTGACACAGAAACAATTTCCCAGGGTCCTAAGGGAGCAAAAGCTTCTATGGCTAAAAATCCTGTGCATTCTGAAAGGGATTCCAGAGCCTTAGATAGATGGGGAAAGAAAATTTACACCTCAGCAACTCTGGCTATGAGAGCATTAAATTGCCAGTTTCACATGCTGAAATATCAACATTTCCTGATGTCTCAGTTAAAACAAAAAATGAGCACACCTTCAGAACAGCCTGAATTCAAGGAAATGCAGGATCTTTTGCATGCAGCTGAACAGGTGGGCACACATACCTTGCAGTGCGGATTTGATTCATTGGAAGCTTCCTGTAGAGCAGCTGTTACTGGCTCTGTCATACGTAGACATGCTTGGTTAAAAGAACAAACCCTCCCTGACCATGTTAAAGCAAAATTATTGGATGCACCTTTACAGCAGGATGTATTATTTGGTGTCAAAGCAGAATAGGTTTTAAAGAAAATGGAGCATAAGGCAAAGTCTATGCAAACGGTCAAGGATTTTTTGCAGGTACAACCCCCTCGTTTCAGCAGAAATTGGCCAACAAAAAACTGGTCCTTTCCAGCTTCAGACAGATCACAGAGGGGCAAATACAGACGCCCAAGGGGCAGAGGCCAGTCACAGGGCCCTTACAAACCTCGCCAATGGGGTTCTGCTACCCAGAAAGGAGGAGAAGACAGGCCCCTGGCTAGCAGAAGACAAACACAATGACTCTGTCCTCAAACTACCAAGCAAATTTGTCCTGGCAACTCCCTTGGGGGGGGGGGGGGGGACTAGCATTTTTTGCAGACAACTGGCACATCATCACAAAAGACAAATGGGTTCTAAACATCGTCTCCCAAGGATACAAATTCCACTTTCATACCTTACCAAGGATCAAAGGAATGCCAAACCTGCCACCAAATCAATGGACAGAGGCACAAAAACAAATTACAGCTCTCATGAGCATGAAAGCCATTCAAGAGGTACATGCACAGGAGCAAGGACAAGGTTTTTGCTCAAGACTCTTCCTAGTCCCAAGAAAGGACAAAGCATGGAGACCCATTCTGGATCTTTCACTTCTGAACACCTATCTGCAAGTACCAAAATTCAAGATGCTTACACTACAACAGCTTCTTCCCATGCTGGGCAAGAATGCTTGGCTAGTCACTTTGGACCTCAAGGAGGCATACCTGCATGTCCCTATCAGACAAAATTGCAGAAGATACCTCCGCTTCATTGCATGTTCAACACATTACCAATTCTCTGCACTGCCCTTTGGCTTATCTACTGCGCCCAGGGTCTTCACAAAATGCTTGGCACCAGTAATTGCATACTGCAGACAAAGAGGAATTCAAATATACCCATACCTGGACGACTGCCTTATTCAAGCAGAAAGCAAGGACATTCTTTTAAAGCATCAGGCATTTGTCAAACACCACCTAAGTTGCCTAGGGTACACAGTAAACAAAAAGAAATCAAAACTAGTACCCTCACAAAACATAATATTCCTGGGTGCCAGCTTGAATACAACGGCCCAGATGGCTTTCCTCACGCCAGACAAGCAACAACAGCTGTTTCAATATTTCAAAATAATGGCAACAAAGACCCAACTCCCTGCAAGAAAAATTCTGCAGGCCTTGGGATTCATGGCATCTTGCATTCTTCTAATACCATTTGCAAAACTGCATATGAGGAAATTACAATGGTACCTGAAAAGTGTATGGACTCAGCACAGCCACAACTTGGAGACAATGATACCACTCATTCCCTGCCTTCAACAGGAATTTCTATGGTGGGCACAGGCATGTCACCTCAACAAGGATCAGCCTTTCACCTTACCCACAGCCAGGCAAACTATGACAACAGATGCATCGGACTATGCCTGGGGAGCACACATGGCAGGGCAGTGCATTCAGGGCAAATGGACTACAGATCAGAGACACCTACATATCAATCAAAAAGAAATGCTAGCAGTGCAGAATGCCCTAACAGCTTTCAAGGACCTTCTACACCCAGGACAACTATTAATAAAGACGGACAATACCACAGTTATGTGGTACATAAACAAGCAAGGGGGCACACATTCCTACCCTCTATGCAGGCAAGCAATGACCTTGTGGAACACTGCACTCTCTTATCAGGTTCAATTACAAGCACAATTCCTGCCAGGAAAGAAAAACACATTGGTAGACGACCTAAGCAGAAACATCATGGATCCGCACGAATGGAAACTAGAGCCACAAGTATTTGCAATGATAGTTCAAAGATGGGGATGCCCAGACATAGATCTGTTTGCAAGCCCCTACAACCACCAACTTCAAAAATTTTGCACAAGGACCTTCCATCCACTAGCTTGGAAAGTGGATGCCCTCTCATTCAGTTGGAAAACATTAACAGTTTATGCCTTCCCTCCACTGCCTCTTCTAGCAAAGGTACTGCTGAAAGTCAGAATAGGGAGGCCACAAATGATACTTGTTGCACCAGACTGGCCACGCCAACATTGGTATCCAGTTTTAAGGAATATGGCCCATGACCCACCATGGATTTTGCCACAAATTCCTCACCTGCTCACCCAGCGAGACCATCAGACTCTACACAGCCAGCTCAAGACTTTAAACCTGGCTGCATGGCAAATTACCTAAGCAACCAACCAACACCTTTATCCAAAGCTGTTATGGATGTTATTCTGGAGGCCAGGAGGCCCAGCACCAGGAAAACCTATTCAGACAAATGGAAAAGATTTTGCGCCTGGAACCAGGCTGAAGGCCTAAACCCCCTTGATCCAAACATCCCTCAGATTCTACAATATTTGACTGAGATGTTACACAAAGGACTTTCCTTTTCATCTATTAAGATCCACGCCTCAGCAATTTCAGCGAATTACAGCACAGATCATCCTTTATTTTTACATCCACTCCTAAGACAGTTCCTCAGAGGGGCTAAAAACTTAAGACCACCAAGGAGAGCTCCAACACCTACTTAGGATCTCAACTTTGTTCTGGAAAAGCTTACACTGCTGCCCTTTGAACCAGTTTTTTCAGCTGTTTTAAAATTTCTTTCATGGAAAACTGCCCTACTACTAGCAATAACCTCAGCTAGAAGAATCTCAGAGCTACAGGCATTAATGGCAGTGGAACCTTTCATCATTTTTCATCAAGACAGTCTCTCTGCGAACTAATCCTTCCTTTATGCCAAAGGTGGTATGCAGTGTGGCACTAAACCAAACCATTCACTTGCCCACCTTCTTCCCAAATCCCCAGAACAAAGGAGAAAGACTCCTGCACTCTTTGGACATTCACAGGCAATTACGTTACTACTTGGATAAAACTAAGGCTTTCAGAAAAACTGACCAGCTTTTTGTAGCCTATGCTACAGGATCACAAGGAAAAGCTATCTCAAAACAGAACATTTCAAAATGGATAGGACATTGCATACGTTTCTGCTACACACATCATGGGAAACCAGTACCTGCTAACATTATGTCCCACTCCACCAGGGCTACAGCTACATCAGCAGCCTTTCTCAGGGGAGTGTCAACCAAGGACATTCTGGAAGCTGCTACTTGGAGTTCAATGCACACCTTCACCAAACACTGTAATTTACCTCTATACTCTAAGACTAGAGCTGGTTTTGCCACTGCAGTTTTGCAGGGCCTACTAGCTTCTTCTAACCCTGTTTGATTCCACCTCCCATCCTTAGCTTTGGGATTCAACCCAAGTGTGATGACTGCAGCAGGGGTAACATGATGAACATAGCACAGTTTTGTACCTACCATAAATGTAGATGTTCGAGTGTTCACCCCGCTGCAGTCCAGGTAGGTTACCCTCCCTCCATCCCCTCTGAACTAGCTGAACTTATCTCTACAACTTCTTCCTATACTACCTCTGTGGTGTATTTGCTTGTGCCTAAGGGTTTTGTTTGATATTTATATAACCATATATATATATATATATATATATATATATATATATATATA
Source organism: Protopterus annectens (assembly GCF_019279795.1). Taxonomy (NCBI): domain Eukaryota; kingdom Metazoa; phylum Chordata; order Ceratodontiformes; family Protopteridae; genus Protopterus; species Protopterus annectens. Next base: position 1,484,344,534 of record NC_056743.1, on the reverse strand, counting down.
TATATATATTTTGCCTACCTATTGGAGGCACCTGACATCTGGGGCAACAAAAACTGAAGAAAATGGTGTCCGATGCCTCTTAAATACCCCTGCCGCACTGACGTCAGGGAAGAGTGACAGCAACTAACGCCGGACCAAGACTTTGGAATTCGGGCCGACTGCGGGGACTGCCTGACGGCAGGATAACCCAAGTGTGATGACTGCAGCAGGGTGAACACTCGAACATCTACATTTATGGTAGGTACAAAACTGTACTTTCTCTGCACTTCCCTTTGACTTATCTACTGCGCCCAGAGTATTCACAAAATGCCTGGCTCCAGCCATTGCATACTGCAGACAGAGAAATATTCAAATCTACCCATACTTGGATGATTGCCTGATTCAGGCAGACAGTCAGGGATTGCTACTTCAGCACCTGGCATTTGTAAAAAGACTTCTAACTTCACTGGGATACACCATCAATGAAAAGAAATCACAACTGGTGCCCAGCCAACAAATTATATTCGTGGGAGCAAGCTTGAACACAACTTCCCAGATGGCATTCCTCACTCCAGAAAAGCATGTCCATCTGACAAGCTATTTCAAACTAATGGCCAACAAAACCCAGCTATCTGCAAGGAAAATACTGCAAGCCCTGGGGATCATGGCCTCATGCATTCTGCTAATTCCATATGCAAGACTGCATATGAGGAAACTTCAATGGTACTTAAGTCTCTGGTGTAAACATTCTCAGGACCTGGAAACAGTGATTCTTATCATACCTTGTCTAAGGGCAGAGTTCCTTTGGCGGGCAGAAGCATGCAACCACAACAAGGGACTTCCTTTCACTCAACCCCTCGCCACCTAAACCCTGACAACAGATGCATCTGACTATGCATGGGGGCTAACTTGGCAGGCAAATGCATTCAAGGCAAATGGAGCACAGAACAAATTCCCCTGCATATCAGTTAAAAAGAGATGCTAGCTGTACAGAATGCTCTGACAGTCTTCAAATACCTTATCCTTCCAGGACAGCTCCTGATAGACAGACAGCACCACAGTTATGTGGTACATAAACAAGCAAGGCGGGACTCATTCTTACCCACTCTGCAGGTTAGCCATGGCTCTGCGGAACACAGCCTTGAGCATCCAAGTGCACCTACAAGCTCAGTTTCTGCCAGGCAAGCAAAATTCACTGGCAGATGACTTGAGCAGAAGTCTGCTGGACCCTCACGAGTGGAAACTGGACCCCAACTCATTCAAACTTCTAACCCAGAGGTGGGGAATTCCGGAGGTGGACCTTTTCCTCCATCCAAAACCACCAATTGAACAACTTTTGCACCAGAAACCCTCACAGCAGAGCCTGGAAGGTGGGATGCCTTATCCTTTACATGGGAAAAACCTTTCCTCCTCTCAAAAGTAGTACTCATGATCAAACCGGACAGGCAAAGGGCAATCCTTATTGCACCAGACTGGCCACGCCAGCACTGGTACCCACTCCTACGCAGTCGGACAGCAGTGCCACTCTGGCACCTACATCAGACACCTTCCCTGCTGTCTCAGCAGGAGGGACAGATTTTGCATCCACAGCTGCAAACCCTAAACCTTGCAGCCTAGCTTATCCAATGAATACACCAGCAGCATCCCTCCGCAAACAGGTGCTGGATGACATCCTTGAGGCCAGAAGGCCTAGTACTAGTAAATCCTATGCTGAGGAATGGTAAAAATATTGTTCTTGGAGTCAGTCTCAAGGAAAGGGCACAGCTGTGCCCAGCTTGCCTCAAATCCTTGATTACTTAGCAGAGCTGCTTCACATAAGCCTATCATTCTCATCCATTAAGATTCATGCCTCTGCCATCTCAGCTCATTATAATACTGAGCCTCCTCTCTTTTCACATTCTCTCATTAAGCAGTTCCTGAGAGGAGCTAACAATTTAAGCCCCCCCCCCCCAGGAGAGCTTCCACCCCGGCCTGGGACCTTAACTTTGTACTGGAAAAGCTCACCCTTCCCCCTTTTGAACCTGCTGCTTCAGCAGAGTTAAAATTCCTCTCTTGGAAAACAGCTTTACTTCTAGATATTACTTCAGCAAGAAGAGTGTCTGAGTTACAGGCACTAATGGTGGTGGAGCCCTTCATTATTTTCCATGCTAACAGGGTTTCCCTCAGGACTAACCCTTCCTTTATACCCAAGGTGGTATCCAGTGTGGCTGTAAACCAATCCATCCATTTGCCAACCTTTTTCCCTAATCCTCAGAATAGAGGAGAAAGGATCCTGCACTCCTTGGATGTGCACAGACAGCTCAGGTTCTACCCTGACAGGACTAAGCCTTTCAGAAAATCTGACCAGCTACTAGTCAGCTTTGCTACAGGGGCAGAGGGCAAGGCTATTTCGAAGCAAACCATTTCCAAATGGATAGCACACTGCATCCATTTCTGCTACAAGCACCATGGAAAACCTACCCCTCTGGGGATCAGAACTCATTCCACTAGAGCTACTTCAACCTCTACAGCATTTCTCAGGGGGGTCTCCACCAGGCACATCCTGGAAGCTGCAACTTGGAGTTCTGTACACACCTTCACCAAGCATTACCACTTATCTATTTTATCTAAATCCAGAGCTGGATTTGCTACAGCAGTCTTACAAGGCCTGCTATCCAGCCCCAACACTTCTTGACTGCATCCACCCTTCCTCAGCTTTGGGAATCAACTCAAATGTGATAACTGCAACAGTGAAACACGAAGAACATAGTACAGTTGTGTACACTTACCATAAATGTAGATGTTCTAGTGTATTCACTGTTGCAGTCCTGGTTTCCCCCCACCAGCCCCCTGGCTTTCTCTATCCTTTTTATCTATCCTCTTTATGGCCATCTTTTATGGCGGGGGTGTTTACTTTTTACTGGAGGTGTTCCACACCATGTAATAGCTTCCTATTTTGGGGACTCCTGATGTCTAGGGCAAGAGAAACTGATGTAATGGCGTCAGCTGCATGTTTTATACCCCTGATGTCATGGAAGAGGAGACAGCATCCAACGCTGAATTCCTAAGACTCTGGTATTCGGGCCGACTGAGGGCTACTTGCAAGCAGATAACCCAAGTGTGGTGACTGCAACAGTGAATACACTTGGGACATCTACATTTATGGTAAGTGCACACAACTGTACTTTCTACCAGGTCATGTATGGTACTGCAGAGAGTTTGTATGACACCCGCACAGCAGCAGCACTTAACCGGTAATAGGATTATAATATGTAGTTATTCATGGCTGTTTGAACCATAGTAGCTAATCTGGTTGTCTAGGTGAGCTCTTTTGAAGAAAACTTCTTTAGTTTGTAGGACTGTCTTACTTTACCCAGTCTGCCTATTTTTGCAGTGCATTAATTAGCTTGTTCACTGCCTTTGTCCTATTTTACATTTATTCATTTGATTTCCTTCTATTCCCATGTTGCAGTATTCCACATATGGGTTTACACAGCTTGCTTCGCATACGTCCGGCCAGCATGCAAAATTTTTCAGTCCCTAAATGGTGTGTGGGTTGTCTGATGTGGCTCAAGGAATGTGAGCCATAAAAGTGATGTCTGCATGCACCAGCCCTCAGAACTTCTCAGCTGCCAGTCGTACACCAGGTGTTCCTGCTGTCGCTGCCATCGGAGTTGAAAAATCAGATAAGTACCCTGTTGGGTATCCTTGAAGTCCTTTTTTCATTATTGTATTGCCTGTTTATGTCACCCAGAAAGGGCAAGTGTACGTGCGGCCAGCAGATTCCTCACAAGGACGCCCATGATCAGTGTCTCTTCGGTTTGGGACAGAAGCACAACTACAAGGCCTGTCCAGTTTATCAAGCATTTGTCCTCAAAACTTTACGTAGTTGTTTGCATGCACTAAACATATGCTTAGAAAATCAAAGGTTAAAACAGATTGTTTTAGGGATGGGGGATTCATCCGACGTACCTGTTCAACCGTCAGAGAAGAAGGCCAGGACTTCATGGCCTATCACTACAGCTGCGCCTCTACTGTCCGACCCTCAGCCCATGGCCATTGTCAGCCTGGTAGAGGAATCGGAATCCGCCGCATTGGATATAGCAGGTACTTCTATGGAAGCCGCACAATCCTGCATGGAGGGCACGTCTGTAGAGGCTTTGCCGCACAATCCTGTATGGAGGGCACGTCTGTAGAGGCTTTTCCGACGACCGTCTCCAATGCCTGGGGGAACCAGTGATTGCAGTAGGTCTGTCGGATCCCTCCCGTCCTTTACAGACTCAAGATTTCAGGCCTTCCCCCTTCAGTCGCCAGCTAGGCCCCTTAAAAAGAAAGAAAAAAGGAAGCACCTTTCTTCCCCTTCTGAAAGTATGCCTGACTGGCAGAACTTCAGTCAAAGCTTGTTTAATGCCTTTATGGCCTTACATTCTGCTTCTGCAGGGACTGCTAGCATTCCTCCGACACTTTTGAGCCCTACCATGAGGGAAGAGGAAGAACTTTCTGATTCCTCCTCTGAAGAATATCTTTCTTACACCTCCCAGGTCTCTTCTCCCTTGGGGTATGGTTCCCCAGAGGAAGAATCGGTCTATCCCTGCTCCCCAGTTGAGGATTTGACCTTTGGGGAAACATCTGTAAGATGAAAGATCATTTCAAGTGGGAATCCTCTGTGATGACTGAGGTACAAAAAATATACTATGACCTCATTCAGATAGATTCCCCAAGTCCGTCTGCTGTTCTTCCAGTCCTGCCTGCCTTGCTGGATGTCTTCTCGGCATCCTTAAATCCAGACTCTCAACCTCTTGCTCCATGCAGACCTGACTGACTTTACAAAGTTCCTGACATTGCCAAGAACCTCCTAAAATGCCCACCTGCAGACCCTGCCACTATCTCCATCTCTACAGACAAGGTTTCTAAGCTCTTGCCCACTACCACCGTACTCCCTGCTGACAAAGACAACAAGACCATGGAATGGCTGGGTAAGAAAATTTACACCTCTGCTACATTTTCCTTTAGGGCTACAAATTACCAGACTCATATGGCCAAATACACCTTATCCCCCCTGGAAAAAGCCTCCAAGGAATTGACTGATACACCAGACTGTGCTACCAAAGCCTCACTGTCTTCTCTGCTGGCCCTCACCTCCCAGGTTACCAGGCACTCCGTAAAATGCAGATGTTCTTTGTGTTTCACTGTTGCAGTCATCACATTTGGGTTATCCCTGCCAGGGTAGCCCTCGGCCGGCCCTAATACCAGAAGCTTAGTATTTCTGCATCGGTTGCTGTCGCTTCAGGACTGATGTCAGATAGTCAGTAGTATAAAGTAAGGCAGCCAACACCATTACATCAGTCTTTCTTGCCATGGAGCCCGAAGCGGAAGCAGTTCACATGAGTGCCGGTCGGCCGCTACCTGAGTTTCATCTACCAAATTGAAGTTGAAGTCTTCTAAAGCTAAGTACCCCGTTGGGGATCATTTTTTTTCTTGCACTAACCAATGTCAGACAAAGTTAATAATTGTCTCGCCTGAGGAAAGCAAATATCACACTGAGACTTTCATTCTTACTGCGTCACTTGTTTAGGCCCAGACCACAAATTGTTCCCCATTGTCACTTCTGTGCTTTGTTCAATGCCAGAACTATCTGTTGTTGGGCCCTTATTGTAGCTAGATATTTTCTTTTACAGTCCTCGAATTCCGATATGGCTTTGGTAAGCCATCCGACAGCAGATCTTCTGAAAAAACGTAAAGATAAAGACAGAGACAGACGGCACAGGACCAAACCTACTGATGACACTTCTGTTAAGCTAGTTGTTAGTTCTCAGGTCCTCATAGAGGCACTTTCGCAGGCCGCTACCAAGACCCTTTCAGAGTCCGGTATGCCGCAAAACTCTTCGACTAAGGATCCTGCAGTCATCTCTACCATGGATGGGTCTGGAGCCGCTGAGCAGGCACCGGCTTCCGAGGAAGTCCTTTGCACTACCGATTCTCGACACAAACAGACCGTCTTCTTTCGTGACTACCGTTCTTTCGAAAATGACAGAGTTTCTTAGGCCAAAGGTACGAATCACACCTAAGAAACAGACGACCCAATCTCAGGCACCTGCTTCCTTGCCTTCATCTCAAATGCTTAAAATGACAGAAGACCTTATCATGCTGATCAGGGGAAGCCAAGCTACCACCTCCAAAAGGAAAAGAGGTCTGTCCCCTGTAGTTTTGTCTGAACAAGAGTCAGATGACTCTGATGCATCTGAATATGAAAACATGCAACCCTTCTCTACTTATGAGGATTCTGATGCAGAGGATTCCATCACTTCAGCCTCTCCCCCAGAGGATTTTTCCTTTGGGGAAACCCTTCATACCTTAAGGGAGCATTTCCAGTGAGAGAGTCAAGACTACCCTCAGTCTAAAAAGAGACTTGGGGAATTCTTAGATCTTCCACATCACAGACCCTTGACCATCCCCCCAATCCTGGATGTTGTGGGGGATGTTTACCTGGAATCCAGCTTGACTCCAGACACCTTCTGTCCTGCACCCAGAAAACCAGGCAGGTACTATAGAGTCCCTGACTCTCACAAATTTCTTTTTAAAAATCCTACTGCTGACCCTGGTGTAATTTATCAAGGGCTTAAAGGGAGTAAAGCAACCTCTGCTACATAGGTGCAAGAAGCTGTTGAAGACTTGGGGGGGGGGGGTGAGTGGGTCACTTAGTGATCTAAAAAGGGCAGTTTTTTAAAAACCTATTTACTACTACAACATAGGTTCACTTGAGGACATTTTAAGCTTAGCCAATTTCCCTTTTGGTGCTTGAATTAACATTTCCGGATTGGTCTTACCTATCCCATGGCTGATAATTGTACATTAGCCCTAGTGAGAATAACTGTGATCATACCATAGATAATTTGAGGGAACCCATGTAAGGGACCATTTAGGAACTGCCTCTATCCATTAGTGGCATGAGGAGCAATCCTGGAGTACATTTTCTATTACCCATCTTTAGATCCAAGTTGCATTTGAATATGGACATGGATAAGCTTTGTTGTACTTGAATGGATAGTCTGCAACCCCCTACCGCTCCAACAGCAGCCCCCTTCCCAGCCACTCCAGTGTTCCATTACTTGGCTGTTTCTCCTCAGTTACCATAGACACTGTTCAAACCTGTCAGTGTGCACACTGTTTTCTTATTTACTTCACCAATGATTACAGAAATTGAAATAAAATAGCACAAACACTGAGCCATTTGCTAAACAATAGTCTCTCACTGAAAACAGACAGCAAGAGCAGTAAACTTCTCTGCCCTTAAAACGCACATTCATTGAAAGGAGAAGAAAACCCACATTCCTTTTGCATCTGGCTAATGGAGGACTAAGCTTACCTTTGGATTGTTTTCAAACCGTAGGCTCCTTACATATTTTTAGGGCCATGCATACATGTATGCGTTCCTTGCTTCACTTTCCTGATTGTGTTTATATTATATTCCTTGTATAATGCAGCACCACTTGTTATAACGTGCTTTAAATTTGTAGTTTTGAACAGTCTTCTAGTAAGCAATGAAACAAAATGTTTGAACCAATAATGACAAAACTACCAATTTCAAAAAATTTCAAATATAAAAGGCCACTCAAACTTCTGTCATTACAATCCACCAATGTCAGTAAATATGCAAAATCTGTGCAGAAGTAGTCATCTAAATAATTCCACATTAAAGAGATCAGTAACTAATGAAGAGGTTGCTGCTAGCAAACAACTTTATATTTCATTGTTTCATCTACAAATAAAGTGCCTGTTGCCCTTGAAGAATAAATTGCCTATGTTACATTAATAAAATGAAGTCTGATCAAATATACTAGAAAATTTATAAATGTGCATATTTATTAATGCTATTCTACATTTCTGAGCAACCTTGCTTGACTGGGAAATTGAAAGATGAAACATATGGGTAGAAAGAACTAGAATCATAGGAGGAGAAGCACAGTTGGTGGCATTTGAAAATTACTGCTTGGTAGGGTGCAGTGGCCATTTTGGGAACAACCCAGTTTTGATAAGTACATCAAAACTCTTTTAGGCTAAAATAAATAGATTGCCTTCAATTGAAGGGACTGAAGATGGGCACATGATTTATTCTGAATCATTTATGATTTAAAATAAAAGGTTATAATTAATTAACAAAGAAATGAGAACAAGTTAATCACATACTTTCCTTTTGCACCATACATTGTAAAGCAGAAAATGTACAATTAGCCACAAAGAATTAAACGGGAATATCCCTGTCCCCCAGTATTTAGACAATAAAAACAAGCAATGACGTGAGATCAGAAAATATTAGAATGAAAATGAATGAACGTAAAACACTTCTATTCATATCACTCAAATATTGCTGAGTCACAGAAATGTCCCTGATTACAGCCAGTATGGAGGTGGAAGAAAAGTAGTAGCAGCTAGTGGCCTATTCTCACTTATCTAGGATAGGAATCATAGGTCTGTGGTGCACAGCCAATACCCTAGTAGCTTGTGCTGGTCACTAGTGCAGAACCCAGTGAAGTCCATTAGCTGGCAGCCAGCACAATGACATGAGCAGTGTGTATCTGACCACAAGGATGGTTAGCCCTTCTTGAATATAGTAAGGTGGTAAATGGATGTTCAAAAGGCACATCTGATGATCATAAGGGGCGTCCGACATCTTGAGTGGAAGGAGGGACCACGAGCGGGTGAACCAATGGAAACATTATTACCCCTAGTAAAATGTTTAATTTTGCAGCAAACTAGTAAGAATTTCTGTTTCAAAATTAAGGCAGACACTCCAGTTACTCTTTTTTTTATTCTTACTGATCAGAAAAAAAATAAACAATATAAATTCTAACAACTTTTTAAATGAATAATACACATACTTTAAACGTGTCCCTGTTTAACGAGGTAGGGAGCCCCTTTCTCCAGAGTACAAAGGGTTTTCTGGTAAACAAAAATGCTTCTGAAAATCTACTCTGAGCAGTAATACTTCTACCACGGCATGCTGATATGTGTTAAAAAAATGTATCGTTTTCAAGAGTAATCATAGCAATAACAGGTTGCAAAAGGAAATCGGTAAGTCACTGTTTAGCTTTGCAATGCAGTAAGCTACTTTCAGGACTGCAAACACATTTTCAGGCTGGCTAACGTTATGCATGAACATACCCAGCATAAGATTTATACTTCATAGGTTCATAGATTAGTACTAAGCTAACTGCCCTTGTGAGCCATTTTAAGCCTAGCCAATTATCCCTTTTGAGACTCAAACCCTGCACCTTGTGTTTGTAAGGCCAAACACCTTAACCATTAGGCCACCCTCCCAACACTTAACTGTTTTTTTTTCTGAATATCTCTCAAACATTCTAACTGAGGCCACAATATTTTTACAACTGTCCAAAGTAAACAATGCCATGCAGGTCTACATAACTTGCATAGAGATACAAATTCTTCTCTGAAAACAACCTCTGTTATTGTTGTGGAGGACAACAGCTGAAAATATGCAGTTATGGGAGATGTCAACACCTGCAGAAATGTGTGCACTTTGAAATGCAAAGCAGGATAAGGGACAACAACATGAAGTTGTAAGTTCAAAATGACATGTCTTACTCCTGTGCATTTTCAAGACAGGATAACAGAGTTCATGGGGCAGTATCCACAATATAACTCATTTCTCAAATCTCTTAGCACTTTGTCTTTGACAGCAATTTCAGGACTGCTTCCTCTAAGACAGCCTGGAATGTGACCTTAGTTTTTCCAGTAACTACAAATACATAGTGGTTTATAATGTCCCACTCTCAAGACGTACTTTGAGTAATGCGAAGGTTGTACTAAAACACACTGCAGTCTCTAAAGTAAATATTCAACTTAATGCAAGAGCCATTTAATTGGGTACACACAAAATTATAGTACCATACACACAACTCACCCATTAACGTGCCAGAGATTCTTTTCCCACAGTGAGAATTGAGGTGTATACCTCCAAATAAACTCGACTGCACTTCCTAATCACTTCAAGCCCTTTAACAGTAACATCTTTAGCATCACCCAGACCTAACCCGATTAAATACAGCATTCATCCATTCTTACATTTTATTCATATAGTCAACCATACCTGTGCCTGAATTCATTAAGAGCAAGAGCTGTATATGGGCAACAGGTAGGCAGGCTGAAACATAATCTCCTTAACAGCAAGACCTGTACACACTTTCCGCAAGAGCAGGTAACAGAAATTTAAAATTTTGCACCTGTGTTTGGCATAATGAAACATGCATGTGTTTGGCTCTGAAATGGGTCATCCATTTCTGTTTCTTTTCTTTACTGCATGAGGACAAGACAACATGGTCTTGTTAAAGTGGGGGAAGGCTCCCTCCCCCTCGCTCAATGGTTCTGGTGCCCTTGCTTGCGTTATACATTTTACCTGTTTTAAATGTAATCCAAAAAGTTCCAAAGCATGTGCAGTAAGCAACATTTAGTGAGGGGTATGAAAATGTGCATAGGATAGTTAATGTGGCATTGACACGGGCTGTATCAAGGATTTTTGGAAATGGTCACCACCTTTTACACTGTGGCCCTCCACCCCACCAAAGACTGGGAGGAGTTTGAGTTTCTGATATGCACAGCAAACTTCTGTATTGCAACCTCCCGTTAACAGAACTTACCCTGATTTTGCTATGGTACATGTCCTACACAAGATTAAAGACACACACCAGAAATATTAAAATTAATACTTTAGACGCCTTTAAAATCAGTTAGTTAGCAATATATCAGTCATATACCACTGTGGACACAGGTGTTTTCTTTTCTGGCTCGGTTTTACCTTTTTAATTTCATCTGTTTGAAGATGCGGATGGTGTTCTTGTGCGAAGTGCTATGGGTGTAGGACTTTGGGTCCTCCTCCTCCTCATTACATGCAAGTTGAAAAGACAAGCTGCTGGATCTGCTGCAAAGGTGGGGGGGCCCTCCCCCTGCGCTCTATGGTTCCGGCGCCCATGCTCTGCTAAAAATCCCACCCCCTCAGATGGGGATTCCCGAGCTGGGGTAAATAAGTATACACTTCAGCTACTCTTGCTGTCAGGGCACTAAATTGTCAGTTCCATATGCTAAAATTTCAGCAACATACCCTGGAACTCCTCAAACAAAAAAATGTCTTCCTTTCCTGCTTGGGCAGAATCTAAAGAATTACAAGATTTAATGCATTCTGCAATTCAAGTAACTAAACACACCTTGCACTGTGGTTTTGACACCCTAGAAACTTCTTGCAGGGCAGCAGTCACTGGGTCTGTCATTAGAAGGCATGCATGGCTTAAGGAACAGCCCTTGCCAGACCATGTCAAATCTAAATTGTTGGATGCCTCCTTGCACAAAAACAACTTATTTGGCACTAAGGCAGAAGAGGTCTTAAAAAAGATGGAAGAAAAGCAAAATCTATGCAGACAGTTAAGGATTTTTTACAGGCCCAGCCACCCAGGTTCAGCAGGCATTGTCCCACCAAGCACTGGTCCTTTCCTGCTCCTACTAGGTCAGTCCAGCCCAGGCCCTGGGGAAAAAGACCCCCCAGACATCAGCCACAGGAAATGCAGAGTGTGGACTACCTCCACTTCAAAACCAGGGAGTTCTAAGCCACCCACTTATGGTAAGAACTCACAATGACTCACCTCCCCCACCCCCTCCCTCTACCCACCTTCAATTGCCCCTAGGAGGAAAACTCTCCATTCACGCAAGCACCTGGGCCACCATTACCAGTGACCCACTGGGTTCTCAACATAGTGTCTCAGGGATACAGATTTTCCTTCCACACCCTTCCAACCCCAAAAGGATTCCCAGATCTACCTCCAAACCAGTGGACAGAGGCTCAAAAGCAAATCCTTTCCCTGCTTTCTATGAGGGCAGTAGTGCACGTTCCTGCTGAACAGATAGGCCAAGGATGTTCTTCATGTTTCACTGTTGCAGTCATTACATTTGGGTTATCTGCTTGCAGGTAGCCTTCAGTCAGCCTGATTATCAAAGTCTTGGACCCTGCATCGGTTGCTGTCTCATCTTCCATGACGTCAGGTAGGCAGGGGTATAAAGCATGCAACCAACGCAATTACATCAGTCTTTCTTGCCGTTTGGTGTCCGAAGCAGACGCAGTTCGCAAGTGCACGTCGGCCGACTACTGAAATTTTCGTTTTCGAGTTTCAGATTTGAAGTCTTCAACTAAATAAGTACCCCGTTGGGGAACCTTTTTCTTGCTCTAAATCGATGTCAGTAAAAGTTCACAATTGTATTTCTTGTGGAAAGCAAATACCTCATAAAGATTTTCATTTGTACTGCATTCCTTGCTTAGGCCCAGACCACGACGTACCTCGCTGTCAGTTTTGTGCCTTATTTAAACCTCAAACTATTCGTCGTTGGTTCATTTTCGCATCTAAATATTTTGGTACTCGGTTCAATTATCCAGAAATGACTTTGGTAAGCCACCCGACTACCAACATTCCAAAAAAACGCAAAGATAAAGACAGAGACAGACCACATAGCTGTCGAAGACCCTTCTCCTAAGCTAGTCATCAGTTTGCCAGTACTCAGTGAGGCACTTTCGCAGCCCCTGATATCCGCTACTTCAGATTCGCAGGCCTCTACTGAGAACCATTCAGAGTCCGGTATGCCGTGAGATGCTTCTTCGACTGTGGAACCTGTGGATGTCTCTACCTTGGATGGGTCTGGAGCCGCTGTGCAGGCACCGGCTTCTGAGAGTGTATTCAGGCCTACTGACTTGCATATTAAATCAACGCCATCTTGGTAAAGGCCTAAACCTCGATCCACACCTAGAAAACCAAAGCCTAGACTGCATGGTCAGGCTCCTATGCCTAAAATACAAATAAGAATAGCTGAAGACCTTATTACTCTAATCAGGGGAAGCCACCCTTCTCCCTCTAAGAGACCTAGAACTGATTTTCCTTCTGATTCTTCTGATCAGGATTCTGAAATTTCTGTTTTCTCTAATGACCAGGAGTTGCCCTTCTCTACCTATGAGAATTCTGATGCAGAGGACTCCATTCCCTCTGCTTACCCTGCAGAGGATTTCTCTTTTGGTGAAACTTTGCATGCTCTTAGGGAGCATTTCCGCTGGGAAAGCCAGGATTACTCTGACTCTAAAAAGAGGCTTAGGGATTTCTTACCCCTGCCTCAACATAGGCCTTTAGCTATCCCTCCTGTACTGGACATTGTAGATGCCTTCTTGGAATCTAGCCTGGCCCCTGACACTTTACCTCCGGCTCCCAGAAAACCTGACAGGTATTACAGAGTACCGGACTCTCACAAGTTCCTCTTTAAGAATCCTACTGCGGATCCTGAGATAATTTCACAGGGACCCAAAGGAATACTACTGCCAAAAACCCTACCCCCTCTGATAGAGATTCCAGGGCCCTGGACAGATGGGGTAAGAAGGTATACACTTATGCATCTTTGGCTATTAGGGCCTTAAACTGCCAGTTTCATACGTTAAAGTATTAGCAGCATATTATTGGATTGCTTAAACAGAAAATGATGTTGATTCCTGACTGTGCTGAAAATAAAGAATTACAGGATTTAATGCATTCTGCTGAACAAGTTGGAAAACATACTTTGCAATGTGGTTTTGATTCATTAGAGGCATCTTGCAGGGCTGCTGTCACTGGGTCTGTACTTAGAAGGCATGCTTGGCTTAAGGAGCAATCTTTGCCAGATCATGTTAAAGCTAAATTGCTGGATGCTCCCTTAAATCAGGACCGCCTGTTTGGCAACAAAGCAGAAGTAGTACTTAAAAAGATGGAGGAAAAAGCTAAATCTATGCAAACTGTTAATGATTTCCTGCAAGTACAGCCTCCCAGATTTGGTAGACACTGGCCTTCTAAGAACTGGTCCTTTCCTGCCTCTTCCAGGCCTTCTCAGTCCAAACCCAGAACCAGCAGACCACTCAGGCTTCAGTCTCAAGGTACTCGCAGGCGTAAGCAGTGGGGGGCTCCCACTTCCAAAGCTGGGAGTAGTAAGACACCCCCCTTTGGTAAACTGTCACAGTGACTTAACTTTAAACCTTCCAAGCCCTGCTCAACTGACTGTTCCTTTAGGGGGATGATCGTCCTGCATGCAAAAAAATGGGAATTCATTACCCAAGACAAGTGGGTTTTAAATATAGTTTCCCAAGGATACATATTCCACTTCCACTCCTTACCAACCCCAAACGATTGGCCAGACCTACCCCAAGTCAGTGGGCAGAGGCTCAAAAGCAGGTTATCTCTCTTCTAAGCATCAGGGCTATTCATCCTGTCCCAGAAGAGGAATGGGGGCAAGGTTTTTACTCAAGACTTTTCTTGGTACCCAGAAAAGACAATTCCTGGCATCCTATCCTGGACCTGTCTATCCCAAACACTTTTTTGGTAATCCCAAAATTCATAATGCTAACTCTTCATCAGCTGCCCCCATGCTAGGCAAAAATGCCTGGTTGGCAACACTGGATTTAAAGAAAGCCTGCCTGCACTTCCCAATAAGGGAATCTTGCAGAAGATACCTACGCTTCAGAGCAGGCTACATGAACTATCAGTTCTCTGCACTGCACTTTGGCTTATCTACTGTGCTCAGAGTATTCACAAAGTGCCTAGCTCCAGTCATTGCATTTTGCAGGCAAAGAAATATTCAGATATACCCATACCTGGACGATTGTCTAATTCAGGTAGAAAGCCAGGACATGCTATTAAATCATCTGGCATTTGTACAGAAATTACTAACTTCTCTGGGGTACACCATAAACGAAAAGAAATCACATCTAGTACCCTGCCAACAAATTGTATTCCTGGGAGCAAGCTTGAATACAACTTCCCAGATGGCCTACTTCATGCCAGAGAAACAAGTTCATGTGACAGCCTACTTCAAACTACTGGCCACAAAGACCCAGCTATCTGCAAGGAAAATACTGCAAGCCCTGGGGTTCATGGCTTCTTGCATTCTACTAATTCCATATGCAAGACTGCATATGAAGAAACTACAATGATATCTAAAAAGCCTATGGTGTCAACATTCTCGGGATTTGGAATCAATGATTTTTGTCATCCCTTCCTTAAATACAGAGTTCCTTTGGTGGGCAGAGGCCTGCCACCACAACAAGAGACTGCTGTTCACTCTACCCCCCTGCCGCCCAAACTCTAACGACAGATGCATCAGACTGTGCATGGGGGGCTCACTTGGCAGGGCAGTACATTCAGGGCAAATGGAACCCGAGTCAAATGCACCTGCATATAAATCAAAAAGAAATGTTAGCTGTACAGAATGCTGTGACAGCCTTCAAGGACCACATTCTTCCAGGACAATTATTGGTGGTACATAAACAAGCAGGGGGGAACCCCCACTCATACCCTCTCTGCAGACTAGCCTAGGCTGTGTGGAACACAGCCTTGAGCTACCAAGTGCACCTACAAGCTCACTTCCTGCCAGGCAAGCTAAGTACACTGGCAGACGACCTAAGCAGAAATCTCATGGACCCACACAAGTGGAAACTGGAAGCAAAGATATTCATTTTCAGAAACAAATGGGGGAGCCCAGAGATGGACCTGTTTGCCTCCTCTCAGAACTATCAATTGGACAAATTCTGCACAAGGACTCCCCACAGACAAGCTTTGAAAGTGGATGCCCTGTCCTTCACCTGGAAAAACCTATCCGTTTATGCCTTTCCCCCTCTGCCTTTCCTCTCCAAAGTGCTACTAAAGATCAAACAGGACAAACCAAGGGCAATATGTATTGCAACAGACTGGCCACACCAACACTGGTACCCCCTTCTGCGCAGTGTCACTTCTGGAACCATGGCACCTGCCTCAGACCCCTGCCCTGCTGTCCCAGCAGGAGGGCCAGATTCTGCACCCACAGTTTCAAACCCTGAACCTTGCAGCCTGGCTAATTACATGATCTCTCGGCTACCATCCCTCAGTAAGCAAGTGATGGATGTCATTCTGGAGGCAAGGAGGCCTAGTACCAGAAAATCCTATGCTGAAAAATGAAAAAGATTCTATTCCTGGAGCCAAACTCAGGATGGACAGAACAGTGCCCAGCTTACCGCACATTTTTTAATACTTAACTGAGAAGTTTCACAAGGGCCTTTCCTTTTCTTCCATTAAAATTCATGCCTCGACCATTTCAGCTCATTATAATACAGAGCCACCCCTCTTCTCTCATCCACTGTTGAAGCAATTCCTCAGAGGAGCCAAAAACTTAAGACCACCCAGGAGAGTCCCTACTCCAGCCTGGGACCTTAATTTTGTATTGGAAAAGCTCACTCTACCTCCCTTTGAGCAAGCTGCAAATGCAGAGTTGAAATTCCTTTCTTGGAAAACAGCCTTCCTTCTAGCCATCACTTCAGCAGGAAGGGTGTCTGAATTACAGGCCCTCATGACAGTGGAGCCTTTCATCATCTTTCATGCGGACAGGGTGTCCCTCAGGACCAATACCTCCTTTATGCCCAAGGTGGTATCCAGTGTGACCCTTAATCAGTCCATTAATTTGCCAACCTTCTTTTCTATTCCACAGAACAAAGGGGAATGAATACTGCACTCCTTGGACGTGCGCAGACAACTTAGGTTTTACTTGGACAGGACTAAGCCTCTCAGGAAATCTGAACAGCTGCTGGTTGCATTTGCTGCAAGGGCAGAGGGGAAGGTCATTTCAAAGCAAACCATTTCTAAATGGGTAGGCCACTGCATTTATTTCTGCTATAAGTACCATGGAAAGACTACCCCACAGGGGATAAGACCACATTCCACCAGGGCTGCATCTACCTCTACAGCCTTTCTCAGAGGTGTCCCTACCAGGGGCATCCTAGAAGCTGCTACCTGTAGTTCTGTGCATACCTTCACCAAGCATTACCACTTGCCATTTTTTTCAAAATCCAGAGCTGGTTTTGCCACTGCAGTCTTGCAGGGCCTTATAGCTGGTCCTAATGCTATTAATTGCCTCCTCCCTTCCTTAGCTTTGGGAATTTACCCAAATGTAATGACTGCAACAGTGAAACACAAGGAACATAGTACAGTTGTGTGCACTTATCATAAATGTAGATGTTCGAGTGTGTTTACTGTTGCAATCCTGGTTACCCTCCCTCCAGCCCCCTGACTTCTATTGACTATACATCTATTCTTTACTATGTGTAAAGCTTTCTGGTGTATTTGCTTTTTGTGGGAGGAGTAACTTATATAATTGCTTCCCATTATGGGGGCACCTGACATCTGGGGCAAGAAAAACTGATGTAATGGCATCAGCTGCATGCTTTACACCCCTGACTACCTGACGTCATGGAAGATGAGACAGCAACCGACGCAGGACCCAAGAGTTTGATAATCAGGCTGACTGAGCGCTACCTGCAAGCAGATAACCCAGATGTAATGACTGCAACAGTGAATACACTCAAACATCTACATTTATGGTAAGTGTACACAACTGTACTTTTCTACTCCAGACTTTTTCTTGTGCCCAGAAAAGAGGGCACCTGGCACCCCATCCGCGATCTATCCATTCTAAACACCTTCCTGGTGATCCCAAAATTCAAAATGCTCACCCTCCAGCAGCTGCTACCCATGCTCTCCAAGGATGTTTGGCTAGCCGCCCTAGATCTAAAAGAGGCCTACCTCCACATTCCTATCAGGAAGTCATGCAGAAAATATCTCCGTTTTCAGGGCAGTATCTCAGCAGTTTCAGTTCTCTCCTCTTCCCTTTGGCTTGTCTACTGGTCTTAGAGTTTTCACAAAATGTCTGGCTCCTGTCATTGCCTTTTGCAGATAAAGGAATATCCAGATTTACCCATACTTAGACTGCCTTATTCAGGCAGACAGCCAGGAAAAGCTGTTCAAGCACCTGGCCTTTGTAAAGACCCTACTAACCTCCCTAAGGTACACAGTCAACGAAAAGAAATCCAAACAGGTGCCCACCCAAAGGATTATCTTCCTGGGAGCAAGCCTGGACACAGCATCCCAGATGGCATTCCTTACACCAGAAAAACAAAATTTCCTGACAGCCTACTTCTCTCAACTAGCCACCAGACCCCAGTTATCTGTAAGGAAGATCCTGCAAGCTCTGGGGTTCATAGCATCTTGCATACTACACATTCCATATGCCAGACTGCATATGAGGAAACTTTAGTGGTACCTAAAAAGCTTTTGGTGTCAACACTCTCAAGACCTGGAGACTCTTGTACCTAAAATTCCTCAGAAAATATTTTCTTTGGTGGGCAACGGCATGCTCCCACAACAAGGGACTACCTTTCTCACCACCCCCCGCCGCCCAGACCCTTACCACAGATGCATCAGAATATGCTTGGGGTGCACACCTGGACGGCAGGTGCATACAGGGCTAATGGAGCCCGCAGCAAATCCCTCTGCACATCAACCAAAAAGAGATGATGGCTGTCCAGCATGCCTTGATAGTTTTCAAGCCCCTTCTCACCCTAGGGGCTCTCCTGATCAAAACAGACATCACCACTGTGATGTGGTATATCAACAAGCAGGGAGGGACTCACTCCTACCCTCTGCAGGCTGGCCATGACCCTTTGGCACACAGCCTCTGCCATGCAGTTGCACTTGTTAGCACAATTCCTACCAGGTTCTCTCAACTCTTTGGCAGACCAATTAAGCAGACATCTTCTGGACCCATACGAGTGGCAGCTCAACAGAAGAACCTTCACCCTAATAACTCAGAAATGATGCACCCTGAAGGTCATCAGCTCAGCAAATTCTGCACCAGGGAGCATCACTGCATGGCTTGGAAAGTGGATGCCCTGTCCTTCTCCTGGGTCAATCTATCGGTCTATGCCTTTCTTCCGCTACCTCTCATCCCCAGGGTACTGCTCAAAAGAAAGGAGGAAAAACCAAGGACAATTCTTAAAGTTCCAGACTGGCCTTGCCAGCACTGGTACCCCTTGCTGTTCAACCTGTCCCCACTACCACCATGGCATCATCTTCAGATTCCAAACCTCCTGACCCAGAGGGAAGGGGAATTTATACATCCCCAATTGCAGACACTTAGTTTGGCAGCTTGGCTTATTCCTTAACCCCGGATCAATTTGCCAACCTCAGTAAACAGTTTCTAGCTGTTATACTTGAGGCCAGACGCCCTGGCACTAGGAAATCTTATGCTGACAAATGGAAAAGGTTCTGCCCCTGATCCAGCTTAATGGAGCCAATACGGCACAGCCCTCCCTCCCTCTCATCCTGCATTACTTAGCTGACCTACTACACAGTGGCCTCTCCTCCTCCTCTATAAAAATTCATGCCTCTGCTATCTGCTCATTTCCCCACTGAGCAGCCCCTTTTCTCACACCCTTTGATCAGACAGTTCTTAAGAGCGGCTAACAACTTGAGGCCACCCAGAAGAGCACCAACCCCAGCTTGGTTCCTTAACTTTGTGTTGGAAAAGCTCACACTGCCCCCTTTCAAATCAGCTTCTTCTGCAGAGCTAAAATTCCTCTCCTGGAAGACCGCTTTCCTTCTGGCCATCACTTCAGCCAGAAGAGTCTCTGAACTGCAAGAGCTCATGGCTGTGGAACCCTTCATTATCTTCCATGCTGACAGGGTATACCTCAAATCTAACCCATCCTTCATGCCCAAGGTGGTGTCCAATGTGGCTCTCAACCAATCCATTCATTTCCCCACCTTTTTTCCTAATCCCCATAACAAGGGGGAAAGGATCCTACACACTCTAGATGTGCACAGACAGCTCAGATTCTATCTAGACAGGACTAAATCCTTCAGAAAGTCTGATCAATTGCTGGTTAGTTTTGCTACAGGGGCAGAAGGCAAAGCCTTCTCCAAACAAGCCATTTCCAAATGGATAGAGAGAGGATCCGGGAAGTAAATAGTGTGGGAAGAAATAGCTAGGGAATTGTTATGGCTAGGCTTGTATAGGCCCTAGGGCTGATAGCCTAGTACCAACCTGTGAACCTACAGCACACTGCATCCATTTCTGCTACAAACAACATGGAAAGCCTCCCCCCAAGGGGGACAGGACTCACTCCACCAGAGCAGCCTCCACCTCTGTAGCTTTCCTCAGAGGAGTCCCCACCAGGGACATCCTGGAGGCTGCCACCTGGACATCTGTTCGCACTTTTACCAAACATTAACACCTGCCTCACTTCTCCAAATCCAGGGCAGGGTTTTCCTGTGCAATCTTGCAGGGCATCCTAGCCAGCCCCTAGTTTCCTTGACTGCCTACACCCATTTCCTCAGCTTTGGGAATCAACCCAAATGTGATTACTGCAACAGTGAAACAAGAAGAACATAGTACAGTTGTGTGCATTTTCCATAAATGTAGATGTTCAAGTGTATTCACTGTTTCAGTCCTAGTTTCCCTCCCTCCATCCCCCTTTCTTCTCTTTCCTTACAAGGGACGTATTGGTATTTACTTTCTACTGGTGGGGTTCTTCCACCAGAACCTGGCTTCTACTTGGGGGCTCCTGACAGGTTAGGGCAAGAAAAACTGATGTAATGGCGTCGGCTGGCTTACTTTATACTACTGATGACCTGACGTCAGTCCTGAAGTGACAGCAACTGACACAGAAGTACTAAACCTCTGGTAGGAATAACCCAGATGTGATGACTGCAACAGTGAATACACTCGAGCACCTACATTTATGGTAAGTGTGCACAACTGTACTTTTATGATGCTGCTTAAACCTCAGCTAGGTCAGCAGCATCAACTTTTGCTTAAGAAGGTATTCCTGGCTTTCCCTACAGCCCTTTCTTGGTGACTTTAGGGCAAAGCTTATTGATGCACCCCTGGACAGTTCTCCCTTGTTTGGTGCAAAAGTGACTGTGATCTCTTTAAGTCACTTCAGCAAAAAGGAAAAGAAATGCAGGATTGAAATAACTGCTCGTTTCTCCCATATCAAAATTTCAGCGAAACTACCCAGCTAAAACTCAGTTCATAAGAAAGCACACTCGTCCTGCAGCTCTTTTTAGAACTAGAAAACCTACCAGGAAGATTCCCCTTCCAGCTAGAGCTTCACCTTCCTCTAGCCAGAGGACCGCCCTTTCAAGATAAGGCAGATAGCATCTCACTACCTGCCTACCTTGCCCCCATCACCCCCTCCCTCTCTACCTCTGCCACTTCATCTGTCTCACTGCCTCCCTCTGTGGTCTCGCATCACATCGGACAAATGGGCCCTGTCAATCCCTCAAAACAGTTAATGTGAAGTTGTCCTAGCTCACCTTCATTCTGTACTTGTGGGTTCAGAACTGATCCTCGATTCCAACTCTGCCATTTACAAAAGCTCAAGGTCTCCATCTAGTTTGTGGCTTACTCCCTATCCCATGATGCTCTAGGGCATTCCCCAGACCTCATTTGCTGCTAAACAGAATGGACATTTTTCATCTGGCTCTGGCCAAGTTACCTGTTTTAGATTAATATTATACACTAAAGTTTCTTCTTTCTACAAATACTTCATAGTAGTTGTGCTGTTAGTCATTTGACTTGTTCTTTACAGTATACTGTGTCCGTTATTTGCAGTTTTGACTTTGGGCTGTCATTTGTCGTAAAGCCCATATTTTCACCCCTGTCCCGGCCTTCTGTGTGTGTGTAAACTTTAGCTTACAGTTTACCTCACGCTGTGTTTTTACTTATAAGTATTTCGAGTCTGTGTGTTGAGCTTTTCTGTATAGGAATTTAGTTTATATTTTCTTCTTCAAATCACTCATTTAAGTTAGAGAGTGATTAAGCCCGTTCGAGTTAGAGGGCTTTATTGTTGTGTGGTGTACATCTGTTTAAAAAAAAAAAAAAAAAGTTTCTGGGTTTTCTTCCGTTTCTCTTAGCTCGATTAACTTAGCTCCTTTAGACTTTAGTTGTAGTGTGTTTGCATCATTAGTTGTTTCTGTTGTTGTTTGGTTGTGTTGCTCTGTTGACACTATGTCCAAGCATTCAACATTCAAAAGATACTAAACCATCAGGGTTTAAGAAAATGTGCTAACTGCTCTCAGATGTCGTCGTTAACAGATAGTCCTACAGAATGTATCTGTTGCCTTGGAGCCATCCATTTACAGGAGCCGTGCTCCATATGTCATTCTGTTAGTTCAAGGGTTCTCCTTGAAACAAAAACTAAACTCATCTTGAGAGGGTTATTAAAGACTTCTTTTACTGAATCTGTAGAAGTGGGTCAGAGTGCATCAAAGAAAACCTCTTCCCCTCCTCCTAGACCTGAGAAGTCATCAAAAAGGTTTTCTTCATCTTCAGACCAATCTGGACCTTCAAAAAAATTTCGAAAGTGACCTCATCAGACCCAAAATCCTTTGGGCCCGAAAAACCTTCTACCTCGGCTCCTCATTCTTCGGAGCCAATGGTACTACAGTCATGGAGCCGGTCCCCTGCCTTAGAAGCCAGTATCTCCGATATTAAGATCTCCCATACTGCAGAGGATGAGATCTCCTGCCCCCTCTTCTCAGTCCTCTAGGAGTTTGTCAGATGAGGATGTGGATTGTGTGGTACGAAAGCTGGAGTACACCGGCGCTGGCCAAATTATTGTCAGAACTGACACAGTGGGCTTTGGAGCCGAGTAGACCTACCCCTTCACAATAGATTCCTCCTCAGACCCACCTTGGGGCCTCGGAGCTGGAATGCATGGAGCTGATAGTGGAACCGTCAGAGCCGAGACCTCCTACAGGATCTATGGCTCCAACTTCTGTTCCGACTTCCTTGGTGCCGTCTGAGCTCGAGGAGTCTAGGAGCCGATGCTCCCCAGGCAGGTCTGGGGGTAGGGGACAGTCGGATCGGGCAGTTGTTGGATCCAAACTTGCCTCTCGGGGCTTCTGCATGCGTCAGCTCAGCTCTTACATCAGCTTCAGAGCCAATCCCCTTTGCTACGGCAAAACATTCTGGTTCTTTGGAGCCGGTGACTTCCTGGAGTCATGGGCCGGGGGCTTTTGTGGCGATGAGGGGAGTGCTGTCCCTGTGAGCAGTTCCACTCTCAGATCCTGTCATTCCTCCCCAGAAAGCACCGGTGTCCGTTTCCACCACCCAAAGCCTCAGTGGGTGAACCCGTCTCTTCTGAAGAAGTCCATCACAAGAGATTATGTAAGAGGAAGCATTTGGACTCCCCAGAGGAGTCAGAGACATCTGAGACAGACCTCGATGAATCAGAAGGGTCCCCACAGTTGCCCTCTGAGGATGTCTCCTTTGCAGACATCCTAGAAATCCTCAAGCAGAGAGCCGGCTGGAAGCCCATCACCCCTTCTGACGAGGAGTCTGTCTACCTGAAGGCTTTTGGGTCTCGCCCTTCCTCCACATGGGTGTCTCCACCTTTCATTGAACTTATAGATTTAGTTTTCTGAAAGGCAAGCATAGGGCAAATAAATTTATTGCTTCTCCTGAAGACAAAAAAATTCCTTACTTAAGGTGTCCCAGTAGATGCTGTGGTGGTGGCGGCGGTGGCCACCAAGGAGTTGTCGGAGATGTCCACTTCTGTCCATCCCCCAAGCAGAGTCCCGTATGATGGGCAGATATGGAAAGCACGTTTTCTTCAGTGATCTTTACACTCAGGTCCCTGAATTATCTTACACATTTCACCAGGTTGCAGAGAGATCACCTGAAGCAGCTTGAAGATCCTCTCCAGGGTTCAGTAGCTGGCGGGTCTATCGGATAGTGTCCTCCCAACTCTCCACCTTAAATTCAGTAGTAAACTCATCCATGAGGCTCGTTTCTTACGCAGCCAATGGAGCGAATAAGTCACAGATTCAGGAATTGCCCTTAGGAGACATTCCTGGATGCACTCATGTAAATTTGCGGGAACCTTCAAGTCATCCTTTGTTAGCACCCCCTCTGATGACTCGTCCTTGTTCAGGCATACAGTCAGACACACTAACCAGGTGTGAACAGGAAGGCAAAACTCTCTCTACCGTCAGAGTCCATTTTTCCACACTTTTTAGACCTTACCCCAAAGGTCAAAAGGGAGGAAAAATGTGGTTTTGAAAATTGCAGAGAGCTTTTCAAGACTCACGTGATGAGCCTTCCCCCAGGGGCAGAGGGGGAAGCAATAATGGAAGAGGCCAGCCACACTGCAGAAGTTGGTCTGCCGAACCAAGGCGACATAGAATCCTCCTTTGGTAAGCCCTTTCAGCACTCCTGAAAGAAGGCCCATCTGTCACTCTCTGGAGGCAGCCGGGGCTGTATTACCTTTGTACCCAGATGCCTGGCTAGAAATAACAAAAGACAAGTTTGATACAAAGCATCATATCCAGAGATTACTCCATACCCTTTTTGTTCCCGCCCCATGCATAAAAACATTCCAGATGTTCCACCCAGTCACAGGAAACAAGCAACCCTAGAAATGCAGAAGTTGATAGGAAAAGTGTCATCCAAACTTTCCCCATAGACCAGATAGACTCCGGGACTTACTCAAGGTTCTTTTTCTTTCCGAAGAAAACGGGGGACTGGAGACCCATACTGGATCTCAGCAGACTGAACAAATCTGTAAAAAAAGACAGTTTTGGATGGTAACACTGCAGTCGATACAGAAGCAAGAGACACCACCCTGACACTTAGTTCTTGGCTAGAGATCACACTAAGCTACGAAAAATCTGCTTTATTGCCATCTCAGCATATCGTTTTTATAGGCGCAGCTTTAGAAACTACAACAATGACGGTAAAGTTTCCACCAAAGAGAGTGCAGGCCCTTCGAGTACAGGTTCTAGACCTTCTTTTCAAAAGGAAGACTCAAGCAAGAACAGTTTTAAAAGTACTAAGCACCATGGCAGCAGCAATAAATGTAATTCCACTAGCGCGGCTGCACATGAGAATTCTGCAGTGGCTGCTGTTCTCTCAGTGGTCCATGCAGGAACTTCTGATGTCACACCAGATTATGTTGACAGAATCTTGCAAAAGGGACCTTCGTTGGTGGCGTCACTTCGACCAAATGACTTTAGGTCGACCTTTTGATGTTAATTTGTCTATCTCGCCTTCGTTCTTGCTGGTTGGGATCGGAGCTGATCCTCGGCTCCGACTCGGCCATCTTCTATAGCTCGAGAGCTGTTTACTGGCTCGAGGCTACCCCTTATCCCATGATGCCTAGCGCTAGCTACCCAGATTTCATTTGCCGCTTCAGCTGCGAGGTGACGTTTTTACTGGCTCAGGCTTGTATTAAGTTTCTTATTGAACTTTTCCTAAGATTAGTGTTTTTTCGGGAGTTATTGTTTAGTTTTTAGTCTGTGTATCTTGTTGTGTTAGCTAAGTATATTGTAGTTCCACCCCTTAGAACTCGTTTAAATTAGAGTTCTCCCCCTCCTATCCCTTTCTGTCAGGTTAGCGCTTAGTTTCAAGGCTTTTCTTCTATCTTCCTTTAGGTAGCCGTTTAAGTTAGAGGCTTCCTAGTTTAAAAAAAAAAAATCCTTTAGCTTTAGCTGTAGTATACTGTGTGTTTTTCTCTTTTTTTGCTGTTATTGGTGTTGTGGTATTTCATTATAGCTTTTCGGCCTTTTGGCTAAGATCAGTGTAGTATCTCTTGAGGTATTTTGTCGAATACAGGATGTCTAAAGAATCCAAGGTATATGGATTCAAGAAGTGTGACTCATGCTGTCAGAAAATGTCTCTGTCAGATGGGCACACTTCTTGCGTCTACTCCTTAGGCACAGTGCACCTGCGGGACTCTTGTTCTATATACAAAAATCCAAAGTGCAAATAAGAAGTCGGATATAGTTCCAATACCGAATTTAATGTCCAAAGGTAAAATCACAAGGCACAGCAGCAAAATAACATTAACGCCTTAAAAGTTCCACTCAGCATTTTCATCATATTATGTAGACTTCATCAGATAAATCATTCCAAGTAACAAGCTATATTTATAATAACATCAATTAAGTGCTCATTATACCAATCAACTTTAAAAGAGAAACGAACTTGAAACACTATTTCTCAAGACATTCACATAAAAAGAAAAAGAACTATTCATCAGTATATAAAATTATTCCTTATTCCAATAAATATATTGTATAACTTTCTCTAGATTAAAAACATTAAAAACTGAAAAGCTTCACAAATTAATCAATTTAATATTAGATTGTGTATATGTATCATTATTATTATTATTAATATTATCATATTAAATTGATTAATTTGTGAAGCTTTTCAGTTTTTAATGTTTTTAATCTAGAGAAAGTTATACAAAATTTATTTATTGGAATAAGGAATAATTTTATATACTGATGAATAGTTCTTTTTCTTTTTATGTGAATGTCTTGAGAAATGGTGTTTCAAGTTCATTTCTCTTTTAAAGTTGATTGGTATAATGAGCACTTGATGTTATTATAAATATAGCTTGTTACTTGGAAGGATTTATCTGATGAAGTCTACGTAATATGACGAAAACGCTGAGTGGAACTTTTAAGGCATTAATGTTATTTTGCTGCTGTGCCTTGTGATTTTACCTTTGGACATTAAATTCGGTATTGGAACTATATCCGACTTCTTATTTGCACTTCGGATTTTTGTTTTTGGTGTTTTTTGGTGCAATTTCCACCATTCTGTTGGTCTCTTGTTCTATATGCCATGCATTTAGTCCAAGAGTTCTGCAGGAGCGTAAAAATAAGCTTATTCTTGGGGGTCTTTTAAAGCCCCAGGATTCACCGGCCAAGGCTCAGCCTGTGAAATCCCCAAAACCGACCAAATTGTCAGCTCCAAGCTCTGAGCCGTCATTGGTTCAGACTTTACCTGCCACTTCGGTTCCGGCTGGAATCGATGAGACTATCTCCCTGTCGACTCCATCAGAATCTTTGGAGCCGTCGTGGAGCCACAAGAGGGCTGAGGTCCCCTTCTCTAGAATCCATACATTTAGCTCCTCAGTTGCCCCTGCTTCAGAGTGAGCGCAGTCACAGATCTTCCTACTCCTCTTGGTCCTCTAGGCTCTCGGATCACAACGTGGAGGGAGTGGTCAGTAGGTTGCTGAAGTCGCAGGCACTTGCCAAGATGTTGTCCAGCCTTCCTCTACAGGTATCTGCTCCGTCCACTTCTATGGATGTTCCTCCTCAGACTCCTTTGAGCTCGGAGCCGGAGTTTGTTGGGGTTCAAGTTGTGGAACCGTCTGTTCTGATAACTATTTCTCCTTCGTTTCCGTCATCGGCTCCAATTCCCTCGATGGTACCATCCGTCGAGGGATCTGGGCGCCGAGGCTCTCTCATTGGCTCCGAGGGGGCAAGTGGCATCGGACCCCATTCTCCCTCTCGGAACTTCGGCGCAGGTGAGATCGGCTCCTATATCGGCCTCGGAGCCGTCTCCCTCAGTGCGGAGAAGGATTCCAATTTCCTCGGAACCGGATCCTTCTCTACATCGTGGCAGGGACGCCTTCGATGTCATGAGGAGTGTTCTGGCCTCTGAGTCAGCTCCACGATCGACCCCACCGGCTCCGTCCCCTGTAGTGCCTGCGCCAACCTGTGCTCTTCCTCCAGACCCCAAGCGTGGGGAACCGGCTCTCCAGGGCACCCCATTGTGTTTCCTCTTCTTCCGAGGCCTCCCCTGATCATTCAGAGGAGCCCCCTCGTAAGAAGTGCAAGAGGAAGCACATTGACTCCCCTGAGTCTGTCACTTCTGATACAGACTTAGATGATTCGGAAGGGTCCCCGAGGTCCCCCTCTGAAGATGTTTCCTTCTCGGACATCCTAGAAATGCTTAAGCAGAGGGGGAACTGGAGTCCCCTAGCCCCTACTGAGGATGAGTCTGTATTCCTGGATGCGTTCGATTCCCGACCTTTCACCTCCTGGGTTTCTCCGCCTTTTGATCCACTCATATCTGTGGTGGCTCGAAAGGCTTGGTCAGCCCCGGATACAGTGGAACCAACCCCGAGGAGACCTGTCAAGTTTATCACTGCACCCCTTGATAAGCAGTTCCTTACCAAAGGTGTTCCTGTGGATGCCATGGTGGTAGCAACAGCCACTAAAAAGGAGTTAGCAGAAACGTCTACGTCTGTCCATCCTCCTAACAAGGAGTCTAGGACTATGGATAGATACGGAAAGCGAATGTTTGCTTCAGCGACCTTTTCTATGAGGTCACTGAATTACTTATGCCATTTTACCCAGCTTCAGAGGGATCTCCTTAAAGAGCTCGGAGATACCCTTCAAGATCCATCAGCTGAAGGGGCTCAAGCTAAAGTGGCTTCCCAGCTGGTGACCCTTAATTCTGTAGTCAACTCCCCCATGAGGCTCATTTCCTATGCAGCCGATGGTGCGAGTAGAGCCGCAGGTACAGGCGTGGCCCTTAGGAGACACGCATGGATGCGGCTCTGTAATTTTGCGGAACCCTTTAGAGCATCATTCACCAACACCCCCTTTGACGGTTCCTTTCTTTTTGGACCACAGGTGAAAGACACTTTGACTAGGTGTGAGCAAGAAGGCAAGGCTCTCTGCCGTGGGAGTCCGATGTTCGTGTTTCACTGTTGCAGTCATTACTCTTGGGTTATCCTGCTGGCAGGCTACCCGCAGTCGGCCTGAATTCCAAAGTCTTGGTCCGGCGTCGGTTGCTGTCGCCTCTTCCCTGACGTCAGTGCGCCAGGGGTATAAAAGATGCAGCCAATGCCATTTTCTTCAGTCTTTCTTGCCGCATGGTGCCCGAAGCAGAAGCAGTTCGCAAGTGCCGGTCGGCCAACTCCTGAGATTTTTGTGTTCGAATTTCAGATCCGAAGTCTTCATTTAAAGCTAAGTACCCCGTTGGGGAAACGTTTTTCTTGCCCCAGACCGATGTCAGAAAAAGTTAATAATTGTATTTCTTGTGCGAAGCAAATACCTCAGAAGGACTTCCATTCTTATTGTATTCCTTGCCTAGGCCCTGATCACGACGTTGCTAATTGCCGATTTTGTGCTAGATTTAACCAATCCACTATTAAGCGTCTGTATGATTTTGCATTTCATTACTTTGGCCGAACATTTAATTACACGATGTCGTCAGATAGCCATCCGACTACCGCAATTCACAAGAAACACAAGGAAAAGGACAGGCATCCGAGGTCCAAAACTGACGAGGCTTCTTCTAAGCCAGTCGCCGGTTCTCAGTGAGGCGCTTTCGCAGCCCCTGACGCCCGCTACCTCAGAGCTGCAGGCCACATCCGACTCCCACGTGGAGCAGACTAGGCCTCTGGAAACTCAAGGTATTGGACACTTGGAAAATATTCCCTCAGATGGGTCTGGAGCCGCTGAGCAGGCATCGGCTTCTGAGGGTGTTTTCAGCCCTACACAGTTGTATATAAAACCGACTACAGCTTCAAAGGCAAAGACTAAAGCACCACTAAAGACAAAGAGACAAGTGCAGCAAGCCCATGGACAGGCCTCCATGCCTAAAAAACAGATGCTCAAAATGGCCGAAGACCTAATTACTTTGATCAGGGGGTCCCATCCCTCTCCTGATAAGAGGCCTAGGCGAGAGACAGAATACGAATCTTCAGATCAGGTTTCCATTTCCTCTGACTCCTCTTCTGACCATGAATACTCTCTCCCTATGAGGATTCTGATGCTGAAGAATCTATCCCTTCAGCCTCCCCTCTTGAGGATTATTCTTTTGGAGAAACCCTGCATACCATGAAGGGAGCACTTCCACTGGGAGAGCCAAGACTACTCAGAA
Organism: Protopterus annectens; assembly: GCF_019279795.1. Lineage (NCBI taxonomy): Eukaryota > Metazoa > Chordata > Ceratodontiformes > Protopteridae > Protopterus > Protopterus annectens. The sequence goes on along the minus strand of NC_056743.1, from coordinate 1,484,315,008 downwards.
TCTAAGAAAAGGCTCAGAGATTTTCTTTTACTACCTCAGCACAGGCCTCTTGCTATCCCTCCTGTTTTAGACATTGTAGATGATGTATTCTCAGACTCCGGCCTGTCTCCTGACTCTTTACCCCCTGCACCTGTTAAGCCAGACAGATACTACAGGGTTCCTGATTCACATAAATTTCTTTATAAAAACCCTGCTGCTGACCCAGAAACTATTTCTCAGGGTCCCAAAGGGGTCAAGGCTTCCACTGCAAAAAACCTATCCCCTCTGATAGGGATTCAAGGGCATGGTGCATATGGGGGGAAAAAGGTTCACACTTCTGCTACCTTGGCTGTGAGGGCTTTAAATTGTCAATTTCATATGCTTAAAATATCAGCAATACTTAATGTCACTGCTTAAACAGAAAATGTTAACAAATTCTGAATGTGCAGAAAACAAGGAAATGCAGGATTTATTGCATGCAACTGAACAAGTGGGAAAGCATGCTTTGCAATGTGGTTTTGATTCTCTGGAGGCCTCTTGCAGGGCCGCTGTTACGGGTTCTATCATTAGGTGGCATGCTTGGTTAAAGGAACAGAATCTGCCTGATCATGTTAAAGCAAAATTATTAGATGCTCCATTACAGCATGATACTTTGGTGTTAAAGCAGAAGAGGTGTTGAAGAAAATGGAGGACAAAGCAAAATCTATGCCGACAGTTAAGGATTTATTACTGGTGCAGCCACCCAGATTTAGCAGGAACTGGCCTACAAAGAATTGGTCCTTTCCAGTGTCAGACAGGCCACAAAGAGGCAGATACAGATGCCCCAGAGGCAGATCCCAGCCCCAAGGCTCATACAGGCCTAAACAATGGGGTGCTTCTACCTCCAAAAGCGGAGAAAACAAATGGCAGCCATACAGGAAACAGTCCCAATGACTTTCCTCTGCCAGAACCAAGCACTTATCTTTTGGCAGCCCCCTTAGGGGGAAAACTAGCACTTTTTCCACAAAATTGGCACATGATCACCCAGGACAAATGGGTCTTGAACATAGTGTCTCAGGGCTACAGGTTCCACTTTCACACCCTGCCAAGGGCAAAAGGTATGCCAGACCTGCCACACAATCAATGGGCAGTGGCACAAAAGCAAGTTTCATCCCTCATGGACATGAGGGCCATTCAGCGAGTACCACAGCAAGAGCAGGGACGAGGATTTTACTCGAGACTTTTCTTGGTACCCAGAAAGGACAAAGCCTGGAGACCAATACTGGACCTGTCTATTCTAAACACATTTCTGGACGTTCCAAAATTCAAAATGTTGACTCTGCAGCAGCTTCTGCCCATGCTGGGCAAGAAGGCTTGGCTTGTAACTTTGGACCTAAAATAGGCATTCCTGCATGTCCCAATCAGACAGTCTTGCAGAAGATACCTCAGATTCATAGCTGGCTCAATGCACTACCAATTCTCTCCACTGCCTTTTGGCGTATCTACTGTGTCCAGGGTCTTCACAAAATGCCTGGCACCAGTAATTGCATTTTGCAGACAGAGGAATTCAAATATATCCTTACTTGGACGACTGCCTTATTCAAGCAGAGCACAAGGACATTCTACTAAAGCATCTGGCGTTTATAAAAAGATTGCTAATTTGCCTAGGGTACACAGTAAACGAAAAGAAATCAAAACTAGTACCCTCTCAAGAGATAATATTCCTGGGTGCAAACTTAAATACAACTGTCCAGGTGGCTTATCTCATGCCAGACAAAGGCAACTGACTTCTTACTTCAAAATGTTGGCAACAAAGACCCAGCTATCTGCAAGAAAAATTCTGCAGGCTTTGGGCTTCATGGCATCCTGCATTCTGCTAATTCCATATGCCAGACTGCATATGAGGAAATTTCAATGGTATCTAAAAAGTGTTTGGACTCAACATTGCCAAAGCCTGGAAACATTAATTACCCTCATTCCCTGCTTGCAACAGGAGTTTCGATGGTGGGCACAGACCTGTCACCACAACAAGGGACAGCCATTCACTTTACCCACAGCCAGGCAGACACTAACAACGGATGCATCATATTACACCTGGGGTGCCCGCATGGCAGGAAATTGTATTCAGGGCACATGGCCCGCAAGCCAGATGCATCTTCATGTCAATTAAAAAAAGATGCTTGCTATTCAGAATGCCCTGACAGCTTTCAAGGATCTACTTCATCCAGGACAACTACTGATAAAGATGGACAATACTACAGTCATGTGGTACATAAACAAGCAGGGACGTACACATTCCTTACCCCCTCTGCAGACAAGCCATAACGTTGTGGGACACAGTATTGACTTAACAAGTTCACCTCCAAGCACAATTCCTGCCAGGAAAAATAAATACTCTGGCAGACGAACTAAGCAGAAACCTCATGGATCCCCACAAGTGGAAACTGGATCCACAAGTCTTCAGCATGATAACAAGGAAATGGGGATTCCCAGACATAGATCTATTTGCCTCCCCTCACAACTGCCAACTACAGAGATTCTGCACAAGGACTTATCACAAGCAAGCATGGAAAGTGGATGCCTTATCCTTCAGCTGGAAAACCCTAACAGTATATACCTTTCCTCCACTGCCTCTCCTCCCCAAGGTACTCCTAAAGGTCAGACAAGAGAAGCCAAAAATGATACTGATTGCCCCAGACTGGTCACGCCAGCACTGGTACCCAGTCCTAAAGAACTTGTTTCAAGGTCCATCCTGGACATTGCCTCAAATTTCTCACTTGCTGACTCAACAAAACAATCAGTTCCTGCACAGCCAACTCAGGACCTTAAATCTGGCAGCATGGCGGATAATGTAGCCATTCAGAACACTCCTCTCTCCAAAGCTATGATGGATGTTATTTTGGAGGCCAGGAGGCCCAGTACCAGAAAATCTTATGCAGAAAAATGGAAGAGATTCTGTGCTTGGAACCAGGCACAAGGAATTGGCAAGTGTGTACCAAATATTCCTCAGATTTTACAATACTTAACTGAGGTGCTGGACAAAGGCCTATCCTTTTCATCAATTAGGATCCATGCCTCTGCCATTTCAGCCCATTACAATATGGAACCACCTATCTTTTCTCATCCTTTGATAAGGCAGTACCTCAGAGGGGCCAAAAACATAAGACCGCCAAGGAGAGCACCATTACCTGCATGGGACCTCAGTTATGTCTTGGAAAAACTCACACTGCCTCCTTTTGAGCTAGCCTCAACGGCTGATATAAAATTCTTATCCTGGAAAACAGCTCTGCTCCTAGCAATAACCTCTGCAAGACTAGTCTTGGAGTTGCAGGCACTGGCTGTGGAACCTTTTTATCATTTTCCATCCAGACAGGGTTTCTCTGAGGACAAACCCGACATTTATGCCTAAGGGTGGTGTCCAGTGTGGCCCTTAACCAAACCATTCACCTGCCTACCTTTTATCCAAACACACAGAACAAGGGTGAGAGACTTCTGCATTCTTTGGACATACGCGGACAGCTACGCTTCTACTTGGATAGAACTAAAGCTTTCAGAAAGACTGAGAAACTTTTAGTGGCGTATGCTGCAGGGTCAGTAGGAAAGGCTATCTCAGAACAGACTATTTCAAAATGGATAGGCCATTGCATTCGTTTCTGCTACTCACAGCATGGCAAATCAGTGCCTAAGGGCATTAGGCCACATTCAACCAGAGCAGCAGCCACTTCAGCAGCCTTCCTCAGAGGCGTACCAACCAAAGACGTCTAGGAGGCTACAACTTGGAGTTCAGTGCACACTTTTACAAAGCACTGCCACTTACCTCTCTACTCTAAATCCAGAGCAGGCTTTGCCACTGCAGATGTTCATCGTGTTACCCTGCTGCAGTCATCACACTTGGGTTATCCTGTCGTCAGGCAGTCCCACAGTCGGCCGGAATTCCAAACTCTTAGTCCGACTTCGGTTGCTGTCGCCTCATCCCTGACGTCAGTGCGCCGGGGTATATATATTGCAACCAACGCCATTTTCTTCAGTCTTTATTGCCGCGTGGTGCCCGAAGCAGAAGCAGTTCGCAAGTGCCGGTCGGCCGACTCTTGAAATTGTCGAATTCGAATTTCAGACCAAAGTCTTCTATAAAGCTAAGTACCCCATTAGGGAAACTTTTCTTGCCTCAGACCGATGTCAGAAAAAGTTAACAATTGCATTTCTTGTGGGAAGCAAATACCTCATAAGGATTTTCATTCTTACTGCATACCTTGCCTAGGCCCTGATCACGACATCACTTCTTGTCGGTTTTGTGCTAGGTTTAATAAGCGTACTATTAAAAGACGATTTGATTTCGCACGACATGATTTTGGTAGAAAATTTAACTACAACATGCCGTTGGAGCTATCGACTGCCGGTTTGCACAAAAAACGCAGGGATAAGGACCGACAGTCCAGGCCTAAGCCAGATTCCGAGGCCTCGGTTGATCCGGTCTCCGGTTCTCAGTGAGGCTCCGAAGCAGCCCCTGACTACCGCAGATCTGGAACCTGAGACCGCTACGGATATTTTGACGGAATGTACTAGGCCAACGCAGCCTTTTACTTCAGGCCCTTCTGACGACTTAGCTTCTAAAGACGGTGCTACAGAAATGCCATCGGTTTCTGAAGGCGTTTTCAGACCGACGAGACTCTCCATTAAAACGTTTTCTAAGTCAAAGACTCCTCCTAAATCTAAAAAGACTGCACTTCAGTCTCCTGTTCAAGGCCCTATGCCTAAGAAACAGATGCTCAAAATGGCTGAAGACTTGATTTCTCTTATCAGGGGTTCACGGCCCCCTCCTGACAAAAGGCCTAGACAAAAGGAAGACTCTGCTTCCTCTGAGCAACTGTCCATTTCTTCGGATTCCTGTGAGGACCAAGATTATTCCTTCTCTCCTTATGAAGATTCTGATGCGGAGGACTCTATTCCCTCAGCTTCTCCTCCTGAGGACTACTCTTTTGGGGAAACTTTACACACTATGAGGGAACATTTTCACTGGGAAGGTCAGGACTACTCTGATTCCAAGAAAAGGCTCAGAGAGTTTCTTTTACTCCCCCAACACAGACCTCTAGCCATCCCACCTGTGTTGGACATTGTGGATGATGTCTATTTAGAATCCAGTTTCAACCCAGACTCTCTTCCTCCTGCTCCGGCTAAGCCTGACAGATACTACAGAGTACCTGATTCCCACAAATTTCTTTACAAAAGCCCAGTAGCTGACCCAGAGACCATCTCCCAGGGTCCCAAGGGGGCTAAGGCTTCTATGGCTAAAAACCCAGTACCTTCTGAGAGGGATTCCAGAGCACTAGACAGGTGGGGGAAAAAGGTTTACACCTCAGCCACATTGGCTATGAGGGCACTAAATTGTCAGTTTCATATGCTTAAGTATCAGCAATTTCTAATCTCTCAGTTAAAGCAAAGGATAACCTACCTCCCCCAACAATCTGAATTGAAAGAAGTACAGGATTTGTTGCACGCCACTGAGCAGGTGGGCAAACATACCTTACAATGTGGGTTTGATTCTTTGGAAGCCTCCTGCAGAGCAGCTGTCACTGGATCGGTTATACGTAGGCATGCTTGGTTAAAGGAACAAACTCTGCCTGATCATGTTAAAGCAAAACTACTAGATGTTCCCTTACAGCAGGATGTTCTTTTTGGAGTTAAAGCAGAAGAAGTTTTAAAGAAAATGGAAGATAAGGCAAAATCAATGCAGACAGTCAAAGATTTCCTACAAGTACAACCCCCTCGCTTCAGCAGAAACTGGTCAACAAAAAAATTGGTCCTTTCCAGCCACTGACAGATCACAGAGGGGTAAATACAGGTGCCCAAGGGGCAGAGGACAACCACAAGCCCAGTATAAACCTCGCCAATGGGGCACTACAACACAGAAGGTTCATAGGTTCATACTAGACTATCTGCCCAAGGGCATTTATAAGCCTAGCCCATAGTTATGTGGCTTTCGCCACCCCTTTAGTTTGAATAAAAACTATGCCTATCATTTTGCTGTGCCTCTGTCAAGCAGTGACACTGAAGTAATCCCTGGGGTATATCTGCAATCTCCCATCCATTGGTCAAGATTCCTCTTAAACAAGGCCGGAGAGGTGCTCTGCCTCACATGTACCGGGATTTTGTTCCACAGCATAGGGAATTTCTGGGTGATGAATCTGTCCCTCCAGCACGTTCTATTTATAACCGTGTCAAGGTTTAAGTCTCCCGCCCTTGTGGTTCTGAGGGATCTAGATTTTTTGAGGTGAAGCATATTCATCAAATCTGGGTTTGACATGGCCTTATATGTCAGGCACAGGTCACCTCTGAGCAAGCGGTATGAGACTGAATAGAGCTGGAGTTCTTTCAGTCGGGCAGCATAAGACATATTTTTGAGACCCTTTATCCTTTTGGTGAGGAACTTTTGGGGCCTTTCAAGCTGCAGCAGGTGTCTGGTCAGATACATTCGAACAGGGCATTGTACTCAATCATAGGTCTAATGAGTGATGAGTACAGGGGACGATGACCTCCCTTGATCTAGATGTGAATCCCTTCATGATCAGGTGGGCGATATAGAAGGTTTTCCTAACTACTTTAGCAACATGAGTGTCAAACGAAAGGCTGCTGTCAACCTGGGTCCCCAGATCCCTGATGACTTTTTCTGTGCTCAGTGGATTGCCACCTATATGGTAGCTAGGGGTAACCTTGTTTTTCCCAAAGGGTATGACTATGCATTTTTTGGCGTTTAACTTCAGGCCATGGGTCTGGCACCAGTTATCCATTTCTGTGAGGCCCTTCTGGAGGATATCTGTGTCAGATGTGTTTTCGACTATGGCGCCCAGTTTGCAGTCATCTGCAAACTTTGTCAGCCATAACCCTCCTGTGTTTGCTTGTACTTCAGAAAAGTAGATGCCGAACAAGAGTGGACCCAGGACTAAGCCCTGTGGGACACCACTTGTGACAGGCTTTGAGTCTGACATGGCTCCAGCAACTCTGACCCTGTGGGTTCTGTCACTTAGCCAGTTTGCAACCCATCTTGTGATGTATGGGTTTACATTCAAGCTGATGAGTTTTTCGATGATACCTGAGTGGGGTATTGTGTCAAGGCCTTTGCCAGGTCGAGGTAGGCTGTATGGACTGCCTTTCCTCATCAATGGCCTTGGTGACTGTCTCAAAAAGTCAACCAAGTTTAAGAGGCAGGATCTGCCTTTGACAAAGCCAAACTGGGTTGGATCCAAAGTCTGCAAGTTCCCTATGTCTTTATTTATGAGTTCCATTATGATCCTCTCCATGGCTTTGCAGATGAGGCTTGTCAAGCTAATGGGGCAGTAATTTCCAGGGTCTGTGGAGGCACTGCCCTTATGAAGTGGGACCACAGTCGCCAGGCGCCACTCCTTGGGTACGTATCCTGAGGTGAGGCTAAGATTAAACAGCTGTCCTAACTGTGGGTTTAATTCCTCGTTGAGTTCGTGAAGCACACAGCCGGGACACCATCCGGTCCCATGGATGCTGTGTTTTTGCCTTAGTGAGGGCAGTTCTCACCTGGGCGTTGGAGATGTTTGGGGCTGCAATCCTCTGGAATAGATATCTCTCCTTTGGGAGAAGTTTGCACTGAACCTGTCAGCCAGTATGTTGGCAATGTGTGTAGGTTCAGTAATTTTCACATCATTTTGAACTAATTCTGAGCATATCTGGGAGTTTCCTCCTAGGTTTCTAACATAGCTAAAGAAGGCCTTATGATTCTCTTTAGAGTCCTTGGCGATTTTTCTCTCAAAATTTGCCTTGGATGATTTTATGAGAGCTCTTAGTTTTTACTTATAATGATCAAAGGTGTCTTACCTTTCAAGGATTTTGCTCTATCTTGTAGTAGCTTCCTCCTTTTGTTGTAGAGCTTGTTTATGGCTGGGGTCCACCAGACTGGACACTTGCCTTTGGTACAGAGAGTCTTAGTTTTGTTTGGGATTGCCTGATCCATGCAGTCCTGTAGGTGCTGGTAGAAGGCATTTGTAAGTGATTCAGCGGTTTGAGTAATGTTTACCACTGGCTCAGGGGCCTTAAAGGAGACCACACTAGTTTTTAGAAGTGTGAAATCGGCTTTTGAGAAGTTTTTCACTGTGGTCTTTTTGTTTCAGGTGGGGGGATGAGGACCTCCAGCAAGATTAGTTTATGATCTGATCTCACCAGTGAGGGGTATACTTCGTGTTGAACATTTTGATCCCATGTTCGTGATGATGAGATCAAGTATGTTTTCTCCTCTTGTGGGATGGTGACTAGTTGTTCCATGGCATTTGAGTTTATGAACTCCAGGAATCTTTGGGTTAGAGTGTTCGGGCTTGAGTAGTGTTCCCAGTCTATATTAGGGTAGTTGAAGTCACCTAGTATGATGGTGTTTGGAGATACATTTATCCCCTCCAATGTTTTCAGGAAGGCCATGTGAGGTTCCTGAGTTTGAGAGGGTGGCCTGTAACATGTTACAAATTGCAGAGCAGTCTTGCCTATGGTTAATTGCACCTGGATGGTCTCCGATGCATCGTGCATTGCCACCAACCTTGAGGTGTGGGTGTCCTTTATGAATATGGACACCCCCCCTCCTTTCTTGGTGTTGTCCGGATTTTGGGGCTGGAACGCATGATATGAGGTGAAACCTGTAAGTGCTGGGGTGCTCTCAAGAGCCTTGAACCAGGTTTCTGTCACAGCACAGACATCGATGTTCTCCATATTGAGAAGGGCCTCAAGTGCGTGCATCTTGAGATTGAGACTTCTGGCATTGAGCAGCATTACCCTTAGTTTTTTTTCCTTTTTGGTGTTCTAGGGTGGTAGGTTTAGAATTTGAGCCTTGCCTAAAAAAGGCACTATGGGGGTGGCAAGAGCCTTTGCCAATATCCGAAGCCCAGGGTGACAGGTGCAAGCCGCCTTGAAGCAGCGTGGCTTGTCCAGCATGTCATCCCAGGCAGACAGACATTGGATCCCCTTTGAATGACACCAGAATTTAAGCCAATTATTAAAGCTGATCATCTTATCACTGTATTGTGGCATCATTCTAGGTGAAGGTAGGATACTGCTCAAGGTCAGGGTCATACCTGCCTGGGCTACATAATCAGAGAGCTCCTCGATGTCCCTTTTCATGTAGTCCAAGGAGGTACGTCTCAGGTCTTTGACACCAGCGTGGACAATGACTGAGTCGTACTTGTACCTGCTGTTGAGAGACCTGAGTGCTTGCGTTATGTGGCGGATTCTAGCGCCCGACAGGCAGCTTACTGTGACCTTCTCTTTACTCAGTCTGGTGAGCGGGACGTCAGTGTGTCTGACTATGGAATCACCAATGACAAGTGTGTCTGGCATTTTGTCTGGTGAGCGGGACGTCAGTGTGTCTGACTATGGAATCACCAATGACAAGTGTGTCTGGCATTTTGTTTGGCCTTAAGGGCTGTGACTGTTTGACACTCTGACTGTGTGGTCTATGTGTTGCATGTGTTGGGTCGTGAGGTGGTAGTTGTTTGAGTGTCTGCTTTGGTGGCCTCTGCTGTTTTGGTAAATTTTTGATCAGAGCCTCCGAGTATGTCTTTGTGTGAGTATGTGTATGATTTGAAGTTGTGATGGTACCATGTGTGACTGGGTATGTATTGTGTGTGGTTACCTTCTCCTCCTGTCTGGTCTTGCCAGTCCTATGTTGAGAGAGCTCAGCCTCCAGTTTGGCCGTATAGTTGCATCTCTCGCATGTATTTGTGTTTTGTGGGAGAAGGAGAGGAGAAGACAGGTCTCAACCCACCAGAAGGCAAACTCAATGACTTGCACCTCATCTGGCCAAGCAGTACTCTCTTGACAGCCCCCTTGGGGGGAAAACTCGCACTTTTTGCAGACAACTGGCACATGGTGACAAAGGACAAATGGGTCCTAGACATAATTTTACGAGGATACAGATTCCACTTTCACACCTTGCCAATGAAAAGAGGAATGCCAAACCTGCCACAAAATCAATGGGCAGAGGCACAAAAGCAAATTACAGCTCTCATGGACATGAGAGCCATTCAACTGGTACCTACTCGAGAGCAAGGCCAAGGATTTTACTCAAGGCTCTTTCTAGTACCCAGAAAGGATAATGCTTGGAGACCAATTCTGGACCTTTCAGTTTTAAACACTTACAAGTTCCCAAATTCAAGATGCTAACACTACAGCAGCTACTTCCCACGTTGGGCAAGGAAGCATGGCTAGTAACGTTGGATCTCAAGGAGGCATACCTGCATGTCCCTATCAGACAGAGTTGCAGAAGATACCTCCATTTCATTGCAGTTTCAACCCATTATCAATTCTCTGCACTGCCCTTTGGCTTATCTACTGCGCCCAGAGTTTTCACAAAATGCCTGGCACCAGTAATTGCATACTGCAGACAAAGAGGAATTCTAATATATCTATACCTGGACGACTGCCTCATGCAGGCAGAAAGCAAAGACATTCTCTTACATCATCTGGCCTTTGTGAAGCATCTACTAAATTGTCTGGGGTACACAGTAAACGAAAAGAAGTCAAAACTAGTACCCTCACAAAAAATGACATTCCTGGGTGCCAGCTTGGATACAACGGCCCAGAAGGCTTATCTTACACCAGACAAGCAACTACAACTGACTCAATATTTCAAGACAATGGCAACAAAGACCCAATTAACTGCAAGAAAAATTCTGCAGGCTTTGGGCTTCATGGCATCTTGCATACTAATAATACCATTTGCAAAACTGCATATGAGGAAATTACAGTGGTACCTAAAAAGCGTATGGTCTCAACACAGCCACAGCTTGGACACAATGATATATCTCATTCCCTGCCTTCAACAGGAGTTTCTATGGTGGTCACAGGCATGTCACCTCAACAAGGGTCAGCCTTTCACCTTGCCCCCAACCAGGCAGACTATCACAACAGATGCTTCAGACTACGCCTGGGGGGCACACATGGCAGGACAATGCATTCAAGGCCTATGGACTGCAGAACAAAGAAAACTGCACATAAATCAAAAAGAGATGCTAGCTGTACAGAAAGCTCTGACAGCCTTCAAGGATCTACTACATCCAGGACAACTTGCAGTAAAGACGGACAACACCACAGTAATGTGGTACATAAACAAACAAGGGGGCACACATTCCTACCCTCTTTGCAGGCAAGCAATGATCTTATGGAACACAGCTCTGGCCTACCAAGTCCAGTTACAAGCTCAGTTCCTGCCAGGACAGAAGAACACATTGGCAGACGACCTAAGCAGAAACATCAAAGATCCCCACGAGTGGAAACTAGACCCACAAATAGTTACAATGATAACTCAGAAATGGGGCCTTCCAAACATAGACCTGTTTGCCAGTCCTCAAAACTACCAACTGACAAAATTTTGTACAAGGACATTCCACCATCAAGCTTGGAAAGTGGACGCTCTCTCCTTCAGTTGGAAAAACCTGACAGCATATGCCTTTCCTCCATTACCTCTCCTCACAAAGGTTTTTTTGAAGGTCAAAAAGGAGAAACCACGACTGATTCTCATTGCCCCAGACTGGCCACGCCAGCACTGGTACCCGCTATTGAAGAATATGGCTCACAGCCCACCATGGATATTGCCTCAAATACCCCATTTGCTCACGCAACAAAACAAACATTCTACACAGCCAGCTCAAAACTTTAAATCTGGCTGCATGGCAAATCTACTAAACATCCAACCAGCTCCTCTTTCACAAGCAGTTCTGGGTGTTATTCTGGAAGCTAGGAGGCCAAGCACCAGGAAGGCTTACTCGGACAAATGGAAAAGGTTTTGTGCCTGGAACCAAGCTAAAGGCCGAGACACAACTGAGCCTCACATGCCTCACATTCTGCAGTATTTAGCTGAGATGTTGCACAAAGGACTTTCCTTTTCCTCAATTAAAATCCATGCTTCAGCTATTTCAGCTCACTACGACACAAATCCACCTTTATTTTCAAATCCTCTTCTAAGGCAGTTCCTCAGAGGGGCAAAAAACATTAGACCACCTAGGAGAGCTCTTACACCAACATGGGACCTCAACTTTGTACTGGAAAAACTAACGCTACCTCCCTTTGAACCAGCTTTCTCTGCAGACCTTCAGTTCCTATCTTGGAAGACTGCCCTGCTCCTGGCAATAACTTCAGCTAGGAGAGTCTCAGAACTACAGGCACTAATGGCAGTGGAACCTTTCCTCATTTTTCATCAAGATAGAGTTTCTCTACGAACTAATCCTTCCTTTATGCCTAAGGTGGTTTCCAGTGTAGCTTTAAATCAAACCATCCACCTACCCACCTTCTTCCCCAAGCCACAGAACAAAGGTGAGAGACTCCTGCATTCCTTGGACATTCACAGGCAGCTTTGTTACTACTTGGGTAAAACTAAGACTTTCAGAAAAACTGACTAGCTCTTTGTATCCTATGCTACAGCTTCTCAAGGGAGGGCTATATCCAAGCAAACCATTTCTAAATGGATAGGTCATTGCATACGGTTCTGTTATACCCATCATGGGAAACCAGTTCCTGCTACCATTAGATCCCACTCTACCAGGGCAACAGCTACCTCTACAGCCTTTCTCAGGGGGGTTCCTACCAAGGAAATTTTAGAAGCTGCAACTTGGAGTTCTGTACACACCTTCACCAAACACTATCACTTACCTCTTTACTCTAAGTCCAGGGTGGGCTTCGCCACTGCAGTTCTGCAGGGCCTTATTGCCTCCACTAACCCTCTATGATACCTCCCCCCTACCTTAGCTTTGGGATTCAACCCAAGTGTGATGACTGCAGCAGGGTAACACGATGAACATAGTACAGTTTTGTACCTACCATAAATGTAGATGTTCGAGTGTTCACCCTGCTGCAGTCCAGGTTACCCTCCCTCCATCCCCTCTGATCTACTGGCTAAATTTCTGCTATGCCTTTCTGATGTATTTGCTTATAGCTGGAGGGATTTTGTGTTTGTGCAGTGTTCCCACCATTTGGTACTTATTCTGATCACCCTTTTGGGGGCACCTGACATCTGGGGCAAGAAAAACTAAAGAAAATGGTGTGTGTTGCAATATATATATATATATATATATATATATATATATATATATGGTGCACTGACATCAGGGATGAGGCGACAGCAACCGACGTCGGACCAAGACTTTGGAATTCCGGCCGACTACGGGGACCGCCTGATGACAGGATAACCCAAGTGTGATGACTGCAGCATGGTGAGCACCCGAACATCTACATTTATGGTTGGTACAAAACTGTACTTTCTGCAGGGCCTCATAGCCTCTCCTAATCCTATTTAGCCCAGCCACCCATCCTCAGCTTTGGGATTCAACCCAAGAGTAATGACTGCAACAGTGAAACATGATGAACATAGTACAGTTGTGTACCTACCATAAATGTAGATGTTCGAGTGTATTCACTGTTGCAGTCCAGGTTACCCTCCCACCATCCCCCTTTCTTTTGCTGGGTCTTATCTCTTCTGCTCTGTTCTATACAACCTATGTGGTGTATTTGCTTGTAGATGAAGGAAATGTTTACTTTTGGGCATGCATGTTTATTGGCATATTTTTTTAGCCTACCTTTTTGGGGGCACCTGACATCTGAGGCAAGAAAAACTAAAGAAAATGGCGTCAGCTGCATCTTTTATACCCCTGGCGCACTGACATCAGGGAAGAGGCGACAGCAACCGACGCCGGACCAAGACTTTGGAATTCAGGCTGACTCTGGGTAGCCTGCCGGCAGGATAACCCAAGAGTAATGACTGCAACAGTGAATACACTCTAACATCTACATTTATGGTAGGTACACAACTGTACTTTTTTCCACTCCTTCCAGACCATAGCCCAAGGATCAGAAGAGTGGTAAAATGTGGTTCCGAAAATCCCAGGGAGCCCCGCCTGACACACGTAGCGATTTTTCCTCCAGGGGCAGAGGAGGAAACAACAGATACCGCCCTCGTGGCAGAGGGGATCCGCAGAACCAGGGCAGCAGAGAATCCTTCTCTGAGAAGCCCTTCCAGCATCCCTGAAGGGTTGCCCAGCTTGCCCGTCTCTGGAGGCAGTCGGGGGAAGACTTTCACTGTACCCAAAAGCCTGCCAAAGTTTAACACAAGACAAATGGGTACAGTCAATTATATCCGGAGGTTACAAAATCCCTTTCTCTCGCCCCCCCCCCCTTACTGTCAAGCAAATCCCTTCCAGATGTTCCACCCAATCTGAGGGACCAAGCAGTCATAGAAGTTTTAAAACTGCTAGAAAAAAGAGAGTCATCCAGGAAGTCCCGGCAGACTAACACGGATCCGGAACCTACTCAAGGTTCTTTTTGGTACCAAAAAGACAGGGGACTGGAGACCGATTCTGGATCTCAGCAGACTAAACAAGTCCGTTCAAAGAACAAAGTTTCGGATGGTCACGCTACAGTCCATTCTACCCCCTCTGGGTCAGGACAGTTGGATGTGCTCCATAAATCTTTAGGATGCGTACTATCACATCAAAATGGACAGGCGCTCCAGGAGATTCCTTCGCTTCCGGCTGCTAGGATCCAGTCATTACCAGTTCAGAGCTCTGCCCTTTGGTCTCACCACAGCCCCCAGAGTATTCACCAAATGTATGGCAGTGGTCACTGTTCACTTGAGACGTCAAGGATTCCAGGTGTTTCCATATCTAGATGACTGGCTCCTCACTGCTACTACCAGGCATCAACTTCTGCAAGCCAGAGACTACACAATCACAATCTGCTCCTAGCTAAGCATTACAGTAAACTTCGAGAAATCTGCCTTGTTGCCCTGTCAATCTATCACCTATATAGGAGCAGACTTGGACACAATGAACATGTCTGCAAGGCTTCCGCCAGACAGGGTATTGTTAATTCACCAGCAAGTACAAATTCTAATGCAGAGCAAAAGGATCCAAGTCAGATTTGTCCTCCAAACTCTGGGTTCCATGGCAGCGGCAATTCTCCTAATCCCTCTGGCCCGCTTTCATATGAGAATCCTTCAGTGGCTTCTGTTCACACAGTGGTCTTTCCAACAGCTTCCCATGTCTCACATGATTATGATTACAGAAGCATGCAAAAGGCACCTTTCCTGGTGGATGGTCTCCCCACTAGTGTTTCAGGGCAGACCCTTCATTCAGCCCCCTCCAGTTGCCAAAGTGACCACAGATGCCTCCTGATAGGGTGGGGGGGCATTATCAGGGCAGGACAGTCCAAGGCACTTGGCAGCCTCATGAGTACCATCTGCATATAAACGTCTTAGAAATGAGAGCCGTGCTCTTAGCGTTGCAAACTCTTCAGGACTCTCTTCCTTCTGGGACCATTGCAATTCAAACTGACAACATGTCAGTGGTGTGGTACATCAACAAGCAGGGCGGAACCAGGTCCTAGCCCCTTTGTTGAGAAGCACTCGGACTCTGACAGTGGGCGATTTCTTCCCAACGATTTCTGATTGCGATGTACATCCCTGGGAGGTCCAACATCTAGCAGACAGGCTCAGCAGAGCTATTCTCATGCCTCATGAGTGGTCTCTGAACCAGGTAGTTGCGGATCTGATCTTCCGCAAATGGGGACAGCCTTGCTGCGACCTTTTTGCCACCCCCTTCAACAGCAAATGCAGCAACTACTTCTCCCTTCTTCCGCTTCCTGGTCATTTTCCCAGAGACACTGTAGTCCACAATTGGCCTCACGGACTTCTTTATGCCTTCCTCCGATGTCCTTCAAGGATGCATCTGCAGTCCTAACATATGGGTTGTCCTGCCTCAGGCAGCCCTTCAGTCGGCCGGATTCCAAAGTCTGGGTCTGGCCTCGGCTGATGTCGCACTTCACCCGACGTCATAGCTGCTGGGGTATAAAGGCATCAGCCGACGCCATTTTCCTCAGTCTTTCTTGCCGCGCGGTGCCCAAAGCAGAAGCTGTTCGCAAGTGCCGGTCGGTCAGATCCAGAGATTTCTACTACCGAAGACTTCTAAAAAGCTAAGTACCCCGTTGGGGACTCTTTCTTGCCTCAGCCGATGTCAGACAAAGTAAATAATTGTTTAACTTGTGGGAAACAAATACCTCATAAGGATTTCCACTCTTACTGCCTTCCTTGTTTAGGCCCAGACCACGACGTATCAGCTTGTCTAGCCTGTGCTTCCTTCAACCGACGGACGCTTAGACGTCGGTCGGAGTTTGCAGAGGAGTTTTTTGGTCCCGCTTTTGCATACAAAATGCCGTCGGAGACTCCGACTACACAATTAGCTAAAAAGCGTAAGGAAAAGGACCGACACTCGCGGTCCGCGGTTTCGGCTGAAACCGAGTCCTCGGTTCTTCCTTCGGCCGAAAGCATGCCTCCGATAGCCGAGGCCTCACAGAGCATGGCTGAATCTGCGACTGAAATTACCCCTACTGAAGCAGGCACCCAGGAATTTATCAGATACTATTCCTTTAGACATATCTACCCCTGCACGTGGGGCTGCTAGACCCCCTGCATCTATGTCTATCAAGGCTTTTTCCATGGCTAAAGCAGCTAAATCTTCTAAGGCCTTACCTGCTAAAACTCCCTCACACAGGCCTACCTCTAGTTCCCAAATGCTCAGCCTGGCTGAGGATCTAGGGGATCCCAACCTCACCCAGACAGGGCCTCTCAACCCCCTCCAGATAAGAGGCCTAGAACTGAACCCCCGGAACCTGTTTCTACAGACTATTCCTCGGATGACTCGGATATTACAGACCCTCAGGAAGGCCCATATTCTCCTTATGAGGATTCTGATGCAGAAGACTCCATTCCTTCTGCTTCTCCTCCTGAAGAATTTTCTTTTGGGGAAACCTTACATGCTATGAGGGAACACTTTCAATGGCAGGGCCAGGATTTTTCCGATTCAAGGAAAAGGCTAAGGACTTTTTTACATTTACCACAGCATAGGCCTTTAGCCATTCCTCCAGTACTAACAGTTGTTGATGATGCATATAATGATGCCTGTACTGCCCCTGATTCTCTTCCTCCGGCCCCTGCCAAGCCTGACCGATATTACAGGGTCCCGGACACACACTACCATTTGTATAAGGCTCCTGTTGCAGATCCTGAAACCATTTCACAGGGCCCCAAAGCTGTGGCAGCTGCCTCTGCCAAAAACCCTCTCCCCTCTGAAAGGGAATCTAGAGCATTAGAGAGATGGGGTAAAAAGGTTTATGCTTCTGCTACTCTTTCGGCCAGGGCCTTAAACTGTCAATTTCACATGATTCAGTACCAGGAATTTTTGTTAGATCAGCTAAATAAAAAACTGTCCTCTCCTGAACCTATAGACCGCAAGTCCCTTCAGGATTTGGTACATAACTCTCAGCAGGTCAGTAACCATTTCTTAAAATGTGGCTATGATGCACTGGAGGCTTCCTTTAGATCAGCTATGACTGGAACAGTGATTAGAAGGCATGCCTGGTTAAAAGAACAATCCTTACCAGACCATGTTAAGTCAAAACTCCTAGATGCTCCTATGGAGAAACAAAGTTTGTTTGGCTCCCTGCACAGCAGGTTCTAAAGAAGGTGGAAGAAAAAGCAAAATCTGTCCAAACAGTCAAGGATTTCTTACAGGTCCAACCTCCGAGGTTTAGCAGAAATTGGCCTTCGAAGAATTGGTCCTTTCCAGACTCCTCCAGAGCACAGAGAGGCAGAAATAGACGCCCAAGAGGCAGAGGTCAATCCAGGGGTGCCTACAGGGGACATCAGTGGCAGCCTAACAACCAGAGAAGTACTGCCACAGATTCAGCTACAACCACTTCCACAGGACAGACACAATGACTTGGCTCTGATTCCGCCTACCAGGGAACAACTGGAAGCACCCTTGGGCGGAAAACTAGCCTTATTTTCCGTAAACTAGCATTACATTACAGGAGACAAATGGACTTTACAAACAATAGACAAAGGCTACAGGTTTCACTTCCACACTCTACCAAAAAAGAGAGGATGCCAAACCTACCACCAAGCCAAAAAGCAAACGCTCTAAGACAAATCAACAACCTACTGAGGATGAGAGCTATAGAAAAGGTACCGCCTATGGAACAAGGCCAAGGATTTTACTCCAGGCTTTTCCTTGTACCAAGAAAAGAAAATCAATGGAGACCTATTCTCGACCTGTCCGCTCTGAACACATACCTCATTGTCCCAAAATTCAAAATGCTGACCCTACAGCAACTTCTTCCCATGCTGGGCAAGGAGTCTTGGCTGGTGACTCTAGATCTCAAGGAGGCATACCTGCACGTCCCTATACGACCAGATTGCAGAAGACACCTCAGATTTCTTTGCAGGATCAGAGCATTATCAATTCTCAGCATTGCCCTTTGGCTTATCTACTGCGCCCAGAGTATTCACGAAATGCCTGGCATCAGTAATTGCTCATTGCAGGCTTCAGGGAATTCAAATTTACCCATACCTGGACGACTGCCTAATACAAGCGGACAACAAGACAAAATTAACAAAAGATTTGGAAAAGGTCATACAACTGCTGCA
The DNA here is from genome assembly GCF_019279795.1 of Protopterus annectens. Classification (NCBI taxonomy): domain Eukaryota; kingdom Metazoa; phylum Chordata; order Ceratodontiformes; family Protopteridae; genus Protopterus; species Protopterus annectens. The sequence goes on along the minus strand of NC_056743.1, from coordinate 1,484,296,572 downwards.
AGCCTTGGGATACACAATCAACATGAAAAAGTCAAGACTAGTACCATCCCAAAGGATAACATTCTTGGGTGCAGAACTGGATACATCAACTCAGATGGCCTTTCTCACAGAAAAAAAAAAAAACAAAAGCAACTACCAGTCTATTTCATGACATTAACAACACAGACTCAGCTTACTGCAAGGAAAGTCCTGCAAGCCCTGGGTTACATGGCATCCTGCATAATATTGATTCCGCATGCCAGACTGCATATGAGAAAGTTGAAATGGTACCTAAGGAATGTATGGTCTCAACACAAGCACAGTCTAGAAGCCCAGATTCCAATAATTCCATGCCTGAAGCAAGAATTCCTGTGGTGGGCTCAGGCCTGTCAGTTGAACAGAGGATTGCCTTTCCACAAACCTCATCCAAGCCAGACCATCACCACAGACGCCTCAGACCTAGGCTGGGGGGCACACATGGTGGACAAGTGTATACAAGGCCTATGGACCCAAGACCAGCTGAATCTACACATAAATCAAAAGGAGATGCTGGCAGTCAAACATGCAATCGAGGCATTCAGACCATTTCTTCAACAAGGTCACCTGCTGATAAGGACGGACAATACCACAGTCATGTGGTACATCAAACAGGGAGGTACACACTCATATCCTCTATGCCAGATGGCAATGGACCTGTGGAATGTGGCCCTGAATCTCAACATTCAACTCCAGGCCAGATTTGTACCAGGAAAAGAAAATTCACTAGCAGACACCTTAAGCAGAACTACCACGGATGCTCACGAATGGATGCTGCATCCAGATATCTTCAAAACCGTAACAAAGAAATGGGGACTACCAGAGATAGACCTGTTCGCCTCCCCACACAACCACCAATTGAAGAAATTCTGCGCAAGAGCATACCACCCACTTGCTTGGAGGGTGGACTCCCTTTCCTTCAGCTGGAAAAACCTGACAGCATATGCATTCCCACCTCTTCCTTTGATGTACAAAGTCCTACTGAAGATTAAAGAGGATCAGCCAAGGATAATCCTGATAGCTCCAGACTGGCCGAGGCAACATTGGTACCCGCTACTGAGAAGCATGTCTCGGACACACGCATGGCCTCTACCTCTATGTCCTTTACTTCTAACACAGAACAACTACAAGATCCTACATCCAAACTTGAAAACACTACAGCTAGCTGCTTGGAACATTGCATAAAACAAAATAACCCAGATGTCCTTCAAGGATGCATCTGCAGTCATAACAAATGGGTTGTCCTGTCGTCAGGCAGCCCTTCGGTCGGCCGGATTCCAAAGTCTGGGTCCGGCTTCGGCTGATGTCGCACTTCACCCGACGTCATCTCTGCTGGTCTTCGGGTATAAAGGCATCAGCTGACGCCATTTTCCCCAGTCTTTCTTGCCGCGTGGCGCCCGAAGCAGAAGCTGTTCGCAAGTGCCGGTCGGTCAGATCCAGAGATTAGTACTACCGAATACTACTTCGAAGACTTCTAAAATGCTAAGTACCCCGTTGGGGACTCTTTCTTGCCTCAGCCGATGTCAGAAAAAGTCAATAACTGTTTAACTTGTGGGAAACAAATACCTCATAAAGATTTCCACTCTTACTGCCTGCCTTGCTTAGGCCCAGACCACGACGTAGCAGCCTGTTCGGCCTGTGCTTCCTTCAACCGACGAACGCTTAGGCGTCAGTCGGAGTTTGCTGAACAGTTTTTCGGCTCAGATTTTGCGTATATTATGCCGTCGGATCCTCCGACTACCCAAATTGTTAAAAAACGCAAAGAAAAAGACAGACACTCGCGGTCCGCGGTTTCGGCTGAAACCACGGTTAAGCAAGCCGCGAGTGTCTCGGTTTCGGCCGAAACCGAGAAAGCCGGTCAATCTTCAGCCGAATCCATGACTACTACTGAGGCTCCTGCTACCTTAGTTGAATTGGCCTCAGAAGTTTTGCCTACTACTGTGGTTCCTAGTGATTTATCAGACACCATCCCTTTGGATGTCTCTACCCCAGCACGTGGTGATGCTAGGCCTCCTGCAGCCATGTCTATTAAGGCCTTTGCCAGGGCTAAAGCAGCCAAAACTGTTAAATCAGTGCCTGTTAAGCCCCCTTCACACAGACCCACTTCTAGTTCACAAATGCTTACTCTGGCAGAGGATTTAATATCCTTAATTAGAGGATCCCAATCTCACCCAGACAGGGCCTCTCAGCCCCCAGAAAAGAGATCTAGGGCAGAGCCCACCGAGCCAGTGTCCTCTGATGATTCTGCGGATGACTCAGACATTACAGACCAGCCAGAGGCTCCTTTTTCTACTTATGAAGATTCAGATGCTGAAGAATCCATTCCATCTGCCTCTCCACCAGAGGAATTTTCCTTTGGGGAAACCTTACATGCCATGAGAGAACAATTCTAATGGCAGGGACAAGATTTCTCAGATTCAAGAAAAAGGCTTAGGACATTTCTGCACTTACCACAACATAGGCCCTTAGCTATACCTCCAGTACTGCCTGTTGTGGATGATGCATTTAATGATGTTTGCACCGCTCCTGATACTTTACCTCCAGCCCCTGCCAAACCAGATAGATTTTACAGGGTGCCAGACACTCATCACCACCTGTACAAGGCCCCACTGGCAGATCCTGAGACTATATCCCAGGGGCCTAAGGCAGTAGCCTCGACCTCAGCAAAAACCCTATTCCTTCTGAAAGGGAATCCAGGTCCTTAGAGAGATGGGGGAAAAAAGTTTACACCTCTGCTACTCTCTCAGCTAGAGCTTTAAACTGTCAGTTTCATATGATCCAATACCAAGAGTTTATGCTTGATCAGTTAACTAAGAAGCTGTCCTCTGATGACTCCTTAGATAAGAAATATGTTTTAGAAATGGTAAATAACATCCAACAGGTTAGTAACCATTCTTTAAAATGTGGCTATGATGCACTGGAGGCTTCATTTAGATCAGCCATGACTGGCACAGTGATAAGAAGGCATGCATGGTTGAAAGAACAGGTCTTGCCGGATCATGTTAAAGCAAAGCTGTTAGATGCTCCTATGGATAAGACCAGTCTATTTGGTACACCTGCTCAGCAAGTAATGAAGAAAATGGAAGAGAAGGCAAAATCTGTACAAACAGTTAAGGATTTCTTACAGGTTCAGCCCCAAGGTTTAGCAGGAACTGGCCTGCCAAAATTGGTCCTTTCCAGACTCCTCAAAATCTCAAAGAGGCAGGAATAGACGCTCTAGAGGCAGAAATCAATCCAGAGGAGGTGCCTACAGAGGACGACAGTGGCAAGGCAATAACCGAGGCACAGACACAACCACTGCCACTACAACAGGACAATCACAGTGACTTGGCTCTGACACCGCCTACCGGGGAGCAAATAGCAGCACCTTTAGGCGGAAAGTTAGCCATATTTTCAAAAAATTGGCACTATATCACAAAAGACAAGTGGATTTTGCAAACCATAGACCAAGGCTACAGGTTCCACTTCCACACCTTACCAGTAAAAAGAGGAATGCCAAACCTACCTCCAAATCAAAAAACAGAAGCTCTAAAGCAGATAGCGGAATTAACAAAGATGAGAGCTGTGGAAAGAGTACCTATAACAGAACAGGGCAAAGTATTCTACTCCAGACTCTTCCTAGTACCAAGGAAAGAGAAAAGTTGGAGACCTATTCTCGACCTGTCCGTCTTAAACACATACATCATTGTCCCAAAATTCAAAATGCTGACCCTACAGCAACTTCTTCCCATGCTGGGCAAGGAGTGTTGGCTGGTAACTCTAGATCTCAAGGAGGCATACCTGCACGTCCCCATACGACCAAATTGCAGAAGATACCTCAGATTTCTTGCAGGATCAGAGCATTATCAATTCTCAGCATTGCCCTTTGGCTTATCTACTGTGCCCAGAGTATTCACAAAATGCCTGGCATCTGTAATCGCTCACTGCAGGCTACAGGGAATCCAAATTTATCCATACCTGGACGACTGCCTGTTACAAGCGGACAACAAAAGCAAGCTGACAACAGATTTACAAAGAGTCATTTGCTTACTACAAGCCCTGGGATACACAGTCAATTTACAAAAGTCAAGACTGATACCATCCCAAACAAGAACATTCTTGGTGGAATTGGACACAGTAAAACAAATGGCATTCCTAACGGCAGAAAAACAAAAACAACTCCCTCTTTACTTTTTGGCATTAACAAAGCAGAACAAACTAACAGCAAGAAAAGTACTGCAGGCTTTGGGCTTCATGGCATCATGCATAATCTTGGTCCCACATGCCAGACTGCATATGAGAAAGCTACAGTGGTACCTAAAGAATTTATGGTCTCAACACAGGCACAGCTTAGAAACCGAAATCCCACTAATCCCATGCCTGAAACAGGAGTTCCTATGGTGGGCTCAAGCATGCCAGTCAAACCCAGGCTTACCCTTCCACAACTTTCAAGCAAGCCAAACCATCACAACAGACGCCTCAAACCTAGGCTGGGGGGCGCACATGTTGGACAAATGCATACAAGGATTGTGGACTCAAGACCAGCTGCACCTGCACATAAACCAAAAAGAAATGCTGGCAGTAAAACTAGCAATCCAGAAATTCAGACCATTCCTCAAAGAAGGCCATTTAATGATAAGGACAGACAACACCACAGTCATGTGGTACATCAACAAACAGGGAGGCACTCATTCATACCCACTATGCAGAATGACTCTGGACCTATGGAATATGGCTCTGAGCTACAACATCCAGTTACAGGCAATATTTGTGCCGGGAAAAGAAAACACCCTAGCAGACATGTTAAGCAGAACCACCTCGGATGCTCACGAATGGATGCTACACCCGACATCTTCAAGGCCATCACAAAGAAATGGGGAATGCCACAAATAGACCTATTCGCATCCCCACTCAATCACCAGCTGAAAAAATTCTGCACAAGGACATACCACCCACTTGCATGGAAGGTGGACTCTCTATCCTTCAGTTGGAAAGGCCTGACAGCATATGCATTTCCACCTCTTCCTTTGATGCACAAGGTACTACTGAAAATCAGAGAGGAATGCCCAAGGATAATCCGGATAGCTCCGAATTGGCCAAGACAACACTGGTATCCATTGCTGAGGAGCATGTCTCGGGGGAGAATGTGGTCAATACCCCTGATGCCTTTGATGTTAACTCAGAACAACTACAACATCATGCACCCAAACCTAAAAACCTTGCAACTGACTGCCTGGAACATCACATAGCAGCATCTAACCCAGACCTATCCCAAAGGGTTAAAGACATTATCCTTGAAGCACGCAGACTTTCAACAAGAAGGAACTATGCAGGAAAATGGAAAAGGTTTGTCATCTGGAGTGCTGAAAGAGGAAAAGATGTGTCGAACATAGATATTGCTAACATCCTGGAGTACTTGGCAGAGCTTCTACATACAGGCCTGTCCTATTCCTCCATCAAGATACACGCATCAGCTATTTCAGCAGAGTACAGCTTCGATCCACCTGTCTTTTCGCATCCTCTACTCAGGCAGTTCCTCAGAGGGATCAAGAATGTAAAACCTCCTAGGAAACCACCATTACCAGCATGGGACTTGAACTTTGTGCTAGAAAAATTAACACTCCCTCCATTTGAAATGGCAGTACAACCCTTCCTAATCTTCCATCAAGATAGGGTGTCCATGAGAACTAATCCTACATTTATGCCTAAGGTGGTATCCAGAGTGTCTTTAAACCAGGCAATCCACCTACCTACCTTCTTTCCCAACCCACAGAACAGGGGGGAAAGACTGCTGCATACCTTGGATGTACATAGACAGTTACGCTACTACCTGGACAGAACCAAAGGTAACAGAAAAACTGACCAGCTTTTAGTAGCCTATGCAACAGGAAGGGAAGGAAAAGCAATTTCCAAACAGACAATCTCTAAATGGATAGGAAATTGCATAAGATTCTGTTACTCCTACCATGGAAAACCAATTCCACAGAACATAAGACCTCATTCTACAAGGGCAACAGCCACTACCACAGCTTTCTTACGAGGAGTGGCAACCAAGGACATTATTGAGGCGGCTACTTGGACCTCCGTGCATACATTTGCCAAGCATTACAATCTACCTCTATACTCTAGATCCCGAGCAGGGTTTGCCACTGCTGTACTGCAAGGGATCCTAACTACACCATAATTTTTTCTTCCTCCACCCCTAGTTTGGCTATGGTATTCTACCCATTTAGTTATGACTGCAGATGCATCCTTGAAGGACATAGTACAGTTTTGTACCTACCATAAATGTAGATGTCCGAACAGGATAGCATCTGCAGTCAGGATTACCCACCCTCCTTCCCCTCTGTGGTACTCCAAGGGTATTTACCCTCCTAATAGCTAGCTAGGGGGGAGTCTCTTATGGTGTATTTGTTTGTATATATGTACATACATGCTTATTTTTTATGTTTGCCTTCTACTTTTTTGGAAACATTGGCATTTATCCAAAATTTAGCTTTCCAAGAGGGCAACTGGCATCTGGGGCAAGAAACACTGAGGAAAATGGCGTCGGCTGATGCCTTTATACCCGAAGACCAGCAGAGATGACGTCGGGTGAAGTGCGACATCAGCCGAAGCCGGACCCAGACTTTGGAATCCGGCCGACCGAAGGGCTGCCTGACGACAGGACAACCCATTTGTTATGACTGCAGATGCTATCCTGTTCGGGCATCTACATTTTTGGTAGGTACAAAACTGTACTATTTATCTCAGAGGGTTAAGGACATTATCCTGGAGGCTCGCAGACCCTCCACAAGGAAGACTTATTCAGCCAAATGGAAAAGATACCTCATTTGGAGTGCAGCAAAAGGGGAAAATGTCTCATTGGCAAACATAGCAAACATCCTGGAATACTTAGCAGAACTGTTCCACAATGGCCTTTCCTACTCCTCCATTAAGATTCATGCATCAGCAATTTCAGCAGAATACAATATGGATCCTCCTGTCTTCTCTCATCCTGTACTCGGGCAGTTCCTGAGAGGAATCAAAAATGTAAAGCCTCCAAGGAAACCACCTTTGCCTACATGGGATCTCAACTTTGTGCTGGAAAAGTTAACACTTCCCCCTTTTGAACCAGCAGCAACAGCAGACTTACAGTTCTTATCTTGGAAAACTGCTTTCCTGCTTGCAATCACTTCAGCAAGAAGGGTATCTGAGTTACAGGCATTAATGGCAGTACAGCCCTTCCTTATCTTCCATCAGGATAGAGTGTCTCTGAGAACTAACCCTACTTTTATGCCAAAAGTGGTCTCCAGAGTATCATTGAACCAAGCGATTCATTTACCTACATTCTTCCCCAACCCACAGAACAGGGGGGAAAGACTACTACATACCTTGGATGTGCACAGACAATTACGCTACTATCTGGACAGAACTAAGACCAACAGAAAAACTGACCAGCTTTTGGTAGCATATGCAACAGGAATGCAAGGAAAAGCAATTTCAAAACAGACAATCTTAAAATGGATAGGAAATTGCATTAGATTTTGCTACTCTTTTCATGGAAAGACAACTCCAGAAAATATCAGGCCTCACTCCACAAGAGCTACAGCCACCACTACAGCTTTCCTACGAGGAGTGGCTACCAAAGACATTTTAGAAGCTGCTACTTGGAGCTCCGTGCATACATTTGCCAAGCATTATAATCTTCCTTTATATTCCAGATCCTGAGCAGGTTTTGCAACTGCTGTTTTGCAAGGGATCTTAACTACACCATCTTTATCTTAGTACCTCCTCCCCCAGTTTGGCTATGGTATTCTACCCATATGTTAGGACTGCAGATGCATCCTTGAAGGACATAGTACAGTTTTGTACCTACCATAAATGTAGATGTCCGATAGGTATGCATCTGCAGTCAGGATTACCCACCTCCATCCCTCTGTGGTATTCCTAGGTACTTACCCTCTTTAGCTAGCTGGGGGAATCTATTATGGTGTATTTGTTTGTATATATATATATATATATATATATATATATATATATATTTTTTTTTTTTTTGCTCTCTACTGTTTGGAATTATTTGCATTTATCCAAATTTAGCCTTCCTAGAGGGCACCTGGCATCTGGGGCAAGAAACACTGAGGAAAATGGCGTCGGCTGATGCCTTTATACCCCAGCAGCTATGACTTCGGGTGAAGTGTGACATCAGCCGAGGCCAGACCCAGACTTTGGAATCCGGCCGACCGAAGGGCTGCCTGAGGCAGGACAACCCATATGTTAGGACTGCAGATGCATACCTATCGGACATCTACATTTATGGTAGGTACAAAACTGTACTTTTCTCCTGATACCGAAACTCATACAGAAAGCAATGTCGTTGGGTTGCAGAATGATCCTCATTGCCCCCTACTGGCCTCGACAGATATGGTTCCCATTCGTGCACCTTTATTTTCTTGAGCAGCCTTGGACTCTGGATCCGATTCCAGACCTACTAATCCATCAGTCAGGCGGGCTGCATCAATCCCTTCAAACACTCCAGCTCACAGCTTGGTTGCTCCAGTTCCAACCTTAGCCAGGCTTCCCAGCATTTCCCCGGCCGTACGTGAAATTATTGCCTCCTCTCACAAGTCCGCTACTAGAAGGACTTCTGCTAGAAAATGGAAACGTTTTTCTTGTTGGGCAGAGGCTAGGAACATAGATCCCTTTTCAGCCCCAGTCCACGAAATCTTGGAGTTCTTAGCAGAACTTTTTCATTCTGGGTCCACTTCTGCTACAATCAGGGTTCAATTAGCGGCCATCTCAAACTTTCATGTTGGGTTGTCTAATGCAAACATTATGTCTCATAAGCTATGTAAAGGTTTTCTAAGAGGGACTGCTCTCCTTAGACCCCCAGTGAGAGATCCCCCTCCTCCTTGGGACCCAAACTTGGTACTAACCTCCTTAGTTATGCCCCCTTTTGAACCTGCAGCGTCCTGCTCCATTAAGTTCCTATCTTGGAAAATTCTTTCTGGTAGCTATTCAGCCAGATGCGTCTCTGAACTTCAGGCACTATGTGTCCGTCCTCCATACTTAGTTTTTCATAAGGACAGGGTTGCTATGAGGACTTAATCCCTCTTTCCTTCCTAAAGTCTGCTCAGAAAATAATTTAAACCAATCTATAGACCTACCTGTGTTTTTTCCTAACCACACCAACAAGGCAGAATACAAATTACATCAGTTGGATGTTCATAGACAATTGCATTTTTAGCTGCATAGGACAAAAGATATAAGGAAGTCGGACCAACTATTCCTTTCCTATGCTCTGGGCAAACAAGATGTTCTTCATCTCACATTGCTGCAGTCCTTACACTTGGGTATAGCGCTGTCCTCGGTCGGCCCGAATACCAAAGTATATGGCTGACGCCGGTCATGGCGCATTAAACTGACGCCAGGACGTCAGGGTATAAATGCGCATGACCGACGTCATATCCTCAGTCTTTTTTGCCGCGTGGTCCGATGCAGAAGCAAATTTGCGAGTGCAGGTTGGCGTCCTGAGATTTTCCGAAACCGGAGTTTCAGACCGAATCCAAGTTGGCTATGTACCCCGTTGGGGAATATTTTGGTTTTTTCTTGCCTCAGTATTTTACCGGATGTCAGAAAAAGTAAATAACTGTATTTCTTGCTGGAAACAGATACCACATAGGGACTACCACAGCTTGTGTATACCGTGTTTAGGGCCTGAGCACGACGTTGTTGGGTGTTCCTCTTGCGCTAGATTTAACAAACGCACCATAAAGAGGAGATTAGACTGCGCTAGGTTAGTCTTGGAAGCGGTGCAATTACAAAATGCCGCCGGATGCTCCGACGCCGCTTCTCGAAGAAGCGCAAGGACAAAACTCCTAGGCCTAGGTTAGAGGCACCAGCCGACCGGACGCCGGTTCTTTAGAGGGCACGGTTGTGCCAGAGGCCCAAACAGAAGTTTCCTAGAGTCCCAGGGGAGACTTTGTTGTTACACGATGTGTCTTCACAGGAGGTAGGCCAGGCTGAAGGGGCTTCTCAGGTAGCTGTTCTCCCTCTCTGCCTAAGGTGGTTAGGCCTTCCCTACTGTTACAAAGGCTTCTTCCAAGAGTAGGCCAGGTTCAGCTGTAGCATGTGCTCCTCCTAGTACTTCAGGCCCTGTGCCCAAGAGACATATGCTTAAGATGGCTGAAGATTTAATTACTATGATTAGGGGTTCTATGCCCCCTCCAGACAAAAGGCCTAGGGTGGATCCTGAATTTGGGAATTTTGAACAGGATTCTGATATTTCTGAGTCTTCGGCTGAGGATTTACAGGAGTTTTCTCATTATTCTGACTCTGATGTGGATGACTCCACCCCTTCTGCTTCTCCTCCTGAGGATTTTTCATTCTCAGAGACTCTCCATTCCATGAGGGAACATTTTAAATGGGAAGGTCAGGATTTCTCTGATTCCAGGAAAAGACTTAGGGAATTCTTGTTTCTACCTCAGCATAGGCCTTTAGCTATACCCCCTGTTCTTTCTGTGGTGGAAGATGTTTTTGCAGAGGCTTCCCTTAACCCTGATTCTTTACCTCCCGCTCCTGTTAAACCAGACAGATACTATAGGGTGCCTGAAGCTCACAAGTATCTTTTTAAAAGCCCTAGGGCAGATCCAGAGACAGTTACTCAGGGGCCTAAAGGGGTTAAGGCTTCTGTGGCCAAAAATCCAGTTCCTCAGGACAAAGAGGCAAGAGCTTTAGACAGATGGGGTAAGAAAGTGTATACTTCTTCAACTTTAGCCATGAGGGCTTTAAATTGTCAATTCCACATGCTGAGATATCAAATCTATCTCCTTTCACAGTTAAAGTCTAAGGTAGATGCTCTGGCAGAAGGTATTGAATGTAAGGAGTTACAAGATCTGGTACATGTGTCTGAACAGGTGGGTAAGCATTCCTTACAATGTGGTTTTGATGCTGTACAGGCCTCTTCCAGGGTGGCTGCCACTGGTACTGTCCTTCGCAGGCACGCCTGGTTACGGATCAGAATTTAGCTGAGCATGTTAAGTCAAGGATCTTGGATGCCCCTTTACAATCTGATGTGTTGTTTGGTTCGCCTGTTGAAGCAGTTTTAAAGAAAATGGAGGACAAAGCTAAATCTATGCACACTGTTAAAGATTTTTACAGGTTCAACCACCAAAGTTTAGCAGAAACTGGCCAAGCAAGGCGTGGACATACCCTTCTTATGATTCCCAGTCTAGGGGTAGGTCTAGGCGTAGGGGCAGAGCTCAGGGTTCCTTTAGATCCAGGACAGGGGCTCACCTGCACAGTCTTCAGGGAGGGCAGGGGTCAGCCCTTTCAGACAGACACAATGACCTACCTTTTCAACTGCCAGAACCTCCACGCCTCGCAGCACCTTTAGGAGGAAGACTGACACTTTTCAAAGAGAACTGGAGTTTAATTACCCAAGACAGATGGGTATTGGATATCATTCACCACGGTTACAGGTTTTATTTCCATACCTTACCACCGCTCAAGGGCATGCCAGATATTCCGCCCAACACAAATTGGAAGCTCACAGACAAATATCCATATTGACACAGATAGGGGCCATACAACCGGTGCCTATGGCAGAAAGGGGCCTAGGATTTTACTCTCGCCTATTCCTAGTACCAAAAAGGGGAACACGTGGAGACCAATGCTGGATTTGTCTATCCTCAACACCTTTCTGGACATCCCCAAGTTCAAGATGCTGACATTGCAACAGCTTTTACCCCTCCTGGGCAAGGATCACTGGATGGTAACTTTGGATCTCCAAGAGGCTTACCTTCATGTCCCTATCACTCTAAGCTGCAGGAAGTATCTGCTTTCGAGCTGGAGATTCACACTATCAATTCTCTGCATTGCCCTTTGGCTTATCCACTGCACCCAGAGTATTCACAAAGGTCCTGGCTCCAGTGATAGCTTTCTTCAGACGGAAAGGAATACAGATCTACCCTTATTTGGACGATTGCCTGATTCTGGCTCAGGGCAAGGACGAACTTCTACAGCATTTAAAGTATGTGATAACAGTGCTAAGATGCCTAGGGTATTCTGTGAACGAAACAAAGTCCAGTCTAGTACCCTCTCAGGACATGTGCTTTCTGGGTGTGAGACTGAATACAGCAGCCCAGATGGCCTTCTTAACCCGGACAAACAAAAGAATCTTTCCCTTTACTTCCAACAACTATCACATCAGTCCGGGCTGACTGCAAGGACAGTCCTTCAAGCCTTAGGGTTCATGGCATCTTGTATTCTGGTGCTTCCCAATGCCAAACTGCATATGAGGAAGCTACAATGGTATCTCAAGAATCTATGGACACAGCACTGCCACGATCTGGACACTGTCATTCCAATAATACCTTGCATCCAAAAGGAATTCTTGTGGTGGGCTCAGCAATGTCACCTAAACAAGGGACTTTCTGTGACCCGGCCGAGGCAAGTCAGATTCTAACAACAGATGCCTCAGACAAAGCTTGGGGGGCTCATCTCAATGGAAAATGGATACAGGACAAGTGGCCTGCCAGACTACAACATCTACATATCAACCTAAAGGAGATGTTAGCAGTCCAGTTTGCATTAACAGCTTTCAAGGAATTACTTCTTCCGGGACAGGTGTTGATTCTAACAGACAACACAACTGTCATGTGGTACATCAACAAGCAAGGGGGTACACATTCTTACCCTCTATGCAGACAAGCAATGATTCTATGGGAAACGGCTCTCAGTCTACAACTGGATCTTCAGGCAAGGTTTCTGCCGGGGTGCAGAACTCCTTAGCAGATGTGTTAAGCAGGCAAATCATGGATCCCCACGAGTGGAAACTGGATCCTCAGGTATTTCAGCAATTAACAGTGTCATGGGGAACACCAGACATAGATCTGTTCGCTTCTCCTCTAAACCACCAGCTGCCAAAGTTTTGCACAAAAAGGATACACCAGGCAGCTTGGAAAGCGGATGCTCTTTCTTTCAGTTGGAAAAATCTTCATGTATATGCCTTTCCACCACTTCCTCTACTTCTAAAGGTTCTGCTAAAGGTAAGCCAGGACAAACCAAGAATGATCCTGATAGCTCCAGATTGGCCCCGACAGCATTGGTACCCACTACTGAGAAATTTAATAAGGAAACCACCGTGGCCCCTGCCTTTAATTCCTCAACTGTTGTCTCAAAAGGACGGTCATTTACTCAATGTCAAGCTTCACTCTCTTCATCTCACAGCATGGCATATCCTGTTTTAGCTCATAGCAGGGCTCAACTTCCTCAACAAGTTTTGAATGTGATTATGGAAGCTAGGAGACCTAGTACAAGGAAAGTGTATGCAGACAAGTGGAAGAGATTTTTGCTTTGGAGTGCAGCAAAGGGTGTGGATGTTTCTGAGCCTGATTTAAGTGTGGCTCTTCTATATCTTACTGAACTATTGGACAAGGGTTTGTCCTTCTCTTCCATTAAAATTCATGCTGCAGCAATTTCAGCTCACTATGACTGTGATCCACCTTTGTTTTCTCATTCCTTGTTCAAGCAATTTCTCAGAGGAGCAAAGAACATAAGACCTCCACGAAGAGCTCCTACTCCAGCTTGGGACCTCAATTACGTGTTGGAAAAGCTCACTCTGCCACCTTTTGAGCCTGCAGCTACGGCTGAGTTAAAATATTTGTCATGGAAGACTGCTTTTTTGTTGGCCATTACCTCTGCAAGAAGGGTTTCTGAATTGCAGGCCCTTATGGCTGTTGAGCCTTTCTTGATCTTCCATAAGGATAGGGTATCTTTACGCACTAACCCTTCCTTTATGCCTAAGGTGGTCTCAAGTGTGTCTTTAAACCAGTCTATTCATTTACCTACCTTTTATGCAAACCCCCAAAACAAGGGGGAAAAGATCTTGCATACTTTGGACGTGCACAGACAGTTACGCTACTACTTAGATAGGACTAAGGGTTTCAGGCAGTCGCAACAGTTGTTTGTTTCTTTTGCTTTAGGTACTCAGGGCAAGCCTGTGTCAAAGCAAACTCTTTCTAAATGGATTGGGTTTTGCATTTCCTTTTGTTATTCTCAGCATGGCAAGCAGATCCCAACAGGGATCAGACCTCATTCCACTAGGGCTACTGCCACCTCTACAGCCTTTCTAAGGGAGTGTCAACTAAGGACATTTTGGAGGCAGCTACTTGGAGTTCAGTACATACTTTCTCTAAGCACTACCACCTTCCTCTCTACTCTAAATCTAGGGCTGGGTTTGCCACTGCTATTCTACAGGGCATTTTGACAGCTCCTGCTTCTATTTGATTTGCCATCCTCCCTTACCTCTGCTTTGGGAATCTACCCAAGTGTAAGGACTGCAGCAATGTGAGATGAAGAACATAGTACAGTTTTGTACCTACCATAAATGTAGATGTTCAAGATCCACATTGCTGCAGTCCAATTTACCCTCCGTCCCTCTGTGTTTAGGGGTGGTTGTGTGGTTAGGTTAGTACTTTATTAGATAATTGTTAGAAGTTGTACATAGTTTGGGTGTGGGGGTGTTTAGTGTTTGGTAATTTTTTGATTTTACCCTGGTTAGGGTCTTCTGACATCTGGGGCAAGAAAAGACTGAGGATATGACGTCGGTCATGCGCATTTATACCCTGACGTCCTGGCGTCAGTTTAATGCGCCATGACCGGCGTCAGCCATATACTTTGGTATTCGGGCCGACCGAGGACAGCGCTATACCCAAGTGTAAGGACTGCAGCAATGTGGATCTTCGAACATCTACATTTATGGTAGGTACAAAACTGTACTGTCTCCCTGTTTCCAAAGTGACCTTATCCAGATGGTTGTCTCACATTATTACTTTCATCTATCAACTGAGGAACAGAGAGTTATCTATCAAACCAAAAGGTCATTCTACTAGGGCTCTGGCCACCTCTGTAGCTTTCCAGTCTAGGTTGCCCATGGACTCCATCTGTGCAGCTGTTACGTGGGCAAACCCTCATACCTTTATTTCTCATTACAAGCTAGATATGGTCTCCAGGAGCAGAGCTAACTTTGGTTCCACTGTTCTGAAAAGTCTGTTCCAATGAGCTGCCCAGGATTGTAGGTACTAGGGACACTGTCCCAACCAGCAAGAATGAAGGCGAGATAGACAACTTAACATAGAAGTTATGTACCTACCATAACGTTCCATGTTAGTTGTCTTCATCTCGCCTTCTTTCTTGCGTCCCACCCTCCATCCCCCTGACCTATTGGGCCG
Organism: Protopterus annectens; assembly: GCF_019279795.1. Classification (NCBI taxonomy): domain Eukaryota; kingdom Metazoa; phylum Chordata; order Ceratodontiformes; family Protopteridae; genus Protopterus; species Protopterus annectens. Next base: position 1,484,281,366 of record NC_056743.1, on the reverse strand, counting down.
AGAGGAGTTAAAGTTTCAATAGCTGAGTGTTCTCTGGTTGTTTCTTCTACTGATTTAGAGTACGACAGGTGTGCTCAACATTTTGTTTGGCGAGGTTCATTCTCTAGCTATGGCTAGGGTTAGCTATTTCAAACGAGATCTGGGTAGCAAGCGCTAGGCAACATGGGATAAGGGGTAGCCTCGAGCCAGTAAACAGCTCTCTACTATAGAAGATGGCCGAGTCGGAGCCGAGGATCGGCTCCGATCCCAACCAACAAGAAAGAAGGCGAGATGAAGACAACTAACATGGAACGTTATGGTAGGTACATAACTTCTTTTTCTTCCACAGCCACCTGCCACAGTGACTACAGATGCTTCCCAGATAGGGTTGGGGGAGTATTATCAGGGATGAACAGTGCAAGACACTTGGCAAGATCACGAGGCCCACTTGCACATCAATGTCCTAGAGATGAGAGTGGTGCTTCTTGCATTGCAGGCTTTTCAAGACTCTCTTCCACTGGGAATGATTGTGATCCAAACGGACAATATTTCACTGGTATGGTACATAAACAAACAAGGAGGAACCAGATCTTACTCCCTTTGTCGAGAGGCCCTGAGAGTATGGCAGTGGGCAGCCTCCTCCCAACGCTTTGTGATAGCAACACATATCCCAGGGAAATCCAATGTGATAGCAGACAAACTCAGCAGAGCAATACTGATGCCTCACGAGTGGTCCTTCAAACAAGACATAGCAGAAATGATTTTCCAGAAGTGGGGCCAGTCTTGCTGCGATCATTTTGCCACGTCCATGAAGGCTAAATGCAGCAGCTACCTTGCCCTAATTCCCCCTCCAGGGGAATCCCCAAGGGATGCACTTGTACACGATTGGCCTCCAGGTCTACTCTACACCTTCCCTCCTTTTCCATTGATACCCAAAGTTTTTCAGAAAGCCAGCGCATTGGGAAGGACCTTAATTCTTATAGCCCCTTGCTGGCCTTGTCAAATTTGGTTCCCCTTTTTGCAGCCTCATCTTCAAGAGGAAGCTTGGATTCTGGACCCAGTGCCGGATCTTCTGACCCGTCCGTCGAGAATGCTCCATCCATCTCTTCAAACCCTGAAGTTGACAGCTTGGCTACTCTAATTCCAAACATAGCCAGACTACCAAACCTGTCAACCTCAGTACAACATATCCTAATTTCTTCTCACAAAGCTTCTACAAGAAGATTATATCTCAGCAAATGGATAAGATTTTCCTCCTGGGCATTAAAAAATCATATTGACCCTTTCCCTACATCTATATCTTCAATACTTGAATTTTTAGCAAAGCCTTTTAATGATGGAGCAACTGCAGCTACTCTCAGATTACAGTTAGCAGCAATCTCTAATTTTCATTTTGGAGGAGGGGGACCAAACCTTATGTCCCACAGACTTTGTAAAGCTTTCTTGAGAGGTACTAACCTGTTAAGACCACCAATTAAACCACCTCTACCTCCATGGCAGCTACATTTCGTATTATCCTGTATAATTCTTCCCCCATTTGAACCTGCATCATCCTGTGACTTGACGTTCTTAACCTGGAAGACGATTTTCTTAGTGACTATCACTTCAGCTAAGAGGGTTTCGAAATTAAAAGCATTATCTATCAAACTTCCATATATGCTGTTTTACAATGACATTCTCTTACTGAACTCAAACCCATCCTTTCTACCAAAAGTATGCTCAAAATCAAACTTAAATCAGTCTATAAACTTACCAGTTTTTTCCCCCAGGTATGGCATTAAGGAAAAATACATGTTACACCAACTTGATGTACATAGACAATTGCGTTTCTATTTACACAGAACAAAGGATTTTAGAAAGACTGATAAATTGTTTGTATCCTTTTCAAATTGCAAGAAAGGAGCTTCGGTAGCAAAAACCACTGTATCCAGGTGGTTGTCAGATTGTATCTCCTTTACCTATCAGTCAGTGAATAAACAACTTCCAGACAAAGTTTATGTCTTTCGGCTTTTTCCCGGTTAGGGGTCGCCACAGCGGAACTCCGGTCCGCTGATTGGCAGTAGATTTTTACGTGCGGGCTTGCCGGGCCTAACGCACAACCTTCAACGAAGGAACGCCCATCCACGCATGTCGCCACACAGAAGACGCTCTAACTGAGAATCGAACAGGCAACGTCTAACTGTGAGACGACAATGCTACCACAGCACCACCACCGCAGTAACTTCCAGACAAAGTACCAGGGCTATTTCAACCTCTGCTGCCTTTCGTACAAAATTGCCAATTAATACCATTTGCGGCAACGTGGGCAAGGCCTCATACCTTTATCACTCATTACAAAGTGGATTTGGCCTCCAGGGACAGGGCCTCCTTTGTGTCCACTGTTCTGAAGAATGTACTCCCGTAAGCCACCCAGGAAAGATATTGCTGGGGATGCTGTCCCACAAGTACAGAATGAAGGCGAGATAGGACAACTTCACATAAAGAAGTTATGTACTCACCATAACATTCCATGTGAGTTGTCCATCTTGCCTTCATTCTTATGTCCCACCCTCCTACCCCCATTCTTTTTAGCTCCTGGAGGATCAAGAGGTTACTTATCAGTATCTGAATTTCTCTGACCCTCTTAACTTATAAGCTGTTGGAGAATTCTTGTATACGTATATTAGTGTACCAGCAAACAAGATCTGGGGAATGCCCTAGAGCATCATGGGATATGGAGTAAGCCACGAGCTAGTTGGAGACCTGGAGATGTTGTAAATGGCCAAGTCGGAACTGAGGATTGGTTCCGAACCTACAAGTACAGAATAAAGGCAAGATGGACAACTCACATGAAACGTTTTGTGAGTACATATCTTCTTTTTTCATGACCTGGCTCACCCCCCAGAATGAAAGGGCATCCCAAAGCCCCCAACATAACAGCTGCACCTCCTGCAGCCTGTGTTGCAAGCACTGCTGGCCCAGGGTACCATCGAATCTGTGCCCCCAGACTCAAAAGGAAGAGATTTCTACTCCAGTATTTTCCTGGTTCCCAGAAAGGATGGACTATGGAGACCAGTTTTAGACATCTCCCATTTCAGCCAATTCCTAAAGGTCCCAACCTTCAGGATGTTGACTTTAACTTCCCTTTCCCCCCTCCTACTCCCCCAAGTGTTATGGCCACTTTAGATGTAAAGGATGCTTATCTACACATCCTCATAAAGCTCGCATTCAGGAAATACCTGAGGTTCTTGGTGAGCCCTTCTCTCTTTCAGTTCTCTGCCCTGCCCTTTGGAATTTACACAGCTCCCAGGGTTTTCACCAAATGCTTGGCTCCAGTGATTGCTTACTGCAGGACAAAGGGAATCCAAGTATTCCCTTTCCTGGATGACCTGCTAATCCAGGCAGGCAACAAGGAGACCCTCCTGCGTACACATGGCACCCACTGTCCCCATGTTACCATTAGCAAGACTGCATATGAGAAAGTTACAGTGGTATCTTCGGTCACTCTGGACCTAGCATTCCCATCCTCTCGAGTACAGGCTTCCCCTTGTCCCATGGCTCAAAAAGGAAATCCAGTGGTGGCTGGCACAAGTGACCTACACTCCAGGTATCCTACTCCAACCACCTCTACCCACACAGATCATGCACACAGATGCCTCAGACTTGGGCTAGGGAGCAACTCTGGGTTATCGAAGGGTGTAGGGCCTCTGGCCAAAGCCTCGCAAACTAGAACACATTACTGTTAAAGAGATGAGGGCAGTTCTGGTTCTTCAGGCTTTCCTACCTTACCTTCAGCAAGGTCCACTGAAGATTTTCACAGGCAGCACCATAGTTTTGTGGTATCTCAACAAACAGGGAGGGACCAAGTCATACTTACTTTGCAAACTAGTCTTTCTAGTATGGGAACTAGCCACCTCACAGAGATTGACTCTGCAGGCGGTCTACATCCCTCTCCACAACTCCCAGGCAGACTGTCTGAGCAGCATCATCACAATCAACCATGAATGGATGCTTCACAGGGATGTCTTCCTGGATCTGGTCCACCAGTGGAATACACCTCAAATAGACCCGTTTACCTCATCCATCAACAGGCAACCACCTGGCTTTTGCACGAGGATACCAGACCTGCAGACACTGGCAACAGATGCCTTCTCAATCTCCTGGAAGGGGAAATATCTATATGCATTGCCCCCTTAAGTCCTGCTGAAAATCCAGCAGGACAAACCAAAAATCTTGTTGGTGATTCCTTACTGGCCAAGACAGCACTGGTTCCCCTACTTCTACACTTGTCCAAGGGCAATCACCACAAGTTACCCCCCAGAGTGGACCTTCTCGCACAGCACAAGGGATCCCAGATACACCCACAGTGGCAGATGTTCTTCGTGTTTCACTGTTGCAGTCATTACATTTGGGTAATCCTGCTGGCAGGTTGCCCTCAGTTGGCCTGAATTCCAAAGTCTTGGGTCCTGCGTCGGTTGCTGTCGCCTCTTCCCTGACGTCAGGTCATCAGGGGTATAAAAGATGCAGCCGACGCTATTTTCTTCAGTCTTTCTTGCCGCGCGGTGCCCGAAGCAGAAGCAGTTCGCAAGTGCCGGTCAGCCGACTCCTGAGATTTTCGTGTTTGAGTTTCTGATCCGAAGTCTTCATTAAAGCTAAGTACCCCGTTGGGGAAGCTTTTTCTTGCTCCAGACCGATGTCAGAAAAAGTTAATAATTGTATTTCTTGTGGAAAGCAAATGCCTCATACGGGCTTTCATTCTTACTATATTCCTTGCCTAGACCCTGACCACGATGTTTCAAGGTGTTGTTTTGTGCTAGATTTAACCAACGCACTATTAAGAGTCTGTATGATTTTGCATTAAACTATTTTGGGCGCAGATTTAATTATAAAATGTCATCGGACAGCCATCCGACTACTGGAGTTCACAAAAAACGCAAAGAAAAAGAAAAGGATAGACAACCGAGGCCCAAAACCGACGACGAAGCTTCTCCTAAGCCAGTCGCCGGTTCTCAGTGAGGTGCTTTCGCAGCCCCTGACACCCGCTACTTTAGAGTCGCAGGCCGCTACCGACTCCCACGTGGAGTCGGCTATGCCGCTGGAATCTCAAATTATTGGAGCCTCGGACACTATTCCCTCAGATGGGTCCGGAGCCGCTGAGCAGGCACCGGCTTCTGATGGTGTATTCAGACCTTAACATCTATACATTAAACCAACTTCAAAGGCAAAGACTAAAGCACCTTCAAAGACAAAGAAACAAGCTCAAGAGCCACATGGACAGGCCTCCATGCCCAAAAAACAGATGCTCAAAATGGCCGAAGACTTGATTACCTTGATCAGGGGTTCCCATCCCCCTCATGATAAGAGACCTAGGCAAGAGACCGACTATGAATCTTCAGATCAGGTTTCCATTTCTTCTGATTCCTCTTCTGATCAGGAATATTCACTTCCCCCCATGAAGATTCTGATGCTGAAGAATCTATTCCTTCAGCTTCTCCTCCTGAGGACTATTCTTTTGGGGAAACCTTGCATACCATGAGGGAGAGCCAAGATTTTTCAGAATCTAAAAAGAGGCTCAGGGACTTCCTTTTACTACCTCAACACAGGCCTCTTGCCATTCCACCTGTGTTAGACATTGTAGATGGTGTTTTCAGAGTCTAGTCTGTCCCCTGACTCCTTACCTCCAGCTCCAGTTAAGCCTGACAGATATTACAGGGTTCCTGACTCTAATAAATTCCTTTTCAAAAACCCTACTGCAGACCCAGAGACTTATTTCACAGGGTCCCAAAGGGGTTAAGGCTTCCTCTGCAAAAAACCCTACCACCTCTGACAGAGATTCTAGGGCACTGGATAGATGGGGGAAAAAGGTTTACACATCTGCTACCTTGGCTATAAGGGCCTTAAACTGTCAGTTTCATATGCTCAAATATCAGCAACATGTCATGACATTGCTTAAACAGAAAATGTTGTGAAACTCTGAATGTGCAGAAAACAAGGAAATGCAGGATTTATTGCATGCAGCTGAACAAGTTGGAAAGCATACTTTGCAATGTGGATGTCCTTCATGGATGCATCTGCAGTCATAACAACTGGGTTGTCCTGTCGTCAGGCAGCCCTTCAGTCGGCCGGATTCCAAAGTCCGGGTCCGGCTTCGGCTGATGTCGCACTTCACCCGACGTCATCTCCGCTGGTCTTCGGGTATAAAGGCATCAGCCGACGCCATTTTCCTCAGTCTTTCTTGCCGCGTGGCGCCCGAAGCAGAAGCTGTTCACAAGTGCCGGTCGGTCGGATCCAGAGATTACTTCTACCGAATACTACTTCGAAGACTTCTAAAGCTAAGTACCCCGTTGGGGAACCTTTCTTGCCTCAGCCGATGTCAGAAAAAGTTAATAATTGTTTAACCTGTGGGAAACAAATACCTCATAAAGATTTCCACTCTCATTGCCTGCCTTGTTTAGGCCCAGCCCACGACGTAGCAGCCTGTTCGGCCTGTGCTTCTTTCAACCGATTTAACGCTTAGGCGTCGGTCGGAGTTTGCAGAACAGTTTTCGGTTCTGATTTTGCGTACATTATGCCGTCGGATCCTCCGACTTCCCAATCTGCCAAAAACGCAAAGATAAAGACCGACACTCGCGGTCCGCGGTTTCGGCCGAAACCACGGTTAAGCAAGCCGCGAGTGTCTCGGTTTCGGCCGAAACCGGGAAAACTGCTCAAAGTACAGCTGAATCTATCTCTACAACTGAGGCCCCTGCTACCACTCTTGAATCGGCCTCAGAAATTTTATCCACTACGGTGGTTGCCACTGATTTATCAGACACCATTCCCTTGGATGTCTCTATCCCAGCACGTGGTGCAGCTAGGCCTCCAGCAGCCATGTCCATTAAGGCCTTCGCCAGGGCTAAAGCAGCCAAGACTACTAAAACAGTGCCTGTTAAACCCACCACTACCAGGCCCTCTTCTAGTTCTCAAATGCTTACTTTGGCAGAAGATTTAATTTCATTAATCAGAGGATCTCAATCTCACCCAGACAGGGCCTCTCAGCCCCAGAGAAGAGACCTAGGGCAGAGCCCCTGAGCCAGTGTCCTCTGATGATTCTGCTGATGAATCAGACATAACTGACCAGCCAGAGGCTCCTTTCTCCAATTTTGAAGATTCTGATGCTGAAGATTCAATTCCAGCTGCTTCCCCACCAGAAGAATTCTCCTTTGGGGAAACCTTACATGCCATGAGAGCAGTTCCAATGGCAGCAACAGGATTTTTCAGACTCCAGAAAAAGACTTAGGACCTTTCTGCACCTTCCACAGCACAGGCCCTTAGCTATACCTCCTGTTCTCTCTGTGGTGGATGATGCTTTCAATGATGTCTGCTCCTCCAGATTCTTTACCCCAGCCCCTGCCAAACCAGACAGATTTTACAGGGTGCCAGATACTCATCACCACCTTTACAAGGCCCCACTTGCAGACCCGAAACTATATCCCAGGGTCCCAAGACAGTAGCGACCATAGCTAAAAACCCTATTCCTTCTGAAAGGGAAGCAAGGTCATTAGACAGATGGGGTAAAAAGGTCTACACTTCAGCTACTCTCTCAGCTAGAGCTTTAAACTGTCAGTTTCACATGATACAATACCAAGAGTTTATGCTTGATCAATTAACTAAAAAGCTAACCACTGATGAATCTCTTGATAAGAAATATGTATTAGAAATGGTAAATAACATACAACAGGTTAGTAACCATTCCTTAAAATGTGGCTATGATGCACTGGAGGCTTCATTTAGATCAGCCATGACTGGCACAGTGATAAGAAGGCATGCATGGCTAAAAGAGCAAGCTTTACCGGATCATGTTAAAGCTAAGTTGCTAGATGCTCCTATGGATAAGACAAGTTTGTTTGGTACACCTGCCCAGCAGGTTATGAAGAAAATGGAAGAAAAGGCAAAATCTGTCCAAACGGTTAAAGATTTCTTGCAGGTACAACCCCAAGGTTTAGCAGGAACTGGCCTGCCAAAATTGGTCCTTTCCTGACTCCACAAGATCTCAAAGGGGCAGGAACAGACGTTCCAGAGGCAGAAACCAATCTAGAGGAGGTGCCTACAGAGGACGACAGTGGCAAGGTAACAACAGAGGCACAGACACAACCTCTGCCACTACATCAACACAACCACAGTGACTTAACCTAAATCCGCCTACCAGGGTACAAATAGCAGCTCCTTTAGGCGGAAAGTTAACCTTATTTTCAAAGAACTGGCACTACATAACAAAAGACAAGTGGATTCTACAAACCATAGATCAAGGCTACCGGTTCCACTTCCACACTTTACCAGTCAAAAGAGGAATGCCAAATCTACCTCCAAATCAAAAAACAGAGGCTCTACGCCAGATAATGGAGTTAGCAAACATGAGAGCTGTGGAAAGAGTGCCAACAGCAGAGCAAGGAAAGGGTTCTACTCCAGACTATTCCTAGTTCCAAGAAAGGAAAAAGTTGGAGACCAATTCTCGACCTGTCCACCTTAAATACATACATCATTGTCCCAAAATTCAAAATGCTGACCTTACAGCAACTTCTTCCCATGCTGGGCAAGGAGTGTTGGCTGGTAACTCTAGATCTCAAGGAGGCATACCTGCACGTCCCCATTCGACCAATCTGCAGAAGATACCTCAGATTTCTTGCAGGATCAGAGCACTATCAATTCTCAGCATTGCCCTTTGGCTTATCTACTGCCCAGAGTATTCACAAAATGCCTGGCATCAGTAATCGCCCATTGCAGACTACAGGGAATTCAAATTTACCCATACCTGGACGACTGCTTACTACAAGGGGACAACAAAAGCAAGCTGACAACAGATTTACAAAGGGTCATTTACTTGCTACAAGCACTGGGATACACAGTCAATTTACAAAAGTCAAGGCTGATACCATCCCAAACAAGGACCTTCTTGGGCTGAATTGGACACAGTGAAACAAATGGCATTCCTAACTACAGAAAAACAAAAGAACTCCCTCTTTACTTCTTGGCACTAACAAAACTGAACAAGATAACAGCAAGGAAAGTACTCCAGGCCTTGGGCTTCATGGCATCATGCATAATCTTGGTCCCATTTGCCAGACTACATATGAGAAAACTACAGTGGTACCTAAAGAATTTATGGTCCCAACACAGACACAGCCTGGAAACAGAAATCCCACTAATTCCATGCTTAAAACAGGAGCTCCTATGGTGGGCTCAGGCATGCCAGTCAAACCCAGGCCTACCCTTTCGCAGATGTCAAGCAAGCCAGACCATCACAACAGACGCTTCAGACCTAGGATGGGGGCCCACATGCTGGACAAATGCGTGCAAGGACTCTGGACACAGGATCAACTTCACCTGCACATCAACCTAAAAGAAATGCTGGCAGTAAAACTGGCAATCCAAAAGTTCAAACCATTTCTCAAAGAGGGCCAGTTGATGATAAGGACAGACAACACCACAGTCATGTGGTACATCAACAAACAGGGAGGCACTCATTCATACCCCTATGCAGAATGACTTTGGAGCTGTGGACCCTGGCACTCAGCTACAACATCCAGTTACAGGCAATATTTGTACCGGAAAAGAAAATACTCTAGCAGACATACTAAGCAGAACCACTTCGGATGCCCACGAATGGAAGCTGCACCCGGACATCTTCAAAACCATCTCAAAGAAATGGGGAATGCCTCAGATAGATCTATTCGCATCACCTCTCAATCACCAGCTCAAAAAATTCTGCACAAGGACATTCCACCCACTAGCATGGAAAGTGGATTCGCTCTCCTTCAGCTGGAAAGGCCTAACAGCATATGCATTCCCACCTCTTCCCTTGATACACAAAGTACTACTAAAAATCAAGGAAGAACGTCCAAGGATAATCCTGATAGCTCCAAACTGGCCAAGACAACACTGGTACCCACTACTGAGGAGCATGTCTCGGAACAATATGTGGCCAATTCCCCTGATGCCTTTGATGTTAACTCAGAACAACTACAGCAACATGCATCCAAACCTAAAAACGTTACAACTGACTGCATGGAACATCACATAGCAGGAGCTAACACAGAGCTTTCCCAAAGAGTTAAAGACATTATTCTTGAAGCACGCAGACCTTCAACAAGAAGGAACTATGCTGGAAAATGGAAAAGGTTTGTCATTTGGAGTACTGAAAGAGGAAAAGATGTGTCAAACATAGATATGCCTAACATTCTGGAGTACCTGGCCGAACTTCTTCATTCAGGCCTGTCCTACTCCTCCATCAAGATACATGCATCAGCTATTTCAGCAGAATACAGCTTTGATCCACCTGTTTTTCACCCTTTGCTCAGGCAGTTTCTCAGGGAATCAAGAATGTAAAACCTCCAAGGAAGCCACCATTACCAGCTTGGGACTTAAACTTTGTGCTAGAAAAGTTGACACTATCACCCTTTGAACCAGCAGCAACAGCAGACCTACAACACCTGTCATGGAAAACTGCTTTCCTACTGGCAATTACTTCAGCAAGGAGGGTTTCAGAACTACAGGCCTTAATGGCGGTGCAACCCTTCCTAATCTTCCACCAAGATAGAGTGTCCATGAGGACTAATCCTACATTTATGCCTAAGGTGGTATCCAGAGTGTCTTTAAACCAGGCAATCCACCTACCTACCTTCTTTCCCAACCCACAAAACAGAGGGAAAGAATACTGCATACCTTGGATGTACATAGACAGCTACGCTACTACTTGGACAGAACAAAAATAGCAGAAAGACTGACCAACTTTTCGTAGCTTATGCAACAGGAAGGGAAGGAAAAGCTATTTCCAAACAGACAATCTCCAAATGGATAGGAAATTGCATACGATTCTGTTACTCCTTCCATGGAAAACCAATTCCACAGAACATAAGACCTCATTCTACAAGGGCAACAGCCACTACCACAGCCTTCTTACGAGGAGTGGCAACCAAAGACATTATTGAGGCGGCTACTTGGACCTCCGTGCATACATTTGCCAAGCATTACAATTTGCCTCTATATTCCAGATCCCGAGCAGGGTTTGCCACTGCTGTACTGCAAGGGATCCTAAACACACCATAATTTACCTTTATCCTCCTCCCTAGTTGGCTATGGTATTCTACCCAGTTGTTATGACTGCAGATGCATCCATGAAGGACATAGTACAGTTTTGTACCTACCATAAATGTAGATGTCCGAACTGGATAGCATCTGCAGTCAGGATTACCCTCCCTCCTTCCCTCTGTGGTACTCCTAGGGTGTTTACCCTCCTAATAGCTAGCTGGTGGGGAGTCTTTTATGGTGTATTTGTTTGTATATATGTACATACATGCTTATGTTTGTGTTTACCTCTATCTTTTTGGAAACATTGGCATCTATCCAAAATTTTAGCCTTCAAGAGGGCTACTGGCATCTGGGGCAAGAAACACTGAGGAAAATGGCGTCGGCTGATGCCTTTATACCCGAAGACCAGCGGAGATGACGTCGGGTGAAGTGCGACATCAGCCGAAGCCGGACCCGGACTTTGGAATCCGGCCGACTGAAGGGCTGCCTGACGACAGAACAACCCAGTTGTTATGACTGCAGATGCTATCCAGTTCGGACATCTACATTTATGGTAGGTACAAAACTGTACTTTTTGATTCTTTGGAGGCCTCCTGCAGGGCCACAGTTACGGGTTCTGTAATTAGGAGACATGCTTGGTTAAAGGAACAAAGTCTGCCTGATTATGTCAAAGTTAAATTATTAGATGCACCTTTACAGCACGGTACTTTGTTTGGTGTTAAGGCAGAAGAGGTGTTAAAGAAAATGGAGGACAAAGCTAAATCTATGCAAACTGTCAAAGATTTTTTAGAAGTACAGCCACCTAGGTTTAGTAGACACTGGCCTACAAAGAATTGGTCCTTTCCAGTGTCAGACAGACC